>NC_064620.1:282169045-282794045 GCF_023898315.1 Schistocerca nitens
ACAGCTTCTCTTACTTCACCGTATTTTTTGGGCTTATCTGAATTAGTTACAATTTTTTTTTTCATCTGATTCTTTCTTTTACAGAATTTGAATCAGAAGCAAGCAGAGATGAAAATATTGAATCTGAAGCCTGTGAGTTTTTATTGTAATATTTATAGTAAAGAATTTCCTCGACATATTGTTAGTATTTTTACTATTCCCAACAAGAACATTTAAGTAGCATTAGGCAAAAGAAGGAAATATTTAACAAGCAATTTGTTTTGTTGTAATTTTCATATTAAAGAGCTCAATTTTAAGTTTTTACTCTTCGCAACAAGAACATTCAACAGCTAACACGTCAATATTATTAAACTAGGAAATGATGATCTCATAAGTGCCTACCTACATTTTAGCGTGCACTACAGTAACATTTGCAGCCGCCGAGCATTGTCGATCTTTGTGAACAGTGAAACAGCCCGGCCGGAGCGGTGGCACGGCGGGCCTTGTAATTAATTACAAGTGGGACTTCAAACTACGGCTCACGACCACCAACAAGCTGTGACTGCGATAGCCCGTGTAAGATTATTCTGATCACATTGAAAACGTACAAAATATTCAAATCATCCAAAATAATAATGTGTTTTTAATTTACAAGCCAATTAGTAAAGATAAGGGCTGAAATTCGTAACAAAATTGAACATTTTAACTGTAACTCGGTATTGCTTAACAGGGAACAGTGCCTAACATTTGAAGTTATGGGACAGTGGTTTTTATATAGACATCTTGAAGTCGTTTGCAGTTCCATTAAAATCTGGGAGGAAAAAAAAAATTAATATTGAAAGTATTAACTGCGAAATCTACTGCAAATTTTGTCTTAGTAATTTAGACCAATGTTGAGGATGTTTTAAAGTGTGAAAAACTTTGTTTAGTTGAGAATGAAACAGACATTTCATTTATCGCTAGGTCTTAATTCGATAAATCAGCCAAAAGGTGAGGTTCGAGATTTCAATCGTATTTTTAGCTAATGCTAAATGGACTCCTAATTTCCATAACCACTGATTTTGTTGTCACTCATCGGAAGACGAGTCATTTCTTCCAGACAACGTCAATTATTGCTGGCAGTTTAACTTTTTCACAGGTGCACCAGCACTTTGTAGTGTAGGCCTAATACTGTAAATATTTTCACCTGGAAATAACGAGGACTGAACGCGTAAGTTATAATATAATTATCAGCTGACATGAATGGCTTCAAAATTTGACACATCCAAGCAGTGAGTACAAAAAAACTGTCGGTAAATGATGCAATGTGCTAGTAACAGTTTAAAACCATTGTCATTTTCAGCTGCCTTGGCACAAGAGCAGCGAAATATAATTGTTTCTATACATGTATTTTCATCATTTAATACTATTACATTGAATTTTATTTTTTTAAATAGCGTTTCCAATCTCACGAGATCCGAGCCGCTCTTGTGTGTGCTCCGGAGTGCCAATGCTTTCCTGTTTGGAATGGTCTGCTTTAGAGTAGGTATAGAGCATTTCCTGTGATTTAAGAATTCAAAAGTAGTTAAGTTGTCACAGAAATGGCACCCTAACAATAACTGTGTCATTACATGCCACAATTCTAAGTACTACTGTCTATTACTATTAATTACTCACTCAAAACTTAAATATATGCGGATGCGGATTAATTGCTGCGGATGCGGTAGTGGATTAGGACCTTGCAGATGCGGATTGCGCTTTTCTTATCCGCGCATACTCTATTCTCAACCTTCCAAAAATGATTCGTGCCACTGAAAAATTTGTGCTCTTGATAAGGAATGTCCCAATAGGCTTCTTTCAACTTTTCAAATGTCAAACTCACAGATTCCCAAGTTTAATACAAAAATTGATGTCATAATATTTCTCTGAACTCAACTGTTCCATTTTTGTAAAACACACACACACACACATTCACTTGTAGCTCTCTCAAAAATCATGTGAGAGCCGTATGAGCGCAAACTCAGACTGAGCATCTGAAAGGGATGAACACAACGGTCTACACAAGTAGAACAACCCAGCATTGCCAGATCGCTCTCATTACTTTCCTCACACACCTCATATCAAAAGTGTGGAGGTGGGGATGGATTTGAAAAAACAGTGTAGTCCATGACATGCAAATACCCATAGGTTAGTCATCCAATGTTTCAGAATGAAAGTACTTAAAAGACTACACAGTTTACACATAATTTGAAACGTTTGTGAAAATTTTCTCACTGACACCCACAAAATGACGAAAGGAAGAGTTTATCACGTACTACATTTTCACTGTTCACAGAGTAAAACTGCGCATGAAGCATGACATTTTAATTTACTACTGCTTTACTACTCACTCTATTCGCAACACATATTGCGGACAGTAGCCACATATAACATATAATTATACCATTATACAGCACACAGCTCAGGATATACAATGTTATAAACATTGAGCTGCATGAAAATGAAGCTGCAGAGCAAAATTCACTAGATATACTGATGAAATATGTGTACAAATAAATGTGAAATATGTTAAATATATGTGAACTCACCAAATAGCAGAGATGCTGAGTCGCAGAAAAGACTGTCACAAAATGAGTTTTCGGCCAACAATACCTTTGTCCAAAAAAGACAACACACACACACACACACACACACACACACACACACACAGTCTCTGGCAGCTGTAGCGAGACTATGTGCAGCAGTGCAAGGTGGGAGTAAGGAGGGGCTGGGGTGGGAATGGGCTGGGATAGGGAAGGGGAGGGATAGGAGAATAGGGATTCATGAGGGTGAAGTCTACTAGTGGGAGCGTGCAGGGACAAGGTGGAGTTAGGGTAGGGCAGCTACATGCAGTCGGGAGATTGGACAGAGGACAGGAGAGAGAGGGGAGGTAGAGGTAAAGGAGAGAAGTAAAATGATGACAGCAGATGTCCAGGGCATAGGACACATGATGTAGTCAGCCAACGGACACATCACTATTAAGTACCATGAACACACAAATAGGAAAAGTTAATTGTTTAAATTAATATATGTATATACTGCAGCTACAAGAAGAGCTAAGTCTTCACGTATAATATTAATAAGCTACTAGAGAAGCTAAGCTTTCACATGTAATATTGGTCTCTCTTGCAGGTGTTACACCTTAACATACATTACACAAATATGGCAGTAAAATTTGAACTAATGACATAAATGTCTGGTCTTCTGAGCTCGAAATTATTCTCTAAGTGGCTGGTCCTCAAAGTGTTACATTTTAAATGAGAGTCAAATGCTCTGTGACTTAAGAAACATCGGACACACTCATACGTAACACAATTCAACTTGTGTAAAAGGAAATTTACTTTGAAAGTAACGTTTTTCAAACCACTATTCGCAATATTTTACTGAGACCTGTTAGAAACAGGTTCATTTCAGCACCAGGAAACAGGCGTTATTGAACACGTGCAGTTATGAGGCATAGGAAGCCTGTATGTTTGTACATATAACGCATTAAAAGATCTTACATTACGTCATAAAAGAAACAGGACATCAGAGGATATTCCCAAGAGCATCAGAATTTTGTAAACCATGCTGAAATGCATAATTCGGCTTGAAGTCCACATTCATATGTCCAGATCCACAATACAGTAGGCCCCAATCTATATTAAGCTTTTCAGTGTGATTTTCGGGGTGTAAATTTTCTTGGAGTACTAGTACTGCGCTATCTCATGTTTGGTTCTTAATTATAGCATAACGCAATTTGTACCAGAGGATGAAAACATGCACTTGAAATTCAGCGAACAGTTGGAACTAACCTATACTGTGGAATAAAATGCTTCATTTCAAATAAATTGACTGCCTCAGCGGAAAAGATTAATGAAAGCCCACGTTTCTTTACCAAACCAACAAAAACAGCTTCATTGTTCTGTAAGGTGATTAATGCTTGACTACCAAAAAACTGAAAATAAAATAAAATCAGAAAACTGAAACTAATTATATATTACAGCCTTCCTAAAAACTTTGAGGTTCGCCAATGACATTGTAATTCTGTCAGAGACAGCAAAGGACTTGGAAGAGCAGTTGAACGGAGTGGACGGTGTCTTGAAGGGGGGATATAAGATGAACATCAACAAAAGCAAAACGAGGATAATGGAATGTAGTCAAATTAAATCGGGTGATGCTGAGGGAATTAAATTAGGAAATGAGACACTTAAAGTAGTAAAGAAGTTTTGCTATTTAGGGAGTAAAATAACTGATGATGGTCAAAGTAGAGAGGATATAAAATGTAGACTGGCAATGGCAAGGAAATCGTTTCTGAAGAAGAGAAATTTGTTAACTTCGAGTATAGATTTAAGTGTCAGGAAGTCGTTTCTGAAAGTATTTGTATGGAGTGTAGCCATGTATGGAAGTGAAACATGGACGATAACTAGTTTGGACAAGAAGAGAATAGAAGCTTTCGAAATGTGGTGCTACAGAAGAATGCTGAAGATAAGGTGGGTAGATCACGTAACTAATGAGGAGGTATTGAATAGGATTGGGGAGAAAAGAAGCTTGTGGCACAACTTGACTAGAAGAAGGGATCGGTTGGTAGGACATGTTTTGAGGCATCAAGGGATCACAAATTTAGCACTGGAGGGCAGCGTGGAGGGTAAAAATCGTAGAGGGAGACCAAGAGATGAATACACTAAGCAGATTCAGAAGGATGTAGGTTGCAGTAGGTACTGGGAGATGAAGAAGCTTGCACAGGATAGAGCAGCATGGAGAGCTGCATCAAACCAGTCTCAGGACTGAAGACCACAACAACAACAACAACAACAACATTTTAATTCACTTGATAGCTCCTGGTCACAGAAATCCATTTTGTTTTTATCTGACGTGGGAGCCATAAACGAAGAAGAAACAGCACAATCTTCTTCTTCTTCTTCTTCTTCTTCTTCTTCAGTAGCACTACAGCCCTTGGAGAGCCTCGGCTCCTTCAACGATCTTCCTCCACACCTCTCAGTTATTTGCTGCTCTTTTCCAACTCTAGACTCCCATAATGGTGAGATCCATTATTATATCGTCAATTCATCTTCTTCTAGGTCTCCCTTTTCACCTAGCTGAATTGATCACACCTTTCATGATTTTCTTTGGAATTCTATCCTCTGCCATTCTCTCCAAGTGTCCTAGCCATCATATTTGCGGTCATTTCATATATTTTACTGTGTCCCTACCTTGTATTAACTCTTGTAATTCGGCATTGTAGCATATTCTCCAGCCTTCTTCCTCTCTCATTGGCAAATAGATTTTGCACAGCATTTTCTGCTCCATGGTTCTTAGTGCATTTTTATCTTGTTCTGTTAACGTCCATACCTCTGACCCATATGTGATAACTGGGCGGACTAGGGAATTATATGTATGCAGTTTTGTTTTTCTTGTAACAAGGCTATTTCTGAAAAGTTGCGTATTTACAAAGTAAGCTCTGTTTCCCGGTTGTATCCTTTCTCTTATAGTCTTCATTGTATCCTTTCTCTTATAGTATTCATTTGTTACTAGGGCTCCCAAGTAGTTAAAAGCATTTTCCATTGATGTTTAGGTTTTTAGGGGTTATTCTGGCCTCAGATTGTGACATTACCATAACTTTTATTTTATTTTCATTTACTATGAGGCCAATTTTTAAGGCTTCTGTTTCCATTGCCCAGTATGTTTCTTGGAGTGTATTTATATTTCTTCCTACTATATCAATGTCATCAGCATATGCACATATCTGGCTAGTTTTCATAAATTTACTACTCTATGCAGGGCTATATTGAATAGGACAGTGGAGAGACTGTCACCTTGCTTCATACCTTTATTACAGTCAAAGCTTTCACTTTTTCTGCTAGGGATCTTACTTTTGCTCTTGTCTCTGTCATTGTCATTCTGATTAGTGTTATTAGTTTAGCACATATACCAGCTTCTTCCTGTACTCTGTATAGTTCTTGCTGATTTATGCTGTCAGCAAAATCACTAAACGTAAACAGGGGTCATGTGGAGACTAACACCCCCCCCCCCCACACACACACACAACAACTCAGACTGATCATGCATGCACGAATCTGGCTGCTTGGACGTACAAAAAAAAAAAAAAAAAAAATTCTATTTAGCATCTGGCTTCAAGCAGCCAGAAGTGGGAGAGGGTACTGCTCATATGTGATTGACTGTGCATGCACCTGAGCCCTCTGGCAACACACTAATCTCACGTCGCACTCATTGGAAGCAGTTTGTTGTTACTAAGTGTTGCATAGTCTTTGTCCTAAGGCCTTTGACACATTTAGCTGTTGGGAGATGCTTGTGTGTGCACACTGCTTTGTTATTGTAAAAGGAGCATTTCCTTTGCAACTAACGTTTGTTGCTTTTTTTTCTCGCGTATGTTTTACTGCTGCAGTATTATTCTGCAGTAGAGGGATACAGTAATATTTTTTGGCAGGGTATCAGTTATTACCAGTTAAAATCCCAAGAATTTAACTGAAAACTAAAACAATGAAAAATTCCCGGAATTTCAAAAAATTCTCAGGTTATTTCCGCTTTTCTCCCCGATTAAAAATTCCCGGATTTCCTGGGTGTATACACCCTGATACTGCTGAATTTCTTTCTGTAATTTATGTGTCATTTACTACAGTTGTGTAGAATTTGTGAAACTAAACAGGCTTTTATACATGTGAAATGTTAAAGAAATAAGTGACACAAGTTTTGATGTTTGGATTATCAATCATATATCATCATGGGTTTAGATCATGGAACAAGAAAGCACCACTTGTGCAACATTCAGCTTGCCCTTTCCTCACACTATATCCTGCAAAGCATGGACGCAGAGCAATATTTCTAGATTTCCAGGAAGTATTTGTCATAATACCACAGTGCATACTTTTAACAAAGGTCTGAGTACAAAGAATATGCCTCAATGAAAATAATCAATTTTGACAATATAATGTAATTGGATAGATAAAAAAAATCTACTCACTAAGTGGCAGCAGAAGAACACACACATAAAAAAAGTTTTACTTATGCAAGCTTTTGGAGACAGTGGCTTCTTCTTGCACCAGAACTGAAGGGGAAGAAAGAGAGCTGAAGAGAAAGAAACTTGAGAGGTTTAGGAAAAGGGTAGAGTTCGAAAATCTATCCAGAACCCTGGGTCATGGGAGACTTACTGGACAGGATGAGAAGGATCCCCTAACCCGGGGTTCTGGGTGGCTTTTCCGAACTCAACCGTGTTCCTATACCTCTACAGTTTCTTTCCCTTCACCTCTCTTCATTCCCCTTCAACCCATCTGCCAGAAGATTGAGCCACTAGCTCTGAAAGCTTCTGTAAGTAAGACCTTCTTTTATATGTGTGTTCTCCTGCTGCCGCTTGGTGAGTAGATTTTTTGTCTATCCAATCACAGCATATTTGAGAGACTTGAAGACACACTATCAGGGCCCAATACACCATCTTGGACAGCAAGTGTTCATCAAAGACAAACATATTCTCAGGATGCCCCATGGAAGTGTGACAGGACCATTCTCGTTCTCTATGTACATAAACGATCTGATGGATAGTGTGGCCAGCAATCTGAGACTTGTTTGCTGATGGTGCTGTAGTATACAAGAAAATGTCATCTTTGAGTGATTGTAGGAGGATACAGGATGATGTGATAGAATTTCTATATGGTGTGATGAATGGTAGCTTCCTCTAAATGCGGGGAAATAAGAAGTCAATGAAGATAGCAAGGGAAAACAACACAATAGTGTCAAATTCAGTATTAGTGGCATGCTGCATGACGCAGTCACATAGATTAAATATCTGTGTGTAATGTTGGAAATTAACCTGAAATGGAATGAGCATTTAAGGTTAGTTGTAGAAAAGGTGAATGTTCACCTTTGGTTTATTGGGAGAGTTCTAGGAAAGTTTAGCTCATCCATAAATGAGATTGCAAACATAGTACTTGTGAGATGCATTCTTCAGTAATGTTAGAGCGTTTGTGATCCCCCCCCCCCCCCAAGCTGGATTAAAGGAAGACATGCAAGCAATTCAGAGGTGTAGTGCTAGATTTGTTACCAACAGATTCAATCAACATGAAAGTGTTACAGAAATGCTTCATGAACCCAAATTGGTATCTCTGGATGTTCTTTTCACTATACATTATGAGAAAGTTTAGAGAACCGGCATCTGCAACAAGATACACAACAATCCTACTGCCACCAGTATACATCTTGCATAAGGGCCACAAAGTCTTGATATAAGAAATCAGAGCTTGCGCAGAACTATGTAAATAGTCATTATTCCCTCATTCGATATGTGAATGGGATGAGAATGGCTGACAGTGGTAAAAGGCATCCTCCACTATGCACTGTATGGTGACTTCCAGAGTATGTTTGTAGATGTAGATGTTCCACTGTTTACAGCCACCTGGTATCATGCACTACATAAAAAATATCACATGCACATATTCATGTGCTGAATAACAATTAAGTTTAATGCCTCCAAACAAGCAAGGAAGATTGTATGAACTTAATTCCCTGCAAGGTTGAGAGTAGTAATATTGACAGATTCAGACAAGTATGCCTAAGAGATACAAATCAAACTTGGGCACTAATTGTAAAAGAACAAAAGTAACCACTTTTTCCATGCCCTACACAAAGAAACATCCACTTATCAGTAATTATAAAAAATTAAAATTTATTGCATCTGCCATTAGATCATACCTTTTGCTGAAGTGAAGCTAGTGATTCCAACTCATTCTGAAGGCTAGCTTTGGCTTTTCTGGTTTCCTCTAACTGTTCCAAGAGACTTTGGTTTTCTTTATCCACTGCTTCATTTTCCTGTATCATTGAAAAAGTTTAATTGAAAAGGAAGATATTATGGTATGGCAAATTATAAATTAACATAGCAGGATACTAAATGTCAGAGCAGAACATTTCTTTTCTTCCTTAGATGTGAGAGAAAGATTGTCCAGTCTCTGCTTTGCTACTACTTCAATGCACACACATTTTAGTTGTGATAAGATCATTGCAAAGAAAGCTCAATCTACTATATAAAAGAAAACTAACACTGATGTAGAATGAAAAGTAAAGATAGTGACGGAGCAAAATAAACATTTAAAACTGATGTCGCATATTTATCTTTAGAAATAATTTTCGGATCAGAGAGATGCAAGGTGGAGGGAAAAGCCACAAGACATTGGGTAATTAAAGAATGAATTACACGCATTTTGTTGTCAAGAAAGGGAACAAGTATATAAGCAAGTAAAACATGTGATACAAAAATAAAATCACAATAAAAGATACATGATGCAAAACTGAACAACTGATCCCCTTCTATTTCTCAGGAACTGATTTCCATTGATATAAACCTACTATGCTAAAAAATTATAAACAATTTCACCATTTACTGGGTGAGATTAACTGATCCTTACATATGTAGCATGTAGCGATACTATACACATGCTGTAAACTTGAAACATTTACCAATGTTAATTTGTAGCAGCATTAAAGGGCCAGAGAACAGGGTTTAGGCCAAAATAAAATTTCTGTTCAGGTGGCCCACTAAATCTGAACCAAACTTTATAACATGTACAGCTGATAGACAGGATATGTTAGGAGATTTAGACAAATAGCAACTAAAAACAAAATAAGGATTTGTCTTTCTCTGAAGCACTCCTTACAAAATGCACACATATAGACATGCTTCATTAGACCTAGTGAAAGCAGAAAACAGTGTATTTTTTCCTAAGAAGAAAAAAAATTGGTTATTTCCCTCTACAATAATAGAGGCACTAGTCAAAAACTGAACCAAAAAACCATTCATAGGAAGATTTAATCTGTGTTTCCAAATTACTGCCTTGCAGCAATTACATACACACATTTCACTGAACCATGAGGTCTGTTCAAAAAAATCCGGAACTTCGCCCATAAAATTTTTCCAAATTCTCCTCCACAATTGATAAACCATTCCCAATGCCATTTTCACTTCTGGAAGCAGTCTTGGTACGCCTCTTCCTGGATCATGCGAAGTGCTGTCTGCAAATTTTCTTATACCTTGTCTATCACTGCAAATCGTCGTCCTTTCAACAGGGGTTTCAATTTTGGAAAAAAAAAAAAGTCCACAGGGGCCATAGATTCTCTTAAGGAACATCTCATTCATGAGATCCAAAAGCTCTTCACAGATTGCGAGGCAAAGGTCTTTCTGATCTTGACTCATGAGGACAAACTTGGCGGCAACGTGATGCATTCCAAGATTTCATGACATGGTCCAACTGAAATGTTACATTCTTGTGCAATCTCTTGGACAGTCAGTCTTTGATTGGTATCCACAGTTTCGTTGACTTTCCTGACATGCGGGTCATCAGTAGCTGTGGAAAGGCATCCTGAACGAGTGTCATCTTTAACTTCCGTCCGGCCACTTCTAAACTGTCTGAACCATTCATTCATAACACCGAGTACAGCTTAAGCACTCACCACTGTAGGCTTCCTGCATCATTTGGCGTGCGTCTGTAAAATTTAATGCAGGCACGTTGCTCCTCTTAACTCCGCCAGCATTGCTCCTCTTAAACTATGCCATCTCGAAATTCACAAACTGTGTGACACAGTGTTCTACTCAGTACAGCACTGAACAATAACTAACAGACATACATCAATGAAACTTCTGGTAGTTACACATTAAACACGGGCGTGTGTATGGATGCCAACCGCATTTCACTCCAACACACCATTGGCGTGAAATTACGGATGTTCCGGAATTTTTTGAATAAACCTCATATATGACACATAGAACATGGACATTTTTCAACAAACAAATGCTATTATTTTTGAAAAACTGGGTATCTGATTTAGCTGTTGTTGACTTTATCGACTTTAAGCTGCTGTCAGCATAACCACAAGACTCACCACTTTCAAGGCTGCCAATTCTTGTCTCAGTCGACTATCTTCCTCATGCAGTGCTGCCAACCTTTGTTCCAGGTTATGTACCTGAGCAGCCAGCTGCTCCCGTTCCTGTCCTAACTGTTCTGCAACTTCACGGAGTTGTTCTGCATGACGCTGCTCCAATAATCTACAAACAGCAATTTATTTACGATAATCATGGAAAATCTAATAACAAAAACTGTCAAAATATTATACAATAGCAAATTAAAATATCACTGCATATCATCGTAGCTGTTAAAAAAATATGCTATACCACACTGGACACTTGTAACTTGTTATTTAACCATTCCAGTACTTCAATCTTCACAAATGGAATCCCTAGGTTAATCAAGAATTCAGATCTGCAAGCAACTACGTAACAGGCAATTAGAAATTGACTGTTAGTGAAAGATATCTAAGTTTTAATATGAAGTGAAATATTGTCAGACCAATAAATCAGAAGATAAGGACAGAACAATACTACATGAATATAAAAGGCTTTTTCAGAAGAGACATAAAACTATTCATGTAGAAGGCTTGAATAGTGGGAGATGGCACTGCAACACTTCAAGTATTGTAAATAAATTGGCTTATTTCATTAATTTAAAAGGGCAACAAAGGGACCTAATATAAAGAAAAACAAATTGTTTAAAATGCACAAAGAATGGTTTGTGTCATTAGTGAAATCAACAGCTATGTATATTGACAAAAAGACTTTATACATATAATTATGAAAGAAAGTAAAAAAGGAAGGCATCTGAAAAAATGGTAAAAATAAAACACGGAAAAAAACATTACATTAAGTAAAGGTATGATCAAAAAGTAGAGCACAAATAATATTTTGCTAAAAGTCATAAAGGATTTACGATGTGACAATGGGAAAAGCTGCTAGATTTGAAACTACTGGTGCAAATTACTAAAATATGGTCAGCCACGCCAGAAAAAGTATGCTGACTTCAGAATTTCCTGGTACCAAATAGTCACAGAAACATGGAAAACTGACAAACGGACAATCTACTTTTTTTTTTTTAAAAAAAAAAAAGAGTAATTGAGAGGGGTGTAAAGGTTCACATAGCTGCCTATAGAGGCATAAACATTATAAACACAGGATAAAACTAAATTCAATGATATTAAATAACAGGATAAAGTATATCAGTGAACCAAAACACAGTAAAGAACAGCGCTGGTAGATAATTGCATTGTTATCAATCAGCTACCTGAAAAAATGGTATTATAGACGTTGAAATGATATTTGATCAACTGATCACATTCTCTTCCATAATTTCTGTGAATGCGAATTCTAAAATGTGGTACAGAGGATGTTGGAGCACTGTGGTACAATATCTAAATAATGTTCTTTTCTAGTGGTCAGTTTATAAGAATAAACCAATGAATTTGACAGAGATGTTCCCTCTCTCCTACACTATGTGACATTACTGTCTACAATGTCCTGTAGAGGTGGATAAAGTTATTTAAACATAAAGGACTGAAGTCAAACTACCTCAAAATTATCTCCAAACTCAATTTACAGATAACATAGTTAATATAATGACATTCCAACAAAACACTTATAACAGTCAAATATAATTATCAATAACATACTACTAAAACAATCCTTTTATTTGATTGTTCTTTAAACGGAATAGCCAACTTTGAAACTTATCTGAAATTTTGTAGAGTTACAGCTGTGAAAGCATTTTTGTATAAATGGAAAATGGGTAATGGTAAATAGAGATGGAAGCCATATAGAGGCAGCAAAGAGAAAATCCTCACATTTACTTTATGAGACTAAATAGTCAAAATAGCCACTAACATTTTTACTATTATTTACAAGAAGGATAATGTTTTAAAGTTTTTTCAAAAAATAACAGAAAATTGATAATATTACATGCTGTAAACATTTCGGGGATTTTGAACTCCCATGAAGTGAACACACATGCGAAGGTCGGTCATGTCAATACCTACAATTGTGAGAATTGACATTTTTGTAGAGGCTTTGATGAAGATGTCAAATATTAATATTCGAACCACTTATACCACTGGTAAGTGTGTTTGTGTGTGTGTGTGTGTGTGTGTGTGTGTGTGTGTGTGTGTGTGATGGGAACTTAACACACAGAATGATAGACACAAAATAACGTGCACATTTCCACATCCACTTGTAATGTAATGCTGTAAGAGGCAGCTTTCAGTCATATTGTTGCAGGAGATGCAACCTAATTGGGACATTACGGATCTGGAAGCAAGAAACAGTCCTAATAATAGACACACAAATGTGCTGTGGGGGGGAAAAAAAAAGGGTCTCAGCCTTAATCTGTAAGGTTATTTTTACTTTCTTCTGGGTTATGAAGTACTGCCAAGAGAAGAGTGAAACAAAAACATTATAACACAATTTTGGAGTATGTGTTACTACAAACACCATCAAGTTACTGCAAAGAATCCTTTTCTCTTTTTCTAAAGAATTTAATGCCATTCAGAGAAATGCTCACTACCACAATGCAGCTGCAACTTTTGATATAATTTAGAGACATTAATTTCAGATTCTAGAGTACCTACCAAATAAACATACTCTAAGTGCTTAAGTTTATCGAATGTCTGGGACTGCTGGAGGCACTCTGTGAGAATGTTAATTTAAATAAAGTCAACATCAAAAGTTTGTGGGCATTCTTAATTGAAAGACATAGTCAACAGTTCTTTCTCTGCTGGAATAAAAAAGATGATGTAACAATATGAGAAACTTGCTGAAAAGAAGGGTGAGTGTGCAAAAACTGTCATACTTTTTGCAACAGCTTCTACACGTACTATCAAAGGGAAATTCAGCCGAGAAAAATAATATATTATGACTCAAAATTGTTTGTTGGTGCTTATCTTCAGGAGGAAAAATATGTAGTACTGCCAACAGACAAACTACCTGCCTTTTGGAAGTAATAGTTCCTTCCTCGAGGAGGAGTGAGGGATGGGTTAGTAATAATGTGATAACAACATTGAAGATCATCAGCACAAGGGCCTTTGAATGTAGAAGACTGTCACCTTTCCTTGCTTGTGGTACGCGTATTCATGTAACTGGCTACATATCTTACTCACTTGACCTGCATTTGACTGGACTGTTCAAGCCGAGCATGGCTATCATCAACCTCCTGGGCCAGCAAGGAGGCTCGTTCATTGGCATCTAAAATATCAGCTCGAAGTTTGTCTCTTTCGCCACGCAGGTGTTCCAAAGACAATCTGTAAATATATAAACACTTTTTAAGTTTCTTATTGCAGATAAGTGAAAATTATATCCATATAAAATTTAGTGTTTTGCATGTAAATGTAGTGACATGGGAGCAATATGAAATGACTGCAGTCAAGAATAGAAAAAATGTAATGGCTAACAAGGAGGCCTGCAAGATGAAAGCTACTAAATGCCAACAGGAAAAAAACAGCAAAATTCATTTTTAAAATCACAACAAAACCATAACCTCCAAGAAAATATATAAGTGATTGCAAAATTAATAATATCAAAACAAAAATTTACTTGAGAAAATTAAAATTACAAAGAGCCATAAGCAATTGCTTCAGGAGGTGAAATTCCCATACTGCCAATAGAGACATTTAAAAGTGAGAAAACTATTCCTGGCTTTTGGAACTATTGGTTCCTTAGTTGCTTCCTCAGGGAGGAAAGAGAGATACATTGAGGAAGTTCAAACAATTTACAGAAATACAGCCAATTAATGTCTAGATCAGGGCCAGTGGCAGTCACACTGGTGCTCATCTACTGTTCACAGGCTGGCAACACATCAGTTCGCATAGCAAATGGGATGATTCTTTGACATAACAAATGAGAGGTGAGAAGACAGGCAATGTCTTTCTAGCACTGAAATTGAAGCCATTGTCTTGTTTGCTTTTTTGGTGTATTAGTGAGTTTCAAAAGAAATCTTTTGTGATTATGGCAGCAAGTGCTATAAAGTGGACTGATTTAAGTGAACAGTAAAAGAAAACAATAGATGCTACTTACTATAAAGAAGACACGCTAAACTGCAGACAGGCACAATTGAAAGACACTTACATGAAGGTTTCAGTCACAGCCTTCAACAACAAAAGAGAAACACACGCCATTCATACACACAACCAAGCACACTTCATACACACATGACCGAAGGCTCTGGCTGGAAGCTTTGTGTAAGTGTCTTTTAATTATGCCTGTCTGCAACTTAACATGTCTTTTTTACAGTAAGTAGCAATCTATCAGTAGACTGTTAACATTCTGATCTCATGTTTCCATTGTTTAACTGATTTAAGTGATTTAGCTCTGCATGGCAATGTCATCCATTGGTGCATGTCTCATGGATTAATTGCAGAGATACACAAATGTATCAAATGTGATGGTGAAATGACTATGCAACCGATCTGCAAGAGCCCACTCAGTAAGTGAATCAATGTTTTTTTAATTAAATCATGGGAGAAGGTATGTGGATCAATGTTTATTATTAACACATTTAATATATTAATAAATACTGATCCACCTACCTTCTCCCATGATCTAATTAATCTAGTCTCCTACAATCTAATAAAAAAAATAAAAAAAAACACACTGATCCACTAAACTCAGTGTGCTCATGCAGATCAATTACGTAGCAACATAGAGCAGAGAAATGTTTCACTGCTTTTTCAAATATCCCATTGATTGCGATAGTAGCACAGTTTAAATAGCTGTGACTCAAACAAGGAACAATTAAATTTATAATCCTAATTTACAGCAATGTTTCACCCTTTCTTCTGAATGTATTACTTCATAACATGTTACCTGTCTGCTGCTCTCTCATTGGTTGTGCAATGCTAATTGCCAACAAACCTTCTTTTGTTCCTGTCATACCTCATGGCAAACTCTGGCAACATTCCTGCATGAAACACATAAGTAGGTCACGGAGCCTTTTACCAATGCAGCCACATCCTCAAGGATGTTACCCAGCTGCATTACCTTAAATTTCCTGAACATTTAATATGCTGGGAAGTTCAAGTTTCACTGTCTGATGAAGATTAGAAAGGAAGGGACGGGTCACTCCAGCTCCAGGATACGAGGGACCCCACTTTCACGAGGATGAGGAGAAATACAAATAGTTTTTTCAGTTTAAACGCATCCATCGACAATACTGGAATTTCACTCCTGAAAAATTAATCAAAAATTCTCATATACTCAGATAATGGGAAATAAAGAGCAATATCAAATTTGCTTTAATAATTAGATACTAGTGTCTGACCTGAGACAACGGACTTCTGCCTGGTAGAGAGCAAGGGCTGCATGAAGCAAGAGCTCCAGAGCACTATATCCATGTGCCGCAGCATCAGCCTGGGCTGCTGGGAGCTCTGACTCCAATGTAGTGGCCAGATCTGAAAGACGCACTTGACCACCTGTGCCCACTTCTGGAAGCCCCAAATCTCTAGCAAGACGAGCTGCTGTTGCAGGAGACATACCTGCTGTCTCCCACAACTCTAGTACTGCTTCCACGGGGACCAGCCTGTCATGTGAATAGACAAGAAAAAATTAAATAACAATACATTTTGGAAATCAGCAGTAGGAAACATCAGTGAAAGAGATGTATAGATATGAGTGAAATATGATGGTACCACAGACCAGAGCATAAGAACTTCCTAAAAATATGCTGCTAAGATATCTGTTGAGCAATCATGATAGGTTAAAACTAAGTGCTGAACTATGGACCGAATATGAATTTAAAGAGCAGTACTCTTACAATGTACTAAAACTGTTTAGCCCCCTAGGCTGAATCAAGGGCAACAATTCAGGACATCTGGCATGGTTCATTTTATTTACATCAAAACCAATAACCATCAATGAATATTTCAGAGAAAAATATGTAACTGATTGCAAACATAAACAGACATTCAATGAGTCAAATAAGGGAAAGGCAACCACTCACCTCAAACTGATGCATGGAGTATACAGACTCATAACAGGAAACAACATTCACACTAACTTTAGAGCTCTTGCTCTTTTTCTGAAAGTGTGCATTTAAGTGCCTGTTTGGTTGTGCTCAGAAGCTAGTGTGAATGCTGTTTCATGTTCTGTATCTCTGTCCTCCACACACTGGTCTGCTGCAGGTGAATGGTTGCCTTTCTCTTATTTTACATATTGCTTCATCCAGGAATTTCCATTATCGTTATTCAGATATTTAATGAGATGTTCACATATACTGGACAATCACAGAGTTCAATTTGTCATGAATTTTATGGTAATTAAAACATTATCATTATATAATGAATATTTGTTATGAAATATCTGCACTATTATAATCACGAATTTTCTTATTTTTCTTTCTACCAAAGGTAGTACTCTTGCATGGTGGACAGGAGAACTTTCAGTAGAGAGCTTAGAAGGAGGAAAAGACTAACCAGCAGAGACTTTCAGCTCAAATTTCTGGTCAAATGGTGTAGATAGAAACAAAACCACTGCCTTCATAGGTGAGGATTTGATTTAACATAGTCTGGTATGAAATTTAAATCAGCTGAAGATCCTCAACCAAGCAAATGCCAGTGTGTAAAAATGCCATTTAATACAATTTTGTTGCTCATCACTGCCGATGACGAGGTTGCTGGTACTGCTTCAGCACCATCCATTTCATTACTATTGTTCACAGAAGTAGAAACACTTCATTTATTTTCCATGGGGTACATCAAGCAATAGTGTAACAGTACTTGTGAATGTTACCTACAAATATGTTCGAATCTGCAAGTTTACATTATAACTATCATTTTTGAATCACAGTAAACTGAAGAATGAATGGCAGCACAGAAAGTGAAGAACCTTATCTGGTATGATTAACTTTCTGTGTCAGCCGAAAGTGGGTGAAAATGAAGTATTTACTACTGTAAGTTATTGCAATAATGCTGTGCAAAGCAATTTCAGCAAAACAACACACATACTTGGGGAGGAGGGGGGGAGGATCTACTGTGAGCACTAATTTCAGAAACATTATGAAAATGATGATAGGAAAGACATCTCACAGAAAAGCACTCACATCAAACTGAAATGTGAATAGACTTAATTAAATTATTAAATATCACTGTCAATTGCAGTGCATGCTGATCTGTGGCTTCAAATGCTCAGGAGGAATAATCACTCTACATCATTCGAGAATAAATAATTGCCTCCGTTAACAAAGTCTATGGTTGTTTGCTGATAAAAGTCGCGTAAATGTCTAAATAGACTCTCTCTCTCTCTCTCTCTCTCTCTCTCTCTCTCTCTGTGTGTGTGTGTGTGTGTGTGTGTCAGTAGTACTACACTGTATTGATAGAAAGTGTCAATGCATGCACACATTCATCCATTCACGCACTCACACATCATGTTCTGTCAGTCCCCACTTGAAGAGGATGAGGAATGAGTCAAGTTATATATTAACTGGCAGAAGCAACCAGGACCAGGTCCATAACCCAGATAACAATCAACAGGAGAGTCAGTGGCAAAACGAAGCTATCAGGTGTCCATGAAGCAGGCATTGTTAAGAGGTGTAAACTGGACAGAGCCAGTCCAACAGGCAGTTTTACCTTGCAAAATACAATCAACACATTTCTGCAACGTTTCATGAGTCACAAACATAACTAATGTTGCTAAAACAGGGAAAGCTGTCCTCCAAAAGGTTGCTTTGAAACTTGCAGTGCTTTGTTTGGTGTGGTCCTTCCTTTACTGACCTTTTGAATGACTTACTTTGGCTGTTATAGTGATCCACCATTTAACAAGTGCTCCGAATCATGTCACAACTTAACATTTTTCACATGTATGGAGCTTGCCAGAGCTGAAAGAAGCAGCAAGTGTTAAAAAAAATATCTTGCAACTGATAGAGGATTGCACCTAGTGGATTTGTAGACTGACACTTACCCAGCCAGAAATCAAGTCACTTCACATACACTGCTTGAAAAAACATGAGACACCCTCAAGGGAACCTCCCCATCGCACCCCCCTCAGATTTAGTTATAAGTTGGCACAGTGGATAGGCCTTGCAAAACTGAACACAGATCAGTCGAGAAAACAGGAAGAAGTTGTGTGAAACTATGAAAAAAATAAGCAAAATATACAATCTGAGTAGTTCATGTGCAACATAGGCAACATCAAGGACAGTGTGAGCTTAGGAGTGCCGTGGTCCCGTGGTTAGCGTGAGCAGCTGTGAAATAAGAGGTCCTTGGTTCAAGTCTTCCCTCGAGTGAAAACTTTAATTTTTTATATAATCAACTTCGCTCTCCAAAATTCCAGGACATGTTCAGATTTGCTTGGACATATGTAGGATTTGACGGTCTACACAAGGAAAATCTGAAAACATTAAAAACATATGTTTTGACAGAGCACAGGGAAAACTGTGCGACTGTGAAACTGTTGCATTCATTTGTTGCAGTTTATGTGACAAACCATTATGTTTTCATCACTTTTTTGGGAGTGATTATCACATCCACAAGAAAACCAAAATCGGGCAAGGTAGAAGAATCTTTTTACCCATTCACGAAGTGTACAAGTTAGGTGGATCGACAACATATTCCTGTCATGTGATGCACATGCCGTCACGAGTGTCGTATAGAATATATCAGACGTGTTTTCCTGTGGAGGAATCAGTTGACCTATGACTTTGTGATCAAATGTTATCAGTTCCCATTGGAGAGGCACGTCCTTTCGTCTACTAATCGCATGGTTTTGCAGTGCGGTCGCAAAACACAGACACTAAACTTATTATAGTGAACAGAGACGTCAATGAATGAACGGACAGATCATAACTTTGCGAAAATAAAGAAAATAAACTTTTCACTCGAGGGAAGACTTGAACCAAGGACCTCTCGTTCCGCAGCTGCTCCCGCTAACCACGAGCCCACGGCGCTTCTGATCTTATATTATCCTTGATGTTGCCTATCTTACACAGGGACTACTCAGTTTGTATATTTTGCTTATTTTTTCATAGTTCCACACAACTTCTTCCTCGATTGATCTGTGTTCAGTTTTTCAAGGCCTATCCACTGTGCCAACTTATAACTAAATCTGAGGGGGGTGCGATGGGGAGGTTCCCTTGTAAGAAGGGAAGCAGGAAACAAAATGAAAATTCATGAGTTGAGAAGAGTATATGATGTTACTTCAGTGATTACAATCTCAAGTCAAATTTACAGAGAGCTTGACATTATGAGTCCCCTTAGCAATATAATATTGTAATTCTTGTGGTCTGAATGTGTGCACCAATACATTTGGAAAGGGTGTCAAAGCCATTGTATCCTTTCCTGAGGCAAGCTGGTCTGCAACTGTTGTAACTGGTCCTCGATATCCTGGATACTGGCACTGGGATCTACATCTACATCTACATCCATACTCCGCAAGCCATCTGACGGTGTGTGGCGGAGGGTACCTTAAGTACCTCTATCGGTTCTCCCTCCTATTCCAGTCTCGTATTGTTCGTGGAAAGAAGGATTGTCGGTATGCTTCTGTGTGGGCTCTAATCTCTCTGATTTTATCCTCATGGTATCTTCGCGAGATATACGTAGGAGGGAGCAATATACTGCTTGACTCTTCGGTGAAGGTATGTTTTCAAAACTTCAACAAAAGCCCGTACCGAGCTACTGAGCGTCTCTCCTGCAGAGTCTTCCACTGCAGTTTATCTATCATCTCCGTAACGCTTTCACGATTACTAAATGATCCTGTAACGAAGCGCGCTGCTCTCCATAGGATCTTCTATATCTCTTCTGTCAACCCTATCTGGTACGGATCCCACACTGCTGAGCAGTATTCAAGCAGTGGGCGAACAAGCGTACTGTAACCTACTTCCTTTGTTTTCAGATTGCATTTCCTTAGGATTCTTCCAATGAATCTCAGTCTGGCATGTGCTTTACCGCCGATCAACTTTATATGATCATTCCATTTTAAATCACTCCTAATGCGTACTCCCAGATAATTTATGGAATTAACTGCTTCCAGTTGCTTACCTGCTATTTTGTAGCTAAATGATAAGGGATCTATCTTTCTAGGTATTCTCAGCACACTACAATTGTCTACATTGAGATTTAATTGCCATTCCCTGCACCATGCGTCAATTCGCTGCAGATCCTCCTGCATTTCAGTGCAATTTTCCATTGTTACAACCACTCGATATACCACAGCATCATCCGCAAAAAGCCTCAGTGAACTTCCAATGTCATCCACAAGGTCATTTATGTATACTGTGAACAGCAACGGTCCCACGACACTCCCCTGCGGCACACCTGAAATCACTCTTACTTCGGAAGACTTCTCTCCATTGAGAATGACATGCTGCGTTCTGTTATCT
Source organism: Schistocerca nitens (assembly GCF_023898315.1). Lineage (NCBI taxonomy): Eukaryota > Metazoa > Arthropoda > Insecta > Orthoptera > Acrididae > Schistocerca > Schistocerca nitens. The sequence continues at coordinate 282,190,207 of NC_064620.1, forward strand.
AGGAACTCTTCAATCCAATCACACAATTGGTCTGATAGTCCATATGCTCTTACTTTGTTCATTAAACGACTGTGGGGAACTGTATCGAACGCCTTGCGGAAGTCAAGAAACACGGCATCTACCTTTGAACCCGTGTCTATGGCCCTCTGAGTCTCGTGGACGAATAGCGCGAGCTGGGTTTCACACGACCGTCTTTTTCGAAACCCATGGGATGGAGAGCTGATGCCCAATCCGGTTCCACACATGTTCTATCGGGGGAGATCTGGTGATCTTACTGACTATGGCAGTACCTTAACACCATGCAGACAGTTCGTAAGGACATGTGCCTTGTGTGGACAAGCACTGTCCTGTTGAAAAATGGCACCACAACACTATCACATCAATCACTCCCAGCTGTGGCCTGAAGTCATATCCAATGGCTCCTCTCACCATCTCAGTAGGAGAACATCACTGTGCCTCTCCAAAACATTGGAAGAATGGGGGTCTCTCTGCATCTTCACAATACTTGTCAACAATGGTCATCCAGGATAGTGCTAAACATGATGCAATACCATTCATCAGCAGTCCATGCTTACTGCTCATGGCACCACTGCAAACATGGCCATTTCTGTAGCAGTGTTAATGGCAGTCGACAAATGGGGTGGTAATTCCCTAGTGTGGATGCTGCTAGTCTCCAACTAAAGGTGCAGGATGACACAGAATGTTCCAGGGAGTCTATCACTTGTTCTCTGATGGCAGCTGCTGAGGTGAAAGTGTTACCATGTGCCTGGTGCACAATACAGTGATCCTCCTTTATGGTAGCCAGATGTGATCAACTGGAACCAGATGACGAGCATGTCTGCCCTCATATTCCCATGCAGTCCCATATCGAGCACTGTTTAATGAAATGCCTCACAACCATGGATGCTCCATGGTTCGTCTAGCCATCCAAATGGAGACCCACAATGATGCCCCTTTAATATTCTGTCAGGTGCTCTTACTTCTGTCCCACACAAGTATGTGGCATCTCTGCGTCCTTCACTTAAAATTTCACATCCTCTTATAAGCCCTACCAGCCTGGTAACAACACTAAATACAAATGACATTAATCACTCTGGGAGCAGTTCTACCCACCCAGAGAGAAATAAAACTTCATTATTTACATCTGCTGATAGTTTGTCTATGTACAAAGTTACACTGACATCTCACCATGTCTTCTTGGTGCTTCATTTTTTTTTTTTTTTTTTTTTTTTTTAGGTAGGGCATAAATATTGTAAAAAAATATTGCTACAGAATCATGAATAAGGAATCCAAATTATTCCTTAATAATAATAATAATAATAATAATAATAATTACAGGAAAACTAAGTAGCATGCTGCTGCCTAAATGCCCTGCCCCCTCCTCCTCCAAATTCTAGTTGTTTCCTCATCAACTTGTAGCTTCATAAATCTGTACAAACAATGCAGTTTCAGATTCTCACCCTGAGTTGTTTGTATCCAAAGCTAGGAAGTGTAGTTCCTTATTCACATCGCCTGTCTCATCAGGATCTCCAACAACTGCTCCTGAAGTTCTCGATCCAGAATGGCCACACATTGCATCCTTCTCCACAAGCGACGGTGACACACTTACACCCACAGTTGTTGCCCAACTTCCAGCATTCCGAAACAGTTGTAGAAATTCTTGCAGACTTATGCGACCTTCGTTATCCACAGAAAGCTTCTCAAATACCTGCTGGACAACCTGCACACAACACAGTAATTGTTTACAGAACATCAGTGGATGACTGAACTAAACACTACCAATAACATTTATAATAGCACTCAATTCAGGTATGGGTTACAGCACACACTTCTTGCATACTGGCAAGACAAAAAACCATAAAAGCAGGTACATGAAATATATTCACAGTTGTGAATCATCTGTGTAATGGAATGACAAAAACAAAACTTTGTTTCAGACTGGGACTCAAACCTGGATTTCCCGCTTATTGCGACCAGTCACCTTACCATATGGCTATCTGAGCATGACTCACAGCCAGGCACAAACTTCCATATGTCATTAACCATGTGTCTACAACCCATTCTCATAGATCCATTATGTATATTCCCATACAGGGATGACATTTTACTTGAAAGCCACTTGCCCAGTGTCAGTGGATAAATACGATATTGCAGTGCCTGTGTTATTTTGAATTTCGATGCAATGTTCCTTCAGACATGCATACACGTCCAAAGGAATAGACACTGCAGTGACTAAAGCCATCACAAAATACATGAAATGCATGTTCGAAGGAATAAGCATCCTTATGCAGAATAACAAAGGCATTTCAATACTGTATTTATCTGCCGACACCAGGTAAGCAACTTTCAAGTAAAATGTTTCCCCGTATGGGAATATACATAATGGACATACAAGTACAGGTTGTAGGCACATGCTTGACAACATACGGAAGTTTGAGTCTGGCTGAGATAGCCAAATGGTAAGGCAACTAATAAAATTGTAAGTAAGATTTTATGTGTAACGATGTATAACCCCTGTGTATGTAATTCGATGTGTAATCCTCATGTTTATCTATGATCGTTTAAGAATAAGTCACATAAGATTTTATAGTAGACTTCATAATTGTGCAACGATGGCACACCCTTTGCTTCTTAGTACAGACGTTCGACTGCAATGGCGGTCCACACATGCAAAACAATATCTGTGATCCGTTTATGCACGAAAACGGTTATTAGTAGCCAGCAAACAGTAGCCTGCAGCTGTGGTCTAATGCATTTGTGACTAGTGATGGTTTAACGAACATGTGCACTGACAGATTATGTTGTTTAACGATGTCTGAATACATGTGCTCGCACTGTGCAACAATATCACGAATGTATTTAACAGTATTGACAATGACATACAAATGTGTCAGCTTACATCATGTTGACATGGCTTAAACCCATAATATGTAAGTAACACGGCTAGATAATTAAAATGTTGTGTATAATTGGACAACTTCGTGATACATAATATATCTGGTTCAAAAAATGGCTCTAAGCACTATAGGACTTAACATCTGAGGCCATCAGTCCCCCAGACTTAGAACTACTTAAACCTAACTAACTTAAGGCCATCACACATATCCATGCCCGAGGCAGGATTCGAACCTGCGACCATAGCAGCATCGCGGTTCAGGACTTAAGTGCCTAGAACCGCTCGGCCACCGCGGCCAGCTAATGAATCTGTAAAATAACTTTTTAAACATTATGCATTTTTCAGCAGCACCTGATAATGGCCTAAGGCCAAAATTGCAATAGTGTGTAATAAAAGCTTCTAACAGTCACTGGCATGAAGACGAGGTCCTTCAAAAAAAAAAAAAAGGTAAGACAACTTTTTGCAATAAACGGGAAATCTGGGTATGATTCCCAGTCCGGTAGAAATTTTCATCCTTGTCATTCCATTATACAGCTAGTGGTCATCCATATTCACAACTGTGAATACATTTCATGGTGCCTATTATCTCAGAGTGCTTGTTCCTTCAGACATGTATGAATTCCCCGTTAGGAATAACACAGGCACTACAATATCACACAAACACAAATTGTGAAGAAAAATGAGAATAGTTTTGTTGGTTCAACAAGCATCTTCAGTTGCTTTCAAGAGAATATATATATATATATATATATATATATATATATATATATATATATATATATATATATATATCTGCTTGTGTCTGTATATGTGTGGATGGATATGTGTGTGTGTGCGAGTGTATACCCGTCCTTTTTTCCCCCTAAGGTAGGTCTTTCCGCTCCCGGGATTGGAATGACTCCTTACCTTCTCCCTTAAAACCCTCATCCTTTCGTCTTTCCCTCTCCTTCCCTCTTTCCTGATGAGGCAACAGTTTGTTGCGAAAGCTTGAATTTTGTGTGTATGTTTGTGTTCGTTTGTGTGTCTGTCGACCTGCCAGCACTTTCATTTGGTAAGTCACATCATCTTTGTTTTTAGATATATTTTTCCTACGTGGAATGTTTCCCTCTATTATAACCATATATATATATATATATATATATATATACACACTTTTATTGGTGAACAACGAATACTATACCATTTTACATTAGTTGGTTTTAAAAAACACATCCAGCAAATGGCATCCTCCATTACTGACACACTGACAAAACCTTTCCCTGAAGTTTTCCATAGTTCTTGTGTCATTTCATGTGGCTTAGTGGCTTCAGTTAACGGCTACAAGACTAAGGTTTGATTGCCAATTCATCCTACAATTTTCTCTGCCTGTCTCACTTTGGAATCTTAGGTTTGCTCATAATATTACTTGTAAAATGTGCCAAAATCTTAAAAGCCAAGTTCCTGTCTTCAATAATAATTACATGCTGCATATCAACCTGACGAGCGATTCGAACATCACAGTATTTTACAAAGACTGTTTCTTCAGTGTGAACTTGCACATTCTGTCAGTTATTTGGAGACTTAGACTTTAACAAGGAATATGAATCATGGCACAACTTTTCTTTTTGTTCCCACAGACTAAAATTACTATAAAAGGTGAAAGTCAACATACCTGCCATATTGGAATTCAAAAATTTGGATTTGGAGTCTAACAGTCATCCATGCAGCTACCAAGTAACAAACTTTATTATTGTCAACAAATATTACAATTTTCTTTAATTTTTCTCATGAGAAACTAACTTTCTTACTCTGTTTATCAGTGTTAGCAGCTACTATCTATAGTTTATTAATACACACTTTTCTCCATACTTCATTTGATACTTCTGTTGTGCTTCCAGTGAGCTGTCCATTACAACCTCTTTTCTCTCAAACAATGGATGCTTATACCTTTATTTTCATTCATTAATTGCATTTTTCACACCCGAAATTATCAAATTATTGCAATGTCTTTCTGTGGACCCATGTATATTCTGACTGCCTGCTAAGGTAGTATGAATATATTTCTCCTATCTGCACTTCCATTTGGATTGGTTTTCAAAATACCTATTCTTTATTAACATAAATGAAATATCAATACAAACTAACCTCATCAGCAACAGAATCCAGTCCAATCCGTTGACAAACAAGTGCCAGCTCTTGCCTGTTGAGGTAACCATTACGACCTACTCCGAGAGAATCACACGTTGTCCTTAAGACCTCTTCTTCAGAACTATCCAAGCTTGGTGGAGCACTATCATCACTTACACCTGAAAAGTTATTGCTTCAGTAAAAAAAAAAGAAGACACAAATTATAACAATCTTAATATCTTTAGTGATGAAAAACTGACCCAACAATTTTGCACAACTTCTGAACGAGACAACAATGGTACAAAAAAGTCTGCAATCTCAGCCAGGTGGTACTGCTACAAAGAGAATGAGCGAAATCCTACAGTAACAGGAATAGTAAATTATTTTGACACACAGTGAAGCAAGGTCAATTTTATAATGAAATAAAAAATGCATTCAACTGGAGGATCAATGTTTAGCAATAATTAGTATATTGTAGACTATAAGATGTATGTATTGGTGATGTCAATTCACACACAAATAGAAAGTCAGAAAAGTGGATTATTTGGAAGGCATCATGGTTTTACCATTCACAATAGCATTCCTGCTAGCAACGTCACACTGCTGGAAACCTGGTTTCCCTGCTTATTGTAGTAGTATGAGAATTTTGAGACAAATGGACTGGAAATTTGGCTATTATTACCTATACTTTTCATTAAAAACCATTAACATAACCACGAAGTTACAATATAATGGATGATGTAGGGCACGATTGGTTGTAATACAAGTCCACTTAGAGGTCACTAAACCCGCCCAAAGATGTAAGCAACTACGCATGAGGAGCGCCTGTTAGATGGAGGGGGTCCGACAGCTGATCAGTTCCAGTCACTCCGTCAGGAAGGAGGTATATGGTGCATGTTGTCTGTAGTTCAACCATGCCTAGACAATCAGTACTGTGGTTTGATCACATCTACATTGTTACTTTGTGCCAAGAAGGGCTCTCATCAAGGTGTAATGCCGCTTCCTTAGGATGCAAAATTGAAAATATAAAATAGTACTCAAAACCCAATAAAAGCCCCCAAATCCAAGATCCAAATTCACATCCCACTGGAACAGCATTTCTTGCATAGTAGCAAGTATATAGAAAAGAAATCCAGTATAAAGTGACGTAATATTTTAAAAAGGGAAAGAAAAGAAATAGAACCATTAGTTTCAAATTAAAATAATAGTAGGTCACAAAGTAGTGTACTGATAGATCATGGAATAGAATGAGTGAACTTAAAGAATACTCCTTGTGAGTACTCTTTGAGGACACTGCGTAATACAGAAGAAAGAAAGTCATACATTGTTAACGTGCTGCTAGCGCTTGCTGGATCAGGTCGTATCTCAATGTGTGCTCTTGTACGTAGGCGTGACAAGATTGTTTTATGCATTTCTGGAAATTTGCAATTTGCTAGGAATCATTAAACTTGAAATAGGTAGATCATGAGTATATCATTACGTAAAGCCAAGAGAGCAAAAGACCCGAACTTGTCTTACTTGATTATTATACAGGGAAGACTGAACTTTGTGCCAAAGTAATAGACTGTTAGTAATTTACTGACGTAGGAAGTGAACACTGGTATTGAATTGTGAGAAAGTACTGAAGTTTCGTTAAAGTAGTAAATGAAATCTAGATTTTGTTACAAACTCTTTGACTGAAACTTGCGTAATTAATTCCACTCAGCTTAGGGAAACTTCCTTAATACAATAATAGGGTGTAAATAGTATATAATAAAGCAGCATAAAGTGGATTTACCGTGTGACATTTCTTTCAGTTTGGCAGTTGGCAGAAAGTCCGTTAGATGGTAACACACTCCTCGGATATGTCAATTCACTCACTATATATTAAAATTAGATCAGACATCACTGTTACATTTTTATTACTATTACTGGCAGTGGCTGCAGTTGTATAAATTTGTTCATAATCATAACTGTTAAACAGCAATTGCTGTTTCATACTTCCAACTTAAACTAGGGAGGAGAAAAAAAAAAAGTTTGTGAACATCCAAAATGTGCACTCATGAGACGCCACTGGAGCAGTCTATTAGCTAAATAATTTAAACTATATTACACTTCTCTAAAAACAGCACCTGCCCTATCTACAAAGGGGCAACCATCAGTCAAGTTTGGTGGAATTAAAAACTTTACAGTACTCCTGTCAGATTCAAATATATTCTCAGTTCACTGTGGAAAAAAAAAAAAAAAAAAAACCCTTGCTTCTTGCTGTCTACATAAGAAAGGAACCATTGATGAGTTATCATCACATGATATTCCAATTTCTGCAACAGTATGGCCAGGACCTATTATCTCAGCCTTATTTAGTGATGCAACTTCTCAAACACAATTGTAGTAACCAAGTAATACATGAAACTGGGCCAAGTAACAAAACTATGGCTTTATTCATGAACCTCTAAACAATAACAGAGATCAGACTATCGCAGTTCCCAATGTAACAAGACAAAGAACACTGATGTGAATGGTACAACTGGAAGAACATAAAAGAGAGTCAGTCAGCACTGCTCCATACATATACTGTATATGTGTGTGTCACCGGCAGAAGGCACGGGAGAGTCCACAATGCATGCACATCTCCCACAGCTGGCCTCCAGTGGCCGGCTCACGCTCTTAGTTTTTCCCACAACTCATTGGTGTATTGGAATTATATTGTTGTTAATTACATTTATTTCTTTTTGGTAATGTTTCCCTAGATTCAGATTTTAAAATGACTTTTGCACCCTATAGCATGTCCACTTTCTTCTTCGTGTTTTCTAATTTCCCTTTCAGTTCGTGTAGGGATTTTTAAGTCCAACCCATAGAGAGGCGGAGGAAATGGAGCATTGAGTTAATCCACAGACCTGTTAATGGAGTCATACTAGCATAAATGTGTAGTAATTTAGTGAATCACAAGAAACCTATCAGAACACGCACACAGAGGATTTATATTCAGCAGAAGTGGGCTTGAAATGTCCACCTTCACAACTGCACGACACAATTGGACCGTTTGCCCTGCTACAGGCGTTCATGTGCACATATCTGATCTGCCTTTACATGACTTATGGTTTCATCATTCCTGTTTCCTTTGCATAGCAAATACATTATTACAATCACCGAGACCTAAGGGGTGGGGCAGATGGGGGGATGGAGAGCAACATTGATTTTCATTGTCCAAACCCTCCTACCTTTATTCATATATATCTGTAAGAATAATATCATTATACAACAAAAATTCTCCATATTAGAAATAGCAAACAGAATTTAGCCAAACTTGTCTTCAAAGTAACTCTTTCTGAATGAAATGCACAATTTAAAACTGCATCCATCATCAAAGCCACCTTTTCTTTTAGTAATACACATAAACAGAAAAAAAATGTTTTACCAGGAGTTTTGTTGTCTGGAAGAGAAATTGATCTTTTAAAGCTCTTGCCATCATCAATGCTAGTCTTTCGTTTTCTTGGAAACTGGCTCTCATCAGCAGCTGGCGTGTCGGGTGAGGATCTCTGTAAACATTGTTTTGGTGTGACAAAGGTCTAAACTGTTTATACAAAAATTTCAAAACAAGTATAAGAAAATTATTATAACATTTATGCTTCAACTAGGGATAGGAAGAAATCATTTTATTTTAATGCCAAATTTGATATTCTTTTTTTGCCAAATTTGATATTAACTTTTCTGCCAAATTCATACAGTTTTTTGGGAAAATTTGTTTTTCTGGCAATTTTGACATTTTTGCAAAATTTGGCTTTTTTTTTGCAAAATTTGGTGCTATTTTTCGCCAGTTTCACTGCTTCTGTCAATTTCGTATTTTTCTCTTTTTGGTTTTATTTTTGCTGAATTCAGAGTCTTTTTTATGAAATTAGGATCTTTTTGTCAAATTTGGACCTTTTTTTCCAAATCCGAGTTATTTTCAGACAAATCAGGTTTTATTTTTTATTACAATGGAAAATCCAGGACCGGATGTAATAATTTTATGAAAAGGATAGTTGCTACTCACCATTTAGCGGAGATGCTGGGTCACAGATAGGCACAACAACAAAAATTTGGGGTGCGGCTACGGGTAATCGCATGGCACCATCCTATACCAACCCACTCATGAGCCACCTAGCGGAATCCTTCCGGAACACCCAGAATCCCAAATCTCTCACCTGGTTCAGAGTCACTGATGACAACTTCATGATCTGGATCGAGGGTGAGGACATCCTATCCACTTTTCTCCAGAACCTCAACACCTTCTCCCCCATTCACTTCACGTGGTCCTATTCAACCCGATATTAACCTCCACCTCAAAGATGGCTACATCAGTACCTCCGCCCATATCAAACCTACCGGCCATGAGCAATACCTCCACTTTGACAACTGCTACCCATTCCATATCAAGAAGTCCCTCCCCTACAGCCTAGCCACCTGTGGCTATTGCATCTGTAGTGATGAACAGTCCCTCTCATTGAGGCCTTCAAAGACCATAAGTACCCTCCCAACCTTGTACAAAAACAGGACTCCCATACCTTATCTCTCCAATTACTCACCACCTTCCATAGTCCCACCATTGGGCCACAGAGGACCAGTCCCCTCGTGACTCAGTACCACCCAGGACTGGAGCAACTGAATCACATTCTCCACCAGGGTTTCAACTACCATATTTACTCAAATCTAAGGCGCACTTTTTTTCCGGTTTTTGTAATTCGAAAAAACACCTGCGGCTTAGAATCGAGTGCAAAGTAAGCGGAAGTTCTGAAAAAATATTGGTAGCTGCTGCCACAACTAACTTCTGCTGTCGAATATATATAGCGCTACACAGGCATGCTTTGCAGGCACAAAGACACCCTCCGCTCCGAGTTTCGACCACTGCATTTTCATACATTATCCATCAAAGTAAATACAAATTCCGTATTGTTCATCTTCGAATGTTGCAGCGTTTCAACGTACTACAAAAATCCGACTGGCAAGACTGTTAGGGATGTTTGTCAATCACCAACTCTACGTTCTGAATTTTTTCCTACCTGTGAGAAGAGATGGTTGCTAATAGGAACTTCTATGAATTGTGAATCACATGCAGTATTCTCTTCACCATAAGAGTAATACGAATATAAACATTTTGCCACGTATTCTTTCGTGTTTGCTGCTCTCTCATTTAAATTCTGTCTGCCTAATAAACTACGAAACTAGAGTGAGACAACAGCAAATGCGGAAGAATATACATATCATGTTTATATTCCTATTATTCTTATGCATAGTAGTGATACAGTCAGAAATGAAGCACGGCAATTGACTAGATTTTTAAATCTAAGATGATTCTCCCCCCCCCCCCCCCATGAACCATGGACCTTGCCGTTGGTGGGGAGGCTTGCGTGCCTCAGCGATACAGATGGCCGTACCGTAGGTACAACCACAACGGAGGGGTATCTGTTGAGAGGCCAGACAAACATGTGGTTCCTGAAGAAGGGCAGCAGCCTTTTCAGTAGTTGCAGGGGCAACAGTCTGGATGATTGACTGATCTGGCCTTGTAACATTAACCAAAACGGCCTTGCTGTGCTGGTACTGCGAACGGCTGAAAGCGAGGGGAAACTACAGCCGTAATTTTTCCCGAGGACATGCAGCTTTACTGTATGATTAAATGATGATGGCGTCCTCTTGGGTAAAATATTCCGGAAGTAAAATAGTCCCCCATTCGGATCTCCGGGCGGGGACTACTCAAGAGGACGTCGTTATCAGGAGAAAAAAAACTGGCGTTCTACGGATCGGAGCGTGGAATGTCAGATCCCGTAATCGGGCAGGTAGATTAGAAAATCTAAAAAGGAAAATGGATAGGTTAAAGTTAGATATAGTGGGAATTAGTGAAGTTCGGTGGCAGGAGGAACAAGACTTCTGGTCAGGTGATTACAGGGTTATAAATACAAAATCAAATAGGGGTAATGCAGGAGTAGGTTTAATAATGAATAAAAAAATAGGAGTGCGGGTTAGCTACTACAAACAGCATAGTGAACGCATTATTGGGGCCAAGATAGACACAAAGCCCATGCCTACTACAGTAGTACAAGTTTATATGCCAACTAGCTCTTCAGATGATGAATAAATTGATGAAATGTATGACGAGATAAAAGAAATTATTCAGGTAGTGAAGGGAGACGAAAATTTAATAGTCATGGGTGACTGGAATTCATCAGAAGGAAAAGGGAGAGAAGGAAACATAATAGGTGAATATGGATTGGGGGGAAGAAATGAAAGAGGAAGCCGCCTTGTAGAATTTTGCACAGAGCATAACTTAATCATAGCTAACACTTGGTTCAAGAATCATAAAAGAAGGTTGTATACCTGGAAGAATCCTGGAGATACTAAAAGGTATCAGATAGATTATATAATGGTAAGACAGAGATTTAGGAACCAGGTTTTAAATTGTAAGACATTTCCAGGGGCAGATGTGGATTCTGACCACAATCTATTGGTTATGAACTGCAGATTGAAACTGAAGAAACTGCAAAAAGGTGAGAATTTAAGGGGATGGGACCTGGATAAACTGAAAGAACCAGAAGTTGTAGAGAGTTTCAGGGAGAGCATAAGGGAACAATTGACAGGAATGGGGGAAAGAAATACAGTAGAAGAAGAATGGGTAGCTCTGAGGGATGAAGTAGTGAAGGCAGCAGACGATCAAGTAGGTAAAAAGACGAGGGCTAATAGAAATCCTTGGGTAACAGAAGAAATATTGAATTTAATTGATGAAAGGAGAAAATATAAAAATGCAGTAAATGAAGCAGGCAAAAAGGAATACAAACGTCTCAAAAATGAGATCGACAGGAAGTGCAAAATGGCTAAGCAGGGATGGCTAGAGGACAAATGTAAGGATGTAGAGGCCTGTCTCACTAGGGGCAAGATAGATACTGCCTACAGGAAAATTAAAGAGACCTTTGGAGAGAAGAGGACCACTTGTATGAATATCAAGAGCTCAGATGGCAACCCAGTTCTAAGCAAAGAAGGGAAGGCAGAAAGGTGGAAGGAGTATACAGAGGGTTTATACAAGGGCGATGTACTTGAGGACAATATTATGGAAATGGAAGAGGATGTAGATGAAGACGAAATGGGAGATAAGATACTGCGTGAAGAGTTTGACAGAGCCCCGGAAGTAGACAAAATTCCATTAGAACTCCTGATAGCCTTGGGAGAGCCAGTCATGACAAAACTCTACCATCTGGTGAGCAAGATGTATGAAACAGGCGAAATACCCTCAGACTTCAAGAAGAATATAATAATTCCAATCCCAAAGAAAGCAGGTGTTGACAGATGTGATGTGAAAATTACCGAACTATCAGTTTAATAAGTCACAGTTGCAAAATACTAACGCGAATTCTTTACAGAAGAATGGAAAAACTGGTAGAAGCGGACCTCGGGGAAGATCAGTTTGGATTCCGTAGAAATGTTGGAACACGTGAGGCAATACTAACCTTACGACTTATCTTAGAAGCTAGATTAAGAAAAGGCAAACCTACGTTTCTAGCATTTGTAGACTTAGAGAAAGCTTTTGACAATGTTAACTGGAATACTCTCTTTCAAATTCTGAAGGTGGCAGGGGTAAAATACAGGGAGCGGAAGGCTATTTACAATTTGTACAGAAACCAGATGGCAGTTAAAAGAGTCGAGGGGCATGAAAGGGAAGCAGTGGTTGGGAAAGGAGTGAGACAGGGTTGTAGCCTCTCCCCGATGTTATTTAATCTGTATATTGAGCAAGCAGTAAAGGAAACAAAAGAAAAATTCGGAGTAGGTATTAAAATTCATGGAGAAGAAGTAAAAACTTTGAGGTTTGCCGATGACATTGTAATTCTATCAGAGACAGCAATGGACTTGGAAGAGCAGTTGAACGGAATGGACAGTGTCTTGAAAGGAGGATATAAGATGAACATCAACAAAAGCAAAACGAGGATAATGGAATGTAGTCAAATTAAATCTGGTGATGCTGAGGGAATTAAATTAGGAAATGAGACATTTAAAGTAGTAAAGGAGTTTTGCTATTTAGGGAGTAAAATAACTGATGATGGTCGAAGTAGAGAGGATATAAAATGTAGACTGGCAATGGCAAGGAAATCGTTTCTGAAGAAGAGAAATTTGTTAACTTCAAGTATAGATTTAAGTGTCAGGAAGTCGTTTCTGAAAGTATTTGTATGGAGTGTAGCCATGTATGGAAGTGAAACATGGACGATAACTAGTTTGGACAAGAAGAGAATAGAAGCTTTCGAAATGTGGTGCTATAGAAGATTGCTGAAGATAAGGTGGGTAGATCACGTAACTAATGAGGAGGTACTGAATAGGATTGGGGAGAAGAGAAGTTTGTGGCACAACTTGACTAGAAGAAGGGATCGGTTGGTAGGACATGTCCTGAGGCATCAAGGGATCACAAATTTAGCATTGGAGGGCAGTGTGGAGGATAAAAATCGTAGAGGGAGACCAAGAGATGAATACACTAAGCAGATTCAGAAGGATGTAGGTTGCAGTAGGTACTGGGAGATGAAGAAGCTTGCACATGATAGAGTAGCATGGAGAGCTGCATCAAACCAGTCTCAGGACTGAAGACCACAACAACAACAACAACAACAAGATGATTCTAATTTCTGTGCAGAATGTAATGTACTAAAGAGGCGTCTGCCAAGTTTTTCAAATGGAGAAAAATTTTCGCTAAACTCTCGTTCAGAACATCTCTAACGCAGTCTATTATTTGGTTCTTGTTGATCATTATCAAAGAAAGCAGCGGTGTAAGTAACAACAAATAGCAGTTTCTTGCCATTGTTTCGCTAATGAGACGATTCCTCTCTCTCTCCCTCTTTAAAAAAAAGCGGCTGTAGCATGCACAAAAGCAAGCCATGCCGCGAGCGGCGACAGGCCGCAAACACTCATTATCAGAATGCGACGAACAATGCATGACACAGTACAGTAATGCATCTTCAGCTTAGAGTGACGTATACACGTATAACAAAGAGAACGGCACTTAACAGATCAAAGAAAAATAAGCAATCAATTCAAACCAGACGAAGCATGTGAAAAAGGAAGGGTACCCGTATAAATACGGACGGAGCGCCTGACACATAGCAATGGCTACCTGGTAAAGCTTAACTGCTAAGATTACGTCTCGAACCAAACTACTGTAGCTGTATCGTCATTCATTCGACCTAAATTGTGTCTGATATTACAATGGACCAACTTTGTTTCGATTTGGAGGTGTGGCCTAAAACTTTTCTCTCCCCTTGAATTTCGAGTCTCAAATTTCAGGTGCGGCTTAGATTCGGGAATTTTTTTTTCCTTGATTTCGAGTCTCATTTTTCAGGTGCGGCTTAGAATCGAGTGCGGCTTAGATTCGAGTAAATACGGTACCTCTTGTCATGCCCTGGAATGAGGACTGTCCTTCCCACCCCTCCCACGGTGGTATTCCATTGCCCACTGAACCTACACAATATGCACGTCCATCCGTACACAATCCCTGCTCACAATCCCTTGTCTCCTGGCTCGTATCCCAGAAATATACCTAGAGGCAAGACCTGTCCCATACATCGTCCCATCATCACCTACTCCAGCCGTCACAAGCATCACCTATTCCATCAAAGACAGGGCTACCTGTCCAAGTCATTTGGCCTACAAGCTAAGCTCCAACCATTGTGCTGCATTCTATGTGAGCATAATAACTAACAAGCTGTCTGCATGACTGGCCACTGACACACTCTGGAGAGGAAAGAGCTGGAGCTTCCCATTGCTGTGCACGCCACCCAACACAACATTCTTCATTTCGGTGACTGCTTCACAAGCTGTGCCATCTGGATCCTTCCCAACAACACCAGTTTTTCTGAATCGCACAGGTGATAACTCTCCCTGCAACATATCCTACATTCCCCTAACCCTTCTGGTCTCAACCTTCATTAGTCTTTGTTTTCTTATCCTCTAAAAGCTCCTTCCCTGTTCCCATTCCAGCACTACACAGTCCCCTATTCCATTGATGCACCTACAGTCTTTTAACCTCTCTCCTTTTCCGCTAACACCCTCCCACCCCCTCCCCAGATGTCCCATTCGGGTTCAGCTACTAAGTGCAAGTCTTGTTTCAATCGGCACCACATTGGGTGACTTTCGGCTGATGATGAGGATGAAATGATGAGGATGAAATGATGATGATGACAACACAACACCCAGTCCACGAGGGGAGAAAATCTCCAATCCATTTGCGAATTGAATCCGGACCCAGTTCATGGGAGGCAAGCATGTTGCCACCGAGCTACTAAGTAGGCGGACGCCCTTGGTCTAACCACCTGACTGCACCTAGCTGCCCTAACCTCTCTCCACCTCACCCCTGTGTGCTCCCACAAGCAGCACTTTACTGTCGCCCAACCTACCCTGTTATCCCTACCTCTCCCCACCCCAGCCTCCTCCTCACTCCTACCACACAGTTGCGTCTCTCATCACACACTGCTGCTCGCAGTGTGGCCTCCGCAGCCAGAGACTGCTGTCATGTGTGAGTAGTGTTTGCGTGTGCGTGTATGCGTTCTATCTCCGTTGAAGTCCTTGTTGGCTGAAAGCTAATTTTCTGACAGTCTTTTTGTTAAGAAATTTCCTGGCAGATTAAAACTGTGCGTCAGACCGAGACTTCAACTTGGGATCTTTGCCTTTCATGTAACTCACAACCCATCTTCACAGCTTTAATTCCACCAGTACCTTGCCTCCTACCTTCCAAACTTCACAGAAGTCTCCTGCAGACCTTGAAGAACTAGCACTCCTGGAAGAAAGGATATTGTGGAGACATGGGTTAGATACAGCATGGGGGATGTTACCAGAGCAAAATTTTCACTCTGCAGCAGAGTGTGTGGTGATACGAAACTTCCTGGCAGATTAGAACTGTGTGTCAGACCGAGACTCAAACTCAGGACCTTTGTCATTCATGGGCAAGTGCTCTACCATCTGAGCTACCCAAGCTTGACTCACAACCTTTCCTCACAGCTTTAATTCCGTCAGTGCCTCACCTCCTACCTTCCAAACTTCACAAAAGCTCTTCTGCAGACCTTCCAGAACTAGCTTTCCTGGAAGAAAGTTTTAATCAGCCATGAAGTTTCATATCAGCACACACTCTGCTGCAGTGAAAATTTCATTCTGGAGTCTTTTTGTTGTGCTTATCTGCGACTCAGCATCTCCACTATATAGTGAGTAGCAACTATCCTTTTCAAAACACTGTTTATTTTTTTCTGAATTTGGGGTTATTTTTGCTTTATTTTTTGGCAAATTTGCGGCTATTTTTGGCAAATCACTGCTATTTTTTGCCAAATTTGCTGTTACTTTTGCCAGATTTCATGTTACCTTTTTTGGTAAATTCAGTGTTACCTTTTTAGCCAAATTCACAGGTTGTTTGCCAAATTTGGTGTTATTTTTTGTTAAATTTGTTGTTTTTTCTGACTTTCTGTGTTTTTTTTCCTTTACCAATGTTACTTTCTTCCAAATCCAATACTATTTTTATGACACTTTCAGTGTAAGTTCTGATATCACCTATAGTTATGAGGGAAATGTTCATTTATTTTAAGATTACACACAATCTTAAAAATCACCGATTTTTGCAATATTTTGTAAATCTGCCAATTTCATGTTATTTTTCATGTTATCATGTTCTTGAAAGTTTCCTGTCGCTACTTCTAACCTGTCCTGTATTTCGCCTTTTCAGAGTATAGGATAAACAAAAAATGAGAAAAGGCAATGAGTCACCTGCAGCTGATTGATGGATGGTGCATAAACAAGCAGAACAGCTCAGAAAATTTCCAAAATCATCATTTTCTGAGCTATTGCTTGTGTTTATGTGCCGTACATCATCCAGCTGCAAATGAGTGGTTCACTTTACTTGTTTCAGTTTCTTGTGTCTATCCTGGAATTTCCATCTTGAAGAATAGTTAATTAAAAAATATGTATTGCTGTGGGCTCATTCACAGATGAAAAATTAACTTGCCAAAAAACTGAAATGTTATGTGTCATACCATTACCATTATGATATCTTTGACATCCCCATCCATACTTATAAGAATTTCAGTGTCAGAATCAACAGCAGCATCCTTATTACGAGGATCCTTGTCTTTTATTTCTGGTTTAGAGCGGCGTCCATATTTTTTCTGTCCAAAAACAAATTTTGGGGACACTTCTCGATCTGCAATATAATAAATAAAAAACTGAAAAATACTAATACTGAAATACGAGCAGGCAATATCTGTAATTAACATACAACCAACGTGAACAGCAACTGACAATTTGGTGAAAGGAAAAATTCATCATCATTGGCATATCAACTAACTTCAAAGGTGATTAACATTTAAAGCCTCAACAAATAGAACAGAGCTTGCAGCCTCTGAATATGACAGCTATGCTGCAGCTCTGAACTGTGAATTATTACATCATACTGGTCAAATGAGGAGCAAGTTTGATACTACAGCCTGTCCTCGCTCAGAATGGTTAGTTGTCTCCAAGTGCAGTTGCACTGCTACAGCCAGTACATGCAAGCACATTTCCACATACAAGAATTTGCAGTGAATCTGAAGAATCTGCAGCAAATTTTTCTGTCACTGGCTACTTTGCATTTGTTGCACTTTGGGCCAGGTGTTGCTGTATATGAAATGTAACTAACATACGAAAATAATTTTCAACCGTGGAACGAGTACTCATGAGCAGATAAAAACCGTATCTGAAAAGTTAGGTGAGTGGTCTTAAAAACAAAGGAATCAAAGAGTTAAAAACAACATACATTTACTGGTCTTTAAAGTAATCACCATTAGCTACAAAACACTTCTGACATTGGTTGTAAAGCTATTGGAAACTGTCAGCAAATGCCTCTTGTGAAGTTACTCGAAGCACCATGGTCACACATTGTTGGATATCCGCATCATTACAGGAGATGAGACCTGGTGCTAGCAATCAATCCAGAGACCATGCAACAGGCAATGGTGTTGTGTTTGTTGTGACTTGGCAAGACAGCCAAGCCACTATGAGGTAGCCGAAAGGCACGCATTTAAGCTCACGCAGGCTGGCGTGAGGTCTGGAACAGTTAAAGGAGTTGAGACTAGTAAAATAAGTACGTAGCTTCTGGAATACTTAACTTTAATCCATAATTGGTGAACATCGGTCTGACGGTACATGCATCACAAGATTAATAGCAAATGATAATGGCACCTTGCTAGGTCGTAGCAAATGACGTAGCTGAAGGCTATGCTAACTATCGTCTCGGCAAATGAGAGCGTAATTTGTCAGTGGACCATTGCTAGCAAAGTCGGCTGTACAACTGGGTCGAGTGCTAGGAAGTCTCTCTAGACCTGCCGTGTGGCGGCGCTCGGTCTGCAATCACTGACAGTGGCGACACGCGGGTCCAACGTATACTAGCGGACCGCGGCCGATTTAAAGGCTACCACCTAGCAAGTGTGGTGTCTGACGGTGACACCACAGTGTTCATTATGTTCTCCACCCCCCACAAAATGTTTGCTGAGAAAAAATCTCAATCCATCACAAACTTCTACTTGAGGGAGGTGAGGAAGACAATGAAAGCCATGCCACTGACTTGATTGGGCTATGGATTGTATTGGTAGCACCAGGTCTCATCTCCTGTAATGATGCGAATATCCAGCAATAAGTGACCATGGCGCTTCAAGTGATTCCACAAGAAGCATTTGCTGACAGTTTTAACGGCTTTACAAACAATGTCAGAAGTGAAGTATAGCTAATGGAGATGACTCTGAAGATCAGTACAGCTGTTTTGTTTGTAACTCCCTTTTCCTTTATTTTCTGAGACCATTCATCGAACTTCTCAGACACACCTTATATTATGTCGCCAAATCAAACTGTCTACTTGTTACGAGAATTCCACCACATAATTTTAACTACTTGCACAGTCTGATAGCTAATGTAGCAATGGAAGCCAGTGCAGCTAGTCACTCTTTCCTCTGTGGTCTCACCTGCAGCTGGACACTGCAGCCATTAACTACAGCTTGAGCTGTGCTGCCAATCAGCACTCTGCTTAACAGTACAGATAAATAATGATGTTAATTTTGTCTTTTGAACTGAAATTAATTCACGTGGGATGGAAATACCATGGTTAGCTGGAAATTAAGATTGGTCTCTGGACTGGTGGTAGAAAATACAAGGAAGAGAGAATTTCATCAGTCTGCAACAACATTCAATAACGATTACATGTTGTGTCCACCCTCAGTCTTTCTGTAGTAAACATTTCAAACAACTTAACAAGTAATAACAGCCTCAGAGTACATAAGAACTTTATGATTAAAAGAGACTGCATTCTTTCCTGTGTTTTTTTATCATTTATCAAATGATCACAAATTTAAAAGAAAAGTAACATTTATATGTTTAAAAGCAGAGATAAAAAAGGCTTCCATTACTTACAAGTTCATTTTGATAGAAAAAAGGGTGAACAATATGGGTATTCAAATCTCAGTAGTAACTGACAATAAAAATGGTTTCAAAAATAAAATAAATTCCAACTAATAACTATTTCTACAGCATGCATTCAATAAACCATCACACAGTCTCAAGGACTGAGAAAATGTGTTGTTTTACTGAGCCAACAGATCCAGGAAACATTTACAGATTAAAACTGTGTAGCAAAATAAAATACACATAAAATAAAAAATGATAATTTGGTCAGTACATACATTTCAAAATATTGTAGGATATGTAAACAACTATTTAAAATCTAGACACAGTAACAACACCCTCAATATACTTTCACTTAGATATGAAATCTGTTGTCACAAAACTACCATGATCTGAAAGTGATACTAGCATTTACAAATATAATACTAGGAACAAAACTAGTCTCAATTAATTACAACCTTCCTTTTGCATAGAAGGGAGAGATGCATTCAACAACAAACCTATTTAACTGTTTCCCTGGTAAATTAAAGATGGTAGGAGACAAGGAAAGCAGTAAACAAAAAGTTAAAGCTTTTCTGCTTGGTCTTAATTTAAATACGAATTTCTGAATACAATGCACAATAACATTAACACAAAAGCCAATAATGTCATTTTTTGCAGCTGGAGTTCACAGTTACACACAACTTTGAAATTACATCATGGTTACTTTTGACTGTACTATTATTTATTTGTAAAACTCACTATTGCAATTATGGTTGCTCGGCTATTATCAAGTGGTATTTATGAGAGAGAGCTGTAGAGGGTATAAAATTAAAACACAAAAAACAGCATATAGTACAATAAAAGGAAATACGGAAGCATCCGATCCCGCCTGTCTGCTTTGACCCATGACGTCACAAATATGGCGGAAACAACAATAAACCACGATTCCAATATGGCGCATACAAAGTCGTTACGTACACATTATGAAGACGAAAATACATTGAAAAACAAACACACACATGTTCCACAAAAAGCCTAATGACACTAACGGGACAAGTGCAGGAAATTGGGGGTTTTTGGGTGGGGACAAACTAAATATAAACAAATTTAAACACCGACCCCCATACACAACCACGCAAAACGACGAAAAAAACCGATATCACAAAACTCCCCAAATACCACTAAACACAATATCATCTGGAATCGGACACTTCCCTTGACCTATATAGCTCTACAGCAGCACCCGACCCCAAAAATTGGGATCGAACACTTCCCTTGACCTATATAGCTCAACAGCAACTCCCAATCCCGTCTCCCAATACAAATTCCAACATACACCGCCAAACATTGGGATCGAACATTCCCTTGACCTATATAGCTCAACAGCAGCTCCCAATCCCATAAGTTAGGATCGAAAACTTCCCTTGACCTATGTAACTCAAAAACATCTCCCAATACCAATACCAACCTTCACAGCCACACATTTCAATGAAACACTTCCCTAGACCCCAACACACAACACATACACCGAAAACAAAACAGTAAAAACTTACCACAAAAAAGTTCTGGCACCACAAACTAGATTGGCCACCACAATTACACAGGCACGCGCGAGTGGCCGCCAGCCCCCCCCCCCCCCACACACACACACAAACCACGGAAAAAATACTCAACCAAAAGAAAGACCCGATCCACCCACACCTCAATCCCTCCCCCCCCCCCCCCCCTCAAACCAACCCAACCTCCATCTTCACTCCAAAATAAAAAAACCCACAAACAAAAACCAAATGCAAAATTTAAAAAATCTCAATCACACACTACAACTCAACAAAATAAATCCTCCACAACTAAAACACAAACCAACACACTCCCTCCCCCCCCCCCCCACAAACATTCTAACACAAAATAAACCACCCACCCCAGCCTGAGCCGCACCCACCCACCCACCCACCTACCCAGACCACCCTAACCAACCACTTTCGGCCTATACATTTTACTCACAGCACTTAAGAAAACCGGAACAACACAGTACATCTACATCCATACTCCGCAAGCCACCTGACGGTGTGTGGCGGAGGGTACCCTGAGTACCTCTATCGGTTCTCCCTTCTATTCCAGTCTCGTATTGTTTGTGGAAAGAAGGATTGTTGGTATGCATCTGTGTGGGCTCTAATCTCTCTGATTTTATCCTCATGGTCTCTTATACGTAGGAGGGAGCAATATACTGCTTGACTCTTCAGTGTAGGTATGTTCTCGAAACTTTAACAAAAGCCCGTACCGAGCTACTGAGCGTCTCTCCTGCAGAGTCTTCCACTGCAGTTTATCTATCATCTCCGTAACGCTTTCACGATTACTAAATGATCCTGTAACGAAGCGCGCTGCTCTCCGTAGGATCTTCTCTATCTCTTCTATCAACCCTATCTGGTACGGATCCCACAATGCTGAGCAGTATTCAAGCAGTGGGCGAACAAGCGTACTGTAACCTACTTCCTTTGTTTTCGGATTGCATTTCCTTCATTTCCTTAGGATTCTTCCAATGAATCTCAGTCTGGCATCTGCTTTACCAACGATCAACTTTATGTGATCATTCCATTTTAAATCACTCCTAATGCGTACTCCCAGATAATAGCCCTCAGGGACACTCTTCTGCCAACAGTACTCATCTAAATGAGACTGAAGTTTGGAAGAGCACCTCTTCCCCCTCCCAAGAGCTGACTTAACTGCCCCCCCCCCTCTATTGTATTGGTACAAGCCCGTCTCATAATTTTTGAACTCTAAGCTATGGTTCACTACTAAATGATGGAATCCCCTCTCACCCAACCCCCTATATGAAAAAAAATCATCAGAAACTACTGTGGACCCCGGCTCCTCAATTAACCCCACTAAATCAGCCTTAGACCTCCCTTCCACAACCCTAAAAACACATTCAGAACACCCACCCCCCGGAACAACAGTCCCCCACACCCAGAGACAAACCAGAGACTTACCCCTCCCATACTTCCTTTTCCCAAACTGCAACTCGTCCACCTCTACAACAACCCCATGCCCCCTCAGCTTACCCCTGTACTTAATGAACTCTGAACACACTTCATGGCAAAAAGAATACCAATCAAGCACACTCCTCTCACTCACACCAGTCTCATGCGCACAAAAACTGTGTGGGGATCTATAACAAAAGCAATAAGTAACCAGTACAATCTCGCACATGCCCAACCGAGACTTCTCGAACCAGGTACCGCGCCATATGGAAAGCCAAATGTCGTCTTTCCGACAGCACCACATATAACCGTCCCTGGTCCGAGAGGCCGGAACTTTAGCCAACTTCATTTCTTCCCCGCAAACACAGCATTTGACAACCTCAGCAATTAAGCCGAAAAGATGCAAAAACTTAATGAGATCTAAAGGGGTGTTCCCCATAATAGCCCTCAAATGGGCACTGTTAATCTTGTCTGTCATATCCATTCCTGAACAAAAAACAACCACTGATTAAATTTAATAAAAATACCACACGACGTACAGCGATCAACACTAAATTAACCTTCACACAAAACCACAAAATCGTTAACTCACTGAAACGAATTCCACTTCAAACACACTTGAACAATACTCGATACTGAGCAACAGCAAACTGAGCCCATTACACCAAACAAACGAAAACCCTGAACATATCACCAAAGGGCACAACAAACCACAACATGACGACATCTACAAACACGCCACACTCACAACCCAAACTCCGCGCTGTCATGACGTCACACACCACAACACCCTTACGTCATGGGTCAAAGCCGACGCGTGGGATCGGACGCTTCTGTCGACCCCAATAAAATGCTAGTGCTACTTATGCTGTGCTTTATCACATCAAATGCTAAAGAACGCCTGACATGATTACATGTTCTAAGCATCTTCATATCTTGGCTGTCGACGTGCAAGAATGCATTTACAAAAAATGAAAGCGAGGCTATTATGAAAATAGCACAAATCATACATTCAGTTAATGCTGGTAATATCTTTTAAATGAATCACATAAAATTGCTACTTGTTTATACTGTATCTATGACAGTTGACATAACTGGTAAGGAAAATATACTGACATGTAATACTTACATAGAAAAAAAAATATGACATGGGAATCTATTTCCTGGCACTTACTCGGTTGTCACATATACAACATACTACACAAGTAGTGATTTGATGTGATTTGTGTGAAATATGTGAACAATGGTAACAGTATGCCTAATTTATGTGATTTCCATGAAGTACATAGTCTTACTGTTGCTTAATGTAGGTGCATTCTTACAGTTAAAATACGCAACATATGAATGTGTTGGCAACATGTAATGTGCTAAAGCACAGCATAAACAATAGATTGTATTTAACTTTTTATTTCATTATATAACTGGTATATACATGGGATGATGCGAGTTCCATTACACGCACACAGTTTTTGCACTTTGCAGTATACCATTTGATAATGGCCACTCAGATGAAGTTGTAAAGAGACTGTTGCATAAATAAATAATTTCACAGCAAAGGTGACCAATGATGTAAATGTTGAGCACATAACTATATACTCACTGTGAAAAAAACATATTTTAAACTAGATGACTTGTTCTACAACAGGTGAGGTACAGGAAACCAGTTAAATAATTATATGATAATAGCGACTGATAACCTTAGCAGTTAAGTCCCATAAGATTTCACACACACACAATTATATGATAAACTTTACGTGCTGAAGCTTGTGGACAACGGAGAATACTCATCACGATATATATGTGAAATACTGACATTTACCTGGCCATCTACATCAGATCTTTTACATTCCCCAACAAAAAATCCCTTCCATCCTCCCCCACTCTAGGAAATTACTGTTAATATACAGAGATGAGAAATAACTTTCATCTGAAATGTCTTAAACAATCCACACATTGTCAGTGATCTAGTTCCTCACAAGGAAATACATCCAAGTTTTGAGGATCACAGGAAACCAATAATCATTACCTTTCTCCCCATACACATTTATTTCCAGAAAAGCATGCCTATTTTACTTTACAAGAAATTATATGTAAATGAGAGAGAGAGAGAGAGAGAGAGAGAGAGAGAGAGAGAGAGAGAGAAGCTGATATACGAAGTGGCTGTTTTTACATAGGACTCCATTTGATGACCAGACAGAACATGGTTCACAAATCTATGGGATTGGAGTTGCATATGAGTCTTCCACAGGCACAGGGCCCATCAGCATTTGGTGGAAAAGGGGGAGAAGTGAAAGGGGGGGGGGGAGGAGGAGGAGGAGGAGGAGGAGGAGGAGGAGGAGGAGGACTATGTAAGTTTTGTGGACAGCAGAATACTACCTTGGAAGCACTGAAAAGTACTGTGGAGAGGATATTCCTCATTTAAGAACATGAGGAAGTTGCACAGGTGGGAATGCCCCTTGCAAAATCTTCTTGATTTCCCTAACATCCATCGCCTACGTTCCCTCTGCAACCGCCACTACTTGAACCCATTCTATTCACATCCACCTACTCTCACTCTAATGCCCAATTACTTTTCTGTTCCATCCTTGTACACTACTTTGACACTTTCCTCGTCTCTTTTCTTTCTCTTACCATGGATACTCTGTTTCCTATCTGCCCTTTTTTCTCTCTGGATTTTTCCTAACATTCTCTTAACCTGCCCCTGGAAACTCTTAAGTTACTCTAACCCAATATTATCTGCCACCCACTTCCCCCCAACCCCTCCCATTCCTTTCATTCCTCACTCCACACCCAGTCTGTTTCCCCACCACACTTTCCCATCCAAGATCACCAAGCACCTCAATATTGTGACAGTGTCAGAACACAACATTTCCTTTGTAGGTACGAACTGTATGTGTTTGCTAATATGAATTAAGCAATTTCCTCTAATTTCTACATGTCTGGTCACTGCTCTACGTCTGGTCATTGCTCTACATATATAATAATGCTAATATGGATAACAATAACAACACCAATAACAACAATAGTAATTTGTGGACTCTGATCATAACCTTACAGAAATACATAGCTCAATTTTGTATGGATGTATCAAGATAGAGTTGCAATATTTAGAAACGGAAACTGGAAAAGTCAGAAAATATGAGAAATATTGTAAATCCTTTGAGGCAGTAATCAACTGCTAATTTGGGAAGTGCAGAGAACAGTTCAGAGAAGAGACATAGAAGATAAAAAAGAATAAATTAAAATTTAATAAAATCCTCCATCAGTGTTTGGCAGAATGAAATAATAACAAAACAAACTGAACAGTTTCTTAATATTTTGAAACAATTTTTATTTACTCATTAACTAGCTTCAGGCCATTATCAGGTGTGAACTATCACAATAACAGATGAAGTACATTTGAGCAGAGATGAAATAAAAATAGGTGGACACTGAAAATTCTGAGAATGGGAGGTCATTCCATGCCAAGAGGTCTAGAGGTTCCCACATGAGCACCACAGATTTTCATGAAATTTTGTTTGAATAATCGCACATATTCCCAATGAACATTGGTAATGTTTCATGGTAATTAATTCAATACTTCTGGAGATATAGTCATTCATTTGACCCCATGACACAGTCCAACAGTGTGCCTGTGAGTTTTCGGCAACTTTGAGGCATAACATTCATTTAATTAACAGTAAAATCCGTTTTTAAAAGATAACCGTGTAATATAATAAGATTAAGACCACATTTGGCAGAAAATTATAGCTGGACCAGCAATGTGACATTCAGGTTTAGAATAATATTTAGAAAGATAATTCGGTTTCAGAAAAGTTAGATCTGAGAAGCATGTCTGATTTTGGATAAAAGTGATGGGGGAAGAAATTAAGAAAGAATACCATAAAATGCTTTCTCAAACTTTTGAATTTAGCAAAAACCTATAACAGGTGGAATAAGGTGGTTGAAAGTGTGAAGAGAGTGCAGATAAAATATGGACGGATAAGTTATTACACGATGACCAAGTTAAACTTTATATATCATACTTAGTACTGTGTATAAATGGAAAACAATGAATGATAAGATAGTGTTAAAATGGTGTGAGGCAGGACTGACAATTAGCCAACTGAATCACATTGCTTTGAATAGTTTTATCACCAAAATATCTATGCTCTTTCCTCCAAGCGTCACACTCTCCATTTGTTCAAAAGCTTCTTACTATTTGTAGTGTGACTTGAACCAGTTAATTAAAAACATTTGGATATGGTTAGCAATGTTTTCTTATGCCCTGCTTGATTCTTACTTTAAGTCAATTTAGCTGCTTATGACAACAAATAGTAGGAGGAGAAGCAACAACTGATATATTATGACATGCAAAGCAATGGATAAAGAGAGAAAACATGCATTTCGGTTTAAGATGAGTGAATGGACAATTTATTAAGAACATAGACAACCCTATCATATATTAGTTTTTCGTAGCCAAATAAAGCTATGAATATACTATGCAGAAAAAATAAATCAGATTTTTTCATATTCATAGCCATATTTTATAGGGTAAAAGGGAGGCTGACATAGACAGGAGGCATTTGTTAATTACTGTTGTTAAAAGAAATCTTACATTCTAGTACACAAATTCTCTACAATCTTCTGAAACATGCACATTAGTAAAAAGAAAGGAGTGTTAATAATTACCGGGGGATCCTCTACCCCCAGAATCCCATTTCTTTTGTCCTTCTCTTAACATTGTTAAGAGACCGTCTTTAAACTCAGTGAACGTCACTCTCCTGGAGGACTTATCATTTCCCAAAAGGTAATCCATCAGTTCCAGACCTTGTTCCTCAAGCTGCAACTTGGAGCAGAGTTGTTCAAGACTTTTTCTGTCAAGGCTCCCTGTGTTTTGTTCATCACAGCTTTCAAACACTGTAAGTAATTGCTGTTCGTATGGATCGAGCGATCGGCCCTCCATGGCATGGCACAGACTGTTATATTCACAACGAAGGCATCACACATGAAAAAAGGATTAAGCCCGTATATTGTCTTAACCTAAAAGTCACGTCTCTCCTGCGACATTTTTCTCGGAAGTTTGAAAATGTAACGAACCAAACTTTTAGCAAGAGCAGTTTAGAACTTTATGCTGGTCACAAAAGAAATAGATCCAAAAATATATGAATTCATAAATATTTAACAACTTTAATCAACTCTTCCTGTCAAACACCCATTCCCGTTATTTGAAGTACGCAACACAGATTGCGCTGCTTGCAAAGTGAACAAAAGACAAACGACGTGCGATGTTTGTTTATAACAATATGAGAAGCAGGTGATAGTGAACAATTGCAGGTAGTAATATGAAATAACTGCCGGCAGAAAAATTATAAAGCTATGTCAGATCCAGAAGATGAGGTAAAACAGGTAAAAACCAGCAAATATAATCAACCGTGGTACTATTCGCAAAAATGTTAAATTGCGTTATTTAGTTCATCATAATTTCCTAAAGCCGAAAGCGCGCACCCATCGTATCGAAAAGTAGCAGAGAAATTTGTTAGGACAAATAACGAACACTGTACGCCCAAAGACAAATTCAGTTCAGTTCAATGTTTATTTCCTTACTGCATTAAGGAAAATTGTTGTTCCTTGGATTTTATCGTATACTTATCAGGTGGTAGTGGTTGCTGTCGAAATGTAATGAGTGTGAGGTCTTGAGTTCTCACTTAGCTCTCCTTTATGAGGCATTTATCCAAATGCCTCACAAGACAATGCTTCATATAACTAGGAACCCATTGTCCAAGAATATCTTGCTTCAAATCTGGACACGTTCCATTTTCATCTGGTAGCCAAAAAGTATTTAAATGAAGCTGAGAGATGACTGGCCCATATTGAAGTTTGGGTTTACATTGTTCACTATATCATGTAAAACATAATACGCTTGGTAGCTATACCTGGATTTTTTCACTGAGTAGTGGGATAGCTCATTTACTGAATTACGTCTATATAGGTATTGTGCAAACCTCTGCGAAGTGCATGGCAGAGGATGATTCACATTTTTTTCTCATTCCATTTGCACATGGAGTGCAGGAAGAGTGGTTGCTTAAATGCGCCTGTGCATGCATTAATTATTCTCATCTTGTCTTCACTGTCCTTACAGGTGTAATACATAGAGGACTAGTATACCTTAAGTTCCTCACATAATTTTAATTTTTGAAGCCTTGGGTAAACTTTCAGAGGATGTTTGATGGCTGTCTGCAAGCATCTCCCATTTCAGATTAATTAGCATTTCTGCAATGATTTCCTGTCAGTCAAACATAACTGTAACCACTCGTGCTTTCGTTTTTTTTTTCCCCTACCTGTTTAATATAACCTGTTATTCTATTGTAGTGCAGCTGAAAAATATTCTTCAGTCGGTTGCAATGTCTTTTGTAGACTGATTTCACTTTACCAGTATCTTATCAATGAGTGTGGTATTCAGCAGGAGGACTCAATCATAAATTAAATGCCCACCCTCTGTAGTGAGTCTTGGCCAGATTATTTCACATGCAGTGTTTCAATGGATATGAGTTGCAACAGCTCTGTTGCAACAAATACACCACCTCCATTTCCCATTAGCTTATCTTTTTGATATATACTTAGGTTTATCCCAAAAATCTCGTTGCTATCAATTTGGATTTTAGCCAATTTTCAGTGGCTAACATTATGTGATGTCTGTTGGTTTTCAAGAGCACTTTGACAGTTGATCACCACAATTTTCATAGTCTCATCTGTGGGAAGTAGTATGTCTTTTGGTCTTACAGTGATTACACAGATACTTCGTGTCTTGTACAGTTATTATTATCTGGACTGAATAGGGAATCACCGAATCGAAAAGACACCCTTATGCATACCCCACACACAGTCACCTATTTAGTTAGCAGCTTCTGTTGTACAATGCATTCCTAAGCCAATTAGAGTGATTTTGCAGTTCTCAACTTAATGATACAAGTGTTCAAAATCACAACCAAGCTTGTCACAGAACTTTGTACTCTTTAGCTCAAGCCATCCATTCAAATCAGCTCCAGCGGACCACAATCACTTCAGAGAATAGTGCTGCCGATTGTAAACTTTGTTGAAGCTACATATTTTGAGGCATCATTGACTTAGATGTTGGTGTAATATTGCATGAAACCAATCAAAGGACACTTTTCCGTTCTTAAAACATGATTACATCACTTTTTTTCTATATAGGTAAGGTAAAAATTCCAGACAATGGATACAAATTTGAATTCATGCAGCACTGGAGTAACAAGTTGACATGGAATTGTTCATTTCCTTAAATCATACAATAATTTGTACAGCATTGTTCTCTTTGTTGGATCTGCAATTTTCCTAACAGGTAATCAAAAACATTTCCCCAAAATACTGCAATGCATTACAATTTCATCACAGCTAACAAGTAGTATGTCAATATCACATGATCAGCTGTCCAGATGAATAATCATATTTAAATGTCATTCCTAAATTCAGCACTGCACACTCATCTGTTATAATAGTGACTTTCTCAAATATGTTCAGCCAGCAGATTATGATGTAGTAGAATAGCTATAAAAGTATGGGAGAAAAGAATAAGATGAATGATGTAGAAATATCTCTATTAAGGCCATCATCAGCCAGTTGACTTCCAGTGTTTCGTAAAGGTCTCCAGACTTTCCATGCATTATGGCCTTCAGGAATTCGCAACTGCATCGCTCACTTTCAGATCTTTTGGAACCCAGCAAAGAACTTTCTTGGTCAGTTTGCCTTGCTAGATATTCCATCAACCTTCATACCATTTTCACTGAATCAGAATTATGTCATGCTCTACAGGCTCTGTGGTCAGTTATTTTCTTTTCTTGTCACTCCTAATAATTGTTTGTAAACATCTCTTCATTGCTCACTGAACATGCTATAGTTTTTGAGTGGTTTTAACATTGAAAGTCAATGCCTAACTGCCATAAGATGAAGTTGGATCACTCCAGGCAAACTAATTGTGGTTTCCATATTTAAATAAAATTGTACAGGAAAAATGTTAACACCAAATAACAATTGTAACAAGGTTAGTATCTGTAAAGTCAGTAAAAAGCTGAAAACTTTCCAAAGAGAGTGATATACAAATACTTGTTGTAAATTTTAAAGATGTTTGATATAAGAAAGATTGATTAGTCAAAATCCGATTTATAACCAAGCTTGATGTTTTCTTCCTGCACTTAGCATAGAAACAAAAGAAAAAAAAACTGCCATGTGTACAACGGTCACAAAAAATAGAAGGTTAAGTACCCAACAAAATTATGGAATACTGTTTCATTAGCAAATTGAGGGTACTCTTCCAAAATATGACATTCAGATAGTTTTATGCTCCAAGTACTGTACATGGACTAATCTTAGCAGATTAGGAAGTGATGTGTCAGAGGGCAAGCTTCAGTGTGGATGCAAGTTAAAGGCTTGAGCTTGATACCTCTGATTTCTAGCCAGCCCATTTCCCCAAAGATTTATGGCTCTGTACCCCAACAGTGAGTTTACTTTGACATCAGGTTAATATGTAAGTGTTTTTGGCATACTACATCTCCAATTTAATTACCATAAGTTCCCATGTTCCCTGATACACAGCAAAAATCGTCTCCTTTCTTATTTGTAAGGAAGCAAGCATGTGTCAAGATGGCCGTAACTGCTGGGTATAGGTGCATGTGCTGGTTGGCTCAGTTTGCACATATTGTTGGGGAATAATAGTAGATGAGGAATATCCAAGCTCAAATGCACCATTTCCTTTAAGATCACATGTAGCTTCATGTTCTAGGTACTGAATTCATTGTTAAGTGGACCTTGAAGACACAATAAAGACAATCATAGATCAACCAAGGCAGTTCCCCTGTTTAGACCCAACAATGTAAATAGTTATGTAGTTACTCTGTTTATGCCAGGGTGGCTGCTGGTTCCTCTCCTCATTCTCCATCCCCCCTTCCCAGGTAGGGACTGAGAGATGGTTCACACCAAATACCATTAGCTATAATTTGGCATGGATCCCAAACGGTCTTATTGCTTCTATATTATTGATGAATAATATTTCCTTATGTGGGTGCACACACAGATTGAATGCTCGGCACTGTGCATAAACAAAGAACCTATGTGCTTGTCACACCATGAGGAGCTGCAGCCAGATAAGACAGCAGCAGCTCACAAGTTTGGTGCAGAGACTGGTTATGAGACTGTGTAGACATCTGGAACCAAGCTGATCTCCTCATGATAGCATCTGTAATGTTCAAACAAAGTTCTTGCTTAATAGTGCATCTGGCACATATAACCCAGCTGGAACCGCACAAAAGCTCAAAAATTGAACCAGACATATTCTGCTTGCTTCCAGGGACCCACGGCTAAGACCTTTGGCGATATTAAATGCTTCAAGGGACCTCAGTTTTAAGTGCTTTCATTCGAATAACAATATTAATTTACAAACAAACATGAAGCCCACTGTTTTACTCCCATATTGGTGTCCCACATCAATCCAGCTGTATTGAATAAATATCAGACGTTGTGAAAATCCATGCAAATTAACTTTTTTGCTGAGAACGTTATCCTAGTGTGTACATTCCATCCCTCCAACCACTGTTACATGGTTCAGGAAGGAGCAAAATGTAGCAAAATTGTCCACATCCACAAATAAGGATTTCTGAAATGGCTTCCGTATTGTGGACATAATGGTACAAGATTAGAGCTCAGTGATGGTGACATCTTAGATGCTTTATTCGGGGACACTGTTCTGCTACTCAAACTAGTATGATTGTGAGACCAGAGTTTCTCCTGGTGTATACAATGTTCAAATAACATGGTATGATTGATCTCCCCCAACTTGGTATTTGAAATGTTTCTAACTAGCAAAGATTATACAAATATGTTGATATGTCGTGCAAATCCATGTTGGCAGAGCGACACTAGGATGCCTCCAAGTAGTGTCATGAGTATTACCGAGGCTGAAAAATACATCTACGAGGTGTTACGTGTGTATAACTGCCTCTGGCCTGTCCACCTATCATACCATGACATTTACTCCAGCCTTAGTATAAAAATATCTCCTAAACCCACACTGGAAGCAATTAAGCAAGAACATAGAAAAGATGATAGTTCACTATCTCCATTGAGATTCTCATGCACAGCTTGACTCAGGGAATTATCCTGTTTCCCAGATTCACTTTAAGGGGACTCGTGCATGAATACCGGGGGAAATCTTGAAAAAATTGTCAGTTTTCTAAACAGTGTTAACTCGAAGAATAAGATTTGTAAGCCCATATAATGATTACCATCTTTTAAGGCATCTTTGGGGAACATTTTTGTGTATGAACCACAGCTTTAGCTCTCACACTTCTTATCAACTGTATTTTCTTGTTGAAAGTGAAATAAACAACACTGATTACCTATGTACATCATAGGTACACATTACTCAAAATATAAAAAAAGTAGAAGGTTTATTTTTTCTGTAAGTTCTTTACACTATTATCTTTAAAGCATACTATCAAAAAGATAGTGCTGTCATAAATTGTGGTACAAAAAATTTTAAGTATGATTATCAAAAATTTTGGAACTAGATTCAGGGTTTTTCTTCAAAAATGCATTTTATTTTCGAAGTTAAGTTGCAAGCGTAATCTACTTTTTAGTTAAGTATATTTTAAGACAGTATACAAAATTTTAGCTCTCTATCTTTAATAGTTTTTAGCCAAAGTGTACCAGAACATGAAACAATTTAACTTTCGGTAAGTTAAAGTTAAAACTTGCTTTTTCTATTAAACTTGCACAGCACTAATGCATCCCAGGTCCATATTCATATTTTTTCCTGTGTTGTTCTTCCTCGCTACTCTTTTTCACACTTCTTTTTCTTATTCTTGCTTCTTTGGTGGCTACCAGTACTGATTTTTTTGCTTTGAAGAGTCTCCTATGGCCAATGGCTACTAGAGCTCTATGTATATTTAGTCCACGAGGCACTCCCATCATTTCCATAACATTAAGCCTTGGCACTTCAGCGTCATTGAAACATAGAACAGCATCTAGCAACCTATTTTTAAAGTATTTAATTGTACTGGAAAGGTTTTTGGTATCTGTACAGTCACTGAAACTTTCATTTGGATTCTGAGACCTACCATGTAAACATTTGTCAAATAATCCTGTGACACTAAGATCCCTATATATAGGTTTTATAACTTCCACTTTAGCAAATGGCAAAGAATGTTTATGATTGTAGATCCCACCTTGGGTAACAGCCCTCAGGTAGCCACACCATGAATCACTCAATGCCAGTTGGGCAGAACGCATGACATGGGTTGTCATCTGTGGAGGATTTATGAAAGAAGGTAGCCCATACTGCCTTTTCATTCCCTCAACGTTGTTTTTATTTTGTCTTATGGCTTGTCCATAATAATACTGCAACCTGTCTATTTCTTTGTCTGTACACTGACCATGTCCACTAATGTACTTACCATTAGCTAATTTCTTTCCCTTTAAATTCATTTTCAAATTCTTCAGTCTTGTACCTAACCTTTCCTGGACATGTCCAACATATTGCATTTTTTTCAGTTTTTGTGTCAGCATAAGGTTTGGATTCACAAAGTTTTTGGTACCCTTTTGAGTCTCCATCTTCTAGTTAAGATGTATGCATCACACCATATTTCTCCACTGACATGTGAAATATCTTCACAACACCTCCAGATTCCATCCCTCCACAACAACCACTAAAATTAATCAAACATTTATGATTTTCAGTTCCACTAGTGCAGCCATGACAGTACTTGGTAATACATTTCACTTCAATGACTTTACCATTGTCCAAGGAGGTAGCTGTCACTACACCATTAAGCAAACTATGGCCTCTTCATTGCCAGGATGCATTCAGGTTGCAGACATACATGTATTGCTGTCATTCATGTCTACACTTTCCTGAACAGCATTTTTCATACTATTATTTGCTACTTCTTCTAAAGTCTGTAGAATAATTTAATTGTGCCTGTGAAACTTTGTAGGGGGAGGTAAGTCCTTAAGAGTAGAGAAAATTTGTGCACTTTTATACTCTTTCCCTGTACAGATCATAGCAAAAGCAAGTCTAATATATGTGTTATACACTCTCTGTTTAGTTATGCCACAAGTATAACCATACTCACTTAAATCACAAAAATTAAAAACAATTCTTAATTTTGATGCACAACCTCTTCTGACACACATTTACTCAACTACCCTCACACCACTATTGCCACATTCCTTACTCTGCAAAGCTTTATTTATTAGTTCAGATGGAGCAGAGAGTTCAACAATAATACAACTTGAATCAGTAGTTGGCATCTCTTTATTATCAACATTATTGTCAAGTACATTGTCAAATATTTCAGTTTTAGCTTCAAAGCACTTGGAGCAGTTGAAGCTGATTCAAGTGTTGTATCATGTTGTATTTCAGTATTAGCAGAGTTAACCTGTCTGGTGAACTGATATCTATAAAATTGACTTCGTTTAACACTAAACTTCTTAATTTTTCTCATTGCTTTCTAGTGTCATAAGAAACTCACACATACAATTACTTCACTGAAAACAAAATATTCGCATGAAAACAACAGCAAACAATGACTAAACAAAAGATAAACAACTGTAAAGCTTTCGCAGGTTAGCCAACTTAAGTGACTAAAAGTTATAAAAATGAAACAAATGAGAGTAAAACTTTATTTTTAATAGAGCTGACTGTGTGCCAAGGGGATGTTGTGGTGCATGCAGCCACTTTTAAATTCCTCTAATTTTGGTACTTTCTGTGGACCATTTTTCTGGAAGTAAACTTTTTCTGATTCAGAAAACTACAGGGAAATTTTTAAGACAAAAACGAAAAAATCGATTTTTTTACAGTTATTCACGTACAAGTCCCCTTAACACAGCAATGAGAATTCGTTTTGGTGTCACGTTGAAGTGCCACAACGTAGTATATTGGGTTTTGTCATGACCATTTGCTGTATTACAATCTGCAGGTACTGGTAGACTCAGCTCTCAGATGGAAAAATGGGTGAAGTAAAGCTCTTCGTTACGAGAACAAAAAACCTAACAAACCCTCTGAGCTTTGTGCTGCTGGAAGATTGGATCCTTGCTTGCTGAGCAACAATTTTGACAACTTTCTTTTGGGAATTTGTTTGAATCAGTGATCTGCATTGCGCTGTCACCAGTAGCTGGGGAGCTAAAAGTCGATGTAGACAGAAGTCTGTCTTACTTGAAAAATCGCAATACAACTGATATATGGCAGGTGGCTGCTAATGACAGATGTTCAGATTGAAGTTTTATTATTATTATTAATTATTGTTATTAATAGCTTGTCCAGTGCTCATGATGTGGTTGGCTAAGCCAAGACCCATATTCTTTGAGAGACGGTCCATTTCATAGTGCATGGTCACTGACTTAATTTTTTCATCACAGCATATGGCATTCGCCAGTGACTTTAATCTGTAGTACCTTCCACTCGTCAACTTAGACAGGGCATCTGCAACTCCACTACCAGTAGGGGGTCTCTTATTTTTCAAGTTTGATTTTTTTTTCTTTCCCCCCCCCCCCCCCCCCCCCCCCCCCTGTATACTACTCCTCAGTTGGGTTAAGCTGCACAAAAAATTTCTTGTGTGTAATTCAGGATTAGTAGGAAAAGAGTGCCTTTGGTCCCTCCATAAAAATGAGAGAAAAATGCATAGAAATTGTATTTCTTTTTTATCTAAAATATGTTGTTCATGTGTAGCTAATTAGCCAAACTTTACTAATTTCCACTTGATCATCAATATTGTTTTATAAACTTTAATAATAAAAACTGTAAATTTGTAGGCAAGTTTATGTAGAATGTAAATACTTTAGAATTAAAGCAGACCACACACTGAAAGCAGAAGTTTTGAATTGCCAATAGGCATACACAAAAGAAAGAAAACTTGCTAGCTTTTGGAGTTATCCATTGATGAGCTAGAGTAAAACAAATGGAAACACACACACACACACACACACACACACACACACACACACACACACATATATATATATATATATATATATATATATATATATATATATATATATAAAAAGATGATGTGACTTACCAAACGAAAGCACTGGCAGGTCGATAGACACACAAACATACACACAAAATTCAAGCTTTCGCAACCAACGGTTGCCTCGTCAGGAAAGAGGGAAAGACGAAAGGATGTGGGTTTTAAGGGAGGGGTAAGGAGTCATTCCAATCCCGGGAGCGGAAAGACTTACCTTAGGGGGAAAAAAGGACGGGTATACACTCGCACACACACACATATCCATCCACACATATACAGACACAAGCAGACATATTCAAAGACAAAGAGTTTGGGCAGAGATGTCAGTCGAGGCGGAAGTGCAGAGGCAAAGATGTTGTTGAATGACAGGTGAGATATGAGTGGCGGCAACTTGAAATTAGTGGGGATTGAGGCCTGGTGGGTAACGGGAAGAGGGTAATCTCATTCCTGATGTCCAGGCGGAGCTTCAAGGAATCCTCAGAACCTTAGGCCCCCTGCAAAACCTTGCACCTGACTCCATCAACCTCTTGACCCACCGACACCACTCACCCCTACCTTCTACCGTCTTCATAAAATTCACAAACCCAATCATCCCGGCCGCCCCATTGTAGCTGGTTACCAAGCCCCCACAGAACGTATCTCTGCCTACGTAGATCAACACCTTCAACCCATTACATGCAGTCTCCCATCCTTCATCAAAGACACCAACCACTTTCTCGAACGCCTGGAATCCTTACCCAATCCGTTACCCCCGGAAACCATCCTTGTAACCATTGATGCCACTTCCTTATACACAAATATTCCGCACGTCCAGGGCTTCGCTACGATGGAGCACTTCCTTTCACGCCGATCACCTGCCACTCTACCTAAAACCTCTTTCCTCATTACCTTAGCCAGCTTCATCCTGACCCACAACTTCTTCACTTTTGAAGGCCAGACATACCAACAATTAAAGGGAACAGCCATGGGTACCAGGATGGCCCCCTCGTATGCCAACCTATTCATGGGTCGCTTAGAGGAAGCCTTCTTGGTTACCCAGGCCTGCCAACCCAAAGTTTGGTACAGATTTATTGATGACATCTTCATGATCTGGACTCACAGTGAAGACGAACTCCAGAATTTCCTCTCCAACCTCAACTCCTTCGGTTCCATCAGATTCACCTGGTCCTACTCCAAATCCCACGCCACTTTACTTGACGTTGACCTCCATCTGTCCAATGGCCAGCTTCACACGCCCGTCTACATCAAACCCACCAACAAGCAACAGTACCTCCATTATGACAGCTGCCACCCATTCCACATCAAACGGTCCCTTCCCTACAGCCTAGGTCTTCGTGGCAAACGAATCTGCTCCAGTCTGGAATCTCTGATCCATTACACCAACAACCTGACAACAGCTTTCGCATCCCGCAACTACCCTCCCGACCTGGTACAGAAGCAAATAACCAGAACCACTTCCTCATCCCCTCAAACCCAGAACCTCCCACAGAAGGACCACAAAAGTGCCCCACTTGTGACAGGATACTTTCCGGGACTGGATCAGACTCTGAATGTGGCTCTCCAGCAGGGATACGACTTCCTCAAATCCTGCCCTGAAATGAGATCCATCCTTCATGAAATCCTCCCCACTCCACCAAGAGTGTCTTTCCGCCGTCCACCTAACCTTCGTAACCTGTTAGTTCATCCCTATGAAATCCCCAAACCACCTTCCCTACCCTCTGGCTCCTACCCTTGTAACCGCCCCCGGTGTAAAACCTGTCCCAAGCACCCTCCCACCACCAGCTACTCCAGTCCTGTAACCCGGAAGGTGTACACGATCAAAGGCAGAGCCATGTGTGAAAGCACCCACGTGATTTACCAACTGACCTGCCTACACTGTGAAGCTTTCTATGTGGGAATGACCAGCAACAAACTGTCCATTCGCATAAATGGACAAAGGCAGACAGTGTTTGTTGGTAATGAGGATCACCCTGTGGCTAAACATGCCTTGGTGCACGGCCAGCACATCTTGGCACAGTGTTACACCGTCCGGGTTATCTGGATACTTCCCACTAACACCAACCTGTCACAACTCCGGAGATGGGAACTTGCCCTTCAGAATATCCTCTCTTCTCGTTACCCGCCAGGCCTCAACCTCCGCTAATTTCAAGTTGCCGCCGCTCATACCTCACCTGTCTTTCAACAACATCTTTGCCTCTGTACTTCTGCCTCGACTGACATATCTGCCAAAACCCTTTGCCTTTACAGATGTCTGCTTGTGTCTGTGTATGTGTGGTTAGATATGGGTGTGTGCGCGTGAGTGTATACCTGTCCTTTTTTCCCCCTAAGGTAAGTCTTTCTGCTCCCGGGATTGGAATGACTCCTTACCCTCTCCCTTAAAACCCACATTCTTTCATCTTTCCCTCTCCTTCCCTCTTTCCTGATGAGGATTTTTATATATATATATAGGGGGAAACATTCCACATGGGAAAAATATATGTTAAAACAAAGATGATGTGACTTACCAAACGAAAGTGCTGGCAGGTCGATAGACACACAAACATACACAAAAAATTCTAGCTTTTGCAACCAACGGTTGCCTCGTCAGGAAAGAGGGAAGGAGAGGGAAAGATGAAAGAATGTGGGTTTTAAGGGAGAGGGTAAGGAGTCATTCCAATCCCGGGAGCAGAAAGACTTACCTTAGGGGGAAAAAAGGACAGGTATACACTCACGCGCACACACCCATATCTAACCACACATACACAGACACAAGCAGACATCTGTAAAGGCAAAGGGTTTTGGCAGATATGTCAGTCGAGGCAGAAGTACAGAGGCAAAGATGTTGTTGAAAGACAGGTGAGGTATGAGCGGCGGCAACTTGAAATTAGCGGAAGTTGAGGCCTGGCGGGTAACGAGAAGAGAGGATATACTGAAGGGCAAGTTCTCATCTCCGGAGTTGTGACAGGTTGGTGTTAGTGGGAAGTATCCAGATAACCCGGACGGTGTAACACTGTGCCAAGATGTGCTGGCCGTGCACCAAGGCATGTTTAGCCACAGGGTGATCCTCATTACCAACAAACACTGTCTGCCTTTGTCCATTTATGCGAATGGACAGTTTGTTGCTGGTCATTCCCACATAGAAAGCTTCACAGTGTAGGCAGGTCAGTTGGTAAATCACGTGGGTGCTTTCACACATGGCTCTGCCTTTGATCGTGTACACCTTCCGGGTTACAGGACTGGAGTAGCTGGTGGTGGGAGGGTGCATGGGACAGGTTTTACACCGGGGGCGGTTACAAGGGTAGGAGCCAGAGGGTAGGGAAGGTGGTTTGGGGATTTCATAGGGATGAACTAACAGGTTACGAAGGTTAGGTGGACGGCGGAAAGACACTCTTGGTGGAGTGGGGAGGATTTCATGAAGGATGGATCTCATTTCAGGGCAGGATTTGAGGAAGTCGTATCCCTGCTGGAGAGCCACATTCAGAGTCTGATCCAGTCCCGGAAAGTATCCTGTCACAAGTGGGGCACTTTTGTGGTTCTTCTGTGGGAGGTTCTGGGTTTGAGGGGATGAGGAAGTGGCTCTGGTTATTTGCTTCTGTACCAGGTCGGGAGGGTAGTTGCGGGATGCGAAAGCTGTTTTCAGATTGTTGGTGTAATGGTTCAGGGATTCCGGACTGGAGCAGATTCGTTTGCCACGAAGACTTAGGCTGTAGGGAAGGGACCGTTTGATGTGGAATGGGTGGCAGCTGTCATAATGGAGGTACTGTTGCTTGTTGGTGGGTTTGATGTGGACGTACGTGTGAAGCTGGCCATTGGACAGATGGAGGTCAACGTCAAGGAAAGTGGCGTGGGATTTGGAGTAGGACCAGGTGAATCTGATGGAACCGAAGGAGTTGAGGTTGGAGAGGAAATTCTGGAGTTCGTCTTCACTGTGAGTCCAGATCATGAAGATGTCATCAATAAATCTGTACCAAACTTTGGGTTGGCAGGCCTGGGTAACCAAGAAGGCTTCCTCTAAGCGACCCATGAATAGGTTGGCATACGAGGGGGCCATCCTGGTACCCATGGCTGTTCCCTTTAATTGTTGGTATGCCTGGCCTTCAAAAGTGAAGAAGTTGTGGGTCAGGATGAAGCTGGCTAAGGTAATGAAGAAAGAGGTTTTAGGTAGGGTGGCAGGTGATCGGCGTGAAAGGAAGTGCTCCATTGCAGCGAGGCCCTGGACGTCCTTACATGGTGCTGGCTAGACTGACAGTGCCATTGTTATTTGTTGGTAGGTGGATTGGTTGTGGCGGAGGGGGTGAGTGGAGGGATAGGGAGGCAGGGAGAGGTATTGGGGATGGGTGGCTGTCAGCTCGGAGGGAGGTGGCTAGTTTGCTGGCTAGGAATGCCAGAGAGAATGGTGGCAGGTGCATGGGCTGGCATGATTGTAGTAGCCGATGGGAGGTGGCACATGCCGAAGGCGCTGTAGGGATATGAATTGACAGGGGGTGACAGGACAAAGGAGGGGAAACTGTTGGACGCATGGTGTGGAGACAGTGGGTTACGTGAGATTAAGGCCAGGACAACTATGGGAATGGAGGATGTGTTGTAACGACAACTCCCATCTGCATAGTTCAGAGAAGCAGGTGGTGGTGGAAAGAATCCAAATGGCTCAGATTGTGAAGCAGCCATTGAAGCTGAGCATGTTCTTCTCAACTGCATGTTGTGCAACCATGTGGTCAAATGTGTACTTAACAGCACTTTGGCGGTGGCCATTCATCCTGTTGGACAGCTAGTTGGTAGTTGTACCAACACAAAATGCTGTGGAGTGTTTGCAGCATTGTTGGTATATGACATGACTGCTTTCACAGATTGCCTGGCCTCTGACAGGGCAGGGTAAGCCTGTGATAGGATGACAGGTCTTGCACCATAATCTGCCACAAGGATATGATACATGTGGCAGGGGTGGGAGTGATTAGGATGTTATGTAGATTGAGTAGGTGACAACATACTACTTTAGGGGGGACGGGAAGGATCTTGGATAGAATAACCCTCATTTCAGGACAGGATTGGAGACAATCAAAGGAAGGATATGGTTCAGTTGTCCCAGTTCTATGTGATATTTGGTGATGGGGGCACTCCTTTGTAGCCAGTTCTTGGGGGCGTTGGGAGAACGGGTTTTGTGAATGTGTGGCATGGGAAATCTGATTCTGGAGTTAGCTTGGGGAGTGTAGCCTGCCTGTGAAGGCTTTTGTGAGGTGTACTGGGCAAGGAAGTTTTCTTCACTGCAAATACATTGTGAATAGGCTGTATAGGAGGGATGTTTTGGTGTGGAAGGGATGACAGCTATTGAAATGCAAGTACTTTTGGTGGTTAGTAGGTATAATGTGGACAGAGATGTGGATGGAACCATTGGAGAGACGGAGGTCAATGCCAAGTAAGGTTGTGTGTTGGGTTGAGGAGGACCAAGTGGAGCGGATGGGAGAAAAAGTGTTGAGGTTGTGAAGAACAAAGCTGTCAGAAACACTTCAGTGGCTGCATCACAAACTGAGCCTCGTGGATCCTTCACTTCACCACCAGCTTCTCTAAACTGTGCAGATGGGAGTTATCCTACAACTCTCATAATTGTCCTGTCCTCAATCTCAGGTAACCCACCATCCCCACACCTTCCACCCAACAGTTTCCCCTTCCTCCATCTTGACACCCCCTCCCAGTTCATGTTGCCATGTCATCTTCAGTGTGTACCATTTCCCACCTGCCGTTGCAGTCATGCCAGCCCAAATACCTGTCACCCATTCCTCCCTCCCGCATTCCTAGCTGGCAAACTGACTGTCTCCCTCTGAGCCATTAGGGATCCACTCCAGTCCCTCTCTCGTCCCACCTCCCTCTCCCTCTACCTACCCCACCTCACAATACCCCCACCACAACCAGGCCACCTGTCAAAAAATAGCATTGGCACTGTCAGTCTAGCTGGCGCCTTGTGTAGGGGCATAGGTGTGTGTGTGTGTGTGTGTGTGTGTGTGTGTGTGTGTGTGTGTGTGTGTGATTTTGTGCCTATCAACAACTTCATGCTTCTGCTTTCAGTGATTGGTCTTCTTTAATCCTAAAATATTTGAAATCTGTAAATGTACTGTGTGCAATGTTAGCATCGCAAATATTACAAGAAAATCACATATTATTTAAAAGTCTGTTTTTATGTACTGGAAACTTACAGCAAGACTCGTACAACCTGAAACATATACTTCTGCTTCTTGTCTATTAATTGTCGTTTTCCATGCGCTTGGCATCTCTTTCAGCTGGATTATTTACAAGTTTCAGTTTGATAACAAAACATGAACAGACAAATATAAGTACAAGGAAGGCAACCATGAAGAAGTGGGTAATGGAAGAAATACTTCAGTAGATTAACGAAACAAGAAAAATCAAAAATCTCCAGGAAAAGACAGGAATACAGCAGTATAAGTTACTTATGAATGAAATAAATAGGAAATGTAGGGAAGCAAACACAAAATGACTCAGGAGAAATGTAAAGAAATAAAAAAGAAGTGG
Source organism: Schistocerca nitens (assembly GCF_023898315.1). Taxonomy (NCBI): domain Eukaryota; kingdom Metazoa; phylum Arthropoda; class Insecta; order Orthoptera; family Acrididae; genus Schistocerca; species Schistocerca nitens. Next base: position 282,233,085 of record NC_064620.1, read on the forward strand.
TCATCAGACGATTGGTTCAGCATATAGAAAAGTCAAAAGAATCTTTGCCAAAATTAAAAGCAAAAGATGTCAACATTAAGAGTGCAAGAGGAATTCCACTGTTAAATGCAAAGGAGATAGTGGACAGGTGGAAAGAGTACACTGGAGGTAACTGTGAGGGAGAGGAAATGTCTGATGACAATGTCTGATGACATTATAGAAAAATAAATTGGAGTCAGTGTGAAAGACATATGGGAGATCCATCTTTTTTTACCTAATCCGTTGATGGTCCATGTTTCACTTCCGTACATGGCTACACTCTAGACATATACCTTTAGAAAAGATTTCCTAGCACTTTAATCTGTATTCAGCGTTAACAGATTTCTCTTCTTCATAAATGCTTTTCTTGCCATTGCCAGTCTACATTTTATATCCTCTCTACTTCGGCCAACATGTTATTTTTCTGCCCAAATAGCAAAGCTCATCTACTACTTTAAGTGTCTCGTTTCCTAATCTGAATCCCTTAACATCACTTAATTTAATTTGGTTACATTCCATTATCCTTGTTTTGCTTTTGTTGATGTTCATCTTATATCCTCCTTTCAAAACATTGTCCATTCCATTCAGCTGCTCTTCCAAGTCCTTTGCTGTCTTTGACAGAATTACAATGTCATCGGCAAACTTCAGAGTTTTTATTTCTTCTCCCTGAACTTTAATTTCTACTCCAAATTTTTCTTTGGTTTCCTCTACTGCTTGTTCAATGTACAGATTGAATAACATCAGGTATAGGCTAATACTCTGACTCACTCCCTTCTCAACCACTGTTTTCCTTTCATGCCCCAAAACTCTTGTTACTGCCATCTGGTTTCTGTACAAGTTGTAAATAGCCTTTCGCTGCTACCTTCAGAATTTCAAAGAGAGTATTCCAGTCAACATTGTCAAAAGATTTCTCTAAGTCTACAAACACTATAAATGTAGGTTTGTCTTTTTTAAACTATCTTCTAAGATAAGTCACAGGGTCAGTATTGCCTCGTGTGTTCCTACATTTCTCTGGAATCCAAACTGATCTTCCCCGAGATCCGCTTCCATCAGTTTTCTTCTGTAAAAAAATTGTGCTAGTATCTTGCAACCATGACTTATTGAACTAATAGTTGGGTAATTTTCACACTGGTCAGCAACTGCTTTCTTTGGAATTGGAATTACGAGGGGTGTTTGAAAAGTCCATGCAAAAATAATAAAACTACTTACTTGTTTGGGGTAAACCTTTTGTACTTTTCAACATATTTGTCCAATGCTGTTCTAATTTGTTGATCCCTTCCGAATAATAGGAATTGTCCAAGTCTGCAAAATAGCTGTTAGTTGCTGCAATCACCTCCTCGTTTGAATAAAATCTTCGTCCCGCCAGTCATTTCTTCAAGTTGGGGAACAAATAGCAGTTTTAGGGAGCCAAGCCTTGAGAATAGAGGGGGGGGGGGGGGTGAAACGAGTTGGAAACCTATTTCCATTAATTTTGTGACCACAACTGCTGAGGTGTGTACTGGTGCATTGACGTGATGGAAAAGGACTTTTCTGCGGTCCAATCACCAGCGTTTTTTTTTGCAGCTCAGTAATGATGAATAATATGCACATGTAATAACTTTACCCTTTTCCAGATAGTCGATGAGGATTATCCCTTGCAAATCCCAAAAGACAGTCACCATAACCTTTCCAGCTGAAGGAATGGTCTTCGTCTTTTTTGGTGCAGATTCTCCCTTGGTAACCCATTGTTTAGATTGTTATTTGGTCTCAGGAGTATAGTAATGTATCCATGTTTCATCCAAAGTGACGAAACAATGCTTAAAGACCTGTGGATTCTTCCTGAACAGCTGCAAGATTCTTCCTGAACAGCTGCAAACAATCCTTGCAACACTTCACACGATTCTGTTTTTGGTCAAGCGTGAGCTATCGTGGAACCCATCTTGTGGATAGCTTTCTCACGTCCAAATGTTTATGCAAAATATTATGTACCCATTCATTCGAGATGCTCACAGCACTAGCAATCTCACGCACCTTAACTCTTCTGTCATCCATCACCATATCATGGATTTTATCAATGATTCTGGAGTCGTAACCTCCACAGGGCTCCAGAACGTTCAGCAACACTTGTGCCCATGTGGCCACTTTGAAAATTTTGAAACCACTTATAAACTGTTCTAATCGAAGGTGCAGAGTCACCGTAACGTTTATCAAGCTTCTCTGTAGTCCCCTGAGGCGTTTTGCCTTTCATAAAGTAATGTTTAATCACCACACGAAATTTTTTTTGTGCATTTTTTGACAGTCACTTGACTTCTTTGATTCACATGAATGGCAAACACAAAGAAATAGACCAATATGGCTGAAACGTGGTGTGCATTCTTTCCAAAGATGCTACTAACTAAACATGACCTTGATACATGTCGGTGGTGCCGTCTCTCGGACTTTGCACAGACTTTTGAAACACCCCTCATACCACATTGTTCTTGAAGTCTGAGGGTATTTCACCTGTCTAAGAAATCTTGCCCACCAGATGTAATGGTTTTGTCATGGTTGGCTCTCCCAAGGCTATCAGCAGTTTTGCTGGAATGTTGTGTACTCCCAGGGCCTTGTTTCGATTTAGGTCTTCCAGGGCTTTGTCAAATTCTTCTAACAGTATCATATCTCCCATCTCATCTTCATCTTCAGCCACTGTCCTTTCTATAATATTGCTTTCAACTTCATCTTCCTTGTACAGTCCTTCTGTATACTCCTTCCACCTTTCAGCTTTCCCTTCTTTGCTTAGGACGGGTGTACCGTCTGAGCTCTTGATATTCATACAACTGCATGTCTTTCCCCCAAAGACATCTTTAATTTTTCTGTAGGGAGTATCCATCTTTCCCCTAGTGAAATATGCTTCTAAATTGTAACATTTGTCCTCTAGCCCTTCCCACTTGGCAATTTTGCACTTCCTGTTTATCTCAGTTTTTAGAAGCTTATATCCCCTTTCACCTGTGTCATTTGCTGCATTTTTAAATTTTCTCCTTTCATCGATTAAATTCAGTATCTCTTGTGTCATCCAAGGATTCCTACTAGGCCTTGTCCTACTTGATCCTCTGCTGCCTTCACTATTTCATCTTTTAAAGCTACCCATTCATCTTCTACAGTATTCCTTTTTCCTGTTCTAGTCAACTGTTGCCCGATACTCCCTCTGAAGCTCTCAGCAACCTCTGGTTCTTCAAATTATCCAGATCCTATATCCTTAGCTTCCTACCTTTTTCCAATTTCTCCCATTTTAATCTTCAGTTCATAATGAATAAACTGTGGTCAGAGTCCACATCTGCCTCTGGGAACGTCTTACAATTTAAAATCTGGTTCCTAAATCTCTGTCTAATCATTATATAATCAATCTGAAACCTTCCAGTGTCTCCAGGTCTCTTTCACATATACAACCTTCTTTTATGATTATTAAACCAAGTGTTAGCAATGATTAAGTTATGCTCTGTGCAAAACTCTACTGGGCAGCTTCCTCTTTTATTGCTTTTCCCCAGTCCATATTTACTTACTATTTTTCCTTCTCTTTCTTTTCCAACTGTCGAATTCCAGTCCCCCATCACAACTAAATTTTCATCTCATTTAACTATCTGAATAATTTCCTTTATCTCAGCACACATTTCTTTAATCTCTTCATCATCTGCGGAGCTAGTTGGCATGTAAACACTACTGTGCCAGGTGTGGGCTTTGTGTGTACATGGCTACAATAATGCGTTCACTATGCTTTTCAGAGTAGCTTACTCATATTCCTGTTTTTGTATTCATTATTAAAGCCACTCCTGCATCACCCCTATTTGACTTTGTATTTGTAACCCTGTGTTCACTTGACTAGAAGTCCTGTTCCTCCTGCCACTGAACTTCACTAATTCCCACTATATCTAACTTCAACCTATCCATTTCCCTATTTAAATTTTCTAATCTACCTGCTTAATTAAGGGATCTAACATTCCACACTCTAATCATTTGTTTCTGATGATGACAATATCTCGAGTAGTCCCTGCTCGGAGATTCCAATGGGGGACTATTCTACCTCCGGACTATTTTGCCCAAGAGGAAGCCATCATCATTTAATCATACATTAGAGCTGCGTTAGATGGGTTGATCACGTAACTAATGAGGAGGTACTGAACAGAATTGGGAAGACAAGGAATTTGTGGCAGAACTTGATCAAAAGAAGGGGTCGGTTGACAGGACACTATTTGAGACATCAAGGGATGACCAATTTAGATGTGGTATTTGAGGGAAGTGTGGGGGGTAAAAATTATAGAGGGGAACCAAAGGATGAATACAGGAAGTAGATCCAGAAAGATGTAGGTTGCAGTAGTTGTTTGGAGATGAAGAGGCTCACAGGATACAGTAGTGTGGAGAGCTACATCAAACTGAATACCAAGGAGGATCCATAGGGGATCAGAGTTGAACAGAACTTTTGAAGATGTGCAGTCAGATAAGGTGGAAGGCATAGGTAACATTCCTTCAGAATTTCTAAAATCAATGGGGGAAGTGGCAACTGAATTAATGTTCTAACTGCTTTGTAGTATCTTTGAGTCTGGAGGCGTATCATGAGACTTTTGGTGAAACACCAAACACACAATTCTGAAGGTAGCAAGGGTAGAGAAGTGTGAAAAATATCCTATGATCATCTTAACATCTAATGCATCCAAATTTGTGACAAGAGTAATACACACAATAACGGAAAAAAAAATTTAGGAGCTGTTAGATAATGACAATTTGATTTTAGGAAAGGTAAAAGCACCAGAGAGGCAATCTTGGCATTTTGCTTGGTAATGGAAGCAAGGCTTAAGAAAAGTCAAGACACATCCACAGAATTTTTTGATCTAGAAAGCTTTTGATGAAGTAAAATGGTGCAAGATGTTTGAACTCCCAGGGAAATAGATGTAAGCTATAGGAAAAGAAGGATAATATACAAGACATAATCCGGAACAAAGGAGGAAAATAAGAATGGAAGGCCAAGAATAAAGTGTGCATATTAGAAGGGGTATAAGACAGGAATGTTGGATTTTGGCCCTACTGCACAATCTGGACATCAAAGAAGCAGTGACAGAAATAAAAGTAATTTCAGGAGTATGGATTGAAGTCCAGGTGGAAAGGACATCAGACAAGATGACACTGCTGTCCTTAGTGAAAAAGAAGAGCAACTTCTTGAGTGGAATGAACAGTCTAATGATCAAACAATAATCCAGGATGGAATGTAACAATACCAGACAAGGAAAGTTGATACTCACCATTTAGTGGGGATACTGAGTCGCGATAGGCACAACAAAAAGATTCACACAATTATAGCTTTCGGCCATTAAGGCCTTTGTCAGCAGTACACACACACACATACACACACACACACACACACACACACAAACGCAAATGCAACTTGCACACGTCTGCAGTCTCAGAGAGCTGAACCCACACTGCGAGCAGCAGCACCAGTGCATGATGGGAGTGGCGACTGGGTGGGGGGTAAGGAGGAGGCTGAGGGGGAGGGATAGTATGGTGGGAGTGGCGAACAGTGAAGTGTTGCAGTTTAGACGAAGGCCAGGAGAGAAGGTTCGGAGGGGGGGGGGGGGCGGTTAAGTAGCAGAAAGGAGAGAAATAAAAAGAAATTAAAAGACTGGGTGTAGCAGTGAAATGACGGCTGTGTAGTGTTGGAATGGGAACAGCGAGGGGGCTGGATGGGTGAGGACAGTGACTAACGAAGGTTGAGGCCAGAAGGGTTCTGGGAACATAGGATGTATTGCAGGGAAAGCTCCCACCTGCGCAATTCAGAAAAGCTGGTATTGATGGGAAGGATCCATATGGCACAGGCTGTGAAGAAGTCATTAAGATGAGGGATATCTTGTTTGGCAGTGTGTTCAGCAACAGGGTGGTCCACTTTTTTTTGCCACAATTTGTCGGTAGCTGTTCGTGCAGACAGACAGCTTGTTGGTTGTCATGCCTATGTAGAATACAGTACAGTGGTTGCAGCTTAGCTTGTAAATCACATGACTGGTTTCACAGGTAGCCCTGCCTTTGATGGGATAGGTGATGTTAGTGACCGGGCTGGAGTAGGTGGTGGTAGGAGGATGTATGGGACAGGTCTTGCATCTAGGTCTATTACAGTGGTGTGAGCAATGAGGTAAGGGATTGGGAGCAGAGGTTGTGTAAAGATGGACGAGTATATTGTGTAGGTTCGGTGGACGGCGGAATACCATGGTAGGAGGGGTGGGAAGGATAGTGGGCAGGACATTTCTCATTTCAGGGCACGACGAGATGTAATCGAAACCCTGGCGGAGAATGTAATTCAGTTGCTCCAGTCCTGGATGGTACTGAGTTACGAGGGTAATGCTCCTCTGTGGCCAGACTGTGGGACTTTGGGAGATGGTGGGAGACTGGAAAGATAGGGCACGGGAGATTTGTTTTTGTACAAGGATTGGAGGATAATTACGGTCAGTGAAGGCTTCAGTGAGACTCTCGGTATATTTTGAGAGGGACTGCTCGTCATTGCAGATGCGACGACCATGGGTGGCTAGGCTGTATGGAAGGGACTTCTTGCTATGGAATGGGTGGCAGCTGTCGAAGTGGAGGTATTGCTGGTGGTTAGTAGGTTTGATATGGACGGACGTACTTATGTACCCCCTCCGCACCTTCTCTCCTGCCCTCCGTCTAAACTTCAACACTTCACTATCTGCCACTCCCACCATACTATCCCTCTCCCTCCCCACCCCAGCTTCTTCCTTACCCCCACCCAGTTGCCACTCCCATCGTCAACTGATGCTGCTGCTCACAATGTGGTTTCAGCTCTTTGAGACTGCAGACATGTGTGGAAGTTGCGTTTGTGTGTGTGTGTGTGTGTGTGTGTGTGTGTGTGTGCGTGTGTGTGTGTGTGTGTGTGTGTGTGTGTGTCTACTGCTGACAAAGGCCTTAATGGCCGAAAGCTATAATTGTGTGTCCAAGGGGATACACGAGAGGTATCACAATCTACAACCTGAAAGTTTTTAAAGAGCTCTTATATCCAAATATGGTGCTTTGGCGTCAATGTTGATACGGATGGGCCCTTGCTTCTGCAGCTCATCTTTTCCTCAAAAATACTTTCAAGAATGATTTCATATATAACTCATGCCCATAAGATGGGCTACATATAAAATGTCTTTTTCCAAAAAGCTTTTTGTCAAAAAGCACGTGCACACCTAAAAGTGTTTGAATTTGATGATAATATTCAAAAACCAGTGCTTTAACATAGAACTGATAACCCCATTCAACAAAATTTTCATAGACAACTTTTTCCCACATTTTTACATACTGGTAGTAAGATGTTGTTGTTGTTGTGGTCTTCAGTCCTGAGACTGGTTTGATGCAGCTCTCCATGCTACTCTATCCTGTGCAAGCTTCATCTCCCAGTAACTACTGCAACCTACATCCTTCTGAATCTGCTTAGTATATTTATCTCTTGGTCTCCCTGTACGATTTTTACCCTCCACGCTGCCCTCCAATACTAAATTGGTGATCCCTTGATGCCTCAGAACATGTCCTACCAATCGATCCCTTCTTCTAGTTAAGTTGTGCCACAAAATTCTCTTCTCACCAATCCTATTCAGTACCTCCTCATTAGTTATGTGATCTACCCATCTAATCTTCAGCATTCTTCTGTAGCACCACATTTCGAAAGCTTCTATTCTCTTCTTGTCCAAACTAGTTATCATCCATGTTTCACTTCCATGCATGGCTACACTCCATGCAAATACTTTCAGAAACGACGTCCTGACTCTTAAATCTATATTCGATGTTAACAAATTTCTCTTCTTCAGAAACGCTTTCCTTGCCATTGCCAGTCTACATTTTATATCCTCTCTACTTCGACCATCATCAGTTATTTTGCTCCCCAAATAGCAAAACGCCTTTACTACTTTAAGTGTTTCATTTCCTAATATAATTCCCTCAGCATCACCCGGCTTAATTCGACTACATTCCATTATCCTCGTTTTGCTTTTGTTGATGTTCATCTTATATCCTCCTTTCAAGACACTATTCATTCTGTTCAACTGCTCTTCCAAGTCCTTTGCTGTCTCTGACAGACTTACAATGTCATCGGCGAACCTCAAAGTTATTATTTCTTCTCCATGGATTTTGATACCTACTCCGAATTTTTCTTTTGTTTCCTTTACTGCTTGCTCAATACACAGATTGAATAACATCGGGGAGAGGCTATAACCCTGTCTCATTCCATTCCCAACCTTTCTTGTCCCTCGACTCTTTATAACTGCCATCTGGTTTCTGTACAAATTGTAAATAGCCTTTCACTCCCTGTAGTTGACCCCTGCCACCTTCAGAATTTGAAAGAGAGTATTCCAGTCAACATTGTCAAAAGCTTTCTCTAAGTCTACAAATGCTAGAAATGTAGGTTTGCCTTTCCTTAATCTAGCTTCTAAGATAAGCCGTGGGGTCAGTATTGCCTCATGTGTTCCAATATTTCTACGGAATCCAAACTGATCTTCCCCGAGGTCGGCTTCTACTAGTTTTTCCATTTGTCTGTAAAGAATTCACGTTAGTATTTTGCAGCCGTGGCTTATTAAATTGGTAGTTCGCTAATTTTGGCATCTGTCATCACCTGCTTTCGTTGGGATTGGAATTATTATATTCTTCTTGAAGTCTGAGGGTATTTCGCCTGTCTCATATATCTTGCTCATCAGATGGTAGAGTTTTGTCAGGACTGGCTCTCCCAAGGCTGTCAGTAGTTCTAATGGAATGTTGTCTACTCCCAGAGCCTTTTTCAACTCAGGTCTTTCAGTGCTCTGTCAAACTCTTCACTCAGTATCATATCTCCCAATTCATCTTCATCTACATCCTCTTCCATTTCCATAATATTGTCCTCAAGTACATCGCCCTTGTATAGACTCTCTATATACTCCTTCCACCTTTCTGCTTTCCCTTCGTTGCTTAGAACTGGGTTTCCATCTGAGCTCTTAATATTCATATAAGTGGTTCTCTTTTCTCCAAAGGTCTCTTTAATTTTCCTGTAGGCAGTATCTATCTTACCCCTGGTGAGATAAGCCTCTACATCCTTACATTTGTCCTCTAGCCATCCATGCTTAGCCATTTTGCACTTCCTGTCGATCTCATTTTTGAGACGTTTGTATTCCTTTTTGCCTGCTTCATTTACTGTATTTTTATATTTTATCCTTTCATCAATTAAGTTCAATATTTCTTGTTACCCACGGATTTCCACTAGCCCTCATCCAAACAACAACCAAAATAGGCATAAAATTATGAGCATTGAGTGAGAGTCAACTTTTAATTTATTTTCAAATACACATGTATCTAAAATTATTCCTAGCCTCCTGAACTCCTGGTCTGGTTCAGGTTCATTGATAAGGGCCAAGACGCCTTTCCTCATTGCTTCACAACCTCAACACTCTCCCATCCCCTTAATCTGGGTCTCCTCAACCCAGTGTGCGACCTTCCAAGACATTGACCTCCTCCTCTCTGATGGTTTTGTTCACACCTCTGTCCACATTAAACCTGCTAACCACCAACAGTGCCTGTATTTTGACAGCTGCCATCCCTTCCATACCAAAAAATCCCTCCCATACAGCCTTGCCAACTGGAGACAGTGTATCTGCAGTGACAAGAACACCCTTTCCCAGTCTGCTGAAGGCCTCACCAAGGCTTTCACAGACAGGCACTATGCCCTTGACCTAGTCCACAAACAAATTTCCTGCACCATTTCCCCACACACCCCCGATCGTCCCACCACCCCCGAAGAGCCAGCTACAAAAGAGTGCACCATTTGTCACCCAATACTACCCTGGAATGGAACAGCTGAACCATATCCTTCATCAGGGCTTTGATTATCTATCTTCATGCCCTGAAATGAGGGACATCTTACCCAAGATCCTTCCCACCCCTCCTGAAATGGTGTTTCATCATCCACCTAACCTCCACAACATTCTAGTCCATCCCTATGCCACTCCCAATCCCAGCACCTTGCCACAGGTGTCATATTCCTGTGGAAGACTCAGATGCAAGACCTGCCCAATCCACCTACATAGCATTCCCTGTTCCATTGCTGTCACAGGTTTATCTTAGACGATCAAAGGCCAGGCAGTCTGTGAAAGCAGCCATGCTGCGACTATTGCACAGATTTTTATATTGTTATGACTTCCAATCAGCTGTTGACCAGGATGAATGGCCACTGTCAAACTGTGGCCAAGAGCAAAGTAGACCATCCCGTGGCACAACGTGCAGTTGAATATAACATGCCTAATTTCAGTGGCTGCATCCTGGCCTCAACCTATGGTAACCTACTGTCCCGCCACCCTCCATCCAATAATTTTGGCCCCCTTGTCCTATCATCTCCTCTCTTTTCCCATTCGCCCACCCTCTTTGTGTACCACCCTGCCAATGTAATTGTCCATCCTTTCCCCCTCCCTGCTCCTCTCCTTTTCCGACCCTGGTCCCTCCTTTGCCTTCCCCCCCCCCCCCCCACTCCACCTTCTGGCATTGCACCTAGCAGTCTCTGGTCCCTGCATGCCCTCTTCTCTTCCCCCACCTGTACCCTGCTATCCCTCCCCCTTCCCCATCCCACTACAGATTGCTATTCCCGTGACATTTGCATTTCAGTCGGAGGTGCTGGTGGTAGTGGTCTTTTGTGTGTGTGTGTGTGTGTGTGTGTGTGTGTGTGTGTGTGTGTGTGTGTATGTGTGCGTGTGTGTGTTTTCTTTACTGAAGATGGCTTTGGCCAAAAGCCATAATGTGTAACAGTCTTTTTGTTGTACCTCTACAACTTAACAGATCATATGTACGGTGAGTAGCAATCTATCCTTTTCCTAATATTGTTAAAATTAATAATTAAAGTATGTGAATACATAACTCACTGAAATGCTGAATTTCATATTGACTTAGCTCTCGCCTCTTCACTACTGTCTCAGTTCCCTCAGAAGCTTTTCTTTATTTGTCAGATAATGGGTTATTATTTCAATGTGTAAATTTAGGTCTTCCTTATAACCTTTGATTGACTATAATGATCAGGGAATTAGCTTGTGCCAAGTCATCAGGTTTTTGAAAAAATCTATGTCTTCACTTATGAAACTCTGTTCGAAATTACCTCCATTGTTGTTACAAAGTTTCTAGTTTTTATTTGCAGTTCCTCAAATTTTGCGTTGGAATTTATAATTTTGCACAATAAATCATCGTTTCCCACACACCTTGTGCAGCACTTCGAAGCATAATGGATTTATCAACTTGATCATTAAAACCATTAATATTTAGTGGCAGATTGCATTTTGCTTCCAGTTATTTTGGGGTACTAATGCCCTAGCAAATAAATTGTATCCTATAAACAAATTGAAGAAAAAGCTATTTTATATCCTATGACTGCTGTCTTCCCTCAGAAGTGAAAACTGAATAAAGTGGTTTGAGTTGGACCGTTAAAAGGGACTGCTCAGCCCATTCTGCCCTAAATTTATTTGGGTTGGGGTCACTGAGTGGCTGCATCACATGACCAAAGTGGTGAGTGAAATGAAAATGCATTCAGTCTCGTAGACAGAAGTAAAGAACCTGCCTACATTAGGTAATGAGTGGATATGTCATACAGATATAACATTTTATGAAGTTGATAATTTCTTGAATATTCATATTTTGATGTCCCAGTAACATCCCTTCCTCTCATCTTACTGAGCCCAAATTTCACAAATCTCATTTTCACAGGGAGTGTTAAAATTTAAAAAAATACCCATAAGAGCCGCCATAAGCTACAATTTGGGAGCTTCATGTGCACTTATTGGAACCTACCTATACCTTTTTGGAATGAGCCATGAAGAATGTGTGGCTTCATTGAAATACCATGGAAGCAGTGTTAATTACCTTCCAGCCCCCCCACCCTCCAGTTCTAAACTTAAAAAGAAATAAAAATAAAATGTGTTTTGAACATAATGAGAGGTCTTCACTCAGACGGTACTGTTTGTAATTTTCAGTCCAATCTTCTCATGATTATATCACATTCTCAGGAGATAATTTCCATGTCCTGAAATATCTCTAGTTGATGCAACAAGCCCTGTAACCAGACCTGTGAAAGTGTTGGCAAGAATCTCAAGAGTGAGCTTTTCACATGAATCCTGTTGATGCCATACCTTGTGAGCAAGTAGTGACGAATTGGGCAACTGTGATGATCCCGTCACAGACCAAGACATGAATTACGGCAGCCTCTAGTGCTGAGCGAAAAGTATAATCAAACTTTAACAACTTAAGACCATATGCTCTTCGTTTCCATTTCTTATTACTTCACTGTGTAGTGGAACATGTTCTTTCCTATTGTCTAACAGTAGAAGTTATGTACTAACACTTTGCTTGTCATTTGGCATAGACTGCTATGTCTGGTATCATAGCTAATATGCCATCTCTCCTGTAGTGCATTACCATGCCATTTCAAAGGCTTTTACAACTCAACACACTACAAGGTTTACCCTTGTGACATGATCTACATACATTTGTTTTAGGCCTATTCTGCTTTTTTGTAGTAGATGGAACTAACTTGTGAAATAGCTCAATATTTGAGAGAGAGAGAGAGAGAGAGAGGGAGAGAGAGAGAGAGAGAGAGAGAGAGAGAGAGAGAGCTGTCTTTTTGGCATGTCTCCTAATTTAAAGATTGATAATGACCATAGCACATCTCTCAAGTGTCTAAGGGTTGTGTGTAGTAAACATCCACATCTGATCCTTTTTGTTCCATAAGTCCTCGCTTGTCAGGCGACGCAAAGTGTAGAGTCAGAAATAACATACTTACACAGTTGAGAAAATTAATGAAGACTTTCTTTTCTGTTCAGATCATATCACAGGAATTGCAGTAGAGGTAAAAGTATAACACAAGACTTCTTTTCACTTAACTGTGAGCTTTGTGGGCCAGGGTAAAAAGCCAAAATCATAATAAGAAAAAGTATTATTTGGGTCTCATTTTGGCTATCCTACTGCAGGTTTGTTTCTGAAACAAAGCAAGTAAATACATCACACACTAGTTGAAATTATACACACAGACTCAACAATGTAGGGGGATGAAAAAAAATACAATAAATTAATACTTAGACAACAGCATACTTAATGTGAATCTGCAAATTTTAAAAATAAAGTTGCACAGATTCTGTAGGCGGAATAAACTGTATTATAATTGCAACACTGTTATTAACACCGCTTGCTTTATATTCATGATGAAGTACTAGTACAATGTTTATGATGTGCCTCCTGTACCTTAATCAAATGATTTACATTATTTGTGTTTTGAGACTAATAACTCACAATCCCTCAATGGTTTCTTACAAATACCAGTTATTTCATCTGTCAACAGTATCTATATAAGAACTGCTCGGTCTCTGTTGATCTTGCTCTTAATAGAACTTTATTCCCTTAAAAAAGAGAAGAAGATTATCCACTACAGATGTGCAGGTAGGTAACATATTTTGTCATTTGATTCCAGTCTCTTGCTCCAAAACAGCCAGGCTCTGACCTTTTGTTTTTGTTCCCAGAATGCTTCCATACTCTGTTCATGTAGATGTATTTAATTAATAGGCAGTAACAGGAAATGCTTGTCTTTTTGGACTGTCATTAAAATGAACCACATTAAAGATCTCTTTGTCAACTTGACAATAAATTCCACACAGGAAAACAGAGGGAAAGTATTCTAAGGATTATGCATCTACCCAAGCTAATGCCCACTAAATTAAGCAAAATAATTTTTATATAAACGTAGGCTTCCATGGCTATCGTCACATTCAGTAAAATTTTTCTGGGTTTGTGACCACATCATCAGTGTGTAAAACTAACGATGTTTCGGTCCCTGTTGCAAGTGACCTACTTCAGGGTGTTTATGTTTAATACTGAATGAGAAAACTTCATTTCTTATATATGTACAGACATGGCTGTTATCTAATTCTGATAGGCTGTTAAGCACAAAGGGGAAGGATGTTAGAAGTATTTCTTGGTGTTTTTATTATTTCTTTTCATTGGCGGAAACCCGAGGTTTTGATTGGTGTTAGAATTACTGCTTTTGATTGGTGGAAATCGGTGAATGGAAAACCAGGCAGCAGTTGTGACATGCAGCCACTGCAGTCTCTTGTGCGCCTGTGTATGTTGCTTCATGTGAGCTGTCATCCTGTAATGCTGTTATTGCTGGCAGCCAAGATGTTGGAAGTCGGTACCTGCCTTCTCTGTTCATGTTGGTGGGTCACTTGGCTATTTCTATTGCCTCTCTAATCTTCCTCCTGAAAGTAAGAGGCTGTTTTGCCAGTACACGAGCTTCAACAAAATCAAGTCGGTTTGCCGCACTCATCCTGGTGTTCTGCTACAGCTGACTTGGTGTATTATCTTATTCGGATATATCTTTCGTGTTCAGATATCTGTGTGCTGATGGGTCGCCCCGTCTCACCTACATAAACTAATCAACATTTGCACCTGATTTCATAAACTCCAACAGTATGTAGTTTGTCAATTGCTTCTTTTGTTGTGCAAAGAAAATTTTTTATTCTGTTGGTGCTTTGGAAAATTGGCTTGATGCCTGCTCAGTTTTGCCCACCCGCTCAGTGAAAGCTTGAACATATGGTAATAGAGTGATGTTTTGTGCTTCCTTCTGCTCTCCTCTATTCCCTTCATTGTTTTTTGCCATAGTTTTATCTATTAGTTTCATTCCACAACCATTGTCACCAAAAATAGACTTGAGATTTTGTAGTTCATCCTTTAGTTGTTCTTTATCGCTGATCCTGTGTGCATTCTTGGTTAAAGTGTGGAGGATGGATTTCTTCCGCGTAGAGTGATGATGAGAGGAGACATGTAGGTACCTGTCAGTACTGGTTGGCTTCCTATATACTCTATGGGCCAGGTTACCATCAGGCTTTCTGTAAACTTCCACGTCGAGGAAAGGCAGCACCCCCTTCTTTTCTATCTCCATAGTGAATTGGATTATGCTGTGCTGCTGGTTGAGGTGGTGGTGGAAATTTCATAGCTCTTCCTCTCCATGTGGCCATATAACAAAAGTATCATCAACATATCGGAGGCAACATTTCGTAGCTCTTCCTCTCCATGAGGCCAGCTAACGAAGATATCATCAACATATCGGAGCCAACATTCTGGTCACATGGAGAGAAAGAGCTATGCAATTTCCACCAACACCTCAACCAGCAGCACAGAAGAATCCAGTTCAATACGGAGATAGAAAAGAAGTAGGTGCCGCCTTTCCTCGGCATGGAAGTTTACAGAAAGCCTGATGGTAAACTGGGCCGTAGAGTAAATAAGAAGCCAACCAGTACTGACAGGTACCTATATGCCTCCTCTCACCATCACCCTATGCAGAAGAAATTCGCCCTCCACACTTTAACCAAGGGGGCTCACAGGATCAGCGATAAGGAACATCTAAAGGATACATTACAAAACCTCAAGTCCGTTTTTGGTGCAAGTGGTTATGGAATGAAACTAATCGAAATAATATGGCGACAAAGAATGAAGGCAATAGAGGAGAGCAGAAGGAAGCACAAAACATCACTCTATTACCATATGTTCACGGTGTCACTCAACAGGTGGGCAAAATTCTCCATCGAGCAGGCATCAAGTCAACAGAATAAAAGATGTTCTTCACACAACAAAAGGTGCAGTTGACAAACTACATACTGTTGGAGTTTACGAAATCAGTGCAAATGTGAATTAGTTCATGTAGGCGAGATGGGGCGACCCATCAGCACACGGATATCTGAACATGAAAGATATATCTGACTAAAGACAACACACCAAGTCAGCGGTGGGAGAACACCAGGATGAGTGCTGCAAACAGACTGATTTTGGGTAAGCTCGCGTACTGGCAAAACAGGTTCTTACTTTCAGGAGGAAGATTAGAGAGGCAATAGAAATAACCAAGTGACCTGCCAACATGAACAGAGAAGATGGGTATTGATTTCCGACGTCTTGGATGCCAGCAGTAACAGCATTATGGAACGACAGCTCACGTGAAGCAACGCACACAGTCATGCGGTAGACTGCAGCGGCCACTGGTACATACAGTACTGGCATCCCTTGGCCAGTGCTAGAAAGGAGGAAAACAACACCATGTCACAACTGCTGCCTGGTTTTCCATTCGCTGATTTCCACCAATCAAAAGCAGTAATGCTAACACCAATCAAAACCTTGGGTTTTCGCCAATGAACAGAAATAATAAAAACACCAAGAAAGACTTCTGACATCCCTCCCCTTCACCCTTAACTGCCTATCAGAATTAGATAACAGCCATGTCTGCACATATATAAGAATCAAAGCTTTCTCATTCAGTAGTAAACATAAACACCCTGAAGAAGGCCACTTGCAACAGGGACCAAAACATCGGTAGTTCTATGTATTGACAATGCAGTCACAAACCCAAAAAATGTTATCGGAAAATAAATTTTGCTTGTTGTGGCAATGCATTGGAGCATAAACACTTCTGTTTTTCCAGTTTGCCTCACTTGAGTAGATTTAGTTATTACATTTGAGCAATGCAATACGAACAACATCCTTTACCTAATGTAAAGAGAATGTTACTGTAGGATTCTTATTACTTGGTTTATTTTCTTCTAAAGGGGCCTTTCCTGTTTGGCCGGGACGTATCTAAAATACCATGTTTTCGAAATACTTTCCTGTATGGAATCACCAGTGGTTTTGGTGCTGGACTTACATACTTTCTCTTCACAAGCCGGACAACAACATCATCACATGTTGCTGCAGGAACATTTGTTGGAGTTTCCTTGTCGTACTGGTAAGTAAAAATGTTATGATATTGCAATACTGCATTCAGTATTGAAATGTAGAGTGTAACAAGACTCAGTGAAGCTGTTTTCTTCTGGCACTTTCAGTATTATTTGTTATGGATGGGAATAAACTGTGATTTCAATTCTCATTGTCAGGAGTACTTTAGAATGCAGTGTAAAAAAAAAAATAAATAAATAAATAAAAAAAGTACCTCATTTTTAAACTCAAGTATAGTGACAGTTGTCTTCTCAATGATTCCACCTATATTCATAAATTCATAAATTTTAATTTTGTATTTCTTGTGAACATTCATAGAGTTTCCATGTTTATGTTTATCGTAAATTGAAGTCACTTTTTTTCTGCAATCAGTTCTAAACTTGTTCGACTGTATCATCATCCGGAGTAACGTAACCTAACATGTACTCTCTGGTTGAGAGATTATACTGGAAATTTCTATCTACAGGACCATGTGGGTTTTGTATTTTGAGGGACTACAAATTACTGATTCAGGCCTTTCAGATTAAATTACAGAAGAACATAGATGAACTACTGAAAAGTATCTCTGGAATCAAATGATCACTGCATAGATCTCAATGGCAAAATTCTTGATACTGAAAATTTTCTCATTCATAGATGCTTTGATTCCAC
This sequence comes from Schistocerca nitens, assembly GCF_023898315.1. Taxonomy (NCBI): domain Eukaryota; kingdom Metazoa; phylum Arthropoda; class Insecta; order Orthoptera; family Acrididae; genus Schistocerca; species Schistocerca nitens. Next base: position 282,250,497 of record NC_064620.1, read on the forward strand.
TGAAGATGTGTTCACATTTCACTATTCCATGTTTACAATAAATTTTCGTGCATATTTGAGATGTGCTAGTAATTTGTTGACTGCTTCTAGTAGTAGTTAGTGTACTTCATCTACGATTATCTCTTTACCTCTCACAACTTTCTCTTTGAAACAACATGTCAATATTTGAAAGTGTGCTATTCTCAAGATTTGTACAGAATATTGTAAAACACTTGTTGGTCATGTATTTTGCCTTTAGGATAATGATTATGAATTGTTTCCACAGTAGATGAAGACTACATTCTTTACCTGATGTTAATGTGTTTCTCCACATCATCACTTGTATTTGTATTTTTTATTTGGTCTAGTAAATCTTACACTGCACGTTAGGTATTCGACAGATGAAGGCAAATACATCTTTATGTTTACATGATGTTTTCTAAGTGTCAATGAATACAAATTTTTTCACCAAAACTGCTTTACCTAGAAAATTACAACTGAAAATATGAATAAAATATATTAATGATTACAGTCTTTACATGCTACAAGTAGATAGTTATATTTAGACAATTAAAAACATATTAATGATAAATAGTCCAACAGTCCTCGTCAGTGTGGTAATCACAAATCATTTAACCTGTAATTCTCGTGAAACATCCTTAAATAGTGCTGTACAAGTTAACTAGACATAAATACATTTCCATGGGAGACTCCAATGCCATGTTTATAAAAGGAACATTACTTGAATTAAACTATTTAAGTTCTTTATGTATGCCTTAAAATAACTTCTATACCATAGAAGAGTTCTTGAGTAGAAATAATTAGTCAGTTATAAACCTGTAAATAGTCAGCATTAGCCATATAAATATAAATGCTAACTGTCTCTGGAATATGTTCAAATGACGTTTCACATTATAAAGTTCACCATGACTGTAATGTACAGAGCATGGAACTAACTAAATAACTATCACTTGAGTAATATTTTTTTTATTGTGGATCTAGCAATTCAAATTGAAATAGGTGCAAAATAGTAATTAAATTTACTTAAATATTATTTAACATGATTATCTTGAAATTCCTTCTTCCTTTGTTCTTCCCTGCTGCCTCCTCATCCTCCCTTGCTAACTTTCACATCTCCTACCCACTCCCTCCTCCCAATGTCCCTACCTCCTTGTAACTATATACCACATCCTATTAATACTACCTGCTACCTTGCATTCATATCTGTTCTCCTGCTTCCATCATATATAGGTTGGCAGCCCTGCAGCCAGGCTTACGCGCGTGTACGAAGCTCTCACTAAGTTAAGCGGTTAATATTGAAATAAGAGCTAATTTAGTTAATATTACATTTTAGACTAGTGCATTTACTTTTTATCTAATCTATCTATTCAAGGTTTCACTTTTCTAAACGTAATTACGTCGAAAAAGAAGTATTTCGTAAAGGCCAGCAGTCGCGAGTTTGTTTACATACTTAGGCTTAAATTTTGTACGAACGTAGATATTTGTTTTTGGCTATACTTAGCACTTCAAAGTTAAATTAATTCGTGTTTCTCATCCAGAATTTGTGTGGTTAGTTAAAAGTTTCTGAAGTAAGTTTATAAGTTTGTTTACATTAGTGTTTAGTTATGTATTAGTACAGGTTACGAAACTATTGTGTTGTTGAAGTTATTTTCTGCTTTTGTGTTACGTTTTACTATCAAACCATGTGTGACAAGTGCGGTGGTTGCCGCAGAAATTTGAAAGAGGGGGTGTTCTCTATATATTGTAGTTGTGGTTTCAGTGGGGTGAGTGCAGTGGAGAGGAAACGAGGTTAGAAAATGAGGCTCTTACATGGCAGTGTAGGTTATGTAGAAAGGACAGAAAAATCGCGGAATAGGAGGCAAAGATTTGTGCCCTTAAGGCTGAATTAGAAATCATGAATTTGGAATTATGTAAGCTAAGGGAGGAAAAGGACTCTGGGCGCTGGGAAAAGGTAGCAAGCAAAGGGCGAAAAAGGGAAATAATTGATAAAACTTCTGAAATTCAGTTAGCATATCAGTTTGGCTTGCTATCTAAAGTAGTGGAGGAAGGGCCTCATTCAGATGCAGTTGAATGTAGGTTGAAGCAGAATACTAGCTTAAAGAAAAAAGACAGGTCGGGATGAAACCAGAATAGGAAAAGAAAAATTCTGCTTAGGTAGCAGTCATGGGAGGGGTATGGGCCAACAGCTTCAGGAGAAATTAGGGACAGAGTATGAGGTCACAAATTTTGTGAAACCAAGTGCTAGCCTTAGCCTGGTGGCAGAAAACTTAGGTCAGCTTTGCAAGCTAGTTTGAGAAGGAAGATCAGGTAATTATAGTTGGGGGAGCAGGAAACAGCCTGGCTATGAATCCAAGAAATAGTATTAGGAGTGACCTGGATAAAATAGGAGCAGAAACTGAGCACACGAATGGGGGGTTTGTGGAGGTCTTTCAGCGCCATGATCAGCCCTGGGTAAACACTGCTGTAAGGCGTGTTAACACTGAGCCGAACGAGTTGCTCCAGACACCGGCAAAGTCTCACATGAGTGTTGTTCCAGTTGATGCTCTTGATAGGTGGGGTTACACTACACATGGCCTGCACCTTAATAGGAAGGAGTAGGGTAAGTTAGCTTCTCTATTAGCAGATACTGTAAGGGGGTCCACAGTCACACAAGGGGTGATCCCTGTGGTTATTGGGACCAGGCAGAAGGTTTTTTTTTAGGTTAAAGCCAAATTCCAGACAGACAACAACCAAGGAAAGTAGAAGGAAAGAAACTTCATGCACAGCAAATAGGGATAAAGCTAAGGGCAGTATCAGCTTACTTCACCAAAATATCAGAGGAATAAACAATAAAGTAGATGAGCTGATAATGTGTTTAGATGATCTCAAAAATAAGAATGAGATTGATATACTTTGTCTGTCTGAGCACCATGTAACTGTGGGGATGGAAAATGTCAGTATAAATGGGTATAATTTAGCATCTTACACTTGTAGATCTAGTATGGATAAAGGAGGAGTTGCCATTTTCATAAAACAAGGGTATAAATACAGATCTGTTGAAGTAAGCAAATTTTGTGTTGATCAGCACTTTGAGGTTTGTGCATGTGAACTTCAGCTAGATAATGTTGTGTTGATATTAGCAACAGTGTACAGGTCTCCACTAGGAGATTGAGAGCTATTCATAAAAAAGTTTGACTCCCTGTTATGCTGTCTGTCAGACAAAAAGAAGAAGTTATTAATCTGTTTTGATTTCAATGTTAACTTTCTAAGCAATTCCATAGGAAAAGTGAACTAGAAGTGTTGTTAACAACATATAACTTAGAATCAGTTATCAATTTCCCTACACGTATAGCACAGGACAGTAGTACTCTAATAGATAATGTATTTGTACAGCAAGAGGATGTAGAACAAACACATGCTTTCCCTGTGGTAAATGGATTATCTGACCATGATGCACAACTGATTAACTTACAAAACCTAACAGGGCGTACACTTCAGAAACCATTAAGTAAAAGTGTGAGGGTGCTCAACCCGGTATCTATAGATCACTTCAGAGAAAGTTTAGGAAATGTAAACTGGGAAGATGCATATAGTGAGCCAAATGCTTATGATAAATGCAGCATATTTCTTGATAAATTTATATCCCTTTTTGAACATTGTTTTCCAAAGAAAATTACTAAATGTAACACCTCAAACTTTTCAAAGAAACCTTGGATTACTACAGGTATTAAAGTGCCTTCAGAAAGAAAACTGTATGAGACATCAAGAACTAGTAAAGATCCAGAAGTAGCTTTACACTATAAAAATTATTGTAACATACTGAGAAAAGTTGTAAGGAAATCAAGAAATTTGTATGTTAGAGAAGAAATTAACAACTCCAGCAATAAAATCAAATCAATATGGAATGTTGTTAGAAGTGAGACAGGAAAAGTAACCACTGGGGTAGGTAGTATTACTGTTAAAGAGAATGAGACCATCTTAACCAACAGTACACAAGTAGCCAATGTATTTAACAATCACTTCTTAAGTGTAGGAAAAAACAAATGGTGAGAATAGTTCAAAAGAAAAAGCCAGGCAGTACATGGAAGAATCAGTTTTGAAAAATTTTAGTCAGATTAAGTTTCATCTAACAACCTCTTGTGAAATAAGGAAAATTATCAAATCTTTGAAAAGTAAATGTTCTGTTGGAGTAGATGACATCTCTAACAAGTTATTAAAACAATGTGGAGCAATTACAGCTGATGTTTTGAGTCACATACGTAATGCATCACTGACTCAAGGTATTTTTCCAGACAGGTTAAAATATGCCATTGTCAGGCCTCTCTACAAAAAGGGGGAAACCACAGATGTCAATAATTACCAGCCAGTATCCTTGCTTACAGCATTTTCAAAAATCTTTGAGAAAGTAATGTACTCAAGAGTGGTTAGCCATATCAACAGTAATGGGATACTTAGTAAATCACTGTTCGGATTTCAGAAAAGCTGTTCCACTGAGACAGCAATATACAATTTCACTATCCACATAATAGAGTCTTTAAATAGTGAAATGTCACCAGTAGAAATATTCTGTGACTTATCCAAAGCATTTGATTGTGTGAACCATGACATTATGTCAGAGAAATTACAATTCTGTGGTATAAATGGAACAGCATATGAGTAGTTTAAGTCATATCTACATAACAGGAAGCAGAAAGTCTCTTTATATGCTTCAAGTGATTCTGAGGTGAAATTACGTTAGGTGTTCCACAAGGTTCAATCATGGGTCCCCTCCTGTTCTTGATATATGTGAATGACCTCCCTTCTTATGTGAAACAAGATGCTGAACTGACACTGTTTGCTGATGGTACAAGCATAATTATTAATCCAGTAAAAGAAAGTCCGATAGAAAATGATACAAATAAGGTCTTTGGAAAAGTTATTAATTGGTTTTCTGAGAATGGGCTTGCTCTGAACTTTGAAAAAACACAGTACATCCAATTTTCTGCTGCAAAAAGTATAATTCCTTCAATAACCATAATACATCAAAAGAAGTCAGTAGCCAGGGTAGAGCATACTAAGTTTTTGGGTATACATATAGATGAGAATCTTAATTGGAAAAGTCATAGTTTGGCTCTCCTAAAGTGACTAGGTTCAGCAACTTTTGCCATCAGAATAATTGCCAGTTTTGAGGATGTAGAAATTAGTAAGCTAACATTGTATTGTATTGTATTGTATGTTAACCGGGGACCTAGAAACGACGGAGAGGCTCCGTCCCCGCCGCAGCTGCAGTGGTCCACAACCCCACGATGACTATCACAGTCCACTTCACCCCTCCGCCGCCCCACGCTGAACCCAGGGTTATTGTTCGGTTCGGCCCCCGGTGGACCCCCCAGGGAATGTCTCATACCAGACGAGTGTAACCCCTATGTTTGCGTGGTAGGGTAATGGTGGTGTACATGTACATGGAGAACTTGTTTGCGCAACAATCGCCGACATAGTGTAACTGAGGTGGAATAAAGGGAACCAGCCCGCATTCGCCGAAGCAGATGGAAAACCACCTAAAAACCATCCACAGACTGGGCGGTTCACCGGACCTCGACACAAGTCCGCTGGGCAGATTCGTGCCAGGGACCAGGCGCTCCTTGCCGCCTGGAAAGCCGTGCGTTAGACCGCACGGCCAACCGAGCGGGCTAAGTTAACATACTTTGCATACTTCCACTCTCGGACGTCATACGGAATAATATTCTGGGGCAGCTCAACACTTAGGCCAAAGGTATTCACTGCTCAAAGGAAAGTAGTTAGAATTATGTGTGGGGTTCATAGTCGCACATCTTGTAGGCATCTGTTTAAAAGGTTAGGAATTCTTACAACTGCTTCACAGTACATTTACTCAGTAATGAATTTTTTTCTCAATAACATGGACCTGTTTATAATCAACAGCGACATTCATGATTACAATACCAGAAAAAAGAAAGACCTACACTATCCTTTACTTAATCTATCTTTGGCACAGAATGGGGTAAAATATTCTGCTATAAAACTTTTTGATGAAATAAAATGTCTGACAGACAGCAGTAACAGTGTGATGTTTAAAGCTTTCCCGGCGTACTGATTGTTCCATAAAAACACGGGAGAACTGCCGGATATCAGTAACGTCCTGCCACGATATTTTGGCATAGAGTCTTCTGGCTATCTTCAGGTGAGTGCCACTGTAGTAGTACTACTACAGTGGCACTCACCTGAAGATGGCCAGAAGACTCTGCGCCGAAATAGCAGCAGTAATAGTTTCAAAACCAAATTGAAATCATACCTCCTTGACAACTCCTTGTATACCATAGATGAATTCTTGAATATGAGTAAATAAATCTGGAGATATAATATATGCATTTTGTGCCATTTAAGGGAATTGGATAGATAATAGAAATATTTTGTTATAACACTATAAAACAGTTTTTCTGTGCTATTGATCAATGGAACACGTAACTAACTAACTAACCTGTCTCTCATGGACACCAGCCATCTCTTCCTCTTGCACATTTCAAGGTCCCATCTCCTGGTACACCCAGTACAACGTCTAAGTAGTGGCAGTATTGGGAAAATGTAGTTCAAGTTCTTCTTTGCATATCGGTCCTCCATTCAGCATCTCCTCAATATGATAATGAGCTGTTGTCTTTCCTCAAACCATGAACTGTATTTTATTTCTTGTTGTTTGACATCTTAAGTACCGTGTTTAAGTCCTCACAGCTCAGTTTCTGTAGCCAGTCTGCTACACCCAACCTACACACTCCAAATATGCTGATACTATCACTAAATGGAACATTGGTCACAGTCAGAGTGCTCCCTGCTGCCATTGGATAAGCAGCTGCAGCAGCAAGTCGTATACTTCTAGCTCACTCATTTGTTACATAGTTTAATTCTTAATTTCTTTGCGTGTTTTTGGTACTTGCATTGTTTAATTCATAAATTTCGGGCGTATTATAGTATTTGAGAGTTGTAGCATCGCGTTTTAGTACCTGAATAGTGTAAATTCGCGTAGTCGTTTGTCTTCTGTTTTTGTTTTGAACGGCCAGTGTCGGTTGGTCACAGTCAGTGTGCTCCCTGCCGCCGTTGGATAAGCAGCTGCAGCAGCAAGTCATATACTCCTAGCTCACTCATTTGTTACATAGTTTAATTCTTAATTTCTTTGCGTGTTTTTGGTACTTGCATTGTTTAATTCATAAATTTCGGGCGTATTATAGTATTTGAGAGTTGTAGCATTGCGTTTTAGTACCTGAATAGTGTAAATTCGCGTAGTCGTTTGTCTTCTGTTTTTGTTTTGAACGGCCAGTGTCGGTTGGTCACAGTCAGTGTGCTTCCTGCCGCCGTTGGATAAGCAGCTGCAGCAGCAAGTCGTATACTCCTAGCTCACTCATTTGTTACATAGTTTAATTCTTAATTTCTTTGCGTGTTTTGGTACTTGCATTGTTTAATTCATAAATTTCAGGCGTATTATAGTATTTGAGAGTTGTAGCATCGTGTTTTAGGTACCTGAATAGTGTAAAATCGCGTAGTCTCCTTCCGCCACCGAGCAGTGTGTCAGCAGTGCGCAAGTAGCAGCATTACTGCATTTACTAGGCAATCTTGTATTTTAATAACCGTTTAAATTTTGTCGATTTGTCTGCGCTCTCTGTAGATTAGTTCAGACGTTCTTTGCACAACAGTTTTTAGCATGGATAGGGACTGCAACTGCTGTGTTCGGATGCAGGCTGAGTTGGCATCCCTTCGCTCCCAGCTTCAGGCAGTGTTGGCTTCGGTCACACAGCTTGAGGCTGTTGCCAATGGGCATCACTGTGGGGGTCCGGATGGGGGTTGGTCGGGGACGGCCAGCTCGTCCCACGCATCCCCCGATCGGACTAAGACTGTGGTTGCCCGGGATACTGCCCGCATTGAGGCTGATCCCTCACCTGTGGTAGAGTGGGAGGTTGTCTCAAGGTGTGGCAGGGGGCGAAAGACATTCCGGAGGGCTGAACGGAAGGCCTCTCCAGTTTGTCTGACGAACCGGTTTCAGGCTCTGTCTCAGGCTGATACTGATCTTCGGCCTGACATGGCTGCTTGTCCTGTTCCAGAGGTTGCCCCTCAGTCTGCAAGATCCGGGCGGTCGCAGAGGGTGGGCTTACTGGTAGTTGGGAGCTCCAACGTCAGGCGCGTAATGGGGCCCCTTAGGGAAATGGCAGCAAGAGAGGGGAAGAAAACCAATGTGCACTCAGTGTGCATACCGGGGGGAGTCATTCCAGATGTGGAAAGGGTCCTTCCGGATGCCATGAAGGGTACAGTGTGCACCCATCTGCAGGTGGTCGCTCATGTCGGCACCAATGATGTGTGTCGCTATGGATCGGAAGAAATCCTCTCTGGCTTACGGCGGCTATCTGATTTGGTGAAGACTGTCAGTCTCGCTAGCAGGATGAAAGCAGAGCTCACCATCTGCAGCATCATCGACAGGACTGACTGCGGACCTTTGGTACAGAGCCGAGTGGAGGGTCTGAATCAGAGGCTGAGACAGTTCTGCGACCATGTGGGCTGCAGATTCCTCGACTTGCGCCATAGGGTGGTGGGGTTTCGGGTTCCGCTGGATAGGTCAGGAGTCCACTACACGCAACAAGCGGCTACATGGGTAGCAGGGGTTGTGTGGCGTGGGCTGGGCAGTTTTTTAGGTTAGATGGCCTTGGGCAAGTACAGAAAGGGCAACAGCCTCAACGGGTGCGGGGCAAAGTCAGGACATGCGGGGACCAAGCAGCAATCGGTATTGTAATTGTCAACTGTCGAAGCTGCGTTGGTAAAGTACAGGAACTTCAAGCGCTGATAGAAAGCACCGAAGCTGAAATCGTTATAGGTACAGAAAGCTGGCTGAAGCCAGAGATAAATTCTGCCGAAATTTTTACAAAGGTACAGACGGTGTTTAGAAAGGATAGATTGCATGCAACCAGTGGTGGAGTGTTTGTCGCTGTTAGTAGTAGTTTATCCTGTAGTGAAGTAGAAGTGGATAGTTCCTGTGAACTATTATGGGTGGAGGTTACACTCAACAACCGAGCTAGGTTAATAATTGGCTTCTTTTACCGACCTCCCGAATCAGCAGCATTAGTGGCAGAACAACTGAGAGAAAATTTGGAATACATTTCACATAAATTTTCTCAGCATGTTATAGTCTTAGGTGGAGATTTCAATTTACCAGATATAGACTGGGACACTCAGATGTTTAGGACGGGTGGTAAGGACAGAGCATCGAGTGACATTATACTGAGTGCACTATCCGAAAATTACCTCGAGCAATTAAACAGAGAACCGACTCGTGGAGATAACATCTTGGACCTACTGATAACAAACAGACCCGAACTTTTCGACTCTGTATGTGCAGAACAGGGAATCAGTGATCATAAGGCCATTGCAGCATCCCTGAATATGGAAGTTAATAGGAATATAAAAAAAGGGAAGAAGGTTTATCTGTTTAGCAAGAGTAATAGAAGGCAGATTTCAGACTACCTAACAGATCAAAACGAAAATTTCTGTTCCGACACTGACAATGTTGAGTGTTTATGGAAAAAGTTCAAGGCAATCGTAAAATGCGTTTTAGACAGGTACGTGCCGAGTAAAACTGTGAGGGACGGGAAAAACCCACTGTGGTACAACAACAAAGTTAGGAAACTACTGCAAAAGCAAAGAGAGCTTCACTCCAAGTTTAAACGCAGCCAAAACCTCTCAGACAAACAGAAGCTAAACGATGTCAAAGTTAGCGTAAGGAGGGCTATGTGTGAAGCGTTCAGTGAATTCGAAAGTAAAATTCTATGTACCGACTTGACAGAAAATCCTAGGAAGTTCTGGTCTTACGTTAAATCAGTAAGTGGCTCGAAACAGCATATCCAGACACTCCGGGATGATGATGGCATTGAAACAGAGGATGACACGCGTAAAGCTGAAATACTAAACACCTTTTTCCAAAGCTGTTTCACAGAGGAAGACCGCACTGCAGTTCCTTCTCTAAATCCTCGCACAAACGAAAAAGTGGCAGACATCGAAATAACTGTCCAAGGAATAGAAAAGCAACTGGAATCACTCAACAGAGGAAAGTCCACTGGACCTGACGGGATACCAATTCGATTCTACACAGAGTACACGAAAGAACTTGCCCCCCTTCTAACAGCCGTGTACCACAAGTCTCTAGAGGAACAGAGGGTTCCAAATGATTGGAAAAGAGCACAGGTAGTCCCAGTCTTCAAGAAGGGTCGTCGAGCAGATGCGCAAAACTATAGACCTATATCTCTGACGTCGATCTGTTGTAGAATTTTAGAACATGTTTTTTGCTCGAGTATCGTGTCGTTTTTGGAAACCCAGAATCTACTATGTAGGAATCAACATGGATTCCAGAAACAGCGATCGTGTGAGACCCAACTCACTTTATTTGTTCATGAGACCCAGAAAATATTAGACACAGGCTCCCAGGTAGATGCTATTTTTCTTGACTTCCGGAAGGCGTTCGATACAGTTCCACACTGTCGCCTGATAAACAAAGTAAGAGCCTACGGAATATCAGACCAGCTGTGTGGCTGGATTGAAGAGTTTTTAGCAAACAGAACACAGCATGTTGTTATCAATGGAGAGACGTCTACAGACGTTAAAGTAACCTCTGGCGTGCCACAGGGGAGTGTTATGGAACCATTGCTTTTCACAATATATATAAATGACCTAGTAGATAGTGTCGGAAGTTCCATGCGGCTTTTCGCGGATGATGCTGTAGTATACAGAGAAGTTGCAGCATTAGAAAATTGTAGCGAAATGCAGGAAGATCTGCAGTGGATAGGCACTTGGTGCAGGGAGTGGCAACTGTCCCTTAACATAGACAAATGTAATGTATTGCGAATACATAGAAAGAAGGATCCTTTATTGTATGATTATATGATAGCGGAGCAAACACTGGTAGCAGTTACTTCTGTAAAATATCTGGGAGTATGCGTGCGGAACGATTTGAAGTGGAATGATCATATAAAATTAATTGTTGGTAAGGCGGGTGGTAGGTTGAGATTCATTGGGAGAGTGCTTAGAAAATGTAGTCCTTCAACAAAGGAGGTGGCTTACAAAACACTTGTTCGACCTATACTTGAGTATTGCTCATCAGTGTGGGATCCGTACCAGATCGGGTTGACGGAGGAGATAGAGAAGATCCAAAGAAGAGCGGCGCGTTTCGTCACAGGGTTATTTGGTAACCGTGATAGTGTTACGGAGATGTTTAATAAACTCAAGTGGCAGACTCTGCAAGAGAGCCGCTCTGCATCGCGGTGTAGCTTGCTCGCCAGGTTTCGAGAGGGTGCGTTTCTGGATGAGGTATCAAATATATTGCTTCCCCCTACTTATACCTCCTGAGGAGATCACAAATGTAAAATTAGAGAGATTAGAGCGCGCACGGAGGCTTTCAGACAGTCGTTCTTCCCGTGAACCATACGCGACTGGAACAGGAAAGGGAGGTAATGACAGTGGCACGTAAAGTGCCCTCCGCCACACACCGTTGGGTGGCTTGCGGAGTATAAATGTAGATGTAGCTGTAGATTGACATGCAGCATATCAGTGTTTGTCCTTAAAACTCAAATCAATCCCTTCACCTCATCGTCACCATCATCTGAGGGTATTTTCAGTTTTGCATTGGTGACGTGTGAATAAGTAAAGCCCTATTGGAGGATCACCATTTCCTTCCCCCAACTTTCAAACTGATTTATTTAGCCATTATAAGGGAACCTGTAGTTTAATATAGACTCCAAATAATGGTACAACTGAGTATTTTTCACATTAGCAAACATTACCACAGATGAATGAAATGATAAGTGACAGAAAAAACCGTAGAACTCATCAAAAATTGAACCTGAGGCGTGTGGATCCATGGTGTGGCACATTACCACTGAGCCTGGCATTTTACCAGTGACACCAAGAGATAATCAGACCAAGAAGACTGCTCATAGGATGTCTCTTGCAGTGTTCAGTGTCTGTGGAAAACAGCGTTCTGTTTCTCATTACAAACAAAATGTTGTGTAGATTGTAATTTTATGTCCCCAGTCGTTAGACTGATCATAAATAATCATGGAGCAACATTCAGTTCAAGGATATTCATTGATGGTGACAGCAAACCATAAGTAATATTCATCAAACCCAGCAGCAAACAGGTATGGCTCAAGGCAGCACAACACAGCACAGTGCAGTGTTGCGAAACATGTCTCAATTTTATCATTAATGGTAATGAAACTGGTGTATCATTATGACTCCAACAGCAATGTATCTAGAAAAGAAGAGGCAGGAAGTAGTAAGGATAAATCAATACCTTTGTAATGTTTTTCGGAACAAGAGACAGTGTGGTATTGGGTTGGAAGGATCACACATTGTGTGTAGCCGATCCTCTTCTCTGGGTAATCAGCTACGTTGATCTCCCAGAAGCTTCTTCTCCGAAGACTATAGCTGGTTTAAGGAATTTATTAAACTACTTCTCTATCCTTGAAATAATTTGGGTACTCGAAGAATACTTTTCAGTTCAATCACTTTATATTTTCAACTTCCACAGACAACAACTTCTGCAAGCCACTTAGTCCTTAAACATTAGACTCATTTACACATATTCAGATATCACTGGTTTGATAATCAAATAATTTATGAACATCATACATGTGTCTTGCTTCGCTCACAGCCAAGATATGAAATAAGTTAAAAGTCTCTAGTCTCAAGCGAGTCCAATATGTGAATGTACATAGAAATCTATATTCAATTGTTCATAATCAACACAGACACTGAAGAGCACAGAATATTACATAACCTTTTCTTGTTCTTCTCTACCTGTGCACGGAAACTGTGGTCCATACAGGAGGTATTTGTCTGCCGTTGTTCGGCCGCCCGCCGAGTCCATCTGTTTCTCGTAACTGGGTTTTGAACTGCACATACGAATAGGAGATGTGCAGTAGGGCATATTCGTTTCTCCCACTCACCTCTAAAATATCGGGTGTTTGAAATGGTGGAAGACCGATTGGTTCTAGAATTTACTCCGAAATTCTCAGAGCACTACATCTTGTCAGCATTGTAGTCAATGCACGTGGTACACAAATTTTGATTGGCCAAGGAGAGGATCATATCCATGTTTAAGAAACCCTCTCAGTATTCAGCTAAAGTGACTTGGGGAAACTCCATTGATTACAAACCTTGGTGGCCTGACAATAATTGAACCATTTCCTCATGAATATAAGTCTAGTGTTTAAACATATACCAAACTTGCGCCATAGTCTGAATGTCTTGTTCCATTGATGCTAAAGAGGATGAAGTTGTTGAATCTCCAGGGAAGATAATGCAGGGCGTACAGTTGTTATTGAGGTATATTCTGTATCAGTTTTAAAAATCCTCATAGGAAAACCTGCTGAGCTTATCTATCTCCTTGACTGTACCATCTGCCCAAAAAGTAGACCGAATGTGTGCAAGACCCCTCATACAACGTGTATCTAATGTAGGGCCAACTGCACCAATGCCGATTAAAAAGCGAGATAACCGAGGGTCCCATGATCACAGTTAAAGTTTAATTGCTAATACGTTGTCTCTGCTGTGCAGCATAAAATGCTGGTTAGCAAAACACTTTCAGGTAACCAGGACTTTGACTGCAGTTAACTTCATGTCTTACAATGGAAGGTGCCCATTATAAATGCAAAAATAATGATAAACACTGTCTATGGTACTTACCTCTAACCTTGGTACTTACGGACGCTTTACAGTTTGTTATCATAATGTGGGTATTGTTATTGCACTATGGAGGGCAAGAAGAGGACATTGAATTTATCAAAAATTGAAATTAATATCCTATTAGAGGTGGTTGGCTGTTATGTGAAAGTTTTAGATGCAAAAAAATGGATCGGCGTAGTGTTAGGTAGAAACTGAAAGCATGGTCATAAATATAGCAACACAGTTTAATTCCACTCCAGGCCACCGAGCAACAGTGTCCCATATTATTAATATTATTGTACTCATTGATAGTTTGGCAGTTAAATGAAAAATAGGATTCCTTTGCATTACCGATAAACCCCCAGGAGATTGAATCCTTATGTTAATATAATCCACTGTACCAATGATGTATGTATTGTGAAGTCATTGCTACTATGATACCCAATACATCACTGATAATTCTTTGTGCTGTTGTACTATATACATTAGCACTGTCATCAATAATTATATTAAATGCACCAGTTGCATATGCCCTTAATGTCATCAGAAGTCTGTTCATGAGCGAGATAGGGTTATTCTGATAAGTAGGAAATTCCAGCCTTTCATCAAGTTCACAAATAAACACCACACTGTTTCTTTTGAAATGCAAGACATTTATTCAAATTTCTTGTCTCTGAAATCTTTGAAAGGCTTTCCCCTTTCTACAAGTACACCAATACAATTGCTGCATTATTTAGATAGTTATATCTTCTGCACCATCTGAAACACTCTGCTATCTTAATACGGTACTTGTTTACTTCAGTATAAGTGTGATCAATTCAAGATAAATGAGCCTCTGATCTCAGTCAACTTTAACCGTGATTAACTCCCTCATTTAACTTTAACCAAGGTTGGTGCAATCGAATTTTGTCTTGAGTATGTTTAAATGGTGACATAACTTTTTTAGCATTTATTGACATTGATGTAGTCAGCCCCTCGTGTGACAGTTTGCCCCCTCACCCCTCTCCACCATCACCTGACACGAAAACTAGAATGAAATTAGAACTATGAGGCAGTTACCAGAAACAACAGAAATCATTGTAAAGAAGTGGGTGGTGCTGCTGAAACCAATGTTAGGACAGGGGTTGTAACTGAATTTTCAGAACTCATATTTACCCATGGCCATTTGCATGGGACTTTGAAGGGACCACTGAAAGAAAAATTCTTCGATCATTCTTTTTTCAGTAAAGAAGTTAAAAGGATTCATACCCACTCTTACTGGCTTGCCCTTCTGCAACAGTGTGCAGGAACATTGGTTCATACTCTTTCTATCTCACCTGCCAGGGAGTGCTTCAAATTTCAGTCCCAAGGGAGAGCAAGACTGCTATGGCTTAACCCATTACTTGTAGTGGTCTAATAACATTAATTTATATGAATGAAAGTCATAGCCAGTGACCTATGTTTCATGCTGCAACATATAGTGGACCATATCCTCATCTGCTGTGTCTTGTATGAAGCTACATTCTGGTCTGCAGATGGAAAGGAAAGTTACCAGCCTATTGACATTGACATCATCAGACATTAAACTATTGTTGATGTGAACATGGATTGTGGAGGTAATCAGTTGTGGCCTCATTGCAGCAATAATTTAAAATTATTTAGGGAAAAACAATGAGCAGCGTGACTCGAGAAAGATTTTAAGGCATCTGCTCTCGAGTTTGAAGTCACTTTCTTATCCACTGCAGCACCTCACTTGACATACACTGATGAAAATGCAAAGTGCTACACCATGAAACAACAGTCCATCACATACAAGGTATTGAATAGTTAAACTTTCATTCGATTTGAAATTGATGTCCATAATCAACAACAGTATGAGTTGTGAGCTCCATGGCCACAAATACTTTCGTGTATTCACTGCATCATGGAGACAGCCTCTGAAATCTATGAACTACATCATATTTCACAAGAAACACTCCCTGTGTGTGTCAGAGTGGCATCACTGCTGCCACAATCTTCCAGCCAGCAGTCATGTTTCCTTCCACCCCTCACTTACCTTCTTCCCAATCTCCTTTCTCCTCTCACTGATACCACCCACCATGTCCCCTCACTCCAATCAGCCTGCAGCACAGGGCAAGGTAGTTGGAAATACACTAACTGAATTGCCTGGGTATGTATTTATTCAACTTCCACTAGTCCAACTCCTCCTGTCAGAAAGTATATGATATTTGTAACAAGTTTGGTTGAAATCGGTCCAATTAGGAGGAGATGTGGATCATCCATATATATATATGGTAAGTCACATTATGATGTGACTTACCAAATGAAAGTCCTGGCAGGTCGACAGACACACAAACAAACACAAACATACACACAAAATTCAAGCTTTCGCAACAAACTGTTGCCTCATCAGGAAAGAGGGAAGGAGAGGGAAAGACGAAAGGATGTGGGTTTTAAGGGAGAGGGTAAGGAGTCATTCCAATCCCGGGAGCGGAAAGACTTACCTTAGGGGGAAAAAAGGACGGGTATACACTCGCGCACACACACACACACACACACATATCCATCCACACATATACAGACACAATGTGTCTGCTTGTGTCTGTATATATGTGGATGGATATGTGTGTGTGTGCGAGTGTATACCCGTCCTTTTTTCCCCCTAAGGTAAGTCTTTCCGCTCCCGGGATTGGAATGACTCCTTACCCTCTCCCTTAAAACCCACATCCTTTCGTCTTTCCCTCTCCTTCCCTCTTTCCTGATGAGGCAACAGTTTGTTGCGAAAGCTTGAATTTTGTGTGTATGTTTGTGTTTGTTTGTGTGTCTGTCGACCTGCCAGGACTTTCATTTGGTAAGTCACATTATCTTTATATATATATATATATATATATATATATATATATTGTGTGTGTGAGAGAGAGAGAGAGAGAGAGAGAGAGAGAGCGAGCGAGCGAGCGAGCGAGCGAGCGAGCGCTCAGAAAGAAGACACTGAGTAGAAGCTCAGTAACATTTTCAATTTATTCATAATAATTCACCATCTTTACATCAATGAATATAACCAGACAAAGCTTCACACACACACACACGCGCGCGCGCGCGCACACACACACACACACACACACACACACACACACACACACACACACACACACACTACAAATCTTTTTCATTCTTTGCAATAAATGTTCTTGAATTGAATGTAAACAAGTATACAATTTATGCAATGTCACCACAATCATAATTTATTGATAAATCTATCTGTCATTATCATTTCAGTTTTAGAGGAGACAAGGCAATCCCTTTGAACTTTAAGCTTTTGTGGCTAATATTAAAGGATTTTATTTTTTATTTTTCAGGATTTACTGCCGGTTAAATTGGTCAAAACAGAAATTTGAATATCAGAAACTTAAATACGCTAT
Organism: Schistocerca nitens; assembly: GCF_023898315.1. NCBI lineage: Eukaryota > Metazoa > Arthropoda > Insecta > Orthoptera > Acrididae > Schistocerca > Schistocerca nitens. The sequence continues at coordinate 282,267,563 of NC_064620.1, forward strand.
GAAGCAACAAATGCTCTATGAAGGTACTGAATTAGAGGAGAAACTAAAAGATTATGCTAAGAAACTGGAAGAAAGTGAGAAGTTAAAATAATTTTCAGGGATTTTGCCATCAAGTTATTTATTTTATATTTTTACTGTACACTAGTTATGCAAAGTGAAACATTTTCTTTGTTACCAAGTGAATTTTTCATTCTTTGTTAACAAGATAATTTTTCATATCAATATTTTTGTAAATGATTGTAAGTTGTAATCATTTGTTTCTGATTTAATATGCTTTCTCTAAAGGCTCTCCTGTCAAGTAATATTTGTGACATATTTGTATAGGACATGTTTCATTAGAGAAATGTTTTGGAATACGAGGTCTTTTCACACTTGCTGTTTAAGATGTATAGCCCATGTTCCATTGTTATAAATATAAACAAACAATTTTAAACTCATTTCCTCAATAACAGTTGTCTTTGACATCAGTTTATCACATATTTATGAACAAATATCTATTCAATTTCTCTAAGCTTGGTGGATTTATATGTTCTGAGGATTGTGCAAGTACCAAATGCCAAATGAAATGTTTCTTGCTTGCCTAATCCTAGAGTGTCACTGTAATTAATGTTCATTTATAAAGTTCAACAACAATATGGAAAGGAAAGATTGCTGTGCTTTTGTGAATGTGGAAGTGGTTTTTACTTCAGAAGAAGGTCTTTGTCTGAAAGCTTTAATATTTTAGCAGTTGTATTCATTGTGTCTGTCTGTGCTCAGTGCCTCCTCTATATAGTGAGCACACTCTTATCTTTTCCATATTGTTGTTATTCCATCATGGACTTCCCATTGTTTTATATCAAATTCATGCTGAAAGTAGTAATCAACAATAGTGAGAGTGCAACAAGAAATTGTTACAACCCAGTTTCCTAAAATTACTATTCTGTATAGAACATTTTCCATGAAAAAAATTGAACTTGGCTAAGGCTAAGGAGGGAACAATGAACAGGTGATGTAACCAGACAAAAAGTAAGACTGGTTTGCTGCAGCATTAGACATACTTACAAAATATTACAGAATGCTTACGACAAATATTTTAATTTTCTTCTGAGCATTATCGTGCAGTAAGATTTGACATCTTTCAAGAAAAGATGTGTTGGGTCAGAAGACATTCTGTGTGGAATGTTACACGAAGAGAGGATGATATAATAAGAAGAAAACTAGTAAAGCATCTGGTACAATATGACATTTATGTTTACATTGATAGTGTAAGTAAAGTGTTTCTTATTGGGCTAAACTAATTAAGTATAGTACAAGAGCCAAAGTGATGAACATGGGCATTCTTTCTATTATATAGTGTGGCATAACAAAGCCAGGAAATGATTACAGGACTACATCCTGTGTCATTGCCAGAGAGTGATGTGGAGTCTCCACTTCGAGGATGCCACAGATAACTAACTCCAGTCTCTGCAACTGGCACTGGTAGCAAGACCTTTGGCTTTAACTCTGAAATAGTGAAGATTGCACAGGCTGACTTCAAACAGTGCTGTGACTGCCAGCAAATTTTCATGTTTAATTCATATTTAATTACTTCTCACATAATCCATATATAACTGGACTGCTCTTTGGCTTCATAGTGCTTCACTGGTGTTGGATTATTTGCTATGAACACAGCTTCTCTAGTTGTGCCTTTTGCACCAATTTATAGCAACGACAAACATGCAGTGATTCTGATTTTATTGTATGCAACTGTACTTAACCACCATGGCCTGTTTTCAGCTTAGACAATAAAGAAGAATTTGGCACAACTAGTGAATAAGCCAAAAGCAGATGATGTGGTACTTCTATTAGATAATATAGGGCCTTTATGTTGGTTAAGCTTTAGTTTAAGGACAATGCAATATGTATGAAAAATGAAATCCATTCATAACAAGTCATTTTTTTATGGTAACTTAAAGTTATTGTCCTAAGTATATTTCCCTAATGGCATAATTTATAAATATTCCTTTAATTAAAAATAACCCACTTTGCTTGGTTATGCTGTACGTGGTACGCCCTATGAATCAGTTATAAGTGTATCAACAATGCAGGAAAACATAGATTGCCACCTACTGTAAAGAAGACACGTCAAGTTGCAAACACGCACAGTTAAAAGACACTGACATAAAGCTCTTGCCCGCAGCCTTCATCAGTAAAAGAGACACACACCATTCACACACACAAGCAAGCACACCTCACACATACATGACTGCCAACTCCAGTGTCTCAGGCTGAGATGCTGGAGTTGGCAGTCATGTGGCAGGAGTTGGCAGTCATGTGGCAATGAGGTGTGCTTGCTTGTGTGTGTGAATGGTGTGTGTCTCTCCTTTACTGATGAAGGCTGCAGCCAAAAGTTGTATGTAAGTGTCTTTTAATTGTGCCTGTCTGCAACTTGATGTGCCTTCTTTATAGTAAGTAGAAATCTGTCTTTTTCTACATTGTTGATATTCGTACCTGGAGTTTCCATTGTTTGATTCAGTTATAAGTATATGATTCTTAGTCTATAATGACACGAATTTTGTTGTTGGAAAAGCAGATGTCAGGCCGGGTCAGTGGCCATGCCGAGATGGATACAGTGGTTCCGTCAGATCACCAAAGTTAAGCTCTGTCCAGTGTGGCTATTCTACATGACAGTGCCATGTTAGGCTGAGAAGAATTTTCTTAAAAAAGGTAACTCTTAGTTAGAGGAGGACACTTAACAAATCTACTTACACCCTACTCTCTGAGATCCACTCCAAACTGTGTGGAAAAGAAAAAGAAGGTTGAAAGAGAAGCTTTGAGATATATTTCTTATTTAGTCAGATCCAGAGTGTCAAATATAAGCTAAAAAACCCACAGTTGTACATGCCAAAACGAAGGTGACCAGATTGTGGGAGCATTGCTCGTAAAACAAAAGCTGCCACTTTTTGAGAAAACTCAGCAAATTTATAAGGGTAAGTCATTAAATAACAGGAATTTTATTATATCTTTGCTTTACCCTGCATTTGATCCACCTGAAGAGTGAAAAAATCTGTTTCACATGGCATCATCTGCAGACTTTCAACACTCACAAATGATCTTTCAAAGGTTGAAACAAGACACACTTCCATAATATAATTTAAGGTGGCTCAGTGGCCTAGTGCACGTCTTTCATTGGATGCCAGTTTAACAACTTGCACTTTCCTCTTTCTTAGTGTGAAGTCTGGAATGTTTGATGGATGTTTTAATACGTCAAATTTTAGATCATTTAGCATAATGTTAATATACATTGTCAAATGAGGATGTATTCTCATGAAGTAGCAATACTCCCTGTGAGAGAAATATGCAGCACATTGATTGTACAGCAGCCTTCAGTTGTCTTGGCAACATCTCACTGTAGTGGCTCTAGTTGCTGCTTGGTTCTTCTCCAAAAAGTGCACTGGTCTAGAGCCCCTGACATTCCAAGAGACTGTGACATTGACTTTCCTAGTTGGTTCCTGTGTGAGTTTTTTCTTGACAGGAAAATCCATTCCATTGATTGACTCTTACACTCTAATTCTGAACAGTGCATCCATAACTCATGTCTTGTTCAATCCAGTCGAGGGAAGTATCTTCTTCACAAGCATAATTTGCCAGGCGCTCATCAGACATTGTCAGCTGCACTTCCTTGTGGTCATGGGTAGCTTTCTTGATGCCCATTGGTTGCATATGTTCTTGCAGCCAAGATCATCGTGGAATGCCCACTAGTCTTTGACTCTGCTGTTCATTGGTGGCATGAGTCTTCCACTCTCACATAATTTCAGAAAGGAGAATTCCAACAACAGACTTAAAGCTATATGTAATGTAGTGAAACAAGAGACAAGACAACCAGCCACAAAACAAGATAACATCACTACTGAACTGAATGGAAGGGCTATAAATGATGAGTCACAGGTAGTAAATGTATTTAATAATCATTTCTTACATATATTAGAAAGCATAACTGCAAGCAGTTTAAGAGAAAAATCACAGCAGTATGTTGAAAAATTATCTCTCATAAAATTCAATCATATGAATGTATCACAACTTCTCCTTCTGAAATTAAGAGAATTACACATTCTCTCACATGTAGCTCCTCATCTGGTTTTGATGATGTTTCCAATAGAGTGCTAAAACTCTGTTTCCATATAATAAGCCCAGTCTTATCTGAAATATGTGATGCACCACTGACTCAAGGGACTTTTCCAGAGAGAATGATATATTCTGATGTTAAACCTCTCTTTAAGAAAGGTGATAAGAGAGATGTTAATAACTACTGACCTATTTCACTTCCAATATCATTTTCCAAAAATTTTTGTGAAGATGATGCATTTTAAAATAGTATCTCACCTTGGAAGCAATATTATCCTCAGCAAATCACAGTTTGGGTTTCAGAAGGGTTGGTCTACTGAAAATTTACATGACCATGCTCCAGATATAAGCATTAAACAATAAAATAGCACCAGCTGGTATATTCTGCAACCTATCTAATTCATTTGACTGTGTGAATAATAGTATTCTCCTACATAAATAGAAGTTTAATGGGATTGATGATTTAGCCAGGTAATGAATAATGTCATATCTAACGAAAATAATACACACTTGTAATTCAAAATATATAGTCCGGGGACATAATTCTGACTGGGGAGCAATCACTATTGGTTACCCAAGGCTCAGTCTAAGGTCCACTATTGTTCCTCATACAGTATATGTAAATGATATTCCGTCTAATATACAACAGACAGCATTCCTTCTTTTTTCAGATAACAGTAATACTGAAATCAGTCCAAACATATAAAGAAACAGAAGAAATGGTAAACAGGTCTCTTTAAAGTATCATTGACTGGTTTTCTGTAAATGGTCTCACCCTTAATTTTAAAGAGAGACAACATATTCAGTTTTGCACATCTAGGGATACTACACCAATAATAAGTGTAACACATGGTGAGGACATAATAAATAGGCTGGAAACTACAAAATTTTTAGGTGTCTGTACTGTTGAGAATTTAAATTGGAAAAAGCACATTGTGGAATGCCTAAAACAACTTAGTTCACTTACAGTTGCACTTAGAATCATTGCAATCTTGGGGAGAGACAGTTCAATAAGTTGACATATTTTGTGTATTTTTGTTCAATAATGTCATATGGAATAATTTTGTGGAGGAACTCATCATTAAGAAAGAAAGTCTTCATTGTGCAAAGACATGCTACAAGAATAATGTGTGGTCTCACCCATGATCATCTTGTAGACATCTGCTAACAACTCCTATTCTGTAGAAGAATTTCTATTGCTGTAATGTGTAAAAGTTGGTGGGTAGGAATTACTAATTCACATCTCTATATCTTTTTTCTTTTTGTAAAAAAATAAAAGATCTTACAATTGTTCAGATTGTAATCATATGTACAAATTAATTTCTAGAGTGAATGTGAAATGACTTGTTCTACATCATCATTACAATTGATCATGCAAAATGATCCATGGAACATGATTGCGTCAGCTGCTGAAAAAGGAATAATGGCACGTAGGACATTTAACACTTCAGGTGCAGAGACTAACTTTCAAAGGTATATAAATGTAAATTAAAAATGCAAAGGGTTTCCATTCACATCCTTCAATAGCAGTTTCCATCCTTTTATGCTTTGAAAAGTGATGTCTCCTCTAGTCTCTCTGTTTGTATGGATAAATGCATCTGTTACACTCTTAGACACTTCCAGTCCCTCCTGATTTTTAATAAACTCCACAAACTACCAGTTCTCCAGTCTTTGACTGATTAGAATCGTTTGCTCCCTCCCATAAATGAAACTACCAAAAGTTTACTGTGGTGCTTTACTTTTGACAGTGAGTGCTGCAACTCTCCGTTTTCCAACAGTCCTCGCTTAACTGCCCTCTTGTCCTGTGGGCTGCTTTCAACTCGTCATGCTTCTGTCACCATTTCTCTATTCCACTACGAGTCCTGAACCCAGACAAACACTCACTGTGTTCGCTACTCTTTTTACTCCCGTACTCCAGTACAGCATTCTCAGCGTCTGCCCTCTTATGACTGGCTGTCTCATAAACAACCTCAGTGATGAGCTGTCATTTGTCACTCTGCCTCTCTCACTTCTTCCAGATGAATTTCCTGGTATACAGGTGGTCTGGGAACAATAGCTATTACTGCCCATGGGAAAGCAACACTTGGTAGCTGCCAAAGCACCTCCATTTTCAGTTTCCAAAACAGCCTTGGAGTACCCAGAGCCACCACTGGTCCACAATGAGTCCAGGTGTTGCAAGACAAATGAGTCCAGGTGTTGCAAGACAACTGACAAACACTTTCAGGAATGGTCCAGTCTGACAATGTCTGGCATTTGTTAGCTTCATGCAGACCTCCATTCTATGTTTACAAAACAGCCTTAGAGTTCCCAGAGCTCTCCTGGTTCTACAGGAACTCCAGGGGTCACTAGGTGTCTTGACAAACATTTCCAAGAACAGGACAAATTCTCTGTATCCAGTGTTCCCACTTTTCTCATCACCAAGTTAGCAACCAATCATTGTTGCCATCCAGCCAGCCACTCCCCTCGTAGCCAAAGCAGCAGGCTTCTCACCTGCTCCTTTTGATTAAAGCATGACCACTATTGAGCTTAACCTTATATGCAGACTGTAGTTCCGCTAAATGGGCTGTCACAGTCTGACACTGAAATGCAGAGTTTTGTTTACTTTGCTTACCTTCACTCTGTTACCTTGTGCTTGTGAACTTTGTGTAGGCTGCTGATCATGTGTGTCTGACTTCTCGATCACCCATCCTCGCATGTATATTCCATTATGGGTTTGATGAGTATTGACTCATTTAGAAGAAAATGTAATATTTGTACAGTGAATGCTATATGGAAAACAGATTTGTACTTGGATAACATTTCCTTACACATTGTACAGAAAGGTGCGCACTATTCAAAAGGTTTCGTGTCCCAAGCAGCTTAAAGTAGAACAAAGAAAGAAAAGTTATAAAACACATCTTCAAATCCAAGTTGAAATGTTTTCTTGGGGCACTCTCCTCCTACTCTGTACAGGAGTTCCTCACAGTAGTTCAAACTTTTCTGTGTAACGTGTTATTTATTTGTGTACCATACTCTCCCACATTTTTTCATGTTTTATTAATTCTTTAGTTTCCTTTGTTCATAAGTTTTGTAATCAAGATTCCACAAATATGTAATGATGCATGGCATGTATGTAACGATTCATTCCATGACCAAATAGCTTTGGCTAATGCTGTCCTGTGGACCCTAGTAAATAAAACTACTGAATTCGTGTCACAAGATATATTATTGCCAGGCTTTTGAAATTTACAGTAGACTGGAAATATAACCATCTTTATACTGTAATTGAACTTATTAACGAAGCCCATTGTATGAGAAAATACTGAATGGCTAATAAAGATTCTTATTCTTATTAAGGAATCACTTATTTAGATAATGAGTAAATATTTCCTTGATTTTTTAGTAACATATCCTAGTAATCCTGAGTAGTTATTGTAGTATGCAACTACTGCGGGATCCCTACTAGTTCTTGCCAAAAGAACATTTCCCTTTTCCTTTCGCAAGATACTTTAATCTTTCTAGTAGTCCACAGGGTTTTATGTAGCTGTTTAGTGTCTCTAGTTGCTGATGAATTATATTGTGTGGTCCACCCCTCTTTTGTCCTGATGTTCCTGTGTTACAAAGACATTGCACCAACTCAATCCTGAACTGTTTCTTATCTAGGGCATGCTCAGAAGGTTTCTTCTTCAGTAGTATTCAAGAATTTCTGATTGGAAGATCAAGTGAATGGTAAACCAACCTGAAATCCTCTTGATAGTTTGATTCACCATTCTAGTGTTAATGCTTGTCTGCTCAGTTATGGTGATCAGTTAGTTGCATAACATATTGAGAAATACGTTCATTCTCAACTCCTTGTGAGGTACTTGCAGAAAAATGTAATAGCTCTACAGTTTGTTTCATCCTCTGATGGAAAATCATTTTCAGAACTAATGTTATCATGTAATTCATCTGGATTTACTACAAGATTGTCATCACTGTGACCACCAAAGTCACTGAGCTCATCACCAACCACATCAGGTAAATCTCATAGCTGCCTTACATCCCTGCAGCAGTGCCTTTATTCAAAAAATCACTGTGATTGAATAATCAATCCATTATCTAAAACTCAATGTTAAATAATAATTATTAATTACCATAGTAGATATACCATACTAAAAAAATAATAACCAACACAAAAGATAGACCTGTAAATGAGAATATTTATGCAGAAATCATGACAAGGGAAAATAAACTGAACAGTGCTCTGTTTTTCAGTATTCATGCAATGTTACACATGCTCAACATAAAAAGAAGTATTCCAAAATCTGGAGTTGACTGATTTGCATAGCTTGTCTTATTGATTAGGGTTCTACCTATTTCTTTAGTTTGTCAATGTTTTCATTCATCGTGAACTGGCAGTTAATAAGGCAACATTGTCCCAGAAAAACCGAAGTTTTATGGGATTGATGGTATAGCCAAACAAAGGAAGATGCAATATCTAACCAAAAGAATGCCAGAAGTTGTACTTAGTAATCCAACCAATGTAGTCTGGGGACTTTACTCTGGGGAGAAATCATGTCTGGTGTTCCCCAAGGCTCAATCTTAGGACCACTGTTGTACAATCTTCTGTCTGGTATACAACAAGCAGAATCAACTGTTTTTGCAAATGATTCTAGTACTGTAATCAGTCCAGGCATACATACAACAGAAGAAAAGTATCATTGACTGGTTTTCTGCATATAATCTCCACCTCAATTTTAAAAAGACACAACATACTCAGTTCTGCACATCTAGGGGTACATCTACATCTACATCCATACTCCGCAAGCCACCTGACGATATGTGGCGGTAAGTGTATATGGCAAGGAAATAATAAATAGACTGAAAACTTCAGAATTGTTAATTGTCTATACTAAAGAGAATTTAAAATGGAAAAAGCACATTTTTGGAACTCCTAAAGCAAACTAGTGCTGCCACATTTACACTTATATCACTGCAAATCTTGGGAAGAGGCAAATCAGTAAGTTGACATATTTTTGTTCAATAATTCATTCATGGACCTTGCCGTTGGTGGGGAGGTTTATGCGCCACAGTGATACAGATAGCCGTACCGTAGGTGCAACCCCCACAGTGGGATATCTGTTGAGAAGCCAGACAAACGTGTGGTTCCTGAAGAGGGGCAGCAGCCTTTTCAGTAGTTGCAGGGGCAACAGTCTCTAAAACGGCCTTTCTGTGCTGGTACTGCGAACGGCTGAAAGCAAGGGGAAACTACAGCTGTAATTTTTACCAAGGGCATGCGGCTTTACTGTATGGTTAAATGACGGTGGCGTCCTCTTGGGTAAAATAGTCCCCCATTCAGATCTCTGGGCGGGGACTACTCAGGAGGGCATTGTTATCAGGAGAAAGAAAACTGGCGTTCTACAGATCGGAGCGTGGAATGTCAGATCCATTAATCGGGCAGGTAGGTTAGAAAATTTAAAAAAGGAAATGGATAGGTTAAATTTAGATATAGTGGGAATTAGTGTAGTCCGGTGCCAGGGGGAACAAGACATCTGGTCAGGTGAATACAGGGTTATAAATACAAAATAAAATAGGGGTAATGCAGGAGTAGGTATAATAATGAATAAAAAAATAAGAGTACGGCTAAGCTATTACAAACAGCATAGTGAACGCATTATTGTGGCCAAGATAGACACGAAGCCCACGCCTACCACAGTAGTACAAGTTTACATGCCAACTAGCTCCGCAGATGACGAAGAGATTAATGATGAGATAAAAGAAATTATTCAGATAGTGAAGGGAGACGAAAATTTAATTGTCATGACTGGAACTCAATAGTAGGAAAAGGTAGAGAAGGAAACATAGTAGGTGAATATGGAATAGGATTAAGGAATGAAAGAGGATGCCGCCTGGTAGAATTTTGCACAGAGCATAACTTAATCATAGATAACACTTGGGTCAAGAATCATAAAAGAAGGTTGTATACATGGAAGAAGCCTGGAGATACTGGAAGGTCTCAGATTATATAATGGTAAGACAGAGATTTAGGAACCAAGTTTTAAATTGTAAAACATTTCCAGGGGCAAATGTGGATTCTGACCACAATCTATTAGTTATGAACTGTAGATTAAAACTGAAGAAACTGCAAAAAGGTGGGAATTTAAGGAGATGGGATCAGGATAAACTGATAGAACCAGAGGTTGTAGAGAGTTTCAGGGAGAACATTAGGGAACGATTGACAGGAATGGGGGAAAGAAATACAGCAGAAGAAGAATGGGTAGCTTTAAGGGATGAAGTAGTGAAGGCAGCAGAGGATCAAGTAGGTAAAAAGACGAGGGCTAGTACAAATCCTTGGGTAACAGAAGATATATTGAATTTAATTGATGAAAGGAGAAAATATAAAAATGCAGTAAATGAAGCAGGCAAAAAGGAATACAAACGTCTCAAAAATGAGATCGACAGGAAGTGCAAAATGGCTGAGCAGGGATGGCTAGAGGACAAATGTAAGGATGTAAAGGCATATCTCAGTAGGGGTAAGACAGATACTGCCTACAGGAAAATTAAAGAGACTTTTGGAGAAAAGACAACCTCTTGTATGGCTATCAAGAGCTCACATCGAAACCCAGTTCTAAGCAAAGAAGCAAAAGCAGAAAGGTGGAAGGACTATATAGAGGGTCTGTAGAAGGGTGATGTACTTGAGGGCAATATTATGGAAATCAAAGAGGATGTAGATGAAGATGAAATGGGAGATATGATACTGAGTGAAGAGTTTGACAAAGCACTGAAAGACCTAAGTTGAAACAAGGCCCCGGGAGTAGACAACATTCCATTAGAACTACTGATAGCCTTGGGAGAGCCAGCCCTGATGAAACTCTACCATCTGGTGAGCAAGATGTATGAGACAGGCGAAATACCCTCAGACTTCAAGGAGAATATAATAATTCCAATCCCAAAGAAAGCAGGCGTTGACAGATGTGAAAATTACTGAACTATCAATTTAGTAAGCTGCAGCTGCAAAATACTAACACGAATTCTTTACAGACAAATGAAAAAACTGGTAGAGGCCAACCTCGGGGAAGATCAGTTTGGATTCCGTAGAAATGTTGGAACACGTGAGGCAATACTGACCCCAGGACTTATCTTAGAAAATAGATTAAGGAAAGGCAAACCTACATTTCTAGCATTTGTAGACTTAGAGAAAGCTTTTGACAATGTTGACTGGAATACTCTCTTTCAAATTCTGAAGGTGGCAGGGGTAAAATACAGGGAGCGGAAGGCTATTTACAATTTGTACAGAAACCAGATGGCAGTTATAAGAGTCGAGGGGCATGAAAGGGAAGCAGTGGTTGGGAAAGGAGTGAGACAGTGTGGTAGCCTCTCCCCGATGTTATTCAATCTGTATATTGAGCAAGCAGTAAAGGAAACAAAAGAAAAATTCGGAGTAGGTATTAAAATTCATGGAGAAGAAATAAAAACTTTGAGGTTCGCCGATGACATTTTAATTCTGTCAGAGGCAGCAAAGGACCTGGAAGAGCAGCTGAATGGAATGGACAGTGTCTTGAAAGGAGGATATAAGACGAACATAGACAGAAGCAAAATGAGGATAATGGAATGTAGTCCAATTAAATCAGGTGATGCTGAGCATATTAGATTTGGAAATGAGACGCTTTAAGTAGTAAATGAGTTTTGTTATTTGGGGAGCAAAATAACTAATGATTGTCAAAGTAGAGAGGATATAAAATGTATACTGGTAATGCCAAGGAAAGTGTTTCTGAGGAAGAGAAATTTGTTAACATCGAATATAGATTTAAGTGTCAGGAAGTCGTTTCTGAAAGTATTTTTATGGAGTGTGGCCATGTATGGAAGTGAGACAAGGACGATAAATAGTTTGGACAAGAAGAGAATAGAAGGTTTTGAAATATAGTGCTACAGAAGAATGCTGAAGATTAGATGGGTAGATCACATAACTAATGAGGAGGTATTGAATAGAATTGGGGAGAAGAGGAGTTTGTGGCACAACTTGACTAGAAGAAGGGATCGGTTGGTAGGATATGTTCTGAAGCATCAAGGGATCACCAATTTAGTATTAGAGGGCAGCGTGGAGGGTAAAAATCGTAGAGGGAGACCAAGAGATGAATACACTAAACAGATTCAGAAGGATGTAGGTTGCAGTAGGTACTGGGAGATGAAGATAGCTTGCACAGGATAGAGTAGCATGGAGAGCTGCATCAAACCAGTCTCTGGATTGAAGACCATAACAACAAAATTCATTCATGCGGAATAATGTTCGGGGGTTGCGCAGCTTAAAGAGAGTCTTCATTACTGAAAGGCGCTCTGTAAGAATAACATGTCGTGCTCGTCCATGATCATCTTGTAGACACCTGTTTGAGGAGTTGGGCATTCTGACTACCACTTCACAGTATATTTATTCCCTCAAGAAGTTTGTTGAAAATAATTTTGGTAAACATTTTTGGAATACAGTGATCAATTAATTGTTATATTTAGATTTAAAGTTCAGTCTTGATCACGTTATGTCTGTTTTAATGAGTAACCGGTTTTGGTTTTTTCTATAAAACCATCATCAGACCCATTGGCTCCCTTGGGTTGGTAGGTAGAGCTCTCCTTGCTGCTGTGCAGTCAACTGATCTGCACAGCAGCAAGGAGAGCTCCACCTACCAACCCAAGGGAGCCAATGGGTCTGATGATGGTTTTATAGAAAAAACCGAAACCGGTTACTCATTAAAACAGACATAACATGATCAAGACTGAACTTTAAATCTAAATTGTTGAAAATAATCCACTGCAGTTCAAAAGGAACAATAATGTACTGTAAATACAATATCAGAAGGAAAGATAATGTTCATTACTCCACATTAAGGTTGTATTCAGCACAAAAAGCGGTGCACAATGCTGAAACTAAAATTTTTTATAATTACCCAGCGATGTAAAATGCGTGACAGACAGAAAAATAAAATTTGAAAACTTGCCAACTGCTTCTATTCCATAGAAGAACTTCTATTATTGTAATGTGTAAAAGGTGATGGGCAAGAATTACTAACTCACATCTGTCTATTTAATAATAATAATAATAATAATAATAATGACATACAAATATTTGGCATTAGCCATATTTACAAATTAATTTGTGGTGTGAATGTAAAATGATTCATTCCACACCATAACAATTTATCATATTGATGATCCATGGAACATGAAACTAAGTAACACAGTCTGAAACCACAGCAAATGCACACGCAACAACTTTCTCTGCACTCGTACAGGGGGTTTACCAGAAGTCTGTAGCACAGCCAACTACTAAATGCGTAGCATCTGAGGTTCTTTATATGAGCTTAGTTTCATCTGTGAATCTAGGGTTGGTTCAGTAAATTTCCATTAGAGGTGCACAAAACAATTTTCCAGTGTAAGGTGTTAAGGAATTACATTTATAGATTTGGAGAAAATTTCTGGTAATGATGACAGGAACACACTTTTAAATTTCTGAAAGCAGAAGGGCTAAAATACAGGGAGCAAAATGTTATTTATAACCAACATAGAACGAGATGATAGTTATAAGAGGTGAGGGGCATGAAACGCAAACAGCAGTTGAAAAAGGAGTGAGATGGAGCTGTAGCCCTATCCTGATGTTGTTCAGTCTGTACATTGAGCAACCAGTAAAGAAAGCCAAAGAAAAATTTGGAGAAGGAATTGAAGTTCAGAGAGAAGTTACAAAAACTTAGAGGTATGACGACAACATTGTCATTCTGTCAAGAGACAGCAAAGGAATTTTGAAGTGTAATTGAATGGAATAGACAGTGTCTTGAAAGGAGGCTATGCAGTGAATATGAACAAAATTAAAATAAGGGTAATGGAATGGAACTGAATCACATCAGGCAACACTGAGGGAATTAAATTAGGGAATGAGACACTAAAAGTAGTAGATGAAGTTGGCTATTTCGGCAGTAAGATAACTAGTGATGGCCAAAGTAAAAAACATATCAAACATAGTTTGGCAATGCCAGCCAAGAAACAGAAGAGAAATTTACTCACATCCATATGTATTATACAAATGGATGTACATACATATGCATATACGTATGTACCCAGTTTTCCGAGTGCTGCAGTGTGGGCTGCATACATCGCAGGATGCTGAAACATTGTAAGTATTTTCATTAATTGGTGTGCTCGCAGAGTATGCTGAAAAAAATAATAGTTCTACTTTCTGCCACCAGGTAAAAATATGGTGCTGTAAGCAGTCAGAATATGACATCTTTCCTGTTTTGACATCAGTATGCTGCATGTTGGTTGGTGAAGCACATCGTTTTCTTTTGTGAAGTGACTATTGGTGTAAAAGGTCAAGAAGGTTGAAGTTTCCTATATGAAATGCAATGGCTATTGAGAAGAAGGGCTGGGCATGGCTGGTTATTTTATTTATTTATTTTGTGTATGGCAATACAGCAACAATATTTTATATAAGTACAACAATATGTAAACAAAATGTATAAAACAAAACAATGTGTAAACAGTACATGTGTAAAAAACAAGCAATAGCACAAAAGGATAAAGTACACTCACTCAAGACAAAATAACTACACGTTAAAAGATTGGCAAGCCTGACTAGAAACTCATTCATATATTTAAAGCTCAATATCTAGATTGCACGACTTGGAAGAGTAGTTGAATGGAATGGATAGTGTCTTGAAAGGAGGATATAAGATGAACATCAACAAAAGCAAAATGAGGATAATGGAATGTAGTCGAATTAAGTCGGGTGATGCTGAGGGAATTAGATTAGGAAATGAGACACTTAAAGTAGTAAAGGAGTTTTGCTATTTGGGGATCAAAATAACTGATGATGGTCGAAGTAGAGAGGATATAAAATGTAGACTGGCAATGGCAAAGTGTTTCCGAAGAAGAAAAATTTGTTAACAATGAGTATAGATTTAAGTGTCAGGAAGTCATTTATGAAAGTATTTGTATGGAGTGTAGCCATGTATGGAAGTGAAACATGGACGATAAATAGTTTGGACAAGAAGAGAATAGAAGCTTTCAAAATGTGGTGCTACAGAAGAATGCTGAAGATTAGATGGGTAGATCACATAACTAATGAGGAAGTATTGAATAGGATTGGGGAGAAGAGAAGTTTGTGGCACAACTTGACCAGAAGAAGGGATCGGTTGGTAGGACATGTTCTGAGACATCAAGGGATCACCAATTTAGTACTGGAGGGCAGCGTGGAGGGTAAAAATCGTAGAGGGAGACCAAGAGATGAATACAGTAAGCAGATTCAGAAGGATGTAGGTTGCAGTAGGTACTGGGAGATGAAGAAGCTTGCACAGGATAGAGTAGCATGGAGAGCTGCATCAAACCATTCTCAGGAATGAAGACCACAACAACAACATCTAGATTGCACAGCCAATCCAAAGCAGAGGGTTTCACATATATAACCTCAGAGACAGGTCTGGCATATCTTCTTAAGGGGCACTCCTCAATAAAAAGGCCGATGTTCTGTTCTGGTGCTCCACAGTCAAAGGCTGGTGAGTCGCATAGACCCCACTTGTACTTAATATGCATTGCATCTTGCATGGCCCGTTCTGATATGGTTTAATTTAGTCCAGATCAAAGCCTGGTAATTCCAGAGTAGGATCTTGGATACCTTGTTTATTAATTCCAGAATCATTCCAAAAGTGCCGCCATTGCTCCTTGATGTCAGGTTGATGTTCTTGTGTATTAACCCGTATAGGCTTCCGTGACTTCAAGCGGGTCAATAGTATTTTGTTCAAAACATCATGGATTGGTAGATTCTGTGGGTAATCTGAGTCATGAATTTTTGACCACTCTCTTGCTGCTGCTTCTTGCCTTCTCAGTTGTTGCTGGTAAAATTGTTTTATTAGAATGGCAGCAATAGCAGCACTGCATTGTGGAAATGTTGCTGACAGAAACAGCTGTGAAGAGACCTCTTCACAATAAACAGGCTGAAGAATATGATCAAAAAATTTGATGGAACAAGTGAATTAGGCATGCAGCAGGGAGAGATAGGCAGCCCACTTCCATGGCAGTTGTTGTTGAACTCGATGTAGCTGTAGCTGACCGTACAGCAGACGCCTCAAATTCTGTAGCCAGTGCTTGAGATGTGTCAGGGGAATTCTCTCTACCCTGGTCAACAGTTAAGATTTTGCGGTGCATTTTACTCTGGTATCCCTACAAGATTCAGAATGTGCACCAAATGAAGCCCGAAGATAGGCTACAATGCCTCGACTTTGCCCTTCATTTTTTGGCACACATGAAAATGGATGAGATGGTGGCTAGAGAATATTCTTTGGATAGACAAGGCACATTTTACTTGGCACTGTGCCATGAATGTACAGAACTGTTGCATATGGGGTTCTACTCTGCCACATGTTGTATAGGAAAATCCACTGCACTCTGTTTATGTGACTCTGTGGTGTGATTTCACAAGCTCCTTCATTCTCAGCTCACTTTTCTTTGAGAGTATGATGCCTCACAGGCTCTTAGGTGTACAGCTACATCTGCACATTATAAGGACTTTCTTGTGCAACGTATGATTCCAGCTTTGCAGGAACGCAACTGTGTCCCCACTGTTATTCTTTTGCTAGATGGGGCACCATTGCATGTTGCTTGACAGGTGAAACATTTGCTTTGAGGGACATTCGGTAATGAGTAAATACTCAATTTCAAGATGTATGGCCTTCCAGATCCCCTGAAATAAATCCATGTGACTTTAGTTGTGGGTATATCTGAAAGATCGTGTCTATCAGGGATGTATCTGGATTCCCTGATCTGAAGGATAGCAAATGACGACATATCACTCTGATTACACCGGATATGCTGCAAGCAACTGTTGACCATGCCATGTTACAGATGCAGCATGTTTCTGAGTCAGGAGACCACCCTGAAAACATGTTGTGACAATATAATAATGTGCCAGAACCACCATTATCGTGTGTTTGATCATTCCTCTCCTCTTCTGCACCAACACCGCATTCTGACTGCTTACAGCACTATATTTTCAGCTTGTGGCAGAAAGTGGAAGTATTACTTGGTACACATATCTCTTAGCATGTGGAAAGAATTGCTGTGAAGTTAAAATGCACCTACACATTATGAAAGGGGTGGGGGTGGGGTGGGGGGGAAAGCAGTGTAGCCCACAACACTTGAATAACCGTACTTTATTCTTCCAGTATTTGAGAAGCAGAGCATTTAGTGACTTGCAACAAACTTCAACACATCGTTTCAAACCTTTAAGAAACTTTGATGGGTGAAAGGAAAAAAGTTTATCTCTTATTATATGTTCCTGTTCATGCAGCAAAACTGCCGCATCATGCATGATATTTAAATTTATTACTTTTTTACTACTAATGCTGTTCACAAAACCTTTCAGAGACAGTATCCACATTGCCGTGCTGAATGTACTTACAAAAATATATATCATGTTCCCAAAACTACCACAACATTCATGACATTTCAATTTATTACTTCTTTAACACTAACACTATTTGAGACACATTTCACAAACAATGGCCTCATATGCCACAGAATTTATCTAGAAAAATATATCTTTGTACAACACACAATTCAGAAGATATGATATCATAAACATTGAGCTGCATGAAAATGAAATTGTTAGGTGAAATATGTGAACAGATAATGTTAAATATATTTGAAATGTGTGTAGACAGGCACAGCCACAGGTAAAAAGCTCATTCTAAACCCCTGGAATAATTTCAACCAGCTTTTGTATACAGACTAATTACAACCAGAAAAGTATACTGTGGGGGTAAGAGACATCAGCCTCCTAATGAGGTGGGGACGATTACATGGGGAGGGGAGGAGGAGGTGGACAAAGAGGGAGGAGGGGAAATGGACAGAGACATGGAAAGGAGGAGACGTACAGAGGAGGAAGGAGCAGATGGATATAGAGGTAAAGGAGATGGATACTGGAGGTGGAACAGGTAGACATAGGAGATGGATGGAGGAGAGGAGGAGATGGAGATGGGCAAAGAGAGTGGTAGAAGGAGATGGTATTAGATGGGGTGGAGGAGATGGACAGAGGAGGAAGCAACACATAGACATAGGGGAAGGAGCAGATGGACAGAGAGGGGGGGGGGGGCAGGAAGCAGATGGATATAGAGAGGAGTAAGAGGAGATGCATAAAGAAAGGGGGAGATGGAATTAGATGGGTGTAGGAGTAGGTGTACAGAGGTGGAAGGAAAAACTGGACACAGGGAGGTGAAGCAAACGGACAGAGGAGGGGGGACAGAGAAGATGGACAAAGGGCAGGGGAGAAGGAGATGGAATTGGATGGGGGGAGGATGAGATGGACAGAGGGGGAAGCAGCAGAGGTACATAGGGGGAGGAGGAGATGGGTTACAGGGTGGGGGATGGAAGAAGTGGACAGAGGAGGAAATGGAGTTAGAGGGGGGGGGGGGGGAGGAGAGGGACGAATACCGGGTGATCAAAAAGTCAGTATAAATTTTAAAACTTAATAAACCATGGAATAATGTAGATAGAGAGGTAAAAATTGACACACATGCTTGGAATGACATGGGGTTTTATTAGAACCACCCCATATTGCTAGGCACATGAAAGATCTCTTGCGCGCGTCGTTTTGTGATGATCGTGTGCTCAGCCACCACTTTCATCGTGCTTGGCCTCCCATGTCCCAGACCTCAGTCTGTGCAATTATTGGCTTTCGGGTTACTTGCAGTCACAAGTGTATCGTGATCGACCGACATCTCTAGGGATGCTGAAAGACACCATCCGATGCCTCTGACGCCAATGTCTCACCATAACTCCGGACATGCTTTACAGTGCTGTTTACAACATTATTCCTCGACTACAGCTATTGTTGAGGAGTGATGGTGGACATATTGAGCATTTCCTATAAAGAACATCATCTTTGCTTTGTCTTACTTTGTTATGCTAATTATTGCTATTCTGATCAGATGAAGTGCCATCTGTCGGACATTTTTTGAACTTTTGTATTTTTTTGGTTCTAATAAAACCCCCATGTCATTCCAAGCATGTGTGTCAATTTGTACCTCTCTATCTACATTATTCCGTGATTTATTCAGTTTTCAAATTTATACTGACTTTTTGATCACCCAGTACATACCAGGTTGGTGCTGGTTACCCAGCTAGTCGAATATAAATTGAAGGTATTTGTCTAGAATGTAGCCCTGTACAGAACTGAAACATGGATGATACACAATTCAAACAAGAAGAATAGTAGCTATTGAAATGTTGTGCTGCAGAAGAATACTTATGATTACGTTGGTAGATCTAGATGAGGAGGTACTGAACAGGATTAGGGAAAAAAATTGCATTGTTATTGGCTAAATGAAGTGACTGGTTTGGTAAGACACATTCTGAGACATCAAAGAATTCTCAATTTAGTATTGAAGGGAAATATATATATATATATATATATATATATATGGGGGGGGGGGGGGCTGGTAAAAATTGCAGACTCAAATTGAAGTGTGTTGTAGTAGTTATCTGGGATGAAGAGACTTGCACAGGACTGAGCAGCACAGAGAATTGTATCAAATCGGTCAACAACAACTTAACAACTTGCAATGAAATTTATTCCCTTAGAAACGGAAAGAACGAACACTGTTAATGCATGCAGGAAATTTATAGAAATATACCGTCACTCACTATGATTAAACGAACCTATAATTGAATGAAAATATTCATTCTTCATCCTAAACTGGGGAGACTGAAATGGCTCGCACTCTGGTTAGTATGCTATGACTAGGCCTCGGATTTTAGGTAAAAACCTATTTTTTTTCCTCATCAAATAAAGGCAATAAATGTTATACATACACGAATTACACCAATTTATGATCGAAAATGCTAGTTTTATAGCACCTAAAAATACCTTATTTCAGGTTAGTACCTGAGTGTACCCAAATTAAAACAAACAAAAAAAAAACACAATTAAATAAAATGTTTTATGACTAACATTCTCTCGTGGTCTTCCCAGCTAAGAATTACGCAAATATTTTATCGAAAATTGTAATTTTATAGTACCTAAGGTATCTAACTTCATGTTAGAACCTGACTGTATCTAATTTTTAAAAATCCTGTCAAATAGAATTTGTGTGACTAAAATTACTCTTCTGGCCTTCCCGGCTACTTAGAAAACAGTAATTGAACGATAACAGTTTTATTTGCATGCGTGTATGCCAATCGTGAGCCAGACAACGACAGCATATGCCAGGCTGTTCCAGCCCGCCCTGCTCCGCAGAGCTTTGTCGCTTGCTGTGAACCGTCCAATGGTCCGGCACGGTAGAGCCTTGTGGTCTGCCTCTGGCGCCTTCCTGCCCTGATGGAACAGTCTAACTAAAACACCTGCACTGTCTTCATTCAGTCTGTCAGCATACTGTTTGGATGTGGTGAAATATTTCACAGTGACAGTATATGTCACAGCGACAGTGCATGTCGAAAGTAGCCAGCTATAAATCATCTCTGATTTGTCAGTGGTTACAAGAATGTTCTGATTTCTCTGCACACAGAAAAGTTATTCACTGCAATGTGTGCAACAAAGCTGTAAGTAAAATGTTAACCTTTTATCTGCTACGCCCACTCAGAGAACAGTACTGCCACTGCGTTTCCCGAGTTAACTTGGACTGGACACATGCGAATGCAAAAATATTGTTTCTAAACCCTTAATATAGATTAATTTTGCTAAGTAGATCTTGTATGTAAATTCTTCAAGTCAGCATGTTGCAGGGATTAAAAACCAGGCAAATTTAAAAAATAAATCAAACTTGAAACAAATGTTTGTAACCAAACCAAATGCAACAAAGAAAAACGAATTTCAACTTGACCTGTGTCGAGCCATCGATGCAGCAAACATACCATGTAATGTAGTTTTCTAGAGAAATACTGTCACTGCAGCATTCCATCAGAATCCACACTGGGGTCATACCATGTCAGATCAACCAATTGTACCTCATGATTTGAACCATGACCTCTCAGATTTGGAGAATTTTTTTTTCATGTACCCACTAAGACTAGTTTAAATTTGAAATTTCAAGGGTTTAAAAATCAAAAAAACCTCTGTTTTTGATCAATCGATGATTGTTTAAAATGCTGTAGCTCAAATACTATACAACCTAGAGAGCTCAAAATTACACCATTGTTTTCCTCTAAAAATTCCCTTCAATTTGATATGTAACATGACTATGCTACCTAAGTCTGAAAATTTTTAACTATTCCAAAAAAACATGTTTTGAAATTTCCAAAATACGTACCCTCGGATTTCTTTCTAAAAAATGTGTGTGTTGTTCAGTCTAACTGACTACATGCATGCAAAATTTCAAGATGGGATCTCAATGGGTTCCTGTATAAAATAATATTTTACTACCGCAATACACACTAGTGAGGTGAAAAGCAGACTATTTCTACGCTATGAATACTAAGGTAGGCCTATGTAATTCTAACAAACTTAAATTATTTTGTCAGCCTTTTTATGCAACATTACCCTCTCATTGTTTGTCAATTCATTAAATGATATAGTGTTGTTTTAATTTAATGTTCATGATTCTTTTAACTATGCATCAGAAGGAAGTGAACACATTTTAATTGGTAATATACGTGCTACAAGTTAAAATTTTGAATAAAGCCACTCAGCTTCATCCTTCGTTGTAAATGGCAGAGATTATCTTTTTCTTGGTTTTCCAGTGTTATTTCTAATCATTTACAACAAGTTCCTTATATTAGAAATTGGCATACAAGTAATTTCACTTGGGAAAAAGATTAACTTGTTGATATCTGCATGGATAGAAATGTATTTCTAATACCAATTGGTATTTGCAAAGTTAATACACATGTTATCTATACAACTTAGTGTTTAGTGAGGGTAGGTGTAACATAATTTAAACGTGCTTCTTTTATGATCTTTTAAGATGTTTTTCCAAAGCAAGAGAAGACAACTTCATTTCTTTAGCACTTAAAGTGTAGGTTCTTGCCATAGCTGTTGTTGGATTCGCTGTTTGTAAAAGAGTATTTCCTGGGACATCTAATATATCTCTTGGTTGTGGATAGTAAAAAGACTGGGCTGGACCCTTTGGGTGTAAAAAATGTATTCGGTACATGTCATTGTATTTTTCTTCAATGAATCCTAGCCACCAAGAGTCGTCATATGCTACTGTCACAAAACCAGCAGTAATATTTTCCATATGTGACGGTGTTATTTGGTTCAGTGTTGTCACATATTCAAGAGACTCATCCAGACTAAAATGATAAGGCTTGACAGTAAATTGACTCTCTGTGCAGGGTTTATATGAGTGAAACTTTTGTATTCCCACAATCGCTTTTGAGTCACTAAACTGAGGAAGTAAGTATTCTTTGGTCAGCTCATAGTCCTCTGTTGTGCAATATTCAAAGTCAAAGTTTTTTATGTTTTCCATGGCAAATACATGAAGTGATTTGGATGTTAAGATTTGTTGGTCATATGGCTTAAGCAGCTAGCCACTTAACAGTTCCGCCAAGGCCATCACATGCGCTCTTGCCATGGGATGTTGGAAAGAACTCCCACTCTGCCTCAACTTCAGAATCAGTTTTATGCAAACACATATTAAGGAAGTTTTTCTTATTTTTATATTGTGCAGCGCTGCCATCAGAAAAGTAAGTAATCTTTTTAAGTGCAAAAGGCAAGTTTTGGTTTATGATTTTTAGCAGTTTTTTTCTGGAATACACAGAAAGTGACTGCATTATGTTTCAGGCAATCTGATATGAAGACATACTGCAGATGTTTTAGTTTTCCCTCCCATTTATAATATGTGATGAAAGGATGCAGTGTAACTCCCATGTTACATCAAGGTGGCCATAAGTGGGATAGTGTCCAAAACTAGAGCCTTGACTCCATATGAAAATTTCACGTTTTTTTATAGTAAAAAGTGAATGTCGTACAAAATCGTAAGATTCTTAAGTTATTATATTTTTATATATTTTATTCTCACACTAAAATATCATTTAATGAATTAATAAAATAAGAGGGCAATGTTGCATAAAAAGGCTAATATAATAATTTAAGTTTGTTAGAATTACATAGGCCTACCTAAGTATTCATAGCGTAGAAATAGTCTGCTTTTCACCTCAGTAGTGTGTATTGCGGTAGTAAAATATTATTTTATACAAGAACCCATTAAGATCCCTTCTTGAAATTTTGCATGCATGTAGTCAGTCAGACTGGACAACACATACAATTTTTATAAAAAAATCCGAGGGTACATATTTTGGAAATTTCAAAAAATATTTTTTTGGAATAGTTTAAAATTTTCAAATTTAGGTAGCATAGTCATGTTACATATCAAATTGAAGGGAATTTATAGAGGAAAACAATGGTGAAAGTTTGAGCTCTCTAGGTTGTATAGTTTTTGAGCTCCAGCATTTTAAAACAATCATCGATGGATCAAAAACGGAGGTTTTTTATTTTTAAACCCTTGGCACTCAAAAATCAAAGGTCAGAAAAATTTGAAATTTCAAATTTAAACTAGTGTTAGTGGGTACATTACCTGAAAAAAATTCATCCAAATCTGAGATATCAAGGTTCAGACTCTTAGTTGATTTGAGATGGAATGACCCACTGAGAAAGGTTTAGATACTTCATATGAAAATACATTGAACAGGAAAGGGAAGATATAGGAGATTCATACATGTGCATCTCTGTCGATGAGACAACTGACAGACAAGATTAAGATGTGGCTAATTTGAATGTTGGAAAGTTAGATCCTGATACTCGCTCTGCACCTCATCTAATCTGCAGCAAGGAGCTAAAAAAGGGTAACCAGGAAACAATTACTCACTTTGTTAATAAGCCCTCAAATTACGTTTCCCCAACAGTCTAGATGAAAATAAAGTACTTGTAATCTACATTGATGCAGCCGCATACATGATTGCTGCTGTTAAATTGTTGAAAGTATTTTACCCAGCCTTACTCCATATCATGTCTTGCACGTGTCATGATTAGTGTAGCTGAGACGATACGTCTCGAATTTCCACATGTAAATAAGCTAGTTTCAACCGCCAAAAAGGTTTTCCCAACGTACCACTTCCACCAGTTACTGCGGAACGTGGCTAGAGGCTGTGGAATATTACAGCGAGTATTTGGAAGAAATTAAGAACATTTATGCGATTTCAGTCTTTCTCGGCGTATTCCACAGATGACACTTCGCCAGGAGATGATGGGTACGAAACTCATTGAAACGTTGCGACAAGACGACGCCACCCCTCGGCTGGTAGGCTATTTAGACAAAGAAAGTTTGAGCATTGCTTTCAAAAAATCTGTGGAATTCTAGAAACTGTTTTAACCATTCAAGTACTGTAAGCCTGTGATATGAATAATCAGTTTGCTCCAATATCTGGGGTGAGTGCAACTTCAGTTGTAATGAAAAGAAAACCACCTTAATTTCGGACTACCTTTTCTTGTTTTTACTCCCAAATTCGTCTCAAATTAAGTGTTAAACTCGATTGAAGCCGCGGTTACAAAAATGTAGAGCACTAAATTCTGCATCGATCGAGTACCAAAACTTTGCTGTTTGATTAAACTTTTCTATAGGAAAGCTACAGCAGAAAATGGCAATTTTCACACTTTTCGAAAAACACTCGTTTCCTCGCTATAAAACGTGCAGCACCTGAGAATCGGTCAATTTGACGCAAAAATTTATATAATAAATGTTGCAGAGCATCAAGAAGTGTTTTATAAAAGTCAAAGAATGTGACAAAAATCGTAGCTAGTAAGTTCTCTGCTACGTAGGTACACGGGAAACGGAAAAAGCTGTTCTTTAAAAATTGTTTGATGCCTTTAAACATCCAATTGACTTCGAAAAGGCAGAGTTCATTGTCTGTTGCCTAGTGAGGCATGGGAGACAAAATAACTATTTTCTTCCATAATTAAAAATTATGTAGATTACATCAAACGTTGGCATGTGAAACGTAACAGCTCATTTTTCTTACGATTTAGAAGCTATTTTGGATTGCATGATTAACTGTTATTAAGTCATTAGGCACGACCCATATTAGTAATTTCGCCTTTTAAGATCTGTAACGTAATTTCCAACAACTTTAAGTCAAAGTACTCACTAATATTACTTCCATCCATTCATAGGAACATGTACTGTCAATTCGTTTAATTGCAGTTCGGGCTTTTCATTTACAAACAATCGGGTAACAAAAGAGATATCAAACATACTGCAATTATAATGTTTGAGACCTGCAACGTTTCTGATTATCATGTCAGTTTACTATGCTGTTACCTAACATAACAACATGCAATTAACTCGTATTTATTGTAACTCATAAAACGAAATCAGATTAACCATGTAAACAAACCAGATTAACAATGTACACGAAGTGTTCATTTGGGCTGCGGTATTATATACTGAAATGCTGTTCACACTAAAAGATAATGCACTCATATTTGAAACAGGAAACATGGCAATGTAATTGACACATTCGTATCATTTCACTTATTCTTCTGTGAAATCATGTGAAATCTTGTATGTGTATCTTATGTCATGGGTTATGTCATGAATTTCAGTTGTAACCATAGGATAATAACATTTTGGTAATCATTAACCACTTCCGTAATTGTAATTAGCGAATTTACTGCAAGCGACAATACATCAGTTGTTACGAAGGCCCGGGAGAAGGGAGCCGAGCAGTATGATGTAAGATCTTGATCAGCACTGTTTAACGTAATAAATTGTACGCCTGGCACACAAACCGACTTTTCACGTCATTTGGGGATCATGGAGTTCTCTGGTCCGTCTTCACGCTAAGAAACAGGAGTAGTCAGCTGCAGCGAAGCATCGAAATGAAGATTAGTTCTGGTCAACGTTTATTATTCTGAACGAACTGAGTTACAACTACCCAACATCAGGAACATTCATTTCAACTACTTTTTACAA
Source organism: Schistocerca nitens (assembly GCF_023898315.1). NCBI lineage: Eukaryota > Metazoa > Arthropoda > Insecta > Orthoptera > Acrididae > Schistocerca > Schistocerca nitens. The sequence goes on from NC_064620.1 coordinate 282,293,542, forward strand.
AACTAATGTTTCGTAAAGACATTTATTCTGAATTATTTTCTTTTGACAACATTCATCCTCAGCAACGCAATTACACCGCATATGGCAAAAGCTTCACAACTGTGTTTAATGAGCCGGCCGCGGTGGTCTAGCGGTTCTGGCGCTGCAGTCCGGATCCGCGGGACTGCTACGGTCGCAGGTTCGAATCCTGCCTCGGGCATGGGTGTGTGTGATGTCCTTAGGTTAGTTAGGTTTAAGTAGTTCTAAGTTCTAGGGGACTTATGACCTAAGATGTTGAGTCCCATAGTGCTCAGAGCCATTTGAACCATTTTTTTGTGTTTAATGGATACCCCGATGTGACAAGTGACAGGAGCACGAAATCAGCTGAGCGGTTGTGCAGAGCCACCAAAAGAACTCTGCCAACATCCACGTTTAGTGAAACAACGGAACTTACTTTGTTTGAGGGTGAGCACTTCAATATTAGGCAAGAAGCTGAGGACGCCGATACTACTGCTACTGCTGCTGACGTTGCTCAGCTCTCTTTGTTTACGGAGGACACCGCCCTTCTAGGGCTTCTAACCGCTTCGGCCCCATAGATCCCCTATGTTTTTCAACTGAAGCCGGGCAAAGCCAGACAAGGCGATGTAGTCTACAGCCTCCTATATTTCAAGTTGTCCCAAGTATTTAAAGACAGCTTCATCTTCCGACATGCTTTCAGCGACTGCGATACGAATTCATCGTTTTTCGACAACGGAAAAAACGAAACTCCTCAACCTCAAGCATTGTAAACGAAAAACAACCTACAGAAAGCATAACAAATATTCAGCAGCTTCTGTGCTACTGCTGATGGGGTTGGAAAGAGTGGACAGAAGTACATAGCAGCTCTGTAGTGTGAAGATGAAATAAAGCCATTAAATGTGCTTCGCTATCAAATCTTTGAAAAAATGAGAATCAAATACATCATTCAACCTCACCTCTTTGCTTCGTACAACATCAGCTACTCGACAGCATTACCTTAGAAGGTATTTCCAGATGCAAGCTTGGAAAAAGCAACACAGCAGATCAACTGCAATGGAGACAGAAGGCTTCAAAATAAGGCATCTTGCCAGTTTCCACTTCTGAAGGCGCAGCATCTGCGGAGCTATTGAAAACCATTTACTGCAAATGTATATGCGGCACAGGAAACGATGGAAAGTGTTCCTATGGGAAAAACAGCATTTGCAAACTATGCAAAGTCAGCCCTGCACCAAAATTCCAACAGTCATCTCCATTGATGACTGTGTCATAGAAGTCCTAACGAGGGCACCATAAGGTTGTGGTCTGTAGGGTGCCCTTAAATGGGTCAGGCTGCTACCCAGATAGCTGTGTGTGGGGTGCACAAAGCGTTATTTAGATTAGGAGAATGGTTCAAATGGCTCTGAGCACTATGGGACTTAAGTTCTGAGGTCATCAGTCCCCTAGAACTTAGAACCACTTAAACCTAACTAACCTAAGGACACTGCACACATTCATACCCGAGGCGACCGTAGCGGTCGCGCGGTTCCAGACTGTAGCGCTTAGAACCGCTCGGCCACTCCGACCGGTTAGATTAGGCGACTCTCCATGCAACCCAGATAACGATAGCTGTAGGAAACCAAGAAGTATCTGTGTGAGATCGAAAGAAATGCCTCCCACGGGTGACGGTACTAAAATCCTAGAGGTTAACTGCCGAAGCATTCGCAACGAAGTGTGAGTTCGAAGTGCTCCTCAAAAGCAGTGAAGCTCACATATTACTAGGTACAGAAAGCTGACTGATGCCTGAAATTGGGGAAAATTTAAGTGAATGGCGAAAGAATAGGCCAATGAGAAATGTTGCAGTAGACAAGAAACTCAAATCCACCGAGATAGAAATTGACGTTGCATGTGAAATTTGAACAAGACTCAGTATCGGGGTTAACAGGAAAAGCCACGAGGTTGCCAGTAATCAACAGTAAAATGAATGCGAGAAATGTATACTAATTTATTATACTTAATGAAAAATTTCAAACAACGTATTAATATCATTTGTACTTAGATCTAAGCAAATTGCTGCTCCATCTGGGACTGGCTCGAAGTTGTTCTGATGCCCTCTCACCTGGAACAGCCAGGTAGCGGAACACTTTCTTCCATGAAGAACCTCTCCTATCAGCTTCTTCTTAAATTTTTAAATTGTTTCTGTTTTTTTTCCTCAATTTATGTTTATTTTATTCAAGTACCAACTCATGATTGTTACTCTTGTTGTATTGCTTAAGAAAAAATGTTAGAAATATGGAACAATGTATTGTAACATGCAAAATTATAGAATGTACGACCTGCTTCTTAAAGTAGGCAGCAGGTCTTTCAAAATGCAATAAATGAAACGAAATTAAATTAAAATGTCATACAGACACTTTCATCCTGATGTGAATGGTAGAAATGGTATCTTGTTTACATCCACTCATGGGCGATGCAACCATAATTGCTGTCGATCGTTTGTATATATAAGTAGCAACATGGGCACTGTAACAACATTTGATTAGTGATTAACACTGTCAATTTACATAACTAACTACGATCTTCACGTTAGGATTTTTTATTTAGCTAGGGATACTTAAGTCTAAAAATGCGACGATGTCTAAAGTGTCACACACATGAACAGTATTTTAGACTGATCTGAAGATGGCTCGGTAATGAGCCGAAACGAGTAATCAGTACAGAAAATTTCCGATCTCGACGTAGGATTTTTATCCACACAGATCCCATATCTCCTCCCACTGAAAATGTCAGATAATAACGTTAGCCGAAACAGATCTGTAGTGAAAGTGAAAGAAATAAAAATCAACATCACACAGCAGCGAGTCTGCATACTCCTTATAAATAAGTCACTTCCTGACTTATACTACGCTGCAGGCCCTGTGGAATGTTACTGGCCTAATTCGGCATGTGAAGAGTGCAACTAATAGAGAAGCTGGAAAAAGTTAGACTGAATGACTGTAATGTGCAGTGTATGAACTTGATGCAAAATAATGAGTGAACTGCAGTTTCAACAAGGAAATACAGCAGAAGGCAGATACCAGGAAATATCCCGAGGTGAAGCTAGGGTTCTTTCATTTGTAAAAGGTAAAAGAAAATATATGACACCTACCTCTCGACAAATAGTCCAATTAAGGGCCATGAAATTTGCGAAGACGGACATCCCACACGGAGAATTACGTGCGAGTAACGGTTGGTGCCACAGGTTTATGCATAGATGTGTTGTCTAACCGACGAAGAATTAATTTCACTACAAGACAGACTGTCAGAATATTTTACTGAAAAACTCGTCAGTTTCCAGAGGATAGGTGGCGTGAATCCGAGTCCAAGGGAGTTGGGGAGGGGGTGGGGGGCTGGGGGGAGAGAATTGCATCGGGGTTATAATCTCCTAAACCTCCCTCCCTGGAACAACGTTTTAATCGAAGCTTGGTATTTTACATATCTCAAGTTCCCAATCTCGCAATTAACTTCCAGAGAATAAAGCAGCATAAAAACTAAAATGTCTCGAAAATGGCAAGAAACTACAAATAACAAGCTGCGTTCAACAGAGGATAAGTTTCATCTGCTTGCGTTAGGGTCTACCATGTGGATGGGTTTTAGGGCTGACAAGCAACATTTCATTTAGGTAAAGGACCCTATTCACAGGCTGACTGTACCTGCTGTCAACAGGAAATCCAACTTCTATCTTGAATTCACACGTAGAGCCCTGAAACCGCAGGAAGTTGAGTAATGGAAGACAAATGGGAAACGCCTTATTAAAATAGGCTGACTTCCGAAACGTTAGCAAAAACGAAGAATAAAGAGCATTCCCCAGTCTGCACATCTGTTTTACGAGGGGCGTCCAGTAAGTAAGGCAAAAACTTTTTTTTTATGAAACCAGGTTAGATTTATTCAGGATTCCAATGCACCATATTATTCCCCACACTCCTAGCTACAAAACCCTATTATTCAATATAATCTCCGTGCTATGCGACAGTCTTTCGTCACCTTACTGGGAGGGCCCGAATGCCTTCATGGTACCACTCCATTGGTCGACGTTGGAGACAACGTCTTGCTGCATCAATAACCTCGCAATCACCCACGCACTGCTTCCCGCAGAATGCATCCTTCATTGGGCCAAATAGAAGGGAGAAGGTGCGAGGTCCAGGCTGTAAGGTGGCTGAGGAAGAACAGTCCAAAATCGTTTTGTGAGCTCCTCTTGGGTGCGCAGATTTGTTTGAGGTTTTGCGTTTTCATGAAGAAGGAGAAGTTAGTTTGCATTTTTGTGCCGACGAACACGATGAAGTCATATGAAGTCAGCACAGTACACTTCAGAGCTGATTGTTCCATCATGAGCATAGTTAGGAACCCACTCATGTTGAAAAGGTATTAGATATAATGGCAACAAATAGATCTAACCTCTTTGAGGATGTCCACACCGAAACTGGTATCAGTGACCATGACGTGGTTGTGGCAGCAATGACTACCAGGACAGCTAAAACAAGCAGAGAGATATATATGTTCAGTAAACTAGTTAAAAAATCAATGGTGTCATACCTCAGTGAGGTACTTGGAACTTTCAGAAAAGGACAGGAGCATGTAGAGGAACTATGGCTCAAGTTTAAAATAGTTGTTGACCATGCGCTGGATAGATATGTACCCAGTAGGACAGTTCATAAGGGACACTGTAGAGCAGCTTCTAAAGAAACAGAGATTACTGTGCAATAGGTGAAAAACAAAGGTTGGACTATAGGTAGAGAGATGCTGAATGAAACGCGTTTGCCTTTTAAGAGAGCAAGGCGCGATGCCATCAATAACTACCGTAGAAAAATATTGTCAAATGATATTTTACAAAACCCAAAGAAATTCTGCTCTTATGTAAAGGCTGCTAGCGGTATCGTAGTATCCAGTTCCTAGCGAATGAGATAGGAAATGAAATTTAGGGTAGCACAGCGAAAGCTGAAATGCTTAACTCCGTTTCCAAATGTTCTTTTACAAATGAAAACACTGGAGAATGGCCGCCATTTAATCCTTGTATCACTGAAAATATGAATGAAATAAATATTTGTGTCAGTGATATTGAGAAACAGCTGAAATCGTTAAAACTGGCCCCGATGGAATCCCTATCATATTCTACACTGAATTTTCGACTGAATTCTCCCTCTTGTAACTATAATCTGTTGTAGATCCCTCGCACGAAAAACCGTGCCTAGTTCTTGGAAAAACACAGGTCACACCCATCTACAAGGGAGGTAATAGAAGTGATCGGCAAAACTACCGTCCAATATCCTTGACATCGGTATGTTGCAGAATCTTAGAACATATTCTGAGCTTAAATATAATGGAGTATCTTGAATAGGATTGCGAAAACATCGATCATGTGAAACCCAACTCGCATTTTTCTCTCGTGACATACTGAAAGCTTTGAATTAAGGCAGTCAGGTAGAAACAGCATTTCTTGATTTCCGAAAAGCATTTGACTCATTACCATACCTACGCTTATTATCAGAAGTACAATCATATGGGGTATCGCTTGAAATTTGCGACTGGCTTGTGGACTTCTTTTTAGGGAGGGCCCCAGCAAGTTATCTTGAATGGAGAGTCGTCGTCATATGTAGAAGTAACTTTAGGTGTGCCCAAGGGAAGTGTGTTGGGACGCTTGTCGCTCATGTTGTATATCAGTGACCTTAAAGACTTTATTAATAGTAATGTCGACTTTTTGCAAATGATGCAGTTATCTGTAATGAAGTCCAGTCTGAAAAAAACTGCATAAATATTCAAGTTTTGATAAGGTTTCAAAGCGGTGCAAAGATTTCCAATTTGCTGTAAATATTCAGAATTCTAAAGTTATGCACTTCACAAAACGAGAAAACATAGTATCCTATGACTATAATATCAATGGGTCACTGCTGGAATCGGCCAACTCATACAAATATCTGGGTGTAACGCTATGTGGGGATATGAAATGATACGATCGCATAAGCTCAGTCGTGGATAAAGCAGATGGCAGACTTGGATTTATTGGCAGAATTCTGAGCGAGTGCAATTAGTATACAAAGGAGATCGATTAGAAATCACTTACGCGATCGGTTCTACACTACTGGCCATTAAAATTGCTACACCACGAAGATGACGTGCTACAGACGCAAAATTTAACCGACAGGAAGAAGATGCTGTGATATGCAAATGATTAGCTTTTCAGAGCATTCACATAAGGTTGGCGCCGGTGGCGACACCTACAACGTGCTGACATGAGGAAAGTTGCCAACCGACTTCTCATACACATACAGCAGTTGACCGGCGTTGCCTGTTGAAACGTTGCTGTGATGCCTCGTGTAAGGGGAAGAAATGCGTACCATCACGTTTCCGACTTTGATAAAGGTCGGATTGTAGCCTATCGCGACTGCGGTTTATCGTATCGCGACATTGCTGATCGCGTTGGTCGAGATCCAATGACTGTTGGCAGAATATGGAATCGGTGTGTTCAGGAGGGTAATAAGGAACGCCGTGCTGGATCCCAACGGCCTCGTATCACTAGCAGCCGAGATAACAGGCATCTTATCCGCATGGCTGTAACGGATCGTGCAGCCACGTGTCGATCCCAAGTCAACAGATGGGGACGTTTACAAGACAACAACCATCTGCACGAACAGTTCGACGACGTTTGCAGCAGCATGGACTATCAGCTCGGAGACCACAGCTGCGGTTACCCTTGACGCTGCATCACAGACAGGAGCGCCTGAGATGGGGTACTCGACGACGAACCTGGGTGTACGAATGGCAGAACATCATTTTTTCGGATGAATCCAGGTTCTGTTTACAGCATCACGATGGTCGCATCCGTGTTTGGCGACATCGCGGGGAACGCACATTGGAAGCGTGTATTCGTCATCGCCGTACTGGCGTATCACTCGGTGTGATGGTATGGGGTGCCATTGGTTACACGTCTCGGTCACCTCTTTTTCGCACTGACGGCACTTTGAACAGTGGACGTTACATTTCCGATGTGTTACGACCTGTGGCTCTACCTTTCGTCGATTCCTGCGAAACCCTACATTTCAGCAGGATACTGCACGACCGCATGTTGCATGTCCTGTACGGGCCTTTCTGGATACAGAAAATGTTCGACTGCTGCCCTGGCCAGCACATTCTCCAGATTTCTCACCAATTGAAAACGTCTGGTCAATGGTGGCCGAGCAACTGGCTCGTGACAATACACCAGTCACTACTCTTGATGAACTGTGGATCGTGTTGAAGCTGCATGGGCAGCTGTACCTGTACACGTCATCCAAGCTCTGTTTGACTCAATGCCCAGGCGTATCAAGGCCGTTATTACGGCCAGAGGTGGTTGTTCTGGGTACTGATTTTTCAGGATCCATGCACCCAAATTGCGTGAAAATGTAATCACATGTCAGTTCTAGTATAATATATTTGTCCAGTGAATACCCGTTTATCATATGTATTTCTTCTTGGTGTAGCAATTTTAATGGCCAGTAGTGTAGAATATTGCTCAAGTGTGTGGACCCGTAGCAAATAGCAGTAACAGGGGATATTGAACCTATGCAGAGAATGGCAGCACGAGTGGTCACAGGTTTGTTTGAGTCGTGGAAGAGTGTCACAGAGACAATGAAGTAACTGAACTGGAAGGTTCTTGAAGATAGACCTAAAGTATCCCGAAGAAGTCTATTAATAAAGTTTCAAGAACCAGCTTCAAATGATTTCTCTAGGACCATGTGACAATCCCCTACGTATCATACACATACGGATCGTGAGGATAATGTTGACTAATTACTGCACGCACAGAGACATTCAAACAATCATTGTTCCCGCGCTGCATACGTGAATGAAACGGGAAAGAAACCGTAATAACTGGCACAATGGGACGTGCCCCCTGCCATGCATCTCACGCTGATTTGCAGAGTATAGATGTAGATGTAGATGTGGAGCACATCAAACAGAATAAGCCCTTCAGAGTCCCAGAAGACCGTCACCACGACTTTACTGGCTGAGGATGTGGCTTCGAACTTTTTCTTCAGAGGAGAGGTGGTGTGCAGCCACTCCATGGATGCCGTTTTGTTTCCAGTTCGAAGAGATGAGCCCATGTTTCATCGCCGGTGACAAAAAATTTGTGACGATGAGCTTCGCAACGCGCAAGCAATTCCGCACAGATAGTCCTCCTTTGCTCTTTACGGTCTTCTGTCAGGTGGTGAGGAAACCAGCGGGCACACACCTTTGGGCACCCCAACTCGCGGCCGACTGTGCCACCACTACCAATTGTGCAGCGAGGTGTTTGATTGTAATCCGTCGATCACCTCGAATGAGAGTGCCCGCACGTTCCAACACTGCAGGACTCGCAGCTGTGCGCGCCCTGCCGGCACGCGAGAGATCGGACAGGTTTGCACAGTTTTGTTGCGATGATAGACGCCTCGCCCAACGACTCGCCGTGCTGTTTTTCACTGCCATGTCTCCGTAAGCATTCTTCAATCGCCTGTGAATATCTGCGATGCTCTGGTTTTCCGCCAAAAGAAACTCACCCAGCGAGGTGGCGCAGTGGTTAGAATGGACTCGCATTCGGGAGGAATCCCGCGTCCGGCCATCCTGATTTAGGTTTTCCGTGATTTCCCTAAATCGCTCCAGGCAAATACCGGGATGGTTTCTTTGAAAGGGCACGGCCGACTTCCTTCTCCGTCCTTCCCTAACTCGATGAGACCGATGACCTAGCTGTTTGGTCTCACCCCCCAAGCAACCCAACCCAACCCAAAATAAACTCAATGGCAGCTGTCTGCCTGGAACACACCTCGGTTACGGACGCCATTTCGAGAGTTACGTATAGCGCCGCCACCTACCGGACTCCATGAAACCATAGGGACGGAAGCCGGAATATTCTACGATATCCTACAATCCGCATTTTTTTAAAACCGAAATTGTTGCAAATGCTACTTACTGAACGTCCCCCGTATATTCCGATCTAACATTGTCGATATTGGGACTTAGTTGTTGTTGTAACAGTCTCGTGACAGTGAGAGTGTAATCAATATAATCTCTTTATTAATCAATGAGCTTCCTGTACATGAGCTGTAAACATTGCTTATCTTACGTGGTGCATAAAATGTGCCTACCAAGTCTTTAATAAATGTCTGGTGCTCGATTTATTGCCCAATCAATTATGTGTGGAAGTTATTGCGTAATTGTGTAACTAAATTCCAATAATGGTGCCTAGTGATGAGAATACGACATAAATTTCGAGCCTTTGCACTGTTTTAACAATGACGCCAACAACCCCCACTGCAAACAACGTCTGAAAGCAGGAGCAAACATATCTGAGCAAACCGAAAACACAGAAACATAAAGAAAATTCGTCAGAAGAACAATCAGGACAGCTCAGGCTATCTCAAGATGCAATGCAAGGCGGGACTCTCGGCCACATAAAACTGACACCATTCTGGTCAACAAGGCCACAGTTTTCATGCAGGCGAATAGCATTTTTGAACAGCGCAGTATCAGAAGCAATATGAGAAGGTTTCATTGCACAGTAGCTCACTTAAAGGAAACTCAAATTGTTCATGCTGAATATATGTTACGAGCTCAGCGGTATGTAACATTAAATGATTGTCAAATCCAGTATATCTCATTGTCGCCTGAACTGCTATGTAGTAAGCATTTAGGGGATGTTGTTGTTGTTGTGGTCTTCAGTCCTGAGACTGGTTTGATGCAGCTCTCCATGCTACCCTATCCTGTGCAAGCTTCTTCATCTCCCAGTACCTACTGCAACCTACATCCTTCTGAATCTGCTTAGTGTATTCATCTCTTGGTCTCCCTCGACGATTTTTACCCTCTACGCTGCCCTCCAATGCTAAATTTGTGATCCCTTGATGCCCCAGAACATGTCCTACCAACCGGTCCCTTCTTCTTGTCAAGTTGTGCCACAAACTCCTTTTCTTCCCAATTCTATTCAATACCTCCTCATTAGTTATGTGATCCACCCATCTAATCTTCAGCATTCTTCTGTAGCACCACATTTCGAAAGCTTCTATTCACTTATTGTCCAAACTATTTGTCGTCCATGTTTCACTTCCATACATGGGTACACTCCATACAAATACTTTCAGAAACGACTTCCTGACACTTAAATCTATACTCGATGTTAACAAATTTCTCTTCTTCAGAAACGCTTTCTTTGCCATTGCCAGTCTACATTTTATATCCTCTCTACTTCGACCATCATCAGTTATTTTGCTCCCCAAATAGCAACACTCCTTTACTACTTTAAGTTTGTCATTTCCTAATCTAATTCCCTCAGCATCACCTGACTTCATTCGACTACATTCCATTATCCTTGTTTTGCTTTTGTTGATGTTCATCTTATATCCTCCTTTCAAGACACTTTAGGGGATAGGCTCCCCAAACAGTTTTTGACTGACCTTAAGACACTGGCCGGGAATAAATTGCTGCTTCAAAATTTTAGTCGGATGTTGTAGCTTAATCGGCCACTGACAAGCACTCGGGCAGTTTGGCGTCGAACACAGAACTGTCTTTAAGTTTTTTAGCAGATAAATCTGATGTGATTGCAAGTAGCCTGCAGAAGTGTTTTCAGCGCAGAGGCAAACGATGACATAGCGAGTAGACGCAAAACTCGCATGACCGTTACGCGGAAGCCCATCGGACCCGGATTGCGGCTACAAAAGCGTATACGGCAACATACGAGGTGTGGCTATAAAATAACAGGACTGTTTCTATAAAACATTTAATTTAAAAAACATATTTAGTTAGTGTCACCCTCAATATCCTCCTCTCTTCTATCCCTAAACGCTCCATACGAATTTTCCATTGATGGAAACAGTGCTGGAAGTCTTCCTCTGTGAGTTCTTTGATGACCCATGCCGCTTTTTCTTTCACTGCTTTAATAGACTGGCGTCTTGTTCCTTATAAACCAGATTTGACCTTGCGGAACATGTAAGACACATGGTGCTAGATCAGGTAAGGTGGCTGCTCTAACGCTGGGATGTCGTATTTCGCCATAACCCTCTTAAAAGATGATGTGGTATGAGCCGGTGCGTTTCCTTGATGCGCAACCCATGACTTGTTCTTCCACAGTTCGGGTTGTTTGCTTTCGTATTTTCTCACAGAGTTGAGCAAGAACTTTAAGGTAGTAATGTTGGCTAATAGTTTGACCTTCAGGAACCTAGTGAAGATACACAATTCTATGAATACCGAAAGAAAATCATCATCGCTTTCAATCTTGATTTGCTCACTTGAGCTTTTTGCGCTCTCAGTGAAGTTGGGCCTTTCCGATGCATGGATTGGCGCTTAGTATCTGGGTCATAAGTGGAAAACGAAGATTCGTCACACGATATCGCTATTTCCAAGAAATTAGGATCATTTTCAATGATACTCAAAGTGTCAGTCAAATATTTTACGAGCTTCTTTTTGTTCGAACTTGAGAATTTTCGGTACCAGTTTCGCACACACTCTCCTCATGATAAATTGGTTATGCAAAATTTGCCATACCCTTCTTTGTTAGTTCCCTACAGTTTCAGCAATTGATCAAATACTCAATCGACGGTCATATCGAACCACATTACCTACATTTTCGATATTTTCATCCGTTTTTGATGTTGCGGGGCGTCTCGGGCGTGAGTCATCTTCGTATTTTCGGCCACCTCGGAAACGGTTGAACGCTCACAAACTCGCGTACGTGATAAACAGTCTCCGCCATACAGTTCTTTTAGTAAAAGATCGGTTTCAGTAGCCGATTTTCCAACTTTCATGTGGAACTTCACGACAATTCATTGCTCTCTTAATTAGGGAGGAGGAGATCTATGTTTAACGTCCCGTCGACAACAAGATTATTAGAAACGGAGCGGAAATTAAGATTAGAGAAGGATGGGGAAGTAAATCGATTCTGCTCTTTCAAGAGAACCATTCCGGCATTTGCCTGAAGCGATTTAGAGAAAGGACGGAAAGCATACATCAGGATGGCCGGACGCGGGTTTGGACCGTAGTCCTCCCGAATGCGAGTCCACTGTGCTAACCACTGCGCCATCTCGCTCGGGCATTGCTGTATTCTTAAACTTACCATTTTTCCGGTAAAATAAAATAACAGCTCTTACACACACGAAGGCCACGGCCACACTGATTTATTTACAGACACCAGAGGTGCCACATTCCACACAGAAGGCTATGCATCTACTCTTGGGGACGACGTCCACCCCTTCGTGCAGTTTCGGCGTGAAAGCATCTACCAGCAGGACAATGCAACATGTCACACAGCTCGCAGTGTACGTGCGTGGTTCTAAGAACACCAGGAGCAGTTTACCGTACTCCCCTGGCCACTAATCCTCCAAATGTCTGGGGGACCATTTCGATCCGGCTGTTCGCGCCATAGATCGCCAACCGAGTAACATAACACAGCTGGCCATGTCACACTGGAGTCGGCATGACTCCACATCCCTGTCGGTGCCTTCCAGCACCTCACTGACTCTCTGCCTGCACCTCTTCGAGGTAATTCATAATGATCAGACACAATATATGTTCCAGAACCCTGCTGCATATCGACGTAATTGAGTGGATTACTCCTACTACCTTTCTTCAATATTAGTGTGACCTGTGCAACTTTCCAGTCTTTGGGTACGGATCTTTGGAACCTTTGGAAAGGTTGTATATGATTGTTAAGTATGGAGCTAATGCATCAGCATACTTTGAAAGGGACCTAATTGGTATATCCTCTTCAGTCCCTGCGTCCAGCCGGCTGGACTTTACTTTTCTGTTTTGCGCTAAGTGCAATTACAGTTTACCCTATACTGCAAACATGTGTCCAGTACAATGGACACATGCACTGCAAAAGGTGGTTTGTGTTGACAAGTGCTCACATTAATATGACTGGGCAATGTATTATTCCAGTCCTGAGATTTTCTGGACTGATGAGGTACATCCTAACTACGGTACTGCTCTCAGGGGTAGGCTCGTATTATCTGTATCACTAAACATCTACAACGCTGCACAGTCGCAGGTGCAGGTTCCATGGGCAATGTGTTATATAACTGTCGACAGAATTTAAAAAAAATTAAAATGCAATCGTTATCTACCCATTAAGAGATGTAATGTTATGTTGAAAGTTTGACGTAATAAGTCAGGCATTTATGTTAGAAACTGTGTGCGAGTCTCGAGGCAGCGTTAACTAACAGCATGGAGTTTCATCCAATATCTGAAAATGAGAACGCTTTGCGACTGCCAACACATCTAACACATGATTTCAAACCTTTTCGAAACTTTCCCTCGCTGACTTCGCCCACGAAATGATGAAAGGAAAAAAAGTTTATCACTACATATTCGTTGTTCATGCACTCAAACATCAGCAAAAGGCATGACGATTTAATTTACAACTTCGTAACAAATTTTGCAGACAGTACCACATATACCACTGAACGCATCTGTACAGGGCGGTCGGAAATTCCCGTTACAAACTTCTAGGACGTGTAGAGGGTAATGAGTACAGAACATTTTGAATAGGAACCCATATCCGGAATCGTATCGTTACCGTTCTACGACAGTTTCAGTTCAGATGTGTACCTCGTCAACGTCTGCTTAGGGCAAGAGAAACATCTCAAAATTCCCTGTCCTGGTATGCAACAGGGTAGACACGATGACGTGTACTACGTCAAACGATCCCCAGATGTCACTTACGTTCGCTTTGCTGTGAGACCGAGTCAATGCCTCTGCGTCACCGATAGAGGAAACATGGTGCAGTACACGTTTGCGGAATACATAGACGTGCTCCTTGTGTATGGCGAAGCTGGAGGCAGCGGAAGAGCTGCTAGTCGGCTGTATCACGAACGTTTTCCACACCGTCACACTCCATCGCACAAACAGTTTGCCCAAGTTACACAACGGCTACGAGAAACGGGTACCTTCACCGTGAGGAGGCAGGACTGCGGTGCTCCACGGCGACGCCGCACTCCCGAATTTGAAGAAGGTGTACTGCGTCGCAATGAAGATAGCCCGTCAATTAGTTGGCGAACAATTGCGCGTGCAATGGCTGTTAGTCACAGTACCGTCTTGGACGTCCTGCATGAGCCTTGGGCAGCCGCTGGTGAAGTATCAGTGCAGCAGCAATGCAGTAGCGACTCGCATATTTAGCTTTCATATTTGTTTTGTAGTTTGATTCTTAATTTCTTTCCGTTAGTTTGTGCGCTTGCATATTTAATTACATAAAATCCTTGCGTATTCTCGTATTTGAGAGGAGTAATATTGCTTATTGACAGCCGTAGAGTATAAATTCGCGGTGTCGTTACATATTAGCAGTAGGATGGATAGGGTGTATGCGTGCTGTGTGCGGGCGCAGAAGGAACTGGCCGCGGTTCGCGAACAGCTGAGCGTGCTGTTGGCCACGGTCAGCCGCCTTCAGGCTGCTGCCTCGAGGTGCAGGGACGGCGGAGGGTCTGGTGCGTCGCTTGAGACACCCCAGGTGTCGCTTGCTGCGTCCGCTGACTCAGCCGCCGAGGCACTATCTAGTGTATCCGGCGCGTTGGGGTCGCCCTCACCTCAGGGTGAGTGGCGGACTGCAATGCGTTCGCGTCGCTCGAGGCGGAGGGCCAATGTGGAAGCTGGCCTCGCCCATTCAACCTGTCAGTGGGCAGGTGGCCGCTCCTTCAGCAGGGCCCGAGAAGGCACACGGGGGCAAAGGCTTGCTGGTTATTGGGAGCTCCAACGTTAGGCGGGTGATGGATCCCCTTAGGAAAATAGCGTACAGGGCTGGAAAGAAATCCAACGTGCATTCGGTTTGTCTGCCAGGGGGCCTCATCCGAGATGTGGAGGCGGTCTTGCCTGCGGCTATCGAGCATACGGGGTGCAGTCGTCTGCAAGTGGTTGCTCACGTCGGCACCAATGATGCCTGTCGCTTGGGTTCTGAGGCGATCCTCAGTTCGTACAGGCGGCTGGCGGATTTGGTGAAGACCGCTGGCCTCGCACGCGGGGTGCAAGCAGAGCTCTCTACTTGCAGCATCGTTCCCAGAATGGATCAGGGTCCTTTGGTTTGGAGCCGAGTGGAGGGTCTCAACCAGAGGCTTTGTCGACTCTGTGACGGTCTTGACTGCAGATTTCTAGACTTGTGCTATTGGGTGGGGAATTGTAGGACGCCCCTAGATATGTCAGGGGTGCACTACAAAGGAAGCGGCTACTCGGGTAGCAGAGTGCGTGTGGCGTGCACATGGGGGTTTTTATAGGCTAGGCAGTAGTGCGAGGTGTCCTGATGAACACTTACCAGTCGACGTGCAGGCAGGGACATCAGGACGCGCTCAGTGTAAAGACACTTCAGCTATCAAGATATTAGCAGTAAATTTTCAGAGTGTTCGGAATAAAGTTCCTGAATTTACTGCCCTCCAGGAAGCGTGTGGCGCGCAAATTATTCTCGGGACTGAGACCTGGCTGAACCCTGAGATAGGAAGTTCAGAAATATTTAGTGAGGGTTGGAACGTGTATCGGAAAGACAGATTAGACAACGTAGGAGGTGGTGTCTTCATTGCAGTTGACAAAAATATTGTGTCTACTGAGGTCGAAGTAGTGTGACTGTGAAGTTATCTGGACACGTTTAACAGGGCTAGGGGAAATAAAGTTAATTGTGGGGTGTTATTACCGGCCACAAGGTTCCACCGTGACAGTTCTAGAATCATTCAAATGGAGTCTACATCCTGTATCGCAGAAATACCCGGATCATGCTATATTAGTTGGAGGCGACTTCAACCTACCTAGTATAGACTGGGATGTCTATGGATTCATTACAGGTGGTACAGACAAGCCATCGTGTGAGTTACTTTTGAACACATTATCCGAAAACTGCCTTGAGCAGCTAAATCGACAGCCATCGCGTAATAGAAATATTTTAGATCTGGTAGCCACGAACAGACCAGACCTCATCGACGGTGTCATTGTTGAGACAGGGATTAGTGATCATGATGTTGTCATTACGACTATGGTTACAAAAGTTAAGAAGTCAGTCAATAAGGCTAGCAGAGTATTCTTACCAGCAAGAGCAGATAAGCAGTTGTTAGCATCCCACTTAGTAAATGAATCGACTTCATTTACTTCCTGTACGATGGACGTGGAAGAATTATGGGCAAATTTTAAACACATTGTAAATCACGCATTGGACAAGTATGTGCCGAAAAAGTGGGTTACGGACGGAAAAGACCCACCGTGGTTTAACAATACGTAAAATCGGCAAGCGGGTCGAAGGCATCCATCCAGTCACTCACTGATCAGTCTGGCCTGGCAACGGAAGACAGCAAAACGAAAGCTGAAATTTTAAATTTAGCATTTGAGAAATCTTTCACGGAGGAGGATCGTACAAACATACCGCCGTTTGAGTCTCATGCAGATTCCCGTATGGAGGACCTATTGATAGACATCCCTGGGGTTGTGAAGCAGCTGAATGGGTTGAAAATAAATAAATCGCCATGTCCTGATGGGATTCCAATTCGGTTTTACAGAGAGTACTCTACTGCATTGGCTCCTTACTTAGCTTGCATTTATCGCGAATCTCTTGCCCAACGTAAAGTCCCGAGCGACTGGAGAAAAGCGCAGGTGACGCCGGTATATAAGAAGGGTAGAAGGACGGATCCTTAAAATTACACACCAATATCCTTAACATCGGTTTGTTGCAGGATTCTCGAACATATTCTCAGTTCGAATATAATGAATTTCCTTGAGACAGAGAAGTTGCTGTCCATGCATCAGCACGCCTTTAGAAAGCATCGCTCCTGCGAAACGCAACTCGCCCTTTTTTCACATGGTATCTTGCTAACCATGGATGAAGGGTATCAGACAGATGCCATATTCCATGACTTCCGGAAAGCGTTTGACTCGGTGCCCCACTGCAGACTCCTAACTAAGGTAGGAGCATATGCGATTGGTTCCCAAGTATGTGAGTGGCTCGAAGACTTCTTAAGTAATAGAACCCAGGACGTTGTCCTCGATGGTGAGAGTTCATCAGAGGTGAGGGTATCATCTGGAGTGCCCCAGGGAAGTTTGGTAGGTCCGCTGTTGTTTTCTATCTACATAAATGATCTTTGGGATAGGGTGGATAGCAATGTGCGGCTGTTTGCTGATGATGCTGTGGTGTACGGGAAGGTGTCGTCGTTGAGTTACTGTAGGAGGATACAAGATGACTTGGACAGGATTTGTGATTGGTGTAAAGAATGGCAGTAAATATAGATAAATGTAAATGATGCAGATGAATAGGAAAAAAGAATCCGGTAATGTTTGAATGCTCCATTAGTAGTGTAGCGCTTGACACAGTCACGTCGATTAAATATTTGGTGGTAACATTGCAGAGCGATATGAAGTGGGACAAGCATGTAATGGCAGTTGTGGGGAAGGCAGATAGTCGTCTTCGGTTCATTGGTAGAATTTTGGGAAGATGTGGTTCATCTGTAAAGGAGACCGCTTATAAAACACTAATACGACCTATTCTTGAGTACTGCTCGAGCGTTTGGGATCCCTATTAGGTCGGATTGAGGGAGGACATAGAAACAATTCAGAGGCAGGCTGCTAGATTTGTTACTGGTAGGTTTAATCATCACGCGAGTGTTACGGAAATGCTTCAGGAACTCGGGTGGGAATCTCTAGAGGAATGGAGGCGTTCTTTTCGTGAATCACTACTGAGGAAATTTAGAGAACCAGCATTTGAGGCTGACTGCAGTACAATTTTACTGCCGCCAGCTTAAATTTCGCGGAAAAGATAAGAGAGATTAGGGCTCGTACAGAGGCATATAGGCAGTCATTTTTCCTTCGTTCTGTTTGGGAGTGGAACAGGGAGAGAATATGCTAGTTGTGGTACGAGGTACCCTCCGCCACGCACCGTATGGTGGATTGCGGAGTATGTATGTAGATGTAGATGTAGAATCAATTACATCCGTACCACTTACAAGGGGTACACGCTATGGGTCCGGCAGACTTTCCACAACGCGTCGCCTTCTGCACATGGTTCCCGCACCGTTGCATCGACGCGCCCCTGTTTCCACGTCGAGTTCTCTTCACAGATGAATGTAGGTTCACAAGGGAGTGTGTTCTGGATGCTCGAAATAGCCATGTCTGGGCGCACGAAAACCCTCATGCCACGCATGTTCAGGGATTTCAAGACAGGTTTGGAATTAACGTGTGGGCAGATATTCTGGACGGTAATGTGATTGGACCATACCTCCTTCCATCCAAGCTCACGGGTCCCGCATACTTAGTCTTCCTACGACACGTAATGGACCCGTTCTCGGAAGCTGTGCCATTGAATGCCCGTCAGGAAATATGGTTTCAGCATGATGGAGCACCACCTCACTTTTCAGTGGCTGTCCAGAGACATCTCAACAGACGGTCTGGTGAAAGATGGATAGGCCGTGGTGGTCCAACCGCGTGGCCGCCACGATCGTCGGATTTAACCCCTATGGACTAATTATTGTGGGGTCGTATTAAGAGACTAATTTATGAGACAGAGGAAGATCTGCTGGCACGAGTTCTGGCCGCTGCACAAGACACTGAAGAGACACCAGGTGGGATGGAGAGAGTGTACCAGAACATGTGCCTTTGAACAATTATACATGACTGTCCTTAAACTGACACACAGTATATTTTAGCGCAACGCAATCTGACTTTCAAAAATCCCTACAAAAGAATGGCCCTAACTAACATTAACCTATACGTTTCACAAATCACTTACCTCACAAAAATCTTCGTTACTCGAACTACTGCAATACAGCGAGCACCACTACTGCCAGCTAAATAAAAGATTCAAACTACAGAAGGCACTAACTACTGATAGGCATAGTTAGCAAATGAAAGATTTTAATAGAGAACAAACAATGTATTTACCTTAATAGTGTTGAAAAATCATAATATATATAGCAGTTCATGACATCCAGTCTCACAAATTTCAAAACTCCGCCATTTCTCTTCCCACATCCACCACTGCTGGCGGCTCACCTCCAACTGCGCAACGCTACGCGCTGTTCACATCCAGCTGCCCAACACTACAATGGCCAACAACAATGCAAACCAGCCACAGACTGCACACAGCACAGCCAGTGATTTTCATACAGAGCGCTACGTGGTGTTACCAATATAAAAACCTGAACAGCCTACTTACATAGCCCCCATGCTCCCCACAAAAAATTTTACAAATTGTTTTGGGCAGTGGCCAATACAGATTTGAAAAAATTTTCATAATTACAATAACAAAGAAATCAAATGCACACACTTATCGATACAATGTTGGTCAAAAGCTAAAATTTTCTCACAGTCCATAAAGACAGTCCTGATCGTTCATCACAGTAAAATTGCAGTGTTTTTCTCAAAGTCTGAGCAGTAAAAGACAATGCACACAGAAGTAGTGGATTTCCATGCAGTCTTGAAGACGTAGTGTTGTCCTTCCAACGGAAAGACAGTGCTGACTCTCGACATGCAGACAGGTAATGGGCCACAACAGAGGAGACCCACAGCAGAGTCATTCGACGTTTTGAAGAATATTGGTAGGTAGGTCATCACAGAGTAGACCCACTGTAGTCCTGATAGAGATTACGGTATTGGTGGGCCACCGGAGGTGCAGATCCACTGCAGTCCTTGTACAAATAATGGTGTTGGTGAGTCATCAAAGATGTAGACCCACTGTAGTCCTTGTATAGACGGCCAGCAACCATCTGTTGCGACTGTGCAGGTGCACAATCACCATTGAAGAGTCTTGCGGACAATATAGCAAGTCCATAAACCACCACTTGTGCACTCACAAAAAATTTTTTTGAAATGTCTTTAGAACCAGCAATGCTGTTATCCAGTCCCTTGCTGAATTATTAACACATGTGCAAACACTATCAGTCCATACTTCTCACATATTGTCCATATACTATGACCAACAGAAACGTGTGCAGTGAAATGTAGCTTACAAGTTACTTAATTTGATGAAATGGTGTCAATTACAATTTTATAACATAAGAATACAATAACAAAGGTACAAAATACATCATTAAAGAACTTAAAAATACAGATAACATTTGTGGTAATGCAGGCTTTACAGAAGAATCGCGAATAATATATACATCAGTGTTACAGGAATTATGACATAAGTAAATACATAAAAGATCAGAATAACTTTTGAAACATCAACTTCACACATGAGCATTAAAATAAAACAGAATAAATAATGTCTAAGAATCTTTACAAGGTAAATAACATATTATCAGAAAAATTCTACAACATAAATCTTATTAGCTAAACACATACAGACAGGAAAAACACAAATACACAAGGGTACATAAACACATAGGGGGATAACACAATGGAAAGGACAGGGTTCGTTTTCAGTGTAACATTTGGTACTGCAGTATTTTGCGAACAAAACCTTTTTTGTTCTTGGAGATCTCCCTTCGTTCATCATTATTCCCAGAAAGTCCTATCTATACCTCTGTTCTGTATTCTAACCATATTTCTTTCAAAATAATTATGGCTCATTGTACAACACTCATTTTGGCCCAAATCGTTTTCATATAACTTTCAATGCATTCTTTCCCTATTCTCCATAGTTAGGTTCTTATATAGTCTACCCCCTCTTAAGCTAACTTAAATCTACTGAGCTCAGATATATATACGAAGGGACGAGGCAATGCAGCAGCATAAAACAATTAATACAAACAGCAATGAGAAAAAAATGGAAATTGTCAAAGCAAGCTACAGTAAATCTAAATTACCAAGCAATGCAACATTACAACTAATATGAGCCAATGTGCAGCAACAAGAAAAATAAATCAGTAGGAAAACTGGCTTAACAGAGTAATACAAAGTGAAACTCAGTAGCACTATGCCTGGTACACAGCAGCAGCAAATGCAATAACTTATACCTAAACATGACAAAGCTCAAGCAGAAAAAATAGTACACTAAAGACAACAATGCAGATAAGGGAAATGTCTATTCACATCTTAATATCTATGTCATTAAAGTGGTGCACCACAACTTATTCTACAAAATAAATTACCAAGTACTTGAAAAAAAAATTATGAATACAGTTCCTGTGAAGGTAAATGTCTTTTTGTGCTCCCTCATTTTTTTGAAAAAGTTGTTATTTACTCGATCTGTAGACAGAAAATATTTATATTAGTATATCGATAAAATTTTATTTTAACCAATGCTGCAGTGCAGCTAGAAACTAGTTATTAAACGAAATGAGCAAATATATACAAAGCAATGTGTGAAACGTCATTCATTAGGCAAATGGCGTCTCCAAAGGCAGTAAAAAATCACTCAACTAGAAAGACAATAGATGTAAAATGTTTCTCATCATTTCATTAGGCATTTTAGTAAATATCATAAATTAAGAGCTCCACAGTGTAATCATATGTTTTCAAGTTTGAGCGTGTCGTATTTGCAATGCTTTCGACAAAAAAAAATGTCAATAGCGAGGATACTGGCCTCTTTTTTTTTCTCCACCTAATGGCCTTCTTTTGTCAGACGACTATCTCTCAGCTGGGCGCCCAAAATGCATTACGTCAAGGTCACTTACCTTTCTTACTGAAATATTTACGACAGCAGTTTCCGCTACAGTGGCAGTCTCATATAAAAAATTTCACAGGTCAAGAATTTGCGTTATAAATCTGTAGAAACAAAATCCTATTGATATAACAGTGTCCAAAAAATTTTCATCGGCATTGTAATACATTCACGCATTTACATACATTTCATAATTCTTAAAGTACGATTCTTGGTTTCCAACAACCTTTTTCACAAACCAGAGTCCCTAACCACTGCTCATTATTCCTTACCTTATTACACATATACATATTCGTCGACACTTCTTCAATATTTCATCATAACAAATACGTAGCATAATCAAATTCCTCATATAGCATCAGCTTATTGATCATCAACATACCTCAGCAGCATAATACACATCGTCATCCTAAAAATAACATCATAACACCTCAGTCGAATCTCAAAAATGTCGTAGCTTTCTGCAATAATTTCAAAACCTAAAAAAAATTCTCTGCTCATTTCAACAGTGTCATCTACCTCAAACGTACTTTAAAAATCATGATCCCATACCAAATACATTATTCAAAGCTCTCATAGCATCACAATGGTTCCGAAAAAATATGAACAGTTCACAAAGTACAGACAAAATACAATTTCATAAATGTGAAGTTATCCAACTGTGTAGTTACGTAAACATCTGTCACTGATGTAGTAAAATAAATGTTTGTCTCTCTCAGTTAAATGATCAGATAGCTGTGTAATTTATGTGTTAGAGAAATATGGTATCGATGTGTAAAGTTGAATAAGCAAATGCCATATTAGCTAGGGCTCCTTGTGCTTGCCAGACACATGGTACACAAAGTAAGTGTATACCCCCCTGAGGATTAATGTAATTATACCCTCAGGTGTTACGGATTACAGCTATGGAATGAAATGTATCACGGAAAACCTTTATATCATTGTAATTCAAAAATTTTTAAAAATAAATGTTTTAAGTACAAAATTAATCACTCAAATCCGTGTACTGTAGCGCTAAACTGTGCGTCTTGTTGTAAGATAATCTCTGTGGAAGTGTCGTAGTTATCGTCCTCCGAAAGCTAAGTTCTGCAGAAGTAAATATACTTACCTCATGATAAACAAAAGTGAAATGCTTTGCGTATAGATATCTCAGTTATTACACTTATTGCCGTGATAAAGAAAGTACTGTGCTGTAACGTATTGATGTACTACAGAAAAGGCTGTCTCCTTGTAGCTATACCACAAAAGTTACTACTAAAACATGTTTTACTTTCCAGAATAATACAGAAAAACTGTGCAGATATAAAACAGAAACACCGCAAAAGCAACATTGTAAATTGTCACTCATTAGTAGCGTCGTGATAAAATCGTGTAGCTGTCACATAAACTAACCACTGTGTCATCTGGTATCTCACAGAAAGTACTTTAAATCCAGAATGTATTTTCAAGTAAACCAAAATGTTGCATTAAAATCTCATTAGCAGTACTGGTAAATGTTCTAAGTATGTGAGCCTTATAGACGTTACGTAATCGTGCAACTAACAAGCAAGAATGTACACACACAGTAACACTGTGTCGTCTGTTCACAATAACAATGCATTCGTAATTTCTGTTTAAATAAGTTCTCTTGGTTCTTGACTGGATATTTAACTTCAAACATTGTTGCATGTTAACAGATTCTAAGTCTGACAAAGCATACTAGTAATGTAAAGTGAAAAATTTTATAGCAAAGACTAAGTTAAAAAGCAGATTATCTCTCAATAAACGGTTTTACATGTGAAATGTGGTACAATCTTTTACTCTTCCTAATACGCAGAGTTTCAGTTTCAACACAATTATCATGTGGTTACGTCGGTAAGGAACACTGGAATTTTTCTCAAGGTTAGCTATATTATTTTTCTCCCAGCCAGCCGGCGCACGTGGCTGCCTGCGGTGCGAGTCATTGTCTGTCTCTTTGTTGGCGCGCGTCGTTATTGGGATTTGGAGACCTAACTTCTACAAATTCACCTTGTAGAGAGGGCCCTGCCCTGTCTGAATCCCGCCAGTTCTGATGCAATTCAGGTCTGTCGTTACGATCATATCGTCTGTCATCATGTCGGTAGATACCATAGTTCCTTCTTGTCGGTCACGTGGTGGAGAATTTCTCCCTGAATCGTAACTGCGCGCTGGAGCGTTGCGTCTAAAGTTATTCTGTCTCCCTTGATAATAATTATTTTGGTTCCCATATTGTCTGTTTCTCTGATTATCTCTGTGATAGTCACTACTGTGGAGAGGTGATCTTTCCCTGTAATTATTACTACTGTGCCAACGGTTGTCATACGGGTGGTATCTGTTTTGGTCGCGATTTGTGTTGTGAGAATAGCCTTGTCGTGTCCAGTTATTATTTCTTTCATCGCGGAATTGCGACAGATGTGACCTGTAATTGTTGTGTTCCTGTTTTCGCGTTCCGCGATTATCAGTGTCAATTTCTAATTCTTGTAAGAGTCCCTGAAAAGCTTCAATGTCGTCTTTGCAACGTCCTGCCAAAATAATATGTCGTAAATGTTCAGGTAATTTGATTAAGCAAATGCGGATGAGTTTTGAGGGGCTGTATGGGTTTGACAGGTACTGATTCTTGTGCAACATGTCTTCAAAATATTTCACAAGACTGGAAAATTCAGATTGTTCGACATGTTTCATCATTATGATGCTATGTTTTACTCGGTCTTGTGTAGGTTGAGACCAATATGCTGAGAGGAAGGCATGATAAAATTCTCCTTCACTGTGGCAATCGTGAATGACCGATCGCATTCTTACAGCTGGTTCATTCTCTAAATAGCCACACATAAATTCTAATCTGTGCTCTAATGACCAGTTGGGAGGAAAACAATGAGAGAATTGATGGAGCCATGCTTCTGGATGAATGTCGTTGTCAGAATTCTTAAATGTTTTGAATTTACGTGTAGTAATGAACAGCTTATAGTCAAAATCATCGTGTCGGCGAGTCGCATGTCGGTCATTGTTACGTCGTGTCGGCGGTTCCATCTCAAAATTCGGTGTACCTTGCCAATTTCTTTCATAATTTCCGAAGTGCTCTGAGTTACTATTTTGTGGCTGTTCCGTATTTCTATGTCCCTCTTCCCGTATTGGAGCACGAGTGGCTTCTAAAATATGTAATTCCTGTATTACCTGTGTCAACTGATCTTGTACTTCCCGGATTTCTCTTTGGTGTTGCGTATTAATTTGATTCTGATTTTGTTTGAATTTCCTAATTTGTTCGCACTCTTCTGTGTCATTAAAGACTACCGGTTTTGTGTCATTCAGATTATCATCTACCTTCGTAGATAAATTATTTAGCTGATCCGAAAGTTCAACTACTTTCTCTGATAATGAACTAATTTCCTCCATGTGTCTTTCTGAACCACTTTTCAGAGTATCTACTGTGTCCTTTAAGTTTTCCTGAGTTTTTGCAAGTTGCGTAACCGAATCGGTAGATGCAACTGAGTCAATTTTAGCTTGCAAGGTGTCGTGATTTTCATGAACTATAGTTTGCAGTTCCTTTATGGCTGCTTTGTGATTCTGTAATGCATTTTCATGACGCGAAAAAATAGGTTGGAAATGCTCACAAATTTGTGTTTTTACGTCATTACAGACTTTTTGACATTTCGATTCGATTTTATGTAACTCAGTAGTTAAATCTTCACGTGTTTGTTCAAGTGTGGTGTCTAACTTTTGAAGATTTTGTTCCATTGTGTCTAACGTTTGAAGATTTTGTTCCATTGTTTCTAACTTTTGAAGATTTTGTCCCATTTGTTTCTGATTTTGTTCATGCGTTGTGTCTAACTTTTGAAGATTTTGTTCCATTGTGTCTAACTTTTGTAGCCTTTGTCCCATTTGTTGCATTAACTGTAATAACAATGCACTGGTGTCTGAAACATGTTCCTCAGTGCTTTTCGGCAGTGAAGTTGCACCGGCAACATTCACATTTTGACAAGCAGTAAATGTGTCTTGACTTATTTGAGAAAACGGTAAGGACCCAAAACCTGAATCTGCAGTATTTGCAAAATTGTGTCCTGTCATTCCTGATTCCTGAGGCGGGCTGTTGCCGACCGATCGGTCGATAATGCTTCCCTGTTCACTAATGGTTTCACTGTCTACACCAGTGTTTGCCGCCCGCTCCATTTCCCTATGCAGAATTACCAAATAACTACTTTGAACATTAGTTAATTGATTACACGGTGGCGCTAACACACTGCTTTCGTCTTCACTGTCATTTCTCAGTTTACTTTGGAGCCTAGTATTACGTTTTTCACACGCCATTATTGTCACAATATTTCAAACGACAACACATAAAAACACAATTTGAAGAGCAAAAATAAGAGAACACATTAACATAGCACTGAAAATAATATCTAGTTAATTGCACGCACAGCTGAGAAATACTTGGTGTAAAACTACATGCATGCCACAACTGTTTTACTGTACAATAATGAAAGACTGCAACTACGAAGGAGATTCTCTCTACAATTACGCGCTAGCAATAAACAAAATCTACACTAATTACACAAACTACAAGAAAAAATCAAAAGATTCCAGTGAGGTATCCTCGACTAAGGGTCGACATATGAAACGTCCCCTTTGAAAAATTATGCATGACTGTCCTTAAACTGACACACAGTATTTTTTAGCGCAACGCAATCTGACTTTCAACAATCCCTACAAAAGAATAGCCCTGACTAACATTCACCTATACGTTTCACAAATCACTTACCTCACAAAAATCTTCGTTACTCGAACTACTGCAATACAGCGAGCGCCAGTACTGCCAGCTAAATAAAAGATTCAAACTACGGAAGGCACTAACTACTGATGGGCATAGTTAGCAAATGAAAGATTTTAATAGAGAAGAAACAATGTATTTACCTTAATAGTGTTGAAAAATCACAATATATATAGCAGTTCATGACATCCAGTCTTACAAATTTCAAAACTCCGCCATTTCTCTCCCCACATCCACCACTGCTGGCGGCGCACCTCCAACTGCGCAACGCTACGCGCTGTTCACATCCAGCTGCCCAACACTACAATGGCCAACAACAATGCAAACCAGCCACAGACTGCACACAGCACAGCCAGTGATTTTCATACAGAGCGCTACGTGGTGTTACCAATATAAAAACCTAAACAGCCTACTTACACATGCTTCAGAGGTACAATGTGTGTAACAACGTTGGTGGTCGCCACATCGAGCCGCTGTTGTAATGCATCGGTACGTTGCGGCTGGTGCCGTAGATGCTGGGGTCTTGTTGTTGTCGACTAATGTAAACCATAAAGTGTAAGTTGTAATGCAGATGCGTAAGTATTAACGGATTGAGTCAGTATTCTTTTCAAATGGATTGCAACAACTGTACTGGGTCACGCCAAAGTACATTCCTCACGTGGGTGTGGATGAGATAATCATCTGCATTGAAACTGTCGTAGAACGGAAACGATACGTTTCCGGACATGGGTTCCTGTTCAAAATGCTATGTACTCACTACCCTCTACATGTCCTAGAAGTTTGTAACGGGAATTTCCGACCCCCTGTATAGTTATGCCACTGTATGACACATACTACAGAGATATGATGGCGTAATCATTGAGATGAGTGAAAAACTAGCTTTCCTTAAAACGAAGTGCAAATTATCGAAGCTATACCCATCTAGCACGCTGTCCAAACACATTAATGTGACCACCTGGCAAAAGCCTGAATAACCACCTTTTGCAGCACAGACCGCTGGGATATGTGTAGGAAGAGAGTCAATGGGGTTCTGGAAGATACCGACAGAGATGTGGAGCCATGTCGACTCCATTGTGACATGGGCAGCTGTGCTAGGTTTCTCGGTTGACGATCCATGGCCCGAACAGCCCATTCGAGCTGGTCATACAGGTTCTCGGTTGGCTTTAAATCCGGGAGGCTGGTGGCCAGAGGACTACAGTAAAACTTATCCTAGTGCTCTTTGAACCATGTACATACACTGGAAGCTTGTGACATGTTGCATTGTCCTGCCGGTAGATGCCATCGCGCTGAGGAAAAACAAACTGTACGGAGGGATGGAGATGGTTCCCAAGGATAGATTGAGCCGTGGAGACTGGCGGTAGTTACACAACTGGCCATTAAAATTGCTACACCACGAAGATGACGTGCTACAGACGCAAAATTTAACCGACAGGAAGAAGATGCTGTGATATGCAAATGATTTGCTTTTCAGAGCATTCACACAAGGTTGGCGCCGGTGGCGACACCTACAACGTGCTGACATGAGGAAAGTTTCCAATCGACTTCTCATACGCAAACAGTAGTTGACCGGCGTTGCCTGGTGAAACGTTGTTGTGATGCCTCGTGTAAGGAGGAGAAATGCGTACCATCAGGTTTCCGACTTTGGTAAAGGTCGGATTGTAGCCTATCGCGATTGCGGTTTATCGTATCGCGACATTGCTGCTCGCGTTGGTCGAGAACCAATGACTGTTAACAGAATATCGAATCGGTGGGTTCAGGAGCGTAATACGAAACGCCGTGATGGATCCCAACGGCTTCGTATCACAAGCAGTCGAGATGACAGGCATCTTATCCGCATGGCTGTAACGGATCGTGCAGCCACGTCTCGATCCCTGAGTCAACAGATGGGGACGTTTGGAAGACAACAACCATCTGCACGAACAGTTCGACGACGTTTGCAGCAGCATAGACTATCAGCTCGGAGACCACGGCTGCATCACAGACAGGAGCGCCTGCGATAGTGTACTCAACGACTAACCTGGGTGCACGAATGACAAAACGTCATTTTTTCGGATGAATCCAGGTTCTGTTTACAGCATCATGATGGTAGGACCCGTGTTTGGCGACATCGCGGTGAACGCACATTGGAAGCGTGTATTCGTCGTCGTCATACTGGCGTATCACCCGGCGTGATGGTATGGGGTGCCATTGGTTACACGTCTCGGTCACCTCTTCGCATTGACGGCACTTTGAACAGTGGACGTTACATTTCAGATGTGTTACGACCCGCGGCTCTACCCTTCATTCGATCCCTGCGAAACCCTACATTTCAGCAGGATAATGCACGACCGCATGTTGTAGGTCCTGTACGGGCCTTTCTGGATACAGAAAATGTTCGACTGCTGCCCTGGCCAGCACATTCTCCAGATCTCTCACCAATTGGAAACGTCTGGTCAATGGTGGCCGAGGAAGTGGCTCGTCACAATACGCCAGTCACTACTCTTGATGAACTGTGGTATCGTGTTGAAGGTGCATGGGCAACTGTACCTGTACTCGCCATCCAAGCTTTGTTTGGCTCAATGCTCAGGCGTATCAAGGCCGTTATTACGGCCAGAGGTGGTTGTTCTGGGTACTGATTTCTCAGGATCTATGCACCCAAATTGCGTGAAAACGTAATCTCATGTCAGTTCTAGTATAATAGATTTGTCCAGTGAATACCAATTTAGCATCTGCATTTCTTCTTGGTGTAGCAATTTTAATGGTCAGTACTGTACGTTCCACTTGCGTCGCTGATATCGATACACGTCTGGTCTTGTATCTGACTATCCGCCTTTGGTTTTCCGGCTTGGCGTGTTGCCGGGGTCTCTCTCCGGTCGGCGTTCGACGAGGCAACATTGTTTTAAAGGAAGCCTTCGTCTCCACCCGCGGTGCCTGGGCCTCGCCGTCCTCGCCGTCCTTGTCGTTTGGCCGCGCGCCGGTTGCACGGTGCTCAGTAGTCGGGGCCTTTGTGTGCGAAACGGTGGCGGCTTCGTCGTCGCATGCTGGACATGTTCTCATCGCGTAACTGGAAGCATTAAGTTACGTATGATTCGTATTCTGGTGTTAACCGGTGAAGATGTGTGAGACTTATGGTGGCATGTCGTATCTGCCGGAGATTAGTTAAGGATAGTTTTGAACTTGGTTCCACAGTGTGTTATTCATTGAGGCTAATGTTCTGCTTATTCTGCTTCAGGGCATGTTCAGCGTGTGTTATTTTAAGTGGTTTATTTGGAAATTTTAATCTGTTTTAGGGCACACCGTCCGGTCTTAGCTTGGCCGGGACTGTGTACGTGTCCAGCAGCCGTAGAATTCAACACAATTGGCTCGAGGTTGGTTTAGTCACTTGTTCCAGCAGGATTTGTTATAATGATTTAATGCGGGGATTTCCTTAAGCCTACTGAAAGTGGTGTCTTAAATTGTTCCTAACGTCTTAGAAGACTGTTAATTTCCAGGATCGTTCCGTAAGAATTTGAATCAACTCTTGGGAGCGTAATTATTATTAATTATGATCTTGGTTGGACAGGCGCTTGCAATTTTTGCAATTTATTTGTGCTGCAGGGAATTTTGTTAAGACTACTTGTGCGCCGGGGTCGGTGCTGTTTACAAATCCTTGCCAGTTTATGCGATCGTGTTCACAAGTATTGGGCAGCGAAAGCTCACGCTATCTATCTTCCGCAGTGTTATTTTATCCAAGCGCCGCTATGGCCTTTAATTCTGTTGTTTAAAGTTAAGTTGCAATTTTAGAACGATTTTGAGTCATTCCATCTGTTAAATTAAGAGAGGTTACCCTTTTATATCCTTATTGCTTCTGGAAGTTATTTTAACATTACACTAGTTGTTGAGATAACAACCGTCATCCTTATTTAATGTAAATTTTATTTATTTGCATACTGTTGGGGAACGCTGTAACCTTTGCTATCATTCCTGTTTGGTGAGATTTTTAACTCTGGGTTCTCCTTCTTTGTCCATATTGTGTTTTAGCATAAGAAGTTTTGGACTATGGACTATTATGTGGCCGGTTCAGTTTTATTAAATTTTTATTCTCTCTTGTGCACATGAAGCTTTGGTAGTTTTATGGCTGTTTAAATTTGGCTTGAAGGTTGTATCATTATTATCTTGTGATCATGCAAAGAATGATTGCGTGCGAGCTATGATTGACATTTTCTGCCATCGCTGATTATGGTTCAGTATTCAAATTAATTGTTTAATTAAAATCTTAATTGTGTTTAATGTAATTCAGTCCGTGAAAAATAAATTTGATGTTGTACCAGTAAAAAAAGTGGACAAAGGTCCGAATTAAATTTTTATATTGTCATTATTTGATTCTGTAATTTGCAATAATGAAAGTTGTTCTCGAGTCAAAATTAAAATTATGTTCAAACCACAAGTCTGTCCATCAGCAAAGATCCCTAGCTTCCTATTCCCTTGAGTAGCTGTGTAATTTGAGCAGTACCTGTATTGATCCAACGTGCCTTCCTGATCATCCGAGGAATGTGACAAAAGCATTCCACAGACCACAACGCTCCCTCTTACGGCCGACACCCTTCTAACGATTGTTCTAAGACCATACATGCGTGATTCATCTGAAAGGCCCACCTGTCGCCACTTAGTGGACGTCCAGATACGGTACTGGTGTGTTTAGTTTACAGTTTTCGTAGCCGATGAACAACAGGCAGCATTAGTGCACGAACCAGGCGCCTGCTACGGGGGCCCACACACAGCAACGTTCTCTGAACAGTCGCTGAGGAGGCACTGTTCGTAGCCGCTTTGGTTAATATGGGCGGTCAGTTGCTCAACAGTTGCAGGTTTATTGGCCCGAAAACATCGCCGCAGCCGTCGTTCGTCCCTGTCATCTATGGCTTTGGCGCCGGTTTCGGACAGCACCATTTTGTCGTGCTCGGTGTACGTCAACGACAGCGGTACGCGAGCAGTTGACAGATTGAGCCGTTTCGGAAATGTTTCCACCTTGGCGCGAAAGCCAATAATAATGCCCTTTTGGACGTCAGATAAATCACTCCGTTTCCATATTACGACAACGACTACACTGTTTCGTGTGTCCTCTGACACGCTTTATAGACTCTCCGCTGCTAGTGCTGCCATCTGTGTCTGTGAGGGGTTATTGAACTTTGACTCGAGCATACGCAGTGCTCACATTACAGAGACTTGACCGTGTATTTGATAATGAGAGGACTTAGCGACTTTCAACAAATTGTAGACATTACTTCTAATCATTTCTAAATTTTTGTCGCATACAGTCCCATAAAATAATGAAAGGAAACCAGTTAACTCATTTGCAATCAGACATTTGGAGCTGTTTTATAAATGAGGGTTCGATTCTTTATGTCTATGTGGGGCGGTGGGGAGGGGGAGGACAGGATAAGTTACTGGTTGGAGCTGATGGGCCATCCCGATGGGTTATCAGGACCTGATCCTATCCCAAAATAAGCCTTCGAAAATGTCTCAGTGATGTTCCGCTATTTGACTCTGTTCCTTCATCGAGACGACACCATGCCTCTAACATGGTTGCGTCATACAGCTATATGGACCTTTTCATTTTTTCCATTCACATTGCTATGTTTCACTCTCGCCGTTTTACTCGCATTTATAGTCATAGAACTTGGCGCAAGCGGAATGAAACGACCTGGTTCAGTTTCAGCAATTAATTCGTCTTAAATAACGAAAAAAATAGCACCCGCTGTTGTAAATTGCTGACAGATTTCACTGGCCCCTGGAGGATAAATGTGGGATACAATCTACATCTACATATATACTCCGCTAGCCATCAAGCGGTGTGTGACGGAGGGCACAACATCCCCCCACCTCTGTTCCACTGGCAGATCGCGCGAGGGATAAACGACTGTCTGAACGCCTCAGTACGACCTCTAATTTCCCTTGTCTTTGAATGTTGATCATTGCGCGATTTGAAAGTTGGTGGTAATAATATATGCTCTAGATGCTCGGTGAAGATCGGATTTCGGAATTTAGTGAGCAGCTCCTTCCGTTTAGCGCGCCGACTATAATTGTGTCCCACTTCAAACTTTCTATGAGATTTGTAACGCTCTCGCGATGGCTAAATGTACCAGTCACGAATCTTGCCGCTCTTCTTTGGACCTTCTCAATCTCTTGAATCAGACCCAACTGGTAAGGATCTCATACAGACGAACACTACTCTAAGACTGGACGAACTAACGTATTGTAAGCTATTTCCTTTGTTGAAGGACTGCAGCGCTTCAGGATTCTACCAATAAACCGCACTCTAGAGTTTGCCTTACCCCTTACTTGTGTAATCTGATCATTCCATTTGAGATAGTTTTGAATAGTCACACCCAGATACTTGACGGATGTTACCACTTCTAAAGACTGGGCATTTATTTTGTACTCGTACATTGATGGGGATTTTCGCCTTGTTATACACAGTAGGTTACAGTTACTAATATTGACAGATTACTGCCAGTCATTACACCACGCATTTATTTTCTGCAAATCCTCATCGACTAGTTCACAACTTTCGTGTGATACTACTTTCCTGTAGACTACAGCATCATCGGCAAACAGTCTAATGCCGCTGTCAATACTATCAACCAGATCGTTTATGTAAATCGTAAAAAGCAGAGGACCTATTACGCTGCCCTGGGGCACAGCTGAAGTTACGTTGCTTCTGTTGAAGTCACCCAATTCAGGACGACATACTGCTCCCTGTCTGTTAGAAAACTTTCTAATCAGCCGCACATGTCATTGGATAGACCGTCAGCGCGCACTTTTTGGAGCAAGCGAAGGTGCGGAACTGAGTCGAACGCCTTTCGAAAGTCGAGAAATATGGCATAAACCTGGGAGCCGGTATCTAGAGCCTGTTGTATATCGTAGCCAGCTGTGTCTCGCATGACCGCTATCTGTGGCTATTAAATGACTCAAAAAAATCGGGGGGGGGGGGGTTCAATACAAGCATTCTGGTTTTATTCAGGATTCCAAAACAACTTGTTATTCCCTAGTCGTTTTGCTACAAAATCCTATTTTTCGACATAATGTCTGTTCGATGCGACGGCCTTATGCCACCTTAATGGAAAGGGCAGTGTGCCCGCATGGCACCACTGTACTGGTCGACGTCGGAACCAACGTCTTGGTGCATCAATAACCTCCCCATCATCCATGTACTTCTTCCCGCGGAGTGCATCCTTCATTGGGGCAAACAGATGGAAGACGGATGGTGCAAGATTCAGGCTGCAGGATGGATGAGTAAAAACTGTCCAATGCGTTTTTTGAGCTCTTCTCGGGTGCACAGACCTGTGTGAGACGCCGCGTCACCATGAAGAATGAGAAGGTCGTTTCCCTCTTTGTGGCGACGATCGCCTCGAACGAGAAAGTTGGCAAGTTCTCACGTTGCAGGAGTCAAACCCGTGTACGGACGGCCGGTACGCGGGAGATCGTCCAGGTTTGTGAGGTTTTGTGCGATGATGCAAGATGACAGACGCATCGCCCAGCGACTCACTGTGCTTTTGTTCACTGCCAGGTCCCCGTAGACATTCTGCAAGCGCCTGTGAATATCTGCGGTGCTCTGGTTTTCCTCGAAAAGAAACTCGATGACAACTCTGTTTGGAATGCACCTCCGTTGCAGACGCCATTTTGAACGCTACGTATAGCGCTGCCACCTATTGCAACTTCATGAAACTGTAGGGACTGAAGTGGAAATATTCCACTACCTCCCACAACAATTTTTTCATTTTTAAACTGAAACTGGCCGAAAAAAAAATACGTTGCACTATTTACTGAACGCGCCTCGTACGTATCTGGGAGATATGATTATGCATGCTGAAGATATGTGTGTGAATATCTCGTATAGAAGAACTGCGGCATTCTAGGCATAAGACACTCTCAGCGGAACATGCTGGCGAGCGTTTCGCCTGGACAGAAATAGCGATTAAAGCGAAGCGATTTGGTAGCTTGCCATGGCACGACGGGAGACGCCTGTTAGGAGCGGCTGTTTCCCAGCAGGTAATTGGAGCGCCGCTCACACCTATCAAAGAGACTTCTTTTTCATACATAGCTTTGTGTGAACTACATTATGGACATTCTCAGCTTCGATGGTAAATTGGGCACAAAAAGCCCACACTAAATGCCATTCTCTTGGCGCACACTGAACGGAGGCGTCGGTAGCGGGATACTCTGCAGAGGAGAACAATTTTTAGTTGCTGAAGTGCCCGATTATACTCTATGAATTTCATCGTGATGGCGTACTGTGTGCCGCTTGACCTAAATACACAGGTGCCTCGCAGATTCGGTGTCCTGTGATGCGAAGTGTATGAGGCAGTTTAGTTTTGAATTTTTGAACAATTTGACCTTCTTGAGAAATTAATCTCTTTTTTTTGGGAGGGAGGACGGGTTTATAAATATTTAACTATTGTGTACGAGGTGACATTGGCTCAACGACTGAAACAACAGGTGACTTTATGTTTTAGCCACAGAGCACTGTATTAAGAGCAGCCCTCCAAGGTTGTTTGCAGACGATACTGCCGTTTACCGTCTAGTAAAGTAATTAGAAGATCAAGACCAATTGCAGAATGATTTAGACAAGATGTCTGTTTAAAACTAAACTCCTCCCGAACAGGCCATGAAGGGCCAATCGTACCGACCTGCCGCCGTGTCATCCTCAGCCCATAGGCGTCACTGGATGCGGATACGGAGGGGCATGTGGTCAGCACACCGCTCTCCCGGCCGTGTGTCAGTTTCCGAGCCTCACAAGGGCTGAGTGTACCCCGCTTGCCAACAGCGCTTGGCAGACCGGATGGTCACCCATCCAAGTGCTAGCCCAGCCCGACAGCGCTTAACTTCGGTGATGTATCGGCAACCGGTATTACCACTGCGGTAAGGCCGTTGGCTTAAGATGTCTGTATGATGTAAAAAGGAGTAATTTACTGTACAGAATAAAAAAGTTTGAGGTCATCTTCACTATTCATAAAGCACACGAACTTTAAGGCTGTCAGTTCAGCTAAATGTCTAATGATTACAATTACGATCAAATTAAATTGTAGCCATCACAGAGTAAACGTTGTGGGGAAGGGGAGCCCAAATACGGTGATTTTTTGGCAGAACACTTAGAAGATGCACCAAATCTACAAAAGAGGTAGCATACATTATGCTTTTATGTTATTTTCTGGTGTAGCGCTGCGCGGTATAGGATACTTACTACGGAGGGCTTTCCACAAGTAATGCAACACTATTTTTCTCGGCCGATTTCGGTTGAAAAAATGCGGGGCTGTGGTACATCGTGCAATCATCCCGTTTCAGCTCTTATACTTCATGAAGTTTAGATCGGTGGCAGCGCTATATGTAACCTTCAAAATTGCTTCTTTAACTGAGGTGCGTTCCAAGCACAGAGCTCTCATTATCTCTTTTGGCGAAAAACCAGAGCATCGTAGAGATTCGTAGGGGCTTGTAGAGTGTCTGTAGAGACCTGGCAGTGAATAAAAGCACGGTGAGTCGTTGGGCGAGGCGTCTTTCATCGTCGCAAAAAAGGTCGCGCAAACCTGTCCGATATCCCGCTTGCCCACCGGCCGCACACAGCTGTGACTCCTGCATTGTTGGAACGTGCGGACACTCTCATTCGAGGTGATCGACGGATCACAATCAACCTCACTGATCAACTGGTAGTACTGACGCACTCTTACAGCAAAAGAAGCTCGCAAAACTCCGTAAGACTCTTGTTCCTCATCTACCCTGCAACCCAGTTCTCGCACCTTCCACCTTGCATCTGTTTGGCCCTTTGAAGGGTGCATTCTATGGGGAGCAGAACGTGGATAATGCAGTGCTTATTGATGCATCAATACGTTGGCTCCGACGTCGAACAGTAGAGTTGTGACATGGGGTCATACAGGTCATCCAGTACATAGGAAAACAGGTTTTTGTAGCCAAAAGAGTGGTGTATAATGTGACGTATTGGAATACTAAATAAAACCAACCTGATTTCAGAAAAAAATGTGTTGCATTACTTATTGCACGCCCCTCGTAGATAGGACTGACAGAGGACATCGGAAAAGTTCAAAAAGGGCAGCTAGTTTTGCACTGTCGCGAAAAACAGGAGAGAGTGTCACGGATATGAAAAGTGAGATGCGGTGTCAGTCATTAAAACGAAGGCGTTTATCGTTGCGACGAGATTTTTTCACGAAATTTCGATCGTCAACTTTCTTCTCAGAATTCGAAAATGTTTTGTTGAGTCTTATCTACGTTGGGAAAAATGTTCATTATAATAATATAAGTCAGAGATAGCACGGAAAGATATAAGTGTTCGTTTTTCCCAAGCGTTATTCGGGAGGTGAGCGTAGAGAAATAGTCTGGAAGTGTCTGCCAAGTATTTAAGCGTCAATTACATAGTAGTCG
This sequence comes from Schistocerca nitens, assembly GCF_023898315.1. Classification (NCBI taxonomy): domain Eukaryota; kingdom Metazoa; phylum Arthropoda; class Insecta; order Orthoptera; family Acrididae; genus Schistocerca; species Schistocerca nitens. The sequence continues at coordinate 282,330,198 of NC_064620.1, forward strand.
TGTAGAAGTAGACGGAGACAGAGTGAATGCAGTGTACTGCGATTGTCACTAACATCAAACTGGGAATCTTTCATGATTTTCGATTACTCTGTTTGCTTTCATTTTGAACTTGGTCCTAAAGTTAAATACGACTCTTATTTGCGCCGGCCAGGGTGGTCGAGCGGTTCTAGGCGCTACAGTGTGGAACCGTGCGACCGCTACGGTCGCAGGTTCGAATCCTGCCTCGGGCATGGTGTGTGTGATGTCCTTAGGTTAGTTAGGTTTAAGTAGTTCAAAGGGACTGATGACCTCAGAAGTTAAGTCCCATAGTGCTCAGAGCCATTTGAACCATCGACTCTTACTTGCCCTATTTTCTTGTTAATTTACTAGCAACAGCAACTAAAGATAATTTTTGCTCCACATCAAAATACGCTCACGAAGGAAAACTTGCTCTATGGAGATCGAGTGAACATGGCATATTGCGAGCATCATTAACATCAAACTGGGATTGTTTCGTGACATCCCTATACTCTGTTTGTTTACATTTTGGTCTTGCACCGAACGTTCAATGTAACACTTCTTTCCTCTGTGTTTACACATTCATTTATTAGTAACAGCAATTAAGAATAATTTTTGCTGCTACGGACGCACATCGAAATACGCTAAAGGAGGAAAAATTGTTTTCCATTGGTAAACACCAAAAAGGCCAACTGAGTTGGCACTTGATGGTTGGAGTGCTGACACCAAAGTTTTCAGATACTATGCGTAACCAGTTACATTGGCCTCTGATGTGGTATATATAGAGATCGTGTAAACCCTTTCAGCGTCAACTACAGCCTGAAGATGGCGCATTGAAGCGCCGAAACTGGTAGATACAAAATAAATAAAATCGTAAGGACGGCTGTAGGCTTTTCATTTTCTAACAATAGTAAACGGCCGTCACCTCCAAGACCTCCTGTCAAAAGGATAAAGATGCATAACGGTGAAATTACGTCCTGACGTCTTCGGGTTGCGCGGGCACTCCTCATTATAGGTGTCGGACATCGTAGGCTGGATAGACTGGTAAAACAGAACAGGCGGCGAACTGTGGCGGAACTAACATCACACTTTATTGCTGGGCGGAGTACAAGTATGTCTGAACACACAGTGCACCCAACACTCCTGACGACGGGCCTCAGCAGCCGACGATCCGTGCATGAGCCAATGTCAACACCACGACATCGGCAACTGCCACTGAAATGGGCACGTGACCACCGGCACTGGACGTTGGCGCAGTGGCACAGCTTTGTATGGTCTGATGAGTCACGATACCTTCTTATCTGCCGATGGGAGAGAGCGAATACACGTGTACACGTGCTCGACGGAGACGAGCTGACGCTGACTCCATTATGCTCCGGGGAACATTCACGTGGTGCTCGTGCAAGGCACCGTGACGGCCAAGGAGTATCGTACAGTGGTTGAGGAGCACGTCCACCCCTTCATAACGATCATGTTTCCCAACAGCAGTCGCATTTTTCAGCAAGATAATGCGCCAAGTCACAAGGCCAGAAGTATGATAGAATGGTTCGGGGAAAACAGTGGCGAGTTCCAGTTGATGTGCTGCCCCTCAACTGGCCAGATCTGAACCCGATCGAACACATCAGAGATGTGATTGAACGTAGCGTCAGAGCTGATCGCCTCCCTCCCCTGAATTTACGTAATTAGGTGATATGTGTGTGCAGATGTGAATTTACGTAATTAGGTGATATGTGTGTGCAGATGTGGTGCCAACTTCCTCCAGCAACCTCCAGCCAAGTCACAAGGCCAGAAGTATGATAGAATGGTTCGGGGAAAACAGTGGCGAGTTCCAGTTGATGTGCTGCCCCTCAACTGGCCAGATCTGAACCCGATCGAACACATCAGAGATGTGATTGAACGTAGCGTCAGAGCTGATCGCCTCCCTCCCCTGAATTTACGTAATTAGGTGATATGTGTGTGCAGATGTGAATTTACGTAATTAGGTGATATGTGTGTGCAGATGTGGTGCCAACTTCCTCCAGCAACCTCCAGCCAAGTCACAAGGCCAGAAGTATGATAGAATGGTTCGGGGAAAACAGTGGCGAGTTCCAGTTGATGTGCTGCCCCTCAACTGGCCAGATCTGAACCCGATCGAACACATCAGAGATGTGATTGAACGTAGCGTCAGAGCTGATCGCCTCCCTCCCCTGAATTTACGTAATTAGGTGATATGTGTGTGCAGATGTGAATTTACGTAATTAGGTGATATGTGTGTGCAGATGTGGTGCCAACTTCCTCCAGCAACCTCCAGCCAAGTCACAAGGCCAGAAGTATGATAGAATGGTTCGGGGAAAACAGTGGCGAGTTCCAGTTGATGTGCTGCCCCTCAACTGGCCAGATCTGAACCCGATCGAACACATCAGAGATGTGATTGAACGTAGCGTCAGAGCTGATCGCCTCCCTCCCCTGAATTTACGTAATTAGGTGATATGTGTGTGCAGATGTGAATTTACGTAATTAGGTGATATGTGTGTGCAGATGTGGTGCCAACTTCCTCCAGCAACCTCCAGCCAAGTCACAAGGCCAGAAGTATGATAGAATGGTTCGGGGAAAACAGTGGCGAGTTCCAGTTGATGTGCTGCCCCTCAACTGGCCAGATCTGAACCCGATCGAACACATCAGAGATGTGATTGAACGTAGCGTCAGAGCTGATCGCCTCCCTCCCCTGAATTTACGTAATTAGGTGATATGTGTGTGCAGATGTGAATTTACGTAATTAGGTGATATGTGTGTGCAGATGTGGTGCCAACTTCCTCCAGCAACCTCCAGCCAAGTCACAAGGCCAGAAGTATGATAGAATGGTTCGGGGAAAACAGTGGCGAGTTCCAGTTGATGTGCTGCCCCTCAACTGGCCAGATCTGAACCCGATCGAACACATCAGAGATGTGATTGAACGTAGCGTCAGAGCTGATCGCCTCCCTCCCCTGAATTTACGTAATTAGGTGATATGCGTGTGCAGATGTGAATTTACGTAATTAGGTGATATGTGTGTGCAGATGTGGTGCCAACTTCCTCCAGCAACCTCCAGCCAAGTCACAAGGCCAGAAGTATGATAGAATGGTGAAAGGTGGCTACACTGAGCCACAGCGCCAGAGATCGCTAGAGAGCATTGTTCCGCCGCCTCCACTGGCACAGTCATTATTGAGATGTGCTAGAAGTCAGTGCTTGTCGAGGACTCGTAGTAGTCAGTTCGTGTTGAGATGTGCTTGCTGAGATGTGATACTGAAAAATTCTTGTTGAGATGTTGTAATAGCGAATCGGTGTGGAGATATATTGTAATTATGAGAGTGATTTTGGTCAATATATGAAGGTAACGAAACTTGATTTATTTTTCATTATTTCCATGTTTTAAATAATGTGTCATAACAGGTTCAGTCAACAAAGCATCTGGCTTGTGTTCTTGGATTAGAGTGTAATTGTGGTTCTCTTGAGTAATTATGGTATTCGTATTTTCTTTAATTAATTCAGTATAAATGGTATTTGAAATTCTTGTCTTTTGAAGAAGAACCGTGCCAGATGTGTACGTTGAGTCATACTTCCACACACAGAACAGTTACACTTGTGCTTTGGTTTCGTAGGTTTTTATAGTTGCTGGGGACTTAATTAATTAATTGTGTTAATGAAAATTTCCATTTCATTCTTTGTTATTGTTCTATGCAGTCAGATAGCGTAATAATACTAGTCAGGGCCAACCGGTACGAGACTTCGTAATCGGACAGACTAATACTAAAGCAGAAATTAAAATTATTTGCATTTCATTTTAATTAAGCCCCCATGCACGTGGCGACCGCTGCTTCGGATCGTCCCTTGGAATTCTTCTGATTGTAAAAATAGTAGACAGTAGTATTGTTGTAGTAATTTGTAGTCTAGTAATTGTAGTCTATATTGCATGTGTAGATTTGGTAATTGGCATTCTTCTAATGGTATTTTTCAAAATTTATTTTTTTTTGTTGCCTTGTATACGCGTTTGACGATTTAGTGCAATTATTTCAATTGTTCGTTAATCGCGTTTGAGGGAAGCATTCTGTGTGAATGGTATTGTTGGTGATAACGTGTTATATTCTCTGTAATTTTCGTACAGTGACGAGTTTTGTATGTTTTGTAAATGATTACGCGATCGATGAAAAAGGCAAAAATGATGGATAGTCAGAATGACGAAATTGTTGACATGGCGAACTCGCCAACACAGGGGAACAGTATGATGAATAATGAAGTGGAAAACAATTTAATAAGCAGGGAAAATAGTCCAGAACCATTTCAAAATTTTTCTCAATCAGAAAATTTTCAGAATTCGAGATTAACGACAGAAGATTCTGAAATAGTATCGAACACAAATAGCTTTACAGCCATGACGAAGGAAACTGGTTTTGCGGGAAATGTTAGGGGCGAAAAGAATTTTGAACCATTTAATATGGAGCAGTTGATGGGTGCAATATTAAATTTGGGATCACAAATAGGAACAATTACAACTGATATGGGAACAATTAAAACAGAGATAGGAACAATTAAAACAGAGATAGGAACAATTACAACTGAGATGGGAACAATGGAAACACGGTTAGATTCACGACTAGGGACATGTTTCAAAAACATGAAAGATGAATTAAAGAAAGAAATTAGAGAAGAAGTACAACCGATTTTGAATGCTCACAATAATAGATTAATTGCAGTAGAGATTAGACAAAGGGAACAGGATAGAGAACAGGAGGAAAGAGATCGCGTGATAGTGCAGAAATTTTCAGAGTTAAATTTACAACGTGCACACGATAAGGAAGAAATATTTGAGAGAATCGAGGAATCCGTACCAAATGACAGATTAAATAACCTAACACAACAATATGAACAGTTAACTACCAACTGTGTCAACACTGAAACCCGAGTCGCGACACTTACGGAAGACGTAGTTAAACAGAAAGAAAAAATAGGTGACTTATCGGAAAGAGTTGAGGAGATTTCAGATAAATTGACAAATCTTAGTTTAAATGGGGACAGAGACTCAGATGATACAGCACCATTGCCATTTGCAGAAACCGAAGAGTACCAGAACATAAATAAGCATGTTGAAAATCAGGGAAAAGTTAATGAACGCGTCAAAAGGGAATCTGAGGCATTACAAAAGCAAGACAAATATATTGAAAGCGAAATCGCAGGAAAAGACAGCAGACGAAATTTATTATCACAGATAGCAGAGGGCTTTGAAGAAAGTAATTTGTTTCATTTACGGGATGTAACAAGAGAGCGCCAGGCGCGGGAACTTGACAATAATCGACATTGGGACTGGGACAGACGCGGTAGGCCTTTGTCGCCGCGAGGCGGAAGCTTTGACTGTAAACACTTCTTGACTGTTCGGAAATTTAAGATCTTTTGCAATTCTAGGAATGACATACGTCCATGTTCATGGTTGGATCGATTTACGTGCGCACTTCCGCCAGATTTGCCACAAACTGGAAATTATGTGCTGCTATTAAAGCCCTCAGGGGATTCACTACACTAAGTGAATATGTGCCGTAGCGATCACAGGGCCCCGAGCTGTAGTGGTGCTATTTCCCTCTTAGTTTTCTGCACCGCTACTTACTCTTTTACTATTCTTTGCATCTATAAAAACAACTCTTCTACTATCAATCTATCTAGACAGTAGGTAAACATTAACTGGATATGACGATTTTACCCAAAAGTGACTTCGGAAATTAGTATTTGGACTTACTATATTTTCTGCAGCATTCATTCGTAGTTTAAACGAAATTGTACCTGTTTATCTTCGTGACAATATTACTTCTTATGTTGACGACATTCTTATTGCTAAACGTTCTTGGAGTGAGCACAACAAAATTTTGGATTCATTATTACGTATTTTTGCACGAGTTGGCATGACAGTGAACTTGGAAAAATCAGAATTTGGTCGTTCTCAGGTGAAATTTCTCGGTCACATTATTTCTACAGAAGGTATTCTTCCTAATCCAGAGAAGCTAGACGCTATTCGTAATTATGCTGATCCTTCCACAGAACATGATGTTCGTAGTTTCCTTGGAGTCTGTAATTTTCTTAGATGCTTTGTTAGATTGGATGATTTGGCCACACCTCGTTTATGTGAACTATCTGGAAAAAATTCTAATTGGTGTTGGGATGAGGAAGCTCAGTCAGAATTTGAACAACTTCGTGATGCTTTAGTTGCTGCTCCACTTCTTTCACATCCGGATTTATCTAAAGATTTTTGTTTGGCGACGGACTCATCATACAAAGGCCTAGGTGCACATTTATTTCAAGAGATAGAAGAAAACGGCGTTGTAGTACAGAAGACAATTGCATTTGGAAGTCGTGTTCTCTCTAAATCAGAGAAGAATTATTCGATTACGGAACTTGAAGCTTTGGCTGTTGTATGGGCTTTCACAAAATTTCGCACATTTTTGTTTGGCAGACATACTAAGGTTTACACCGATCATCGAGCTCTGGAATTTCTTATGTCGACAAAATTAACTCATGGCAGATTGTCACGATGGGCGTTGTATCTACAGGAATTTGATTTTAGCATTGTTTACATACAGGGATCTTCAAATATTGTTGCTGATGCTTTATCACGTGCACCTATGGGTTTGAAACAAAGTGCTGAAGAGGACTGCAAAGAAAACCATTATTGTTTGATGTATATTCAAGGTGTTGCGTTTGAGAACTTTATTTCGTCTTCGCTCCAGGACATCGCTAAGGAGCAAAATAAGGATCCAATCTGGAAGGACATTAAGGAGAAGTGGAGGAGAAAGGAAAGCGTAGCGATTAGACAGCATTATTTAGTTCGCAATGACATTCTTTTTAAACGGAAATCGGTTGACAACTCTGTTTGGTTAGTTTGTATTCCTGATGAGTGGGTCAATAAATTGATTTGGTACACACATTTCAGTTATGCGCACTTTGGTCCCAGAAAATGCTTTCATAAATTACGAGAAAATTGCTACTTCAGTAATATGGAAAAACGTATTCGATCTGTTCTTGCCAAATGCAAATTATGTCAAATGGCTAAGCCGCCAACTGTTTCTCACAGAGCACCGTTGTTTCCTATCATTCCAGCGAAATTAAAGGACATGGCTGCAGTCGATTTGTTCGGTCCAGTGGTTCGTTCTACTAATGGTTTTGCGTACATTTTCGTAGCAGTGGAATTGACATCAAAATACGTGTGTTTTACACCATTACGCAAAGCAACAGCTCGTTCAGTATCTAATGCTTTCATCAAACATTTTCTTAAAGAAGTTGGTCATGTTGATAAGGTTATATCAGATAATGGATCACAGTTTCGCTCTAAAATTTGGCTTCGTACTCTACGGCGTCGTAAAATTAAACCAATTTTCATTTCACTTTTTCACCCTCAATCTAATGCTTCAGAGAGATGGATGAAGGAAATCAATAAATTGTGCCGTCTTTATTGTCATCAGAATCACAGAACTTGGGATCAGTATCTTCATATTTTTCAAAACATTCTGAATGAACTTCCTAATGACTCAACTTCTTTACCGCCTACACTGATATTAAAAAATAAAGCACCGACAAATCGCATTTCTGAAATCGTTCCTTTTCCGCCTTCACGAAAACTGCGGCATTCTGAAGTTGTCAACCTGGCTCTACGAAATATTGCATCTGCGGCTGCTAGAAGAGAGAAATCAGCTAAGCGTCCTGGTCGTTTAAAAAATCTTGTCAGTTGGTCAAAAGGTGTTAATTAAGTCTCATCGTTTGTCTCACAAAGGAAAAGGCTTGTGTCGCCAATTTTTTCTGCTTTATAACGGTCCATATAGAATTCGCAAAATTATACATGATAACACTGTTGAAGTAGAAACTCTTAAATCTCGACGCTCTAAGGGAATACATCACGTATCTAACGTTAAAATTTTTGTGGAATGACATACTTGTGAGAAACTAATAGCTATACGTAAACATGGAGAGAGTACAAGGATACCGCGCTGTGTTTGGCGGCGGCACATACTCAAAGCAACAGTCAGTCTGCGCGCCGCACAAGGCAGTCGTTGACCGCAAACAATCACTTCCTACGTCACGCGCCTACAGCTGATCGAGCGCTCAGTGCGAATGCACTGACAGACGTAAATAAATACACAGTTTAATTTCTCCGACTAAATTCTGTATAAAGCTATGGTGATTTCAAAAATTATGTTATTAACGTTCAGTATTTTTCAGGATACGGTTGTATAAAGTATTTAAGACCTTCAGGTAAATTCTGTGCGTGTCCGACGTTAAGAGGACTTGCTATGGAGAAAATTTCAGGAAGAATGTAATTTCAAAAAAAAAAAAAAAAAAAAAAAAAAAAAGAAAAAAGGGAAGTAAAAAAAAAAGGTAACGATTAATTGAGTTTATTTTTCAGGTAACATAATTCCACTTAGGTACGTACTTTAGACGTAATTTGCTGCTCGCGATTACGTGACTCATACTTTGTGCTAATTTCATGTTCTATGAATTTACTTGTGAAGCGACGTGCTTGCGCACATTAACTGATTTTGACAGTGATTGACTAATGAACAGGGTTGTTATTTGTGTATATTAGGCATCGCTTGGCTGCTATGCTTTTTCACTGATGTCATATTTTTTTTAATTATGTGCCTGCTGTGCTTATTTATTTAAATTATAATTGTCACCTGATTAATTGTGCTGATGTGGTTAGATATGTAAGTTATACTTTGTGATTTATCTGCTTGCGCCTTCATGTGTACTTATTAAGATTACATATGAACATTTATTTGCTTATGTCGATGTGATGCTAATGACCTGTTTATTGTGTAAGGCATGTTTGCTGCTGTGCGTATGGATTGCATATTTACACATTTCTGTTTTGTTGTCATAACTACTCTTCAATTTAGTATATAGAAATGCTGATATACTGTGTACGAACATAGAGTTTAGGTTACACTGTGGTATTAATTATAGATTGTTCGCTTGGCAGAGCCTCGTTGTAAGAATTGTGCTGCATCCACTTGTTGACATTCTGTTCTCTACTGGTATATTTACTCGCTATTGCATGTTTTGCTTACGCTCAGTGCCTTATATTTTTAAGATAAGAAAATGAACTGCAGTAATTCGACATAAACGACATTAGTACAAGAAACTTCATAGAAGTCACATGAGCTGGAGGTTTTATGAAAGCTGTATAAATGTATGCTAATAGGAAGGAAGCTAACGACATGACATACCAAAACTAGGTTTAGACCATTGACAGTTATTACACTGCGTTTTCCGTGAGCAATTGAAATAGGAAGTGCCACTTGACACAAAAAATACTCCACATGTTTGCTTCTGCTATGATTCTTGAAGTGGTGTACACACTGTGAAATATTATGATCATTCACACTCCGTAATCGTACTTAATTACTGAGAGTTATTCGAACTAAGTCTGTTAGAGGTCATGTATGCATTTCTTTTATTTAATGATGGACAAGGAACCAAAATGTATCTTATAATTTATAATGAGTAGAAAATTTGGGTCAGATGGATTACACAGAGGTTGTGTGTGGACACTGTGTCTTCGGATTGCATGGGATGCTGAATTGAAGTTGCACTAGGATTTTGTCTGTACTTGTTCGAGGAGACTGACTAGAGGAAAGAGTTGTTATGGAAGTGAAATGATATTGGTGCTGAGGTTTATATGTACAGACGTATTATTGAGGTATTGAGATTATGTGAAGTTGATGATTATTCGAGTTTTGTGGACAAGAGGTAAGGTAAATGAGGTATTATTGAAGTTAAGTGATGATTATTGGAGTTTTGGTGGATAAGAGGTAAAGTAAGTGAGGAGCATATTTTTTTTTTTTTTTGTTGGTCCATATGGAACAAGGAGGATGAAGATGGCAGACTAGAACACTCAAGTAGAAAGAAGATTGCCTACACACACACTTTGTCAAATCGCTATGCAGTATATACTTTTTTTTGAGAGAGGAAGTATTTGCATATATTGGCTCACTGACAGTTGTTCAGCAACAGAACATTTTGATCTGGCTTGGCAAACATTGGTCTTGACATGATGACTATGACATTGACTAACTATTATTGACTGTTATACATTGCTGCCACTACTACTTCATACACATGATGAACATAAAATTTTGACAGAATTGCATTTACACAGTTAACACTATTCAATTACACAGTAGCACTAATGTGGATGAAAGATGAGTGAGTGTGTTTTGTGTGTTTTCCGTTTATAATCCCAGAGAAGTGATCCCAACCTATCTCCTAAATATTATTTCACTTGTTTGTTGTGGCTTGCACTGACACCCATAAATATTATAGGTTAACTGTTATTGTGTACTGTAATAGTTAATGTGACAATTACCTGATATCATTTGTGTGTTTATTATGATTTGTATGTTTAGTGTAAGAGCATTGATAATAATTTGTTAAAGAAATTGTATGTGCATTCAAACTATTATTCATGACTGAACTGTCTCAGTAGTTATGGTGAATAGTATGGACTGTTACTTGCACCTTTTCTACATGATTGGTGCTACAAGGATATGTTTAATTTCTGCCGATGAACTGTGTGATCAGTGATTGTAAAAAAATTATGGACTGTTACTTGTACCTTCTCTACATGATTGGTGCCACTAGGACATGTTTAATTTCTGCTTATAAACTCTGATGAACAGTGTGATCAGTGATACTAGATTTTATGGAACTGCTTCTGCTGAGAAATGTGACTTGTTGCTGTGTGTACCTGCTCAACATTGCTGGGTACCACTGATGGGACTGCTTCTACTGAAATGATGTTGCTTCTTGCTGTCTGCACCTGATCAACATTGATGGTGCCACTGATGGATTGCTTCTACTGAAATGGAGTCACCTGTTGCTGTGTGCACCTGATCAACATTGCTGGTGCCACTAATGGACTGCTTCTACTGAAATGGTGTTACTTGTTGGTGTCTGTACCTACTCAACATTTCTGGGTGCCACTGATGGACTGCTTCTACTGAAATGAAGTCACCTGTTGCTGTGTGCACCTGATCAACATTGCTGGGTGCCACTAATGGACTGCTTCTACTGAAATGGTGTTACTTGTTGGTGTCTGCACCTACTCAACATTGCTGGGTGCCACTGATGGATTGCTTCTACTGAAATGAAGTCACCTGTTGCTGTGTGCACCTGCTCAACATTGCGGGTGCCACTGATGGACTGCTTCTATTGAAAAAAATGTTACTTATTGGTATTTGCACCTGTTGACCATTGCTGGGTGCTACTGCTGGAACTGTCAACTGCTTATTCTTGGGCTATGGAAAGCGTTTATGTGAATATTTGTATAAACTGATTTATTGTGTATTACCGTTTGTGGAAAGTTATGAGACTCTTACCTGCACATATTCGTCATTCCTGACGCTATTGATTGAACTGTTTAACCACATAATACTTGTATAAACTGTTATGTAAAGTCACATGTATGAAAGAATTTGTATTGCTTACTGTATTCTATATAATAGGTTATTGAAAGGTCAGTGCAAAGCCAAAATTTTATCTAGTTATATGATATTTACGTATTAATATTATCTTTTATTTTTGTCTATATTTTTTTGACGAATTTGGTGGTATTTTCACCACCAATGCTGGCAAAAATACCATCAAATTCTAGCCGTGGAGGAAGGGCATATGAAAGGTGGCTACACTGAGCCACAGCGCCAGAGATCGCTAGAGAGCATTGTTCCGCCGCCTCCACTGGCACAGTCATTATTGAGATGTGCTAGAAGTCAGTGCTTGTCGAGGACTCGTAGTAGTCAGTTCGTGTTGAGATGTGCTTGCTGAGATGTGATACTGAAAAATTCTTGTTGAGATGTTGTAATAGCGAATCGGTGTGGAGATATATTGTAATTATGAGAGTGATTTTGGTCAATATATGAAGGTAACGAAACTTGATTTATTTTTCATTATTTCCATGTTTTAAATAATGTGTCATAACAGGTTCAGTCAACAAAGCATCTGGCTTGTGTTCTTGGATTAGAGTGTAATTGTGGTTCTCTTGAGTAATTATGGTATTCGTATTTTCTTTAATTAATTCAGTATAAATGGTATTTGAAATTCTTGTCTTTTGAAGAAGAACCGTGCCAGATGTGTACGTTGAGTCATACTTCCACACACAGAACAGTTACACTTGTGCTTTGGTTTCGTAGGTTTTTATAGTTGCTGGGGACTTAATTAATTAATTGTGTTAATGAAAATTTCCATTTCATTCTTTGTTATTGTTCTATGCAGTCAGATAGCGTAATAATACTAGTCAGGGCCAACCGGTACGAGACTTCGTAATCGGACAGACTAATACTAAAGCAGAAATTAAAATTATTTGCATTTCATTTTAATTAAGCCCCCATGCAATGGTTCGGGGAAAACAGTGGCGAGTTCCAGTTGATGTGCTGCCCCTCAACTGGCCAGATCTGAACCCGATCGAACACATCAGAGATGTGATTGAACGTAGCGTCAGAGTTGATCGCCTCCCTCCCCTGAATTTACGTAATTAGGTGATATGTGTGTGCAGATGTGAATTTACGTAATTAGGTGATATGTGTGTGCAGATGTGGTGCCAACTTCCTCCAGCAACCTCCAGCCAAGTCACAAGGCCAGAAGTATGATAGAATGGTTCGGGGAAAACAGTGGCGAGTTCCAGTTGATGTGCTGCCCCTCAACTGGCCAAATCTGAACCCGATCGAACACATCAGAGATGTGATTGAACGTAGCGTCAGAGCTGATCGCCTCCCTCCCCTGAATTTACGTAATTAGGTGATATGTGTGTGCAGATGTGAATTTACGTAATTAGGTGATATGTGTGTGCAGATGTGGTGCCAACTTCCTCCAGCAACCTCCAGCCAAGTCACAAGGCCAGAAGTATGATAGAATGGTTCGGGGAAAACAGTGGCGAGTTCCAGTTGATGTGCTGCCCCTCAACTGGCCAGATCTGAACCCGATCGAACACATCAGAGATGTGATTGAACGTAGCGTCAGAGCTGATCGCCTCCCTCCCCTGAATTTACGTAATTAGGTGATATGTGTGTGCAGATGTGGTGCCAACTTCCTCCAGCAACCTCCAAGGGCTCATTACTTCCATGCCACTATTATACTTGTCAAAGATGGACGTACCGGCTATTAGGCAGATGGTCATAATATTCTTGCAGATCGGCGGACGTAGTAGACGAGGTGTAGACAAATTCTATAGTGCGGGACTCTGCTACCAATCAATGTTTACTCATTGTGACCTACGTTCATATGTAGATAAGATTTACATATTACAGTCTGAATAATTTACTCCGAGTTTATGCAGATATCCAAGCGATCGTGATTACTACAAAAGTACTCACAACAGGAAACCGTACTACAAGTGACAGGGAAAATAATTAGGTGTGACTAAAATTTTAGTGTCCCGGGTGGGTGAACAAAGATTAAAACGACTGTAACAGAAAATGAAAACGGATGATTCTTTTTCTGTGAAAATATTGCAGGTGTGATAAATCGATAACTTACTGCATGTCGTCGCTACAAATTCGACGTTGTTCGGAACATTTTCATTTTGGTGTAATAGAAGACCATTTTGCAATCCACCGTTACAAAGGTTATTAAAACAGAAGTTCAGCAATACAGTCAAGTGCAGTAGAATACCAAAAACAATAGCTGTGGCTAGCCCTTATTTTCCTGTAACAAAAAGATAGCGACATTTGAGCAGCTATCCCTTATTTTCATGTAACAAAAAATAGCGACTTTTGAGCAATCAAGTCTGTTGCAACGTAATGCCGTGCGTTTATTTCTTCGGAACTTTAGAGCCACGTTCATTCCAAATATCGAATGGAAACTGTTAATAAACCTACGTATCGCGTGTACAAAATCTGTGATTCTTTCAAACGGGATCTGTCTGTACTAGCGAATTAATGACATTTAAAATCTGCTTAGCGCTTATAGGGAAGCCTTGTACCTTTCTGTAGTCACATGACTTTAGAAGCAATGTGTATTCGCGACAAAAATTCTGTTCAGCGTATCTGCATGCCAGATGAAGATGTTTAGCTTCAGGAAAGACAAAGTTAACACAGACGTATTCCGACGTTGCGCTTGGCAGCGGAAGCAAGACTCTAGAAACATCGAGACACATTCATCGAAATTTTTGACCTAGAAAAAGCATTAAGCAATGTAAAATGGTGCAATATCCAAATTCTAAGGGAAAATATGAGTCAACTATAGGAAAATTCCGGTAATATACAGTATGTACAAGAGACAAAACGGAAAAACAAAAATGGAACATCAAGGGCGAAGTATTCAGACTAGGTGTCATTAAAATTCAACGTGAAATGATATCAACATTGAGATTCGCTTAGGACATTGTTGTCCTCAGTGGAGGTGAGGAAGAATTACTGAATCTGGTTAGTGGAGTGAATAACGTAATAGGCACACACTATGGATTGAGCGTAAACCGAAGAAACACGGAAGTAACGAAGAGTACCAGATTTCAGACTAGTGATAAACTTAACATCAAAACTGGGGACCGTGAAGTAAACGAAGTGAAGGAATTCTGTTACCTTGGAAACAAATTAACACATGACGGGAAAGGCAAGGAGAACATAAAAGCCTGCCAGTGTGGCAGATCGGTTCTAGGCACTTCAGTCCGGAACCGCGCTGCTGCTACTACGTCGCAGGTTCGAATCCTGCCTCGGGCATGGATGTGTCTGATGTCCTTAGGTTAGTTAGGTTTAAGTAGTTCTAAGTCTAGGGAACTGATGAACTCAGATGTTAAGTCCCATAGTGCTCAGAGCCATTTGGACAATTTTTTTGAAGACAGAGACTGGAATATACAGGGTGATTCAAAAAGAATACCACAACTTTAGGAATTTAAAACTCTGCAACGACAAAAGCCAGAGCTAAGCACTATCTGTCGGCGAATTAAGGGAGCTATAAACTTTCATTTAGTTGTACATTTGTTCGCTTGAGGCGCTGTTGACTAGGCGTCAGCATCAGTTGATGCTAAGATGGCGACCGCTCAACAGAAAGCGTTTTGTGTTATTGAGTACGGCAGAAGTGAATCGACGACAGTTGTTCAGCGTGCATTTCGAACGAAGTATGGTGTTAAACCTCCTGATAGGTGGTGTATTAAACGTAGGTATAAACAGTTTACAGAGGATGGGTGTTTGTGCAAGGGAAGCCCGTGACAGAGCACTTCATCACTGGCCTCCAAGAAGCCCTGATTTTACCCCCTGCGATTTTTTCTTATGGGGATATGTTAAGGATATGGTGTTTCGGCCACCTCTTCCAGCCACCAATGATGATTTGAAACGAGAAATAACAGCAGCTATCCAAACTGTTACACCTGATATGCTACAGAGAGTGTGGAACAAGTTGGAGTATCGGGTTGATATTGCTCGAGTGTCTGGAGGGGGCCACATTGAACATCTCTGAACTTGTTTTTGAGTGAAAAAAAACCTTTTTAAATACTCTTTGTAATGATGTATAACAGAAGGTTATATTATGTTCCTTTCATTAAATACACATTTTTAAAGTTGTGGTATTCTTTTTGAATCACCCTGTATAACAACAGGTCTTTGGGGATATCGGTTGCAAGTGCTCTGAGCTGAAGAAGTTGGTACAGGACAGAAATCCGTGGCGGGCTGCACCAGACATTACTACATCTACATTTACACCTGTATTGTGCATGCCATCTGTCGATGTGTGGCGAAGGGGTAATTCGATTAGTGCCTGAGCTACCGCTATCACAAACCCTTACGTGAAATGTGGGCTGGAATAATGCCTGTTGGAAACATTCTTTATGAGCCGAATGTATCTTATTTTACTGTCAAGATTGTTTCGTGGGATGTATGTGGGATGTAGTAATAAGTTGTCTGATTCACCTCGGAATGTCTCCTCTCAGAATTTTAACAATGAGCTTCTCCTTACCCTAAGACAGATCATGGAGAAGAGATTAGAAAGGATTAGAAGCAGTCATGGTCTTCATAGATCTTGAAAAAGCATGTGACACAGTGCCACTAAAACTATTGTTCGAGGTGCTGTAATCAGGAGAACTGCCAAAAATTAATGTAAGTACCACCATAAAACTTTACGAGTCGGCAGTATGTGTCATTACGTCATTAAATTGGGGAAATAAATTTCTAGATAGGTCTTCAGATAACTAAAGGAGTAAAGCAAGAATGCTGCCTACCTCACACACTCTTTAACACATGTGTGGAGAAAGCACTGGTCCCGTTGTGTAGAAAGTGCATGAGAATGGGGATTGAAGGAGGGAACCAGTGCATGTACACACTTTTCAATGCTGATGATCAGGTGGTTGCAGCAGACGATGTAGAGAATATATCTCATATGCTTAGGAATTTGTTGGAAGTGTATAAAAAGTGGGGTTTGAAAATTAATTTTGAGAAGACGGAATATTTATCCTGCGAAGAAGAGGGAAGTAACTTGGACATTGACGATCATCTTATTAAAGTGTGTAAAGAGTTTAAGTACGTGGGTAGTATTTTATTACATGATGTCAGATGTGACAGAGATCAACCAGGGTAGGGTAGCTATCCAAAAATTCAAAAATTAAATCTTGTTCTTTTGTCCTCAAAAATGAGTTTAGAGGTTGAAACGCATTTTTTTAAAGCCACGGTGGAACCAATAACAGACTATGGGAATGAGTGCTGGGAACTCACAGAAAGACATAAAAAGAGACTTAGAGCTTGAGAAATGGACCACTTGAGAAAATCATGTAGAATTTTTCAACTTGATCACGTAAGAAATGAAGAAATGAGAGAAAAGACGTTGACTCTTTACAGTATTGCGGACAGAAGACAAGGGTTATGGCACGTCAAAGAAAGGATGAAGACAGATGGACCAGGAGAGTACTTTAAGGGGATCCTCCTGCAAGTAGAAAGAGAGAAATACCACGGAAAGGGTGGCTAAGTGGTACCCGAAAAGCGATGGAGAGAGGAGGTATAGAAGAGATGAGGGAAAATGGAGAGATCGAGGAGTTTGGCGACATAGATGAGGGATGCGGCGACAGCTGGTAGGACCCACCGCAACAAGAATATGAGCTCGTCTGCGTTGCACAGTGCTTAGTTAGTAGTGTCTGCCATAGGAATTTGTTAAGCATCTCTGTAATCCTCTCGAGCTTGCTAAACGAACCAGTGACGGAAGATTCAGCTTTTCTTTCGATCTTCTCGCTGTTAATGTTGGCTGTTAAGGGTACCAAACTCACGAGAAATACATAATCATCAGTCAAACAAGAGTCGTTTAAAATATGGGTGATTTACTTTTCTTTTGAATATTGCAATGAACGTCAGTTGGCATCTACTGTTCCTACAACTGGTTTTCGGTTTTGGGTCGCTCCATAGGCATGCTCCTAGATATTTTGTAAGATAGCCAACATCAGGCATAGCCTATAACCCTATCTCACTTCCTTCTCAACCACTGCTTCCCTTTCATGCCCCTCGACTCTAATAACTGCCGTCTGGTTCCTGGACAAGTTGTAATGGCCTTTCGCTCCCAGTATTTTACCCCTCTTACTTTCAGAATTTCAAAGAGAGTATTCCAGTCAACATTGTCAAAAGCTTTCTCTAAGTCTACAAATGCTGTAAAGAGAGGTTTGCCTTCCCTTAACCTAGCTTCTAAGATGAATCATAGAGTCACTATTGCCTCGCGTGGTCCTACATTTCTCTGGGATTCGAAGTGATCTTCCCCGAGGTAGGCTTTTACCAGTCTTTCCATTCTTCTGTAAGGAATTCGTGTTCGTACTGTCCAACCATGACCTACTAAACCGATAGTTCGCTAATATTCACAGCTGTCAGAACGTTCTCTCTTCGGAATTGAAATTATTACAGTCTTCTTGAAGTCTGAGCGTATTTCATGTGTCTTATACGTCTTACACACCAGTTGAAAGAGTTTATCATGGCTGGCTGTCCCAAGACCATCAGCAGTTCTAACGGAATGTCGTTTACTCCCGGGCCCCTGTTTGGACTTCAGTGCTCTGTCAAATTCTTCTCGCAGTACCATATCTCCAATCTCATCTTCATTAATATCGTGTAGGGCCCCCTCGAGCACGCAGAAGTGCCTCAACACGACGTAGCATGGACTCGACTTATGTCTGAAATAGTGCTGGAGGGAATGAACACCATGAATAGTGCACGGCTGTCCACAAATCCGTGAGAGTACGAGGGGGTGGAGATCTCTTCTAAAGAGCACGTTGCAAGGCATTCCAGATATGCTCAATAATGTTCATGTCTGGGGAGTTTTGTGCCAGCGGAAGTGTTTAAACTCAGAAGAGTATTCCTGGAGCCACTCTGTAGCAATTGGACGCGTGAGGTGTCGCATTGTCCTGCTGGAATTGCCGAAGTCCGTCGGAAAGCACATTGGACATGAATGGATGCAGGTGATCGGACAGGATACTTACGTACGTGTCATCAGTCAGAGATGTATCAATGGTCCCGTATCACTCCAACTGCACACGCCCCAGACCATTACAGCGCCTCCACCATCTTGAACAATCCCCTGCTGACATGCAGGGTCCATGGATACATGAGGTTGTCTACGCACCCGTACACGTCCATCTGCTCGATGCAATTTAAAACGATATTCGTCCGACCAAGCAACATATTTCCAGTCATCAACAGTGCAATGTCGGTGTTGACGGGCCCAGGCGAGGCGTAAAGCTTTGCGTTGCGCAGTCATCAAGGGTACATGAGTGGGCCTTCGGCTCCGAAAGCCCACATCGATGATGTTTCGTTGAATGGCTCACACGCTGACACTTGTTGATGGACCGGCATTGAAATCTGCAGCAATTTGCGGAAGGATTGCACTTGTGTCACACTGAATGATTCTCTTTAGTCCTCGTGGGTCCCGTTCGTGCAGGGTCTTTTTCCAGCCGCAGCGTTGTCGAAGATTTGATGTTTTACCGGGTTCCTGATGTTCACGGTACACTTGTGAAATGGTAGTATGAGAAACTCCCCACTTTACCGCTACCTCGGAGATGCTGTGTCCCATCACTCGTGCGCCGACTATAACACCACATTCTAACAACTGCTACAGACACTTGTTGTCTTATATAGGCGTTGCCGACCGCAGCGCCGTATTCTGCCTATTTACATATTTGAATACGCATGTCTATACCAGTTTCCCTGGCGCTTCAGTGTATATGAGATAGGGGAAATACCGTCAGAAATCCAGTTCCAAAGATTGCAGGTGCTGACAAGTGTTCAAACTATACTGCCGGCAGGGACCATGAATTATCGTGAGTTTTCCAGTGATTTAGTGTCGTTAAGCTAGCAGAAGTAGATGTTCAGGTTGCACGATTGTTTTCGTGCATATTTCTACCGGAAATTTCAGTACGGTTACAACATACGTTGGAAATGACATTCACGGGCGGCTCCACAAGTCTAAAACCGCTTAACTATACTGGAAAATACTTTCTGTGGATCCGATTGTGATATACTTCTCATGTATGCTGTTAAGGATGTGTAGGCAATTGCGATCCACTACAGATTTTGCTGCTCTCCATAGAAAATACGTGGTGGAGTAAATTGCGACAAGCAAGGGAGGAGGAGGAGATTAGTGTTTAACGTCCCGTCGACAACGAGGTCATTAGAGACGGAGCGCAAGCTCGGGTGAGGGAAGGATGGGGAAGGAAATCGGCCGTGCCCTTTCAAAGGAACCATCCCGGCATTTGCCTGAAGCGATTTAGGGAAATCACGGAAAACCTAAATCAGGATGGCCGGAGACGGGGACAAGCAAGGGAGCCATAAGTATTTAGAGATGACATGTTTCCAAAAAACCCTCCCAGAAGACGCCTAATGTTTTCAGCTGTGTACGCTGTAGTGCCATCTTATTGAAACCGTGAGTAGATGATTTCGCATTCCTTTAGCTGGCCAAGAAAATCGTGGATTATTAAACAATAATGTTCACTGTTCATGGTATCTTCAAAAAATAAAGGTCCAATAATGCGCTGTCCGGATGTTGCTAGACACTCTCCAGTTTTCTGGTCAAGCGATGGCTTTTCAAGCACATCACGAGTATTTTCGGTTGACCATAGCCGTGTATTTTTTGTGTCAACATGACCAGAGAAGTGGAACCAGACGTCGTCTCTAAAGGTGATTTAAAGAACATCAATAGTATTCCTTTCAATAAAATATGTAAATCAACTGCAACAACTGATTGGCTTTTCATGACCCGCATTTTTAAACCCTTGCACTGCTATCACTTTAATACGGGAACAATTTCAATGTTAGCCTAACGACTTTATGCGTGGTTTTAAGACCGATATAATTTTCTTGTGCCGACTTGCACAATGATTTTGTAGGGCTCCGCTACATGAAGGTACAAATACCCAACAAATTCTGTTCGTTTAGTTTAGGTGGTCTTCCATCTCGTTCAACATACAACACTGAGGTCGTCTACGGAAAAACTTACGTTAAGGGATTTTTTCCTGCACAAAAACCGTGCATTTATCGCCTTTTCGAAACACATACTCAAGAAGGAAAATACATTCCTCAGTTGAGAGCACCATAATTTAGAAACAAACTGAGCACCAAATGATCCACACAGTTAAATGTTACGCAACAGTAGAACGAATTAAAAAAAAAAACAGTCGCGTGTATATGAAAAGAAAGCAATGATGCCACATTTGTTTCGAATTTCCAACGTTATCTACGTTAGTTCAGTGCACGGCGACTTTCCGAATGAACTGTATTATTGGTAAACTAGCAGTCGGAGGTTTGTAGATGACGCTGGAGTTGTCGTGCGATGATGTCTCATACTTGATCAATTGGTGGAAGATCTGGTGATACTCTGTAGAGCATATTGGAAACCAACACCGGTATGAGGACGAGCGTTATCCTGTTGAAAAACACTCCCTAGAACGCTGTTCATGAATGGCAGCGCACCAGGTCGCATCACCAGCTGAGTATAAATTTGCAGTCAGGGTTCGTGATGTAACCACGAGAGTGCTCCTCGTGTTGTACGAAATCGCATCCCAGACCATAACTCCAAACTCAGGGTGCAGGTCCAGCGCGTTTAGGCTGTAGACAGATTGGTTGCAGGCGCTCACTTGGCCTCCTACTACCAACAGACGGCCATCACTGGCATCGAGGCGTAACCGGCTTTTGTCGGAGAAAACAACGGACCTCCACTTCGTCCTCCAATGAGCTCTCGTTTGACACAACTGAAGTCGCCAACTGCAGTGTTTACGATGAGCTGGCCCGGAGCTGTTATTGAAGCAACCGATTTGTAACAGTTTGCTGTGTCACTGTTGTACCAATTGCTGCTCGAACTGCTGCTGTAGTGGCATTGCGAAATTCCACAGCCATACGATCTTCACTCTCAGTAGTGTCACATGGTCGGGCGGCTCGGTCTTCTTGAGACAGCACCTTCCCGTGACCGCTGCTGCAGTATCGCAGAAGGAACATCAAGCTCGTTGTAGCCCTATTAGACGACCTCATTCACACTCAGTGAGTTGCTGATAATGGCACCTTCGTCGGCTTAAAGGCATTCTTGACTAACATCAGCTCACTATGTCCAATCTCAATGATAGCTAACGCTCACAATCATTGAATGCTCGTGGTGGAGCTACTAGCGCTACTCTCATGTGACTTGCACTAAATTTGAGTAGATTTCATATTTCAGGTGTAGAAACACGCCTTCCAATTTTCGTTCATCTCCCACAACTCCTTCTTGGTGGGACAATTTTTTTTCCTTCAGTGTGTTTTGTGGTGTGTGTCTGGTGGTGATCTTTGGCTCTTGCGAGACGGTGATGACGACTGGTTTTGCAGGGCAAGTTGGTGCCGTGAAACTGGAATTTCGAGGCGCGCTTCTCTTCCCACATGCACAGCTGGTCGTCCCACCTGCCCAGATGGTCGCTCTTGCGTGCATGAGGTGCTGAACTTGCTCCAGAGGGCGTGATTGTGTGCGGAGAGTCGTGGGCACAGCGTCACGCTGAGCTGAGCTGCGGCAGCGTGACAGGGGGAACGGGAGTCAACAGTTGGGAGCGCCAGCGGCAACCTCAGCTCGAGGCACGGGTGGACGGGGCTGGGGGCAGCGACGGACAAGTTGTGGAGAGGGGCCAGCGGCTGGTGTGGCGCACCAGCCACACTTGTTCGCTTCAGCGTGGCTAGACCAAGGAGTTGGAGTTGCCAGGGCCGGAGTCTTCTGGAGAAGCTAGTCAGTGGGACGACACAGAGGCAGCCACTTCCATTTGTGCCAGCGCCAAGATCTGCTATTTGCAGAGCAGGATGAAGGAAATAAAGGAAGAAAGAACAGGATTTAACCCTGGTGAGACACACTTAGTAAATGCTAGTACTGCAGACACTCTGGGGTGTTAGACACCCCAATTTTAATTTTAATGGTATGTTGTCATATAAGTACAGATAACTTTATCCAACACTATTTGTCTGTAGGTTATTGCTGTTGTGTGTGTATAAAATTATTAGATTATAAGTAATACTCTCTGTATTATTATGTAATAAACCCTTTAGTGTACTATTTTGCACAATATGTAGATGGTAAATTTTAGATTTTTTTGTCAATTTTTTGTAATTGATTTGGGGCAATAATAAATTAATACAAGTATACAATACAGAGCATATTTACAAAAAAAATACAAAATTCAAAGGTATAAACAATAGTGTGGCTTATCCTGGACAATAATCATCCAACATTTTCAGTTCTCGCACCCGTAGCAGAGTTTGACACGATGTTCGTCACACGTATACCTTTTGCAGGAAATACATCTAGTCTTTGTTTTTCTGTCTCTATTTCTGGGGCAGAAGTTGCATCGTCTCTGAAGAGCTGGTCCATCATCTTGTGGGCGAATCACTGCTTCATTATTTTGCACACGCAGTATTTCACAAATTGAGTTGCGAATACTTCGCCTGAGAGTAGGAACTTCCAATTTTGCTTGAATATATGGTTTTATCATTGACAGTGATAACCCCATTAACAACTTACGTCTCATCACCTTCGTGTTTTGCCACCGCAGATTGTAAAGGACCATGGCATTTATACCACTTTGGTCCATCACTCCATACCACGTTTGCAATGGCCATCTGTTGGATGTCCTGCTAACTATGTATGAATGACATAATTGATCGAATGAATCCGTCCCTCCTGTTGTTGAATTATAAAATAAAACAACCGCTGGTTTTTGTGTGATTTCATCAATCTCTTTGCTGAGATGCATAGAAGACAACAACAAAACATTTTTGTTAGGTTTTGGGGAATATGAAACAAGTATCTTGTCTTTATCAAAAGCAAAGTAAGAAGTTTCCTCTGGAATTCTTGCCGTGAACGATGGAGGTATTACTGCTTTATCTGACCTCAAAGTTCTCACCATAGTTAATTTATGATCTTCAAGCACATGGTGGAATAAAGGCACAGCACTGAACCAACTACCAACTGTTATATTACGATTAGTTCCGTGGACTGGCTCAGACAAAGTTCTTACATAATAGGATGGTGTTGGTTCTTTATTTGGAGGTTTGAATTTTCCTACATACGGTGATGCATTTAGCATATAAAATGTTTTAGCATCGTTCATGATAACAAACTTCAGGCCATATTTATCGGGCTTGTTTCTCATATACACTCTAAATGAACATCTACCTCTAAATCCTAGAAGGTGTTCATCTATTGTCACGTACTCTGACGGTATATACAAGGATTTAAAGTTCTCTACAAATTTTTCCCAAATACCACGTATAGTTGCAAATTTTTCTGTCGATTGGCTTTCTTGTCTTGTGGCTTTGTCATCAAATCGCAGTATGATGCTATAAATTTGAAACGGTTCAAAGACATAGTTGAGCGGTAAATAGATGATCCAAAAGTAACGGACCACAGTTCTCCTAAATTTGCATGGCAAACTCGTACCCCATACAAATAAAGTAAACCTAAAAATGCCAAAAATTCTTCTTTGGTTACAGTCCTGTGAAAGCTTTGTTTTGTATTAATTTCTTGGACTTTTCGTTTTATTTCTTGATTTGTTCTTAGTACAATTTCGTCCAAGATTGTATTATCTATTAGTAAATTCCAAGATGACACAGGACTACTTACATCCTTAGCGAGTCCTTTCGCTCCAGGCAAGTGTGTGACCAAATTTCTCGCTAGTGTTCCACCTCGTCGCTCAGGTTCCTGAACGCTCCATTATATGTCCATTTTTTTCCAACGAGAGCAGCTGCATTTCTAACTTTTGCAAGTGGCACTGAAGCATTCAAAAGTCCAGGCACTAAGTTTCTGTTACTATCATTTTGTGGTGGTTCTAGGTCAGCTTCTTCATTGGCGATTTCCTCGTCAGAAAAGTCACTTTTTTTAAACACAATGTCTGGATCTTCATCTGTATCATCACCACCAAAAACATCCTCAACACTTTGATTATCGCTGTCCTCGTCCATGAGAAAAGTCTCTGGTACTATCACTTCCTAAAGCCATATCATGACGAAAACTACACTAAACACTCTTTAAGAATAGTGTTACATAACAGACACACTGGGGTGTTTAAAACCCCATTATGAGTAGGTGCTGGTCCCGGCGGAGGTTCGAGCCCTCCCTCGGGCATGGGTGTGTGTGTTTGTCCTTACGATAATTTAGGTTAAGTAGTGTGTAAGCTTAGGGACTGATGACCTTAGCAGTTAAGTCCCATAAGATTTCACACACATTTGAACATTTTTATGAGTAGGTAAATGACACACTGGGGTGCACGACTGCCCAAGCGAAAAACAATAAAAGCTGGTGACTCAGACAAAGTGTGGTAAACGTTGACAGTGGTCAGTGGCTGTATTCAATGATACCAACTGAATTTAGATTGGTACCAAAATTTTCCTCTTGCTAAAATGTGGAACTACCCAAAAAATAAAATTTGTTGGGATATTTAACACCCCAGTGTGTCTCTTTATGGTTAACATTTCACAGACAATGAGGTCATTAGGGATTATGATGGAAAACTAATTGGTTTGAAGCTGGGCATGGACGGCGCATGAACCATGCTGGTAAAACAAAGAAGATTAGAGGTTAACGTCCTGTCGATAGCATGGTCATTAGAGACGGAGCAGAAAGATTACGGAAGGATGGGGAGGGAAATTGTGCATACCCTTCTCAACGAATCATTCCAGCAGTTGCCTGTGCGCCAGTGAGTGACACATCTGCGAAGTATCGCCTACTTGACCGAAGTTAGCGGCGCCATCAGGAGTCGTAAAGCGAAGGAGCGCCAAGCTGTGTGTAGTCGAGTGGTGGAGGTCAGTGCAGCGATGCAGTGACGGCCTGGTGTATGAGTGGTGCTGTCCTGTTAATGTAAATGTCTGATGAAGAGCACTGGCTTGGGCTTTGGACTACGTCGGTGCTTACCTGGATTGGTGGCTTAATCTGCATGAGGAAATGTCTCATAGTTGTGCTGAGACGATGAAGTTGAAGGTTATTGAGCTTCCTTACAGGTGTAATACGATACTGTATTCGTAGCCAGCACAGGATTGACTTAGTATGTTGACCTGCCGTGCTGGTAAACGTCCGGCATTGGGTGACTTAAGTTACTGGTGTATTAGAAGTGCATAGATTATTCACTCTAAGAATCTTAATACCGATGGGCATGGTGGTATCGAATAACTGACGCTATGTGATGTTATTCTGTGACATGTAATATTGTTCTCACTTCTCCATAGTCTTCCGGAGCTGCCTACATTTGCTGGTCTGATGCAGCATATGCTACTTTGTGTAGAAAAATGTATTGTGAATCCGATAACTTGTGCTGCTTGTTGGAATACAGAAACAGAAGTTTGTGAAGGGTTGCCGCTAGCACATAAGGGTTTTGGTTTAATATTGTATGTTACGCATGTACAGGCTTAGCTAAAGATAGTAAAATATTGTGTGTGTAACTGATCATGAACACCGTCCTGTGATTGCTATGTTGAGTGAATTCGAGAGTGTGGAAATCTTTCTTAATGCTGTCATTTTAATTATCTTATAGCTTGTAATTCACAGTTACTATCAATTGAAAGCCTTTCGCTTTCAGAGTGTTAATTATTGTTCTTTTCAGTTTGTGTAAGGAAATGTCTGACTAATGAGGTGTTGGATTTTCCTTGAACTGTTCTGATGTTAGTTGGCAGCAACTGGGGAGCCACGGCTGTTACCAGTACCAGGCCTGCAGCAGACTGGGGCCGTTTGATTGTGTTGATCAAGGTTCGGTCATGGGAAACTATCTTACTTGGTTGTTGCCTTGTATGTTATAATAGTTTAAACCATTCTCATTGCATTTTATTGTAACATAAGTTTTGAGTGATTACTTGCTTTCAAGCTGCGTAAATGATCGCTGAAAAATTTATTGTTTAATGCTTACGGATTACTCAAAGAGTCTGTTTAAATGACTAGGAAAAATTTTAATTCAATGTTTTTCTTGTCAGTTCGTCTGTTTGGACATAGGACATAAAGATTTAGATAAGTGTAATTAATGATTGTTTTGTATCCCGCCTGGAAGGCGGCGCGTGGGTCTGCTCCTGTGATCTGCAAAATAGGCGGACTGAAGGAAGTGAGTAGGAGCAGATGAGGTAAACCACTTCGGTACTGCGGGTAATGGTTCAAATGGCTCTGAGCACTATGCGACTTAACTTCTGAGGTCATCAGTCGCCAAGAACTTAGAACTAATTAAACCTAACTAACCTAAGGACATCACACATATCCATGCGCGAGGCCGGATTCGAACCGGCGACCGGAGCGGTCGCGCGGTTCCAGACTGTAGCGCCTAGAACCGCTCGGCTACCCTGGCCGGCACTGCGGGTAAAATTAAAGATGTTTACTATAGGCAAAGACAAGTTAATAAATGGTTACATAACTTTGCGATGATGAGCACGTAGGGGCGAAGCCGTATTCCCGTCGTAAGTAGTACAAAGTGTCAATAGTAAGCCAACACACTGTGAAGTTGAAGTGATGTTTCCAGGCCGTCTGCTCCTGATGAAATGGGCAGAAAGTGGAGCGGCGCTCGTTGAGCTCCACAGCGTCGGCTGGAGGGCGCTGTGGTCGGCGTAGCTCGTCCGCTCTCGTAGTGCCAACCTACGAGCGTGCTCCTACGCTGTGGCATCGGAACTATCGATACCACAGTTTCAACCATGGAAACTGCAGGTTTCCATATCGACAATTTAAGGAAAAGACAGAGTACCACGTACCGTAAAGATGATACGTTAAGTTGCAGACAGGCACAATTAAAAGACACTTGCACGTTAGCTTTCGGTCTCGGCCTTCGTCAGAAAAAGAAAGACACACGCATTCATTCACGCAAGCAAGCACACCTCAGGCACCCTCGATTGCCATCTCCGGCAGCTTGGACCAGAATCCGACTAAACGTGTCACCTTTATGGTAAGTATCAGTCTGTCTTTCCCTTACATTGTTATCTAATATTTGGTTTTAATAAATGCTTGAAGTATTAGACGTCCTTTTGACACCCAGTCCTCGCCCCAGAGCCCACTTGGTTCACCGGGAGCTATTTATGAATATACAGAGAAACAAAAATGACGATGGTAGGATGTGGATGTGAATTGTCGTCCTCCTGAATGCGAATCCAGGGCGCTGACCACCGCGCACCTCTCTCGCGGTGTCGTTCTGATTTTCGTATTTGGCGTGGCTGGCCCAGGCGTGGCCGCAGTCATCAGCCAGTTATAGAAAAGGCAGTTCCTGGGCGACCTGAGAAGAAAAGCAGACTGGGGAGAAGAGCGCCACGGATCCGGGCAGCACTATACACCCGCAGCGTGCAACAGTCAACACGGGACATGGCCGACTGCACGCGGGCACTGTCTAATTGGGTATAGGTGGTGTCTTCTTGCCGGTGTCCGGGAGAAGATGGCAGCTCACAGTCAGTGAGGGGAATTGGTGGAGGAGTCGGTTACAGCAAGACAATTTTTTTTTGGTCGTCAGTCTTCTGACTGGTTCGATGAGGCCCACCACGAATGCCTCTGCTCTGTGACCCTCTTCATCTCAAAGTAATACATGCAACCGACGTCGTCATTTATTTGCTTAATGTATTCCAGTCTCTGTCTTCTTCTACAGTTTTCGCCTTCTACAGCTCCCTCTAGTGCCATTGAAGTCATTCCCTGATGTCTTAACAAATGTCCTACCATCCTTTCCCTTCTTCCAGTCAGTGTTATCCATATATTCCTTTCCTCGCCGATTTTACGGAGAACCTCCTCATTCCTTACCTTATCACCCTACCTAATTTTCTACATTCTTCTGTAGCAACACATCTCAAATGCCGAGTTTCTTCTCTTCCGGTCTTCCCACAATCCATGTTTCACTACCATACAATGATGTGCTCCAAAAGTACATTCTCAGAAATTTCTTCCTCAAATTAAGGCCTATGTTTGATTCTGATACTAACAGACTTCTCTTGGCCAGGAATGCTCTTTTTGCCAATGCTAGTCTGCTTTTCATCTCCTGCTTGCTCCGTCCCTCATTGGTTATTTTGCTGTCTAGGTAGTAGAATTCCTTAACATCATCTACTTCGTGTCCATCAATCCTGATGTTACGTTTTTCGCTATTCTCATTTCTTCTACTTCTCATTACTTTCGTCTTTCTTCGATTTAGTCTCAATCGATGTCGTGTACTCATTAGACTGTTCATTCCATTCAGTAGATCATGTAATTCTTCTTCACTTTCACTGATTATTGCAATGTCATGAGCGAATCGTATCACTGATATCTTTTCACCTTGAATTTTAATTCCACTCCTGAACCTTTCTTTTATTTCTAGCACTCCCTCCTACGTATAGATTGAACAACAGGAGCGAAAGACTATATCCTTATATTACACCCTTTTCAATACGAACAATACATTCTTGGTCTCCCACTCTTATTGTTGCTTCTTGGATCTTATACATATTGTATATTGTCAGAGCAAGACAATGCACAGCACAAGGTGACGTGTGATTTTGTGAGCCATATCTGTCAGCGGCGAGCAGTGAGAGTATTTGGCTGATTACTTTACAGTGCGGTGATGTGTGGATGGATAGCTGAAGTTGACTTACGTCTGTCGTGTTGTATAGAAGCTTGGTGAGACTGTAAAAAATATTGTCAAGTGTAAGAGGACGTTATATTTTGATTCTGAAACTATATGCACAGTCAGACTGTGGTTCCATGATTGTAGACTAGTGATAAGCTACTGTGTATTGTCATTTTATTATTTACCGTGTATTAGTTAGCTCTGTGAAATTTTGTTTTCTTTTGGGGCATGTCTGGCAGACGGTTAAGGTTTATAGTATTTAGAGTGTAGATATTTCACTGAGTTCGTTTTTTGTCTTAGCGATTCTGTGTGCCTACCTGTAAAGTTAATGGTGGGCTCAGACAAGTTGTCTATTTTAGTTCGAACTCACCAACACAGTTTATCTGGGCCAAGCACGATTATTTATCGAAGTAACGTTTGGATATGTTTAGAATAAGTTATGTAATATACATATATTGTTGTTGCCCATTTAAGTTAAAATTTATTATATTTCTGTCTGGGTGAAATATTATTTTATTTATGGTATCAGCTGTTTCCTGTATTCATTATCTGTTTTGTTGGTTGGCAAGGTTTTAATTTTCTCATGCACTCGCTTGTGGCAATCTATTTTTTAATGAGGAAGATATTTACTATATGCCCCCGCTTGCACAACCCCGACAAACTCTAGTTCATCTAAAACCTGCACCACGATGTTTTTATGTGTTTTATATTCGCACAAGGGTATGGTCGTCCTACATTTTGCCTTAAGGCTGATAAATTACTTTGCATTTTTCACGTATTATGCTCGTGTAACGGGCGTGCCGGTTCCAGTCTGTATCTATGTACGGGGAGCGTTCAATAAGCAATTAATCACATTTTTCTGCGCCAGTTTAGGTTGGAAAAATGCGCAATTTGTTGTGGGACATAGTGGGATATTACGCCTTTAGTCCCTATAGTTTCATGAAATTCCGATTGGTGGCGGCGCTGTACGTACTCTTCAAATGACGTCTATAACAGAGATACGTTCCTGGTAGACAGCTGTCGTTGAGTTTCTTTTGACGAAAAACCAGAACATCGCAGATGTTCACACGCATTCCCAGAATGTCTACGGAGACTTGCCAGGACAAAAGCATGGTGTGTCGTTGGGCGAGGCGTCTCTCATCATCGTAACAAGGTCAAATCTCTGGCGTTCCGGCCGGCCACACGTAGCTGTGACTCATTTACTGTTGGAACGTGCGGACACTGTCATTTGAGGTGATCAACGGATGACAGTTAAACACCTCCTTACTCAACTGGACGTCTCTGCTGGTAATGCTGGTACACCCGCCAAGCAGTTGGCTTACTCAGAGGTGTGTACCCGCTGAGTTCCTCGCTGCCTAAAAGAGGAATATAAAGACAACGATGGACCATCTGCGCGGCATTGTCTGCACCTTACGAGGCTGATTTTGCCGATTTTTTTTGGTCAACATCGTCACAGGCGAAAACGAAACGGCAATCTACGTAGTGGCACCACACCACCTCTGAATCGCACCCTCAGCCGCTGAATTCATTGCGAAGGTCTTGTGGGACTGCGAGTGAGGGTTATTCTGTTTGGTGTATTCCCTCATGGTGCAACGATTAACTGTGAAGTGTATTGTGCTACCCTCAGGAAACTGAAAGGACTTCAGTGTGTTCGTCGCCACAAAAACGCTGACGAACTTCTCCCTCTCCATGACAACGCAAGACCTCACACAAGACTGCGCACCCAAGAGGAGCTCACAGAACTTCTTTGGACTGTTCTTCCTAATCCACCCTACAGCATGGATCTCACCTTCCGACTCCCATCTGTTTGGCTCAATGAAGGAAGCATTCTGCGTGAAGCAGTACGTGGATGATGCGGCAGCAAGACATTGGCTCCGACATCGACCAATACGATAGTACCATGCAGGCATAGAAGCACTCCCAGTAACGTGGCGTTAGGCCGTCGCATTGAACAGAGATTATGTTGAAAAATAGGTCCAGATGGCTCTAAGCACTATGGGACTCAACATCTGAGTTCATCAATCCCCTAGGCTTAGAACTACTTAAACCTAACTAACCTAAGGACATCACACACATCCATGCCCGAGGCAGGATTCGAACCTGCGACCGTAACAGCAGCGCGGTTCCGGACTGTAGCGCCTAGATCTGCTCGGCCACAACGGCCGGCTGAAAAATAGGGTTTTGTCGCCAAAAGAGTGGGAAATAATATGGCATATTTGAGTCCTGCATACAACCAAAGTGCTTTCAGAAAAAATGGTATTTGATTACTTACTGTACGCCCCTCGTAGATTTTCAGACTGATCATTTCGTGCTGTGAAATACTGACCAGCCCTGGAAGCAACTTGCTCCTTAAGAAAATGACCCAAGATCCGATTCTGTTTGTTTTTCTATTCGATTTGTCCAACCTGCAAAAGAAATTGAATAACTGGCTATATTTTCATTTAGTCGTCCTTATTTATTTGTAGAATAAATTGTTTATAGTGATGCGGGAGATGTTTACATTAGTAACAAAACGTTCACGGACATTTGCACGTGTATGATCCACTTTTTCGTCTAACACTATCGTAGATGTCATTAAATTCACTGCGCCTTAGCACAGCTAGGTTTCAACTTCTTCGAGAGTATCCCTTAGGACTTTCATGACTTAACTGGATCCTTGTTTCATATGGCTCATATATAATACCGAAATTCATTACTAAGAAACAAATATTATGCAATTTGGCCTTTATTTTTAACAGAAGATGGTTTCGTTCACACGACCTCTTTGAGAAGATTTAACTCTTTCTGAAGGGTTGAAGTTCTCGATGTTCTCTGAAACGACAGCGGAGCCATAGACGTATTTCAAGATCTCTGTTCTGACGAAATAACTCTATGTAAAGATGCCAAACCACCAGATCGGAAGAGAGGATGCAGCTGTCTTGTGGTTTTCACAAAAACCATAATGAACGTAAAAATACTGGATGATCTTGGAAAACCCGCTTATTTCATTCCTAATTATGCATTTCGAGCTATGCCCCTCTTCAGATGGCCTCATAAAAAATACACTAACAAGTATGCAGTTATAAAGCGGACATTAAAACACATGTGTCTTAAATAAGCAATGTAGCTTGAAACATATCTGCACAACAACTGTTTCTGACAGACGGATACAAAGCATTTTACATAAGTGTTAAATATAACTTTGACGAATACGTCAAAAATCGTCCAGAAAACCATTAAGTTAAACAAAATAGCAGCAGTAACTAGATACGCTCATCTAACACGGATAAAATTACCAGCGGAATGATAGGAACAGCCTCCTGGGCCTTCTAGGTGAACAATCTATCGACAGATAGAGTGACTACAACGGCGGTGCTTTACAGCATCATTTCATCCCTATCCCTATTATCAGTTATAAATTTGTCCATAATACTGATGATCTATTTCTCCAAGTAATACTGTCCTGTAAAAAAAGAAAAAAGAATACTTACTCGACTTTCGTATTTTAGTAGTTTGTTCATAAGAACATAGGGATTGTAAAAGATTATAATTATAGAGAAATACTGTTTTTTTTCCGTTACTCCCTTTACGCATAGTTTTCTTCTGCTATCCAACTTATCTCAAAAATATTGAGTTATGTATATAAAAAATTCCTTCCGTACATTATTCTTTTCAAAATAGGTTGGCACGAATAGCTCTTAAAATTTACAAACACATACTTTACTTCTTGTATCATTTATAACACTAACATTTATTACGGACAAATAAGTAACTAATAGTAGGGATGAAATTATGTTGTAAAGCAGCGCCGCTATAGTCAGCCTATCTGTCGATAGACTGTTTACCTAGCAGGCAAAAGAAGCCGTTCCCAATATTCCATTCTAAGTTTTGCTCGTGTTAGGTCATCTTATTTATTTAGTGCTGCTACTTTGTTTAACTTTATGGTTCTCCTGGCGTTTTTTGACATACTTGTCAAAGTTACGCTTGACACATATGTAATATGCTATCTATTCGTCTATCAAAAACAATTGCTTATATAAGACACACGTGTTTTATGCACACCATGTAACCTTGTTAGTGTATTATTATCGAGTCATCTGAAAATGGGCAAAGCTCGAAACGCGTAATGAGAAATAAAATTAAAAGGTCAAAAAATATCCAGTACATGTTTTCCGCCTTTCTCCAGCTTTTTTTTTAAATTCATTATAGTTTTCGTAATTATAATGGTCGCCATCTCTACCAAGACTTTCAGTCAAATTTACGATATCTTGTGATTTTATTTTGTATGTTATGTAGACGGCTAAATATGGAAATTTTTGTTGTAAGTAGTTTTTCACCTTGAAAGTCCATTATTTTGGATATCAAAACAGTTTAACTTATGCAGACCCAGTTCAAATTCACTTTCCTGTTTACCTGCTCTAAGACTATCCACAAATAAGATTGCTGTAAAACTATGGTCACATATTATAAAACAATGTATACATGCCATGTGGGAGCTAGGTACGACTTTACATTAGTGTTAAAAGAACATCTCAGGGAATACATCCCCTTTTAGCTGTTTGGTTTTTGTTTGCTACCGAAGAATCAGTTTCGTTCTTTTCAAGCCTTAAACTTCTTTTTTTCTAGTGTGATTTTCTTCCATTAATGAGGCGTGTTGTTTATGTTCCCAAAATTTGCTCTGTCTTACAATTACCTGTGAGAACGCGACAATTTCAGGATTTGGAATGGCGAGCGCTAGACTCAAGTCTTTTTCCGCTTATATTCCACTTAATTACATTACTCTTTATGAAATTATAGGGTGCAGCTATTGAGATTATCTAGGATATCCCCGCTGTCGAATGCAGCGTTGTTGTCAGGGTTCCCATAAGCTTTACCCCCAGATGTTTCGCTGCCGAAAGTGGTCCGTTTTCTCAAACGATAGTCAACTCCACTATCTGTTAGTTTGTCATCACAGTGTTGCTTTTGTTGCAAATGGAGAACGTATTAACACGATGGAGGGTCGATGCCTTTGTTGATATTGGTGACTGTTTATAGACCCCCCCCCCTCCCCGTTTATACCACTTAGCAGTAGCGAGAGCTAACGGAGGCATTCACACGCCGTCTATACATAGTCTTTTTGCCGTCCTGTTAAAAGGCTTGACATATTTACAAATTTTAGTAGTCGCTCTGGAGAGTGGTTATTTGCGTAACGTAAAGCTTGGAGAATTTAAACAACGTTAGTTGGCAGAAAACTAGAAAAGCTACAAAGCTGCCGTAGAAATAATGTGGAACTGACGGACTGGAAATTCCGCATAGCTCTACAAAGAATAGATTATTTCTTAAGTTATATAACCTAATATGTTGCAAAATATGCTATGCACAATATAAATAATTTGAGACTTAGAGGCAAAAAGTGTCTTTTTGCATCTAGGATGTTTCAGTTTACGTAAATGCGAAGAACCAATCAGAAGCGGAATCGTTCTTCTGATTTCCGAAACAAAATGCAAGATGATTTTGTTCCAAATGTTGGCTCCACTCTGATATGCAATGTCACATATTCCAGATATACCAGGTAAGCCTCGCTTACATGTGTGAATACGGCCAATAAAAGTCACAGTAATTGTCCTTCGCCATGCTTTCCACCTTTTTTCTTTTATATTTCTTTGGTTCACGCCGAGAAATATCGTCAAGATACGCTGCCGTGAACGCCTCTGCTGTGTGCACGTGTGCTTGTTTACAAGGCTAGTATATGTGGATAAAGGTAAGAGAGAGAGAGAGAATCGTATGGCTTTCTTGTCCGCCCGCAAGGCGGTGATCCAAGATTCTGGGAAGGGGGGGGGGGTGGCTTAGTTTATTAATCTAACCTTACCCCTCCCTCCCCCCCCCCAACCCTTCACCAACCCTCAAATTTAACTTGCCGTTAGAGTAGTTTTAATATGCAATAAATATCTGTGATGATAATAATATTAACTACAGTAATTACAATAATTTGTTTACCTTAGTGCTTAGTACATCTCTTCAGAGTAACTTCCAAGAAATTTGCATTCAAAGAAATACAGCTTTTGAAAAGTGTTTGGAATATTTTAGATTTACATATGTTATGCAGTTGTCTTGAGAACTATAATAGCCACAAACTCTCTTAACTTTATCATCAAGATTTGCGAGACGTAAAATCGAAGTTATCTGTTTTTCACTTATAAGGAAACATCATCAACTGGACCTCATCCACTCTGTCTCCCCGTAGTATTTCCACAGCCTACGGATGTTACATAGAGGGTCATTGGCATCTGCATCAACACGGCCGAAAGTCCATCCTTTTTTGGATCAAACAGACCGCCCCTACACCATTCACTGCATAAAGACGTCACATCAGATATGCTTGGTTGAATACAACGTTCACAAATGACAAATGCCGTCTGTGTACCTCACTAGAAAACACAGAGATACCGGTACTCACTTCCTTCTGAGAGGTCACCTGACACTGTAATGCATATCACAGCCAATAGATGACGAATGATTTTAATTTTTGTCTACACTGAAAACGAAGACCTCAGGCCAGGCAGTAAGAACTCCGGTACCAACTGTATAAAAATCTATTTAACACGTTGATACCGAAAAGACAATTTTTCGAAACTAGTTTAATCCGTAAACTTGCTTATCCGTCACTTGCTTATCTATCTTCGAAATGGAAGTGCGTACTACACTGTAGATAATAATTTATTGGTTAATTTCTTCAAAAATTAAGTAGAATTTCTAAAATTATATTTAGTAGTAGCATCTGGGAAACAGATTGTCTCTAGTTATTGAGCAACAAGGCACAGTGGGTAAGATACTTGACTCGCAATCGGGATACTGACTACTGCTCAAATTCCAACGAAAATATGGAAAAATGTGGCAGATCATATAGTAAACCAAACACCAAAATTGGAAGTCGTGATATATCAAAATTATGTTAAACATCATGCTGCCGTTTCAGAAAGAATCTCTAGGATGTTAACATTGTTTATACTTCAGATGTCATACTCTATCTCCTAATTTCCTGGTACTGATTGATAACGTTGTCGTGTGAATTCTTAATTATTCGAAGAGCGCAGCACGGAGTGTGTATTTTTCACGAGGAAAATTACGTAACCGATTCGCTGCAAAAAATTAATACTGTAGTAACCGTATGTGGAATTATTAGTGTGAATTATTTGCAGTTATTTAAAAGAAGAGGTTGCAATATGCGACATGCACAGAATATCTGTTTTGATGCTATTATTAGCAAGACATAGCTGTGTAAAAGTGCTGTTAAAATGTAATATACACATCAAAAAAAGGTTTGCATCACCCCGGTTCCCAGAACTCCTGAAGACAGTCGTTGACTGTGGATGTTGTGTCACAGACAGTTCCTTTGACTGTTCAGAGATATTAAACCCGCCCAAAGATGTAAACAACCATGCATTTGCAGCGCCTATTAGACGAAGGGGGTCCGACAGCCGATCAGTTTCATTCATTCCACCAGGAAGGAGGTACACGGCTCGTGTTGTCTGTAGTTCAACCATGCCTGGACGGTCAATACCGCGGTTGCATAGCGTCCGCATTGTTACTTTGTACCAGGAAGGGCTCTCAACAAAGGAAGTGTTCAGGCGTCTCGGAGTGAACCAAAGCGATGTTGTTCGAACATGGAGGATATACAGAGAAACTGTCGATGACTTGCCTCGCTCAGGCCGCCCAAGGGTTACTACTGCAGTGGATGTCCGCTACCTGCGGATTATGGCTCGGAGAAACCCTAACAGCAAAGCTGCCATGTTGAAGAATGCTTTACGTGGAGCCGCAGGACGTCGTGTTACGACTCAAACTGTGCGCAATAGGCTGCACGATGGGCAACTTCACTCCCGACGTCCATGGCGAGGTCCATCTTTGCAACCACGACACCATGCAGCGCGGCACAGATGGGCTCAACAATATGCTGGATGGACCGCTCAGGATTGGCATCACATTCTCTTTACCGATGAGTGTCGCATATGCCTTCAGCCAGACAATCGTCGGAGACTTGTTTGGAGGCAACCCGGTCAGACTGAACGCCTTAGACGCACTGTCCAACGAGTGCAGCAAGGTTCAAATGGCTCTGTGCGCTATGGAACTTAACATCAGAGGTCACCCATCCCCTAGAGCTTAGAACTACTTAAACGTAACTAACCTAAGGACACACACATCCAGGCCCGAGGCAGGATTCGAAACTGCGACCGTAGCGGTCGCACGGTTGCAGACTGAAGTGCCTAGAACCGCTTGGCCACACCGGCCAGCAGTGCAGCAAGGTGGAGGTTCCCTGTTGTTTTGGGGTGACATTATGTGGGGTCGACGTACGCCGCTGGTGGTCATGGAAGGCGCCATAACGGCTGTACGATACATGAATGCCATCCTCCGACCGATAGTGCAAACATATCGGTAGCATATTGCCGAGGCATTCGTCTTCATGGACGATAATTTGCGCCCCCATCGTGCACATCTTGTGATAGACCTCCTTCAGGATAACGACATCGCTCGACTAGAGTGGTCAGCATGTTCTCCAGACATGAACCCTATCGAACATGTCTGGGATAGATTGAAAAGGGCTGTTTATGGACGTCGTGACCCACCAATCACTCTGAGGGATCTACGCCGAATCGCCGTTGAGGAGTGGGACAATCTGGATCAACAGTGCCTTGGTGAACTTGTGTATAGTATGCCACGACAAATACAGGCGTGAATCAACGCAAGAGGACGTGCTACTGGCTATTAGGGAAACCGGTGTGTGCAGCAATCTGGACCACCACCTCTGAAGGTCTCGCTGTCTGGTGGTACAACATGCAATGTGTGGTTTTTATGAGCAATAAAAAGGGTAGAAATGACGTTTATGTTGATCTCTATTCCAGTTTTCTGTACAGGTTCCGGAACTCTCGGAACCGAGGTGATCCAAAACTTTTTTGACGTGTGTGTCTCTCGTAGCTATCTCGCTTTGACTCAGTTTTATTGAAAGTAGAAGTATGGGTGTTAGAACGTTCGAGGTTTATGTTTATATGCAGATTTATTAAAAGTAGATGCACTTCTGCTTTATTTAGATGTGCATATACACTGACGGCAGAAAAATCACAACACCAAGAAGGAGTTGTGTGACATAAACGAAAGTTGGTAGGCGTGTTTCTATATCCGAAAGATGATGTCTATTCAAATCTCGCGGCAGTCACGTACGGTCGTTAGTATTAGTTACTTTTGAGGTTGGACCTGGTGAGTTGATGTTGGTCAAGAACACCTTTAAGGCAACAAAGACGCATTTATCAATACCTCACTGGGTTTGAACGCGAAGCTGGATGTTCCTCAGCAATATTGCAGAAAGGCAGGAATGTAGCCATTGCACATGATTGCTGACAGCTGTGGTCAAGAGAATGTATGGTCGCTAGAAGACCGGGCTCCGGATGGCCATATGGCACTACTGAGAGGGAAGACCATCGTGTACGGCGTATGGCTCTGGTGCATTGGTTCTGCATCTGCAGCAGCGATCTGAGCAGCAGTTGGCAGCACAGAGACACAACGAACTGTTACAAATCGATTACTTCAAGAATAACTCCGAGCCAGACCCGCTGTAGCGTGTATTTCACTGACCTCAAACCACCGCCATCTGCGACTTCAGTGGTGTCAAGCGAGAGCTCGTTGGAGGGCAGGTTGGAGGACTGTTGTGTTTTCTGATGAAAGCTGCTTCTGCCTCGGTGCCAGTGACGGCCGTGTGTTGGTTAGAAGCGGGCCAGCTGAGAGCCTGCAGTCAACCTGTCTACGTGCTAGACACGCTGGACCTATACCTGGAGTTATGGTCCAGGGTGCGATTTCGTATGACAGCAGGAGCACTCTACTGGTTATCCCAGGTACGCTGAGAAGAGTTTTGTACATTGCCTGGTGAATCGACCTGTTATGCTGTCATTCATAAACAACATTTCAGAGGGTGTTTTTCTATAGGATAACGCACGCCCAAATATTGCTGTTGTAACCTGTAACCTCCCCCTCACTTATCGACAGTGAAAAATTAAACCGTTTGTACTTAATCAAAATTTGGGAAAAGCAATCGTGACCGAAGTTAATCTGTCGGTAAAGAGGGAGGAAGGGTTACATCTAAATAAAGGAAAAATGCAAATGAAATTGGTGTAAATTAATTTTTAAAAAGAGTAAAGTTAATAAAGAAAGTAAATGTGCGGTCGTTACGTTAACAACTACTGGTATTAATTAGATATTTGAGATTTGGGGAAAATTACGGTCGCCAGTCCTATGGACAACTACTATAATAACTGAAAAAGAAAGGTTAATGCACATATAATTAGCACTAAAAGCGTGGCAACTGAAGGTTGACACGTGTTGTGTGAAAACTGAATGTTTGTCAGAAGTAATAAATTTCGCTACACTCTGACTTAATTTAGCAAAAGAATTAATAAAACCAGAAAACTGAAAGTTAATTTAGTGACTGAATTTAATAGTGAAGTTTGTTTCTGAAGCACTACGAAATTAAATAAAATAAGGTTAGTCTTGGGCTACCTCAACAATCATCTCAAAAGCTACTTGAATCTATGCAATTTAAAAATAAGAGATTCAACTTTGAACTTGAATTAAATGGTGTTGAAAACTCGCACTCTTAACTTTGAAATTAAAGCAGTGAATTGGAATGATATTACTTTAATGCCGGCGTTTGAATTTCAACGACATTCGAGTTCATTTCGGAAAAGGAAGGGACCCTGCTTGGTAATGCAATTGGGACAATGAGCAACAAAGGTTCTTGCTAAGTTGCTGTATTTTAATGATGCTAATGGAATAGTTTGAAAAGCTGAGGTCTTCCATACAGTTCTAAAACTTTACGTGCTTCCAGTCTTCCTTGTTGGTTGATTGAAGGTTTGAAGTCGTCGATCGAGGAGGTGGCGACAATCACTCATTGTCGGCCGTAGCTGTTGCAGAAGCTGGATGTTGGCGCGCCTTCTTCTCGACACGGTCACCAGGCGAAACGGGCTCTTGATGTGTGCCGGCTAATGTTTCCCGCCCGCGACACCGTGCCAGAAACTATCATAGCAAGTCGAGTGCAATTACATGCTGCCAAACCCCGGAAGCGCGTCAACTCACGGGAGCGTCACTCAACACACCTGCTCCACCGCCCTATTCCAGCCAGACTCTGCTCTGCCCGCGCTCCACGCGGCAGAGTTAACACTACCAAAGATCCTAAACACTTTGGTTCTCCACACGACCTATCGATGTAATCATTCGATAGCATAGTTTTCCCTTGGCAAGACCCAGCGTAAAAATACAAATAATATTTACAAAGCAAACCAATTACACATCGACATAAATGCATAAATATATATATACAAATAGTACAACAATTACAGTAAATAAATACACAGAAATGTCATATCTTCAGGTAACAAAATGAGGAGAAAATTTATAGTACAATAGATGGAAATAGGAGGATATGCATTTCCGGCGTTTCAAACCTCGTTCTCTACAGAGTGTCGACCAGATCTGTCTCCAGTCGAGCATACATGGGAAAAAATGGTTCAAATGGCTCTGAGCACTATGGGGCTTAACATCTGAGGTCATCAGTCCGCTAGAACTTAGAACTGCTTAAACCTAACTAACCTAAATCGCAGTGTGACCAAATTACCTCCTACGAAGGAGAGATTTTCACTGTTACACATCCATCCCCTAGGCAGGATTCGAAGCTGCGACCGTAGCAGCAGGTAGGTTCCAGACTGAAGCTCCTAGAACCTCTCGGCCACAGAGCGGCCGGCTACACATGGGACATCATCGGCGACAACTCCAGGGTCATCCAAAACCAGCATTAACCTCGCTTGTGGTCGACCAAGCAACAAGTATGGAACTCCATCCCAGAAACTGAAATCCGGCACCTGTACAACACAGTGCTTGCACCTGTGCAAGCTTGCATTCAACAATCTGGCGGTTGGACCGGTTGTTAATGTACTGGCATTTCACGTTTGCAGTGACTTATTTCGTGCTTACATTAACCTATGATCTTGCAATTTTAGTCACTTAAACGTGTTACCTAGATAAAGGTATTCGCGAAATTCCATTACTCTACATTAATATTTATTTGGTGTTGAGATTTTTTACATCAGTGTATTTACTCTTGCTTTTTGCTACATTATAAATAACCTCTGTTGATATGTTTCAATGAGTGTTCAGTTTATTTCGTCCAGGTAATATCCTGCTTATTATTTGACAGATATATGTTTTTACATAGGGAAAGAGAAATCAAAGAGTGAATAGTTAGAAGAGAATTGATTTCCTGTAATTCCCTTACCCTTAAAGAGAATGGTGTAATTATTATTCCTTGAAATAATTTCAGTTTAGTGCGAAACGGTACTCACGATTATGCTACGTTATCTTCTTTGTTGTTGTGCGTACGAATAGAATTTGAATTACCTACAGAAATCGAAATTAGGGAGACAGTTATCACTGAACAATGTGTAAGCAGATCCAGGTTTAATCTGAAGGTGTTCACTCAAGGAACGCCGTAAGTTACACTGCTGGAGGGGTACTTAAAAAATTACGAGAGCAGGAACTATCTGTTACTGTCTATGAATAGCAAGCAGCAGACGGTCCATGTACTCATGGTGGAAAACTTTTAAACTTTGGTTTCAGTGGGTGTGTCTGATATCGGTTTGCAAAGCGACCCTATTCTAGAAACGTAACATAGTAACCTTGGCACGTGTTACTGCGCGCTGCGTGAAGACTTGCACGTGTTGGAATGCAGCGAGAGCATTAGCATGTGTTATCCATACAACCGCCCACCTCCGAGCCTGACAGAATCGGATAAAGATGGCGTAAATGCGGTCACGCTAAATCGCGGTGTGACCAAATTACCTCCTACGAAGGAGAGATTTTCACTGTTACTTACCACACGTGGGCGAGCGCAAGAGGGTCAGGTATACCTACGTGTACCAATTCATAAATATTGCATACGTTGGCAGCACTGCAGAGTAAATGACGCGTCACTAGTATTGATGATGTCAGAGGAAGGACACGGCTTGCAGAAGAAGGACGCGTTTTATTTTCGTCAATAAAAACTTTTGTTTTATGTTAAAGGAAGATAGAAAGCGCCCATATTGTTCTCGGGTATCGTTACTATTGAAGATCAGAGATCACACCTTAAGATTCGTACTTTACGTGTCAAAAATTCGATCGATTGTATGTGCAGTTTATGAAAAAATGGGCGACAGTACAGTTTCTCATTGAGCTAATCGCTCTCGTAAAGGTCGTGTGAGGATAAACAACGCCCCAACACCCGGAAGCCCAAAAACATAAACAGATGAACGAGGTGTGAAACTTGGATGCAGGTGCTGTCGAGGAGCTTCGTCGTACAGCGTGTAAGGACATTTCTGAAGCTACAGGTATTCCGACAAACAAGTCAAACAAGATGAGAAATTCTGTAGCAATTGTCGAAGTGGAAACGCCTAAACGCTTTAACCTTATAGAACCAAACCATCTGATATCCAAGGTCAAGCTGACTTGTATCGATCCATAGCTATTGACGAAACATGTTTTAGGGATGGAGTTGAAATCATAGTAGAGGGGGTGGAAACGTCCATATGTCCCACGACCAAAATACGTTCAGTTATTACAATGTCTGTATTTTACAGCATTCTATGCATGTCTGAATGAACAGACACCGCTGACTATTTACAGCCGTATTAAATACATGAAATGTATTCACAAATTGCGGAAACTGCCATACGTCGACTGTGCTATTTACTATAAATAGACGAAAATTTGTGCCGGACCGGGACTCGAAACCTGATTTCCCGCCTATCGCAAGCGGCAGCCTCAACAACTTTGGCTATCTGATCATGCAGCGCATGTCTGAAGAACATTTGCATCGAACTACACTCTGTGAAACACAACACTGCAATGACTGTTTCACGGCAAAGCAAAGGCAAACTGATGAATAAAACATCGTCTCTCATTGTGCGGGAATCACATGTGCGAGCAGTATGGAACGCGGACACTTGGACATATAGAAACTTGGAACAGTCACGGAGGCATGTTCGTATAGCCGAAGTTGTTAAGGCCACCACTCGAGGTAAGCGGGAAATCCGGTTTCGAAATCCGGTCCGACACAAATTTTCATATGTTTCTAGTAAATGGTATAGCTAATGTATAATCGTACTGGAAATCTGTGAATACATTTCACAAACAAAATAAATTCGTCGAGCTGAATCAAAATTCAGACAACTGATATTCTTTGCTTATGATTTCCAAGGGATCTTGATCACAGATTTTTGTGTGGATAAAGTGTCACAATATCGTCAATGAAGTCAAAAAATAAATATTAAATCAATTAATACAAGTGCATTATTTAAGAAATGACTCTCGTAGAATGAGGAAGCAGCGTTTCGCTGCCTTTACCCACCTCAGTTATCTGAGAACAGGGTAACTGTGCAAGGACTGGGCTGCTGTCGAGCAGGTTTTGTATGGTCAAAAAATTATTCGCGCCTGTCATTTTTGGAAAGGTAGTGTAATTTCGATCCTTCTAGTGTAGCACAGTATTGGAGTATCTTAGTCACATGTATAGTCCATGACCTATGCATAACTTGGGTGACTGTTGATCACGAAATACTGTTTAATGTAGTAGATGCAATATCTGCAGTGGGAGGTGAATGAATGGTACAGATCGTAATTTGAAGATTACATTACTAGTGTGATACTGATTAGATATGTGTAGGCAGCCAATG
This sequence comes from Schistocerca nitens, assembly GCF_023898315.1. Classification (NCBI taxonomy): domain Eukaryota; kingdom Metazoa; phylum Arthropoda; class Insecta; order Orthoptera; family Acrididae; genus Schistocerca; species Schistocerca nitens. Next base: position 282,373,887 of record NC_064620.1, read on the forward strand.
GAATATCTTTCACCAATACGGTTTCTAACGAACAGACACGATTCTTCGAAGTATTGTAACTGCAGACAGTGTTGTATTTATGAATGATAGCAATACTGTACTTACTGATAGATTTCATATTCCAGTAGGAAGAATCAGGTGATGTACTAACATATGTATAAAATCAACCAAGTGATGTTGAACGTGAAGAATATCTATGCTAAAGTACACACACCAACAAATTAAAAAAGTCACTACGGAGCATTACATGATAAATTTTTATAATACCTAATAATAACAACCAAAAAAATACAGCGAACCAACTATTATTCAAACAAAACAAAGTGGGAAAATTGCCAGCGTATTACAGCAGTAAGAGTCTTATTAGCAGCGCACGACTGCTCATATGTTGTTTCCTACTAGGATATAAAACCAGTTATAAGCTATGATATAATTTCCTGGCACCTCTAACTGAAATTCGCGGCAAGGCCCCTGAGTCTTGCTTCCTTGTAACAGCTGACGTGTTTCTATTTTCTGAGACGTTGATGAAAGCGCTTTGCTGTTCTCATCTCTGCTCTTTCTGTGATAGTGTTTAAGTGACACCCACATCACTCAGGCCTCGATATCACTACAATCTTACCGATCCCCAATTCTCGAGTTTCATGTAATTTTATTATACGTCGTTCATAGAAACTACCAATATTTCTGACTCAGAACGCGAAATGGATGTCTACTGTAAAGCCACCAGCTTCCTATCAAGATTCAGTGGCATGTGAGCTGTACAAGATGTGGCTACCCTCTAGCTCTCTGTGCGCGAAAACTATGGCTTACTAGAGATGTCAGTTAAAAAACGATTAGCACGTTTCTCTTGACAGAAAGGACCGCTTCTGTCCTTAATAAGTAATTTCTCTATACCAATTTTCCAAAGCACAGTTTCATATACAGATCAGCATGCTTTTTTATTGCTGCTTAGATATGTTTATTTATTTTTCACTTTCTTTTAAAGTATACAAGTGAGAACGAACTGTATAATGCACACTCTATTGTAAGCTAGCTTTTTACTCTGTTTTTATTTTTTATTATATGACGCACCATAGATAAGGATATATATTTCATTATCATATCTTTTATTTCTTGATTTCATTATTTATTTGAGTTTATTTTATGACGGAAGAATGTATTTGACGCTATTTTAATATCCTAGCATACGACATATGCATACATTATGTGACTGTACAGTTTTTTCCCCAACCGCAACCTTTCCATTTCAAGTTAGCTGACAACCTATACTTTTCGGCGCCAGGTATGCCTGAGTGCTCTTAATGTTTTTTACTTAACTGTGCAGCCTTTGTTGGTAATGTTTGAAATGTCACACTTCTGTAATTTTTATTGTTGTTGCCTTTGTTCCAGCTAAACCTGAAGATGATCTGCAGTGCAGGTGTAATTCAGTAGTCAGCAACAAAAGAAGTGATGTAGACTGTGTGTGTTTATTTATTATAACAAATTATAGCATTGTTTCCTACGATATGGTGTAAGTTATGCAATTTACTTTAAGCCTCTGTTTTTTGTTAATTATTAGCCGATATCACAACCATATTATATAAGCAGTCTCAGACTTTTGCGGATATAAGTAATAAAAAGACCACGTGGATTCTACATCTTTTTCGGATGATATACTTACTACTCGTAAGTTATCACCAATACTTTGTCTTGTAATAAAATATTGAATTTTACGTAGTAAATCTTTTGAAGTGCATTTAAAGCTCCTTCCTTTATTTCCACACACACACACAGCAATAGAACAAAGATCTAACAGTGCTTCAGTCAGACATTATACAATTTGACTTACGGTCACTTTCCATCAACGGAGGTTCTCGTCCAAAATACTCTTAAAGAAGGGTTATAATTAAAGTTTCGCTAGTTGAGGACTCCCATGAAAAATGAGTGATCGCAGGCTAATGAAACTTTGTGGAAACATTGGTGAGAACATGCGGAAGAGAAGTAAGAATAAACCATTGAACGAAACACACCTTAATATCCATATGAGAGAGTAACATTTGTTAATTGCGAACCATGTTTACGTTCCAGCCCACAAACGTTGCTCAGTGTGACGATCATCTGCATAAACGACAGCCTGGAACCGCACACGGGATGCTTTCGTTTCAACCCTTTATCGCCGTACAAGTGCCGGTACCTGACGGCAAGTCATGAATTAACACTACTGACAACGCAAATCCTGCAGCGCACAGTCTGAACGTCAAAAGTTAAGTACCCGTACGGAAACAGTGTTTCGTCTACACTGGCTCAAGTACGAAAAGTTTAATTACAACTACCCTCTATTTCTCTCCCTTTTCTCAAGGTTTCTTTTTAAAGTTTTTGTGGTTTTTCTGTTTCTCTTTCAAAAAGAATTCCTGTTATCTATTGATTAATCTACGTTCCATTTTTAAAATACTTTTCTTTTGTATTCGTTCGGTTTTCTTTTTAAAGTTAAGACCGTGCTGTTATGACTTTACTTTTTTTCGTAGCAATAATCTTAACAGAACTTATTACTCATTTAATCATTACATTTGCGAAAATCAAGTTCCACTGTACAATATATCATACTATAACGTGACCTATCCTTAAAAACTAATAGATTGCGACCGCCACATTAATTCTGACAGTTATTAAAATTTAACAAATCTGTAACTTTTCAGGAGTTGGCTTTTTTCAACACTACTGTCCCCAATGATTTAATACAGCAGATTGTGGTAACCTGCTCCATCTTCCCCATCAAGCGACTAAAAACGCCATTCTCCGATGGTCGATGGTTCCTTAAATTCTCCTGTACGGTCTCAGAATTTGATTCACCCTTTAGGTGTTCATAGCTTCTATCAGTTACGGTTCAATATCTTGAATCAACTAATATCGTTTTGGGACTAAATGATCAACTTCGCTGTTAACAGTCTCATAAAAGGCCCATAGACCGTCAATAATATTGTACAATATTATTGACTTTTCACCTAGACCGCTCAATAAAATTGTCAATTACACTATCAACAATATTGTGCAATAACTTGTGGTTCGGAATGTTGGACGATAAAGAGCTGCTGCTGTGATAACTGCTCTACTTTGTTGTAGGCAACAAGAAAGATGGATGAAAAATTGGTTCAAGAAGTCTCACCGACCACTAAAGTTGTTTAGAGAATTGAGACTGAAAAAAAAAAGATTATCGTAACCTTTTGTTTGTTAATGGTACAACAATCGAGACATTTCTGGAAATGGTTCTCCCCACATATTGGCGTCCCCATACATAGGGACACCCTCCCCCCCTCCCTCCCCTCCCTCAGCGGATAAGTTTCTGTGGATTCCCACATCCCCATCATAAAAAAATGCGCAGTGAAAGAGACAGATACACCAAGTCAATGCTTATCTATAACGCTACAATACTTTGCTCTGGCAATTCTTTCGAGCCGGCCGGTGTGGCCGTGCGGTTAAAGGCACTTCAATCTGGAACCGCGTGACCGCTACGGTCGCAGGTTCGAATCCTGCCTCGGGCATGGATGTGTGTGGTGTCCTTCGGTTAGTTAGGTTTAATTAGTTCTAAGTTCTAGGCGACTGATGACCTCAGAAGTTAAGTCGCATAGTGCTCAGAGCCATTTGAACCAATTCTTTCGATGACTTGAAATTTAAAGTGTATAGTTATACAAACATGTCATGCAATAATACATGCACTAAAGGATTATATTACGGTAGGAATGTGTACACAGAGATATCTGTTTATACTTTTATCCATAGCTTTGTATTAATTAACCTTTATAAAATTTTTTGCTTTGTGGCCATTGCCCACATTCTCTGAGCAGCAAATTACACAATTCATATTTTTAACACTTCCATTTTTTGTACTCATCCAGCCTAACATCCCGTAACGATGACAATATTTCATACATTTCGATGCAGTTTAATTATAACTCTATTTTGTCTTGTTTTGAACTCACAGCAACAACAAATCTAACTTAACCTAACCTCATTGGTCTGGGTAGCTTGCAAGTGATCACTGAGCACGCAGGAAACTGTCATGGACATTGTTAATATTGCCCATACACGGCAAAATATTTCCAACAGCTTACTACAGTTCCAAAGTTTTTTATATTTTCAACATTAGTGCAAAACCTCTCACCCCTAAAGGGTCAATATTATTGCGCATCCGGGAAATATTGTGATTATTATTGACTGTCTAGTGGTCGCTATATTACTGTATAATGCCATAGCAGTATTTACCATAGACAAAATACGAGTGGCGTTCATTAAGTAAGAAACACTTTTCTTTCTCAGCCAATTGCATTTGAAATGCGGAATTTGTTGAGGGACGTCGTGGAATATTCCCACTTCAACCACTATAGTTCCGATAGGCGTCAGCGCTATACGTAGGTTTCACAAAGACGGCTGTAACGGAGGTGCGATCCAAGCAGAGAGCTGTCATTGAGTTTCTTTGGCGGAAAACCAGAGCGTCGATGATATTCATAGACGCTTGCAGAATGTCTAAGGAGACCTGGCAGTGAACAAAAACACGATGAGTGGTTGGCGGGCTGTCTGTCGTCAACGCAGCCAGATGGCGCAGACTTCTCCGATAGAACGAGCCGGCAGGCCGCACACAGTTGTGGCTCCTGCAATGTTGGAACGTGCAGACATTCTCAACTGACGTCTCTGTTGAATTCTTTTATCTTGGCGGCTCGCGCATGCCCGACCAGACGCGGGAGATTGCTGCGTTGCCAGTTGCACACGACGCACGCGCCAAGAGAAGCAACGCCATAGTATAGTATAGTTCGCAAGCTTACGTTTAGGGGGGAGCGCGCAGTTTATGAAGTAAAGCCACCACGGCCGCATTAACACTTTCGCTGCTACAGAGACGTGCTCCCCGCATTCCGCGCTGTGCGCGATTTTGTCACTGCACTGCTCGCCTGTGCTGACACATGGTGTTTCCGACTGCTTTGACACACTTATCATTCTATTCCACAAAAACTATTTGGCCCAAAAATTAGATTTTTACACATCTTCTTGACTGATACCTTCCCCCCACTTCCTTCGACTGATTGAAGTGCTTTAAAATAAAGCCAAACGCGCCCGGTGTAAATAAAACTTTTATTACAGTCGCGAAAGACGGAATATTTCTCAATATTACATACGACACCTATGTGGTACTTAAATTAAATGAGATATTGTTATACAGTAAATTTTATATGAAATTTAGGTACGTTGTCCACATTTCATTCTCAACATTGTGGCAACTAAAATCGACCATATGGAAAGTATACGCTATGGAATTTTACCACTGCAAACTCTTCAAAATTTCGTGCAATGGTTTACTACATTTAATGCTGCACAATAACTGGGTTGAACATCGAAACAAAATTAAGTCATTTATGGGGGTAAGGTATCAGTCAAGAAGATGTGTAAAAATCTAATTTTTGGGCCAAATAGTTTTTGTGAAATCGAATGGTAAGTGTGTCAAAGCAGTGGGAACACCATGTGTCTGCACAGGCGAGCAGTGCAGTGATGACAAAATCGCGCACAGCGCGGAATGCGGGGAGCACGTGACTGCAGCAGCGAAAGGATTAATGAAGAGACAAAGCACTAGAAATTTAAAAAAAAATTGCATTCTAACGAATAAAATTCGTGAAGTAAGACACTTCGATATTGTTTTTAAAGAAAGACAATATTTGGCATCGCACAAGGTTTGAACTCTTCACCTTTCGCTTACTAACCCAACGCCTTAAACGTTACGCTAGCGCAGCTCGTCCTAAAGCGTCACTCCATAAGGAGTGTAACAAGTGATGCAAAATTCTGACAAACACTGTTGGTATGCCTATGAATTACTCGCACTTCGTCGAAGTACAATAAGAAATAAACAATTACCGCAGTTCTTTATTGCGAAAAAGTGGTTCATGAAATTGATACAAACACCTTTCCTTGCTATCGCCTGAATTAACAGTCTTATTGCTTGTTTGGTTTAATTAATAGAAAATGAAGCAATTAGTATAAAGAATGGTTTTTCCAAACTTTCAAAAAACAGTCTGCTACCAAGACATTGCTTTTGTTCTATTACTTTATTTATGACTGAACGTTTCTAAAACTGAAGACACTCGTCCATGCTGTGCTCTGCAGTCGAGATCTGGCAACGTCGTTCGCTGTTCATTGGCTGACTGTATTTTTTGACGTCAGGTGCGCAGAACGAACCTAAACTTGGCCGCCAACATAAATGACGCGCACTTTAGTAGTGCTGACACACTCGTTCACCAATTGCTGTGCTGAAAGGTGAGTGCCCGCTGGGTTCATCGCTGTCTAACCATAAAGAGAAACAAAGGACCATTTGTGCGGAATTGCTTGCGCGTTACGAGACTGATCGTGATAATTTGTCGATCGTCGTCACAGGCGATGAAACTTGGGTTCATCACTTCGAACCGAAAAAAACGACTGTCAACGGAGTGACGCCATACCGCCTCTCCTCCTCATATGGTAAAGTTGTGGCGACAGTCTTCTGGGATTCTGAATGGGTTGTTCTGTTTGATGTCCTCCCTCAGGGTGCAACGATTAACTCGGAAGTGCATTGTGCGACCCTCAGGAAACTCAAGGAACGACCTCAGCGTGCTCGTCGCCACAAAAATACAAATTAACTACTCCTTCTGCAGGACAACACAAGACCTCAGACTAGTCTGCACACCCGGCAGGACCTCACAAAACTTCATTGGATTGTTCTTCCTCATTCACTCTACAATCCGAGTCTCGCACCGTTGGACTTCCACCTGTTTGGCCCAATGAAGGATGCATTCCGTGGGAAGCACTACGTGGATGATACGGAGGTTACTGGTGCAGCAAGACGTTGTCCCCGTCGTCGACCAGTAGAATGGTACCATGCGGTAATACAGGCCCTCCCAACAAGGAGGCGGAGATTCTGTTGAAAAATAGGGTTTTGTACCAAAACAGTGGATAATAATGTGGTATATTGGAGTCCTAAATAAAATGAACTTGCTTTAAAAAATGTAGTGTTACTTATTGAAACCCATTCGTAATAGCGTTTATAATTCTTATCACAATAGTTTATTTTAATTTTATCCATATTTTGCAGCTTAAAACGTGACTGTATTCAAAACATTGCAGGTATGAATTAAACAATGCCTTCAGTCACAACTTTTTCGTGTTTTATTAACTACAAGATGCATTTCTGACCCTGTGGGTCCATCGTCAGTTGTAATTTGTCTTAATACATGTTTTATTTCTTGTCTTGTATGAGGTGAAATGCATATTCCTGTCACGAAAAGGTTTAATGCTAGATTATGAATTTCGTAAGTCGAACGCGGAAAATATGTGCAAAATAGTGGAAAATGAACAGTGTAAACTTACCACATAATCGCCGGCCGCGGTGGTCTAGCAGTTCTAGGCGCTCAGTCCGGTACCGCGCGACCGCTACGGTCGCAGGTTCGAATCCTGCCTCGGGCATGGATGTGTGTGATGTCCTTAGATTAGTTCGGTTTAAGTAGTTCTATGTTCTAGGGGACTGATGACCACAGATGTTATGTCCCATAGTGCTCAGAGCCATTTGAACCATTTTTTACCACATAATCCAGCAGAATGAGGGTCTTGCCATGGGCAGTAGCATTTCAAGATTTCTGGCAGACATATTTCTCAATCATCTGGAAAGTAAGTTCTTTAATGAAGATAATAGACTCAAACGTAAAATAGTAAATTACTGGAGATATGTTGATGACAACTTGCTGCTATTTGAAGGAACAAAAGATGAGCTCCAAGAACTACTATCAGTATTCAATTATTCCACAAAAACATAAAATTCACAATAGAACATGAGGACAACAAAAGTATAAACTTCCTGGATCTTAAAATCACCAACCACCAACAAAAACACAAGTTCAGCATACACAGAAAACGCACATACACAGACATAACACTGGACAACTCATCATGCCATCCCACCACACAGAAACTTGCTTCATTTAGGTCCATGCTACACAGAATACACTCCCTTGGTTTAGTAGAAAACACTGTCAAGAATGAGATAGATACAATAAAGAACATTTCCATAAGCATTGGCTAAACAGCCAAAGCAATTGACAGTTTAAGCAGACAAATACACAAAAGCAAAACAACGAATGGACACACTGTGAAAGAAGATGGTTCAAACGGCTCTGAGCACTATGGGACTTAACATCTGAGGTCATCAGTACCCTAGAACTTAGAACTACTTCAACCTAACTAACCTAAGGACATCACACACATCCATGCCCGAGGCAGGATTCGAACCTGCAACCGTAGCGGTCACGCGGTTCCAGACTGAAGCGCCTAGAACCACACGGGCACACTGGCCGGCTGTGAAAGAAGAGAAGATATTCGCCAGTATCCCATACCTGGGACCCATATCACAAAAAATCGCCAACCTTTTCAGAAAAACAAATGTAACAATTGCATTTCAATCAATAATAAGTTAGGAAACCTACTCATCCATAATGTAAAATCAAATACACAAACATACAACAACAGCGGAGTGTACAAAGTATCATGCTCCAGTTGTCCTGCCTACCATGTAGGGAAAACAGGCAGAAAGTTCAAGACCCGTTATCAAGAACATGTAAATGCTTTCAGGCTCAAGAATTTCGAAAAATCAGTCATTGCACAACATACGTTGGAATCGAAATATGTCATCAACAGTCTAGAAAACAATTTGGTAATACTACATGACGAAGCCAATGGTAACCCTAAGTCTGTTAGAACAACTGGAGATATACCTCCACAAAATAAAAAAAAAATAAAAACAGAATCTATGTTAAATGAAAAAACAGATTTCGCAAGCCATAGTTACTTCAGTAATTTTAATGATCTATTGGAAAGTTATTTCTTGCATATGTCAATTGTTTAATAGTTATACCTTTAGCACTACGAGTAAATTCATCTTTGACAACACCACATACACAAATATCTATGAAGTGTTTAGAAATGTGTGTGCAAATGTACATCCAGGAATATGCATTTTACCTCATTCAGGAGAAGAAACAAAACATGTATTAAGACAAATTACACCTGACGATGGACCCACAGGGTCCGAAATGCATCTTGTAGTTAATAAAACACGAAAAAGTTGTGACAATAGTTTATTATTTGCAGGTGGGTGGCGCTGGATTTTCGGGCAGCCAACTCTGCCACTTCAGGCAGCTCGTCGGTTTCTGCCTTCGGGCAACTTTCTCCGCCTTTTAACACATCTGCAACTGAGTTTATTTGCAAGGTATGCATATGAAACAAACAAAACACATATAAACATATAATCGTACTCGCAAAAAATATTTATCACTTCCTATGGGTCTGTAGCTGAGGTCATGAACGATCTTTCTCGCGACAACCTTATGCTGCTTGGCCCGTCACAAAGAATATATGGCTGACATTCACCACGCCTGATGTCTTCGCTAATAGACGATCGTTCGGCCAAAACAAGTTTAGTTCATTGCTCTCTGAACGTGACTTATGTATTGGAACGTGCTTCTGTTCCTTTTATTTGAACTTTAGTTACAAGGTCGATACAAATTTCGAATTCGGCACGCAGCACAAACCTCTGGCTGGCTGCGGTTACACAAAGAATGAATTCTATGAAAGCCTGCAATGCCGTGAGTAAAGGACAAATGCCTCGTAATGCTGTGAGAAATCCAGCCAGAGACAAACCCTTAACAATGTCCAGCCTCTCAGCTTAGGTCGTAAACAAGTGGGTAGTTGGAACTCCTCTTGTAAGCATGTAGATTTGCAGGCTACGACACTGGTTTGTTGTCGCTGTTAGAAGCTTTATCCCACTCCGGCGACCACGGCATCACGCCACGTCACGTGTCGGTGAACAGCGTGTCTCTGACCCATGTTGATCACTGCCTGCTTCGTGTATGTGGCGCCACTGATTGTGGGAGCGGGCAAGTAGTTCGCTCTGTAATTTGTTGGCTACAGAAAAGTGGTTAAACTGCAAGAAGAGAGGAGCATGCTATGAAATACGTTACGAAAGTTGTGTTGCCTCTTAAAACTAATAAGATAAAGCAACGTGTCACACTACTTAGAGTTACTATTGTTTTGACTCGCTGCTTATAACACTGAGTACAAAAGATGCAAATTTTTACGTCAGTGTTTATACCAAGACGTTTAGTTCCCTACAGTGCTGTTACATCTATCAAGTAGAGAAGCTGTACTGTTTTCCCATAGATTTGTAGCAGCATTTCCTTAATAAAGTTTTGGAAGAATTCTGCTGAGAAATGAGGCACGCACCAAGCTTCTTAATAATGTCACTAACGCGTCAGTAGCTGGCTGAGGCCCAATTCTCGCCACAGTAAGTTGTTGCGACAGCGGAGAGCACCAACTGGAGCCAAGTTAGCGTGCTGTTCCGGTTTCTTCCTCCGAATCCTTCTACACGTTACGCCTTTGATGCAGTGAGCTAGATGATACTTGAGTGGATGTTTTAAGTGAGAAAACGTATGTAACTGCACAAGAGGAAGTCACAAAGTTTCCGTTACCAGCTCGAAAAAATCAAGCTGCAGCCATGAAATTTAAGAAGATAATTTTTTTAAACACCAAAAAAGCAGAATGTGTAATTGTGATCTATGCAGAATGAGTTGGGCCTTGTTGTGAAGAAAAATAAATCTCCCTGGACAGCTTCCCAGTTCCCGGTAGGTATTCAAGTTGGCACAGGACTGGTCGTGGATAACTTTTGGATGGAGACTGGAATGGGGCTCATGGGGAAGAGGTAGTGTGCAGGAGGTGCTGAGGAGTAAAGGTAGTCACTTCCAATTGGATAAATATCTTCTGCAGTGAGGTGTCTGAGGAAGTTGGGAGATTCTAGGAGACATCTGGGGCGGTGTTGCTTTCAGGACGAGTGTGCTGTCAGACAGGAACAGCATCACCTCAAAGGGAGTCTGTAAATTGACACCACCACTGGAGTTCTGCAGGGGATCTACTGTGGATGTTGAGGTCACGGAAATAATATCAGTGATAAAGGTACGGTTGATGTGTGGAGGAAATCATAGAGGACGGAGTTGGATGTAGTTAATCCTTTTTAAGGGTTTTGAAGACGAGGCTAAGAATAAGGTGTTTGGTGGGATAGTTGAGTAATGGGTTTGGCCAAACGGAGGTGTTCTTGTGGTGGCCGATTGCAACTCCACCTCTGGCTAGGGGAAGGGGATTATCATTATAGTGAAGGATATATGGAGAGGTGCTGTGTGACAGCGTTTCAGGAATGTTTAACTACGGATGAAGGTATCGACGTTGTGCTGCGACAGGGTGTGCATTAAGAGGGGCTTGCTGGTGGGTAGTGAGCCGATTTTGTGGTATATGAGGCTGTATCCCTATCACAACATGGTGTGAGCCTTGGGAATTGGCTGTGTGGGAAAGAGGTGGAGAGGGCTAAACAAGGGTGTTGAGATTAGTGAAAACGAAGTGGTCTTGATTTTGGGAGTAAGTGGCTTGACTACTGAGGCGGAGAACAGACCAGGTGGCAGGGGAAATTTGTTGTAAGGTACGCAGTCATTGGAAGGGGAGGATATTTTGGAGGACGATCGTAAGAAATCTGATAATTTCAGCAGTGGGGAGCTGGTGATGAGCATTGTGATGGATAGGATGATCAATAGGATGGTTCAGATCAGTTAATTCTGGTTTGATGGGTGGGGTTTGGCTTTGCATTTTGTCGAGTACGTCAGGTGAGTATCATAGCAGGTGTTACAGGTGAGTGGGAAGGCAGTGTTTGGACATTATTTCAGGAAGTCGGAATGTTTACAGCGAGGACAGGTGGGTGGGTTTTTACTACTGGGAGTGAGGTGGTCATTGCAAAGCTTGCGATTTTGGCAATGTTAGAACTGGAGAAGGGATTAGAGGGATTGACTTCATGATGGCGTATATAAATCAGGATTCCCTCCAGGAAAAGATGATTGTTGGTGGGGACAGATTCTGTAAAGACCCACATTAAGGAGATTGTACCTGAATCATTGTAGATAAGGCGAGCTGTTCGGATTTCTAAGGCAGGACTGGAATATAGTTCAGGGATCATCTCCTGTCATGAACCGAGTGTCAGCCTTCATTATCATGGCAGTGAGGGTGGGGGAATGGGTTTGATTTGATAAGGACTGAATCTTTGTGGGGAATGATTTGGGTAATGGGAATGTAAGCAATGTATTTCCGGATTTCTGTTGTGAGGAATTTGGCATTTAGTTATTAGGGGTGTAAGTGGATTAGGATGAAAGTGTGTACAATTAGGGAAGAAGGTGCAGGGGAGGGAGCAGTCTCCATATATTCAATAGGATTGGGATATGTTTGCAGTGTTTTTAGTTACAGTGCTGGTGGCGGGGTCTGCATTAGGGTGCTTCTGTGAGTTTTTGGAGATAATTTGTTGGAGTTGGGGTTGAGGAATTGTTGGAGGTGGAATATGACATGGCGCTCATCTTTCCATTTGGCTTGACTAGGTTCAGCAGCTTGTAGAATATATTGTGATTTCTGGCATCGCCATTTTAGCTCAGCGTTGTTGAAGGAGAATTGGTGGGTGTGGGATATGTTCGAAGTGGATAAGGGGCAAAGGAAGTGCTAGACAGTGTGGAACAGGTTGTGGGAAGGTAGGTGAAGGAAGTAACTGCGGTTTGGAACGAGTCTGTGGAAAGGGGAGGGAGGTTCAAATGGTTCAAATGGCTCTGAGCACTATGGGACTTAACATACGAGGGTCAGTCAAAAAGTAATGCCTCCTATTTTTTTTCTACGTTTAATTGTCAGGAAATTTAAATGCAATTACATAGGTTGAAAACCACAACATTGAGGATCATTTTGTCATTTTTCAATGTAATCTCCGCCCATCTCTACAGTTTTGGTCCATCTTTGAACAAGGGCATGTATCCCAGCACAGTAAAAATCACAGCTCTGCTTCCTAAGCCATTGACGCACGGATGTTTTGACGGCCTCCTCATCTTCAAAATGAATCCCACGATGAGCTTCTTTTAGTGGCCCGAACAGATGGAAGTCTGATGGTGCCAGGTCAGGGCTGTATGGGGGATGAGGCAAAACTTCCCATCCAATTTTGACAATCTCGTCAGAGGTGTGACGACTGGTGTGTGGTCTTGCATTGTCATGCAAAAGAAGAACATCTGCCATTGATTTTGTTGGGCGAACTCGCTGAAGACGTGCTTTAAGTTTTTTGAGGGTTGTGACGTATTGAACAGAATTTATTGTGCATCCCTGCTCCAAAAAATCAACCAGAATCACACCCTCTGTATCCCAGAAAACTGTTGCCATAACTTTCCCTGCCGATCGCACAGTTTTGAATTTTTTCTTCCTCGGCGAGCTTGTGTGACGCCACTCCATTGACTGCCTCTTTGATTCGGGTTCAAAAAAATGCACCCATGTTTCGTCCCCGGTCACAATTTTTTTCAGAAACTCATCTCCCTCCAAACGGAAGCGCTGCAAGTGTTGGGAGGCTATTGTTTTCCTTGCCTCTTTATTCTGATCGGTTAACATTCTTGGAACCCACCGTGCACAAACTTTTGAGTACCCCAATTGTTTAATAATCGTGATCACACTGCCTTTACTAAGAGAAATAATGCGACACACTTCATCTGCAGTCACCCGACGGTCACCACGAATGATGTCATCAACTTGCTGAATGTTGTGTGGAGTCACTGCACTCACCGGCCTGCCGCTCCACTTTTCGTCAGTCAACGGTGTTTGCCCTTCAGCTTCCTTACAACGACGAACCCATCGTCTAACAGTGCTGACATCCACTGTCACAACACCATACACCTTCTTCAGTCTTTCATGAATGCGTATGGGCGTTTCACCTTCTGCATTCAAGAATTCAATCACACAACGCTGTCTCAAACGAACATCGATGTCGGCCATCTTACAAACTTCTGCTGTGCTGCCACCTGTTGACACAGAAAGTTACTACTGCAGTGGATTGCAGAAGAAGGTTTGAGGAATGGCGCCAAATTCAAATTTTTCACTTAACTTAATTTCTTTAAGTAGAAAAAAAATGGGAGGCATTACTTTTTGACCGACCCTCGTATGAGGTCATCAGTCCCCTACACTTAGAACTACCTAAACCTAACTAACCTAAGGACATCACACACATCCATGCCCGAGGCAGGATTCGAACCTGCGACCGTGGCGGTCGCGCGGTTCCAGACTGAAGCACCTAGAACCGCTCGGGCACTCTGGGGAGGGAGGACATGGGGTGGTGGACTAGAGGAAGCTCTGCGCAGCTTCAGCAGAGAAAGGGGTGGTCTAAATGATGGAGGAAGTTGGAGTATCAATTGTGGGAAATACAGCTGATGATGCTTACCAGCGACAGAACATTTGAAGGTGACAGTAGAACTATTCTACTGCTGCCACGTAAGGGACAAAAGACGAGGAATTTGGGCTCATACTGAGGCTTATAGACAGATGTGCTTCCCTCACTCTAAGAACAAGAAATGAAATGGAACAAGGAAGGAAATGAATAGTAATGGTACAAGGTACCCTCCGCCACACATTATACAGTGGCTTGCGGAGTATGCCTGTACATATTACAATTTTCAAGGCATTCCATTTCCCGTAAAACTCCAGGACGTTCCAAATTCGAAGGGCAGAACCTCAATTATTTAATTCATGTATATTCCATTGATGTTGATAAACCAGAGGATGAGGACAACCATGAGAACACTGTGCGGAACGAAGGAGCCAAGCATGAATTTCAAATTATATGGTCAATGCCCCAAACATGTAGACCTGTTGCTAATATCCGAGAGCGAGGAACAACGCTAGCTGTGGATCAAAAATATATCACATCTAGTTTCTGCCCAACTGAGTACAAAAAAAAAAAGTGTGCAAGATATTTTTGCCATTGATGCCTCAACTTGTTTATCAAGAGCAAGTACCTTGATAGGCATCTGACTGATTGTTTGGGCCAGGAGCTGGTACATGTGGAAATGCTTACTGAGGGTAAAACGTTCTTAATACTTTAAGAATACCCACCACCAGTAGCGATGTCCCTTCGTCATTTATGCTGATTGCAAGAGCCCGCTAGCTCCTATGTCACATAGTGGAGGTGACCCCTCTGTCTCCCATACTATTTTCATACAGCGGTACGGAACTCTAGTAGCAATGAATCCAAGTCTTACTTTGGAGAAGGTTGCTCGCTGAACTTGAAAAACTTGTATGGGAATTTGATGTGACTTATGGCAGCAACATCCCCATGACCAAGTTAGAAAAAAAATAATGCCTTGTATAATCCAGTGGAGGAGTCTCATATTTGTGGGCTGCTGTTGGATAGAGAAGTGGAAACTCCATGACTGTTGTCACTTAACAGGGAAGTTCCGTGGCACAGCTCACAACGCATTTAACTTGGGTACCCACTACCACAGCTCATATATGTGTTTTTTTACACAATTTTATCAAGCGTTAATCCCATTTTGTCGTTCAACACTTGGTTGAAGGATGATGAGGTCAGAGTCACGCCCGATACTGTTGAGAAGTACGAGGGTTGAATGAAAAGTAATGCCTCCACCTTCGTTAATGGGGTTTCGATGGGAATATTTTAATAAATCAAACACAGAAATAATCCTTAGAATGTGGTTTTTAGTTACCAATATTCACTTTTCCACATAATCACCAGCTAATTGGATACATTTCTACCAAAGGTGAACAAGTTTTCTGAAGCCGTCACGGAAGAAATCGACACTGTTTCCTCAACCACAGTCTCATAGTTCTCTCAACGTTTTCATCAGAATCACAACGATGTCCCACAGATCGTCTTACATTAGCGGGAACAGATGAAAGTCAGACGGTGCTAAATCTGGACTGAATGGAGGATTCCGTACAGTGGTGAGATTTAGTCTCGGAAGTTCTGCTGTGGTGGCACGTGAAGTGTGTGGTCTGGCATTGTCATGCTGCAGGAAAACATCTTCCTTTTACTTTCGGATCCTTATTAGCCGTCGTTTCATAGTTAGAAGCGTTGTGATGTAACGCTCTGATCAAGGAAATCAACATGGATAACACCATCTGCGTCCCAGAACACTGTGGCCATGATTTTTCCAGCTGAGGGCTGCGTCATGAATTTCTTTTTATGGGGCGAGTCTTTGTGTCCATATTCCATAGACTGATGTTTCGTCTCCGGGTCGTAATGATGTGCCCACGTTTCGTCTCCTGTCACAATTGAATGGAGAAAGGAGTCACCTTCATTCTCGTAACGCGAGAGGAGTTACCGGCAAATTTCAAGTCTGTGCGCTTTTATTTCAGGAGTCAGCATCCGGCGTACCCATCGTGCACAGATCTTCCGATTGTCAAGCAAAGCAATAATGTGACCTACACGTTCTTGTGAAATGCCGATTGTGCTTGCAATTGCTCTCTGAGTGATACGACGATTGTCCTGAATCAATCTGTCAACATTTTGTTTGTGAAACTCGTGGTTGCGGTCACAGGACGTCCAACTCTTTTTTTTTTTTTTTTTGTCATGCAGGTCAATGTTCCTGCCTCAACATCTTTAAACACACTCTCCCAACGACGCACAGTACTCACATCAACACAATCACCATAAACTGCTTTCATTCTCTGATGAATCTCCTTTGGGGTGACACCACCTGCTGTCAAGAATTCAATGACGGCACGTTGCTTAAATCGCATTGACCGACCGTCTGCCAGGGTTCCACACTTCACACTGTAACAACACAACCGTTCAATGCTGAGGCTTCCCGCCAACAGGAGCTGCAGAGAAGAGGCTACAGAACAAGCCAGTACCTGCCACATACCAATGCTGACAACAGTTGAAGAGTTACGGTGGAGGCATTATTTTTCAGTCAACCCTTGTACATCTCGTTTTTCAAGGGAATTACATCAAGAATAACGCTCCATTTCCTGGATTCACTTTGTTTCGTAATTTTGCTGAGACGATGCTTCAGAAGGATACGCGTATCACCAGACCCGTGTACCTCAGTGATTGAAAGTTTCATCTTGTGACGAAGAAGGGGGTCTTTACATATCAGTACCTGGATTCGCTGAAGAGGCCACGAAGCCACACTGCCTGTAATAACTGAATTTTCCAGTAGACTAACAGTCACTGCCACAACGTATGCAGAATATGAGCACGCAGTGGATATTTGGCGGGAATTCGACACCCCTAATTTATGAGAACGTGCTACATTATATATGAACACAAATGTACACCTGTTTACTGACATCTCCGTCGTGTGTACCTAGGCACATACTGTCTGGGTCCTGCCTTCCATTTCGCTGCGCCAGGGCTCTTGTAGGATGCAATGTTAAGGAAGACACGTGTTAGCATAGAACTGTTAACTCATGTTGAAATGCTGTTATTCCTCAAACACGAGATTCTTGGCAGACACGTACGCCAGGGCGAATAACCTATGAATGAGTTGGGAGGAGTACAGGCCATCTGACGAGTTAATTTACATACGAACCGTGATTTATTTTCAAAGAATATTCTTAAGAATTTATTTTATTTACTAGCGATTCATCAAGAACATTAACACTTTTAATCACACTATGCAAGCATGGAAGTAGTTGCCAGGGAGTAACTGATGAAAGCATAACCAAATTCCCTTTTAACAAATGGGAATTTTATTCACTTCAATAGTGCCTAAAAACATTTTTTAAAAGAAACAGATTAAAAATTATAATCAGAAAGCACCCTCTAAATATCAAAGTTACAATTTATTCAGAGGCAGAAAGAAACAAGTTTTGACTGTATGAGCTTTCGGGCAGAGACCGTTGCCCCTCCCTTTTGACACGGCCATAGTTACGACCGCTCACAACAGCCTCTGAAAGACTACACTAGTGCAAATCTGCAACACACCAGATAACTTTAAACTAAGAGTTTTAACAATTTACACAAGCACACTAACTATGCACCCCCCTAGGAGGGATGGAGATGGTACAAAACACTAACAATTAAAATATTAACCTTGCCACCGAAGGTGCAACTTGATTTTAACTTCCAAGAAAAGTCTTACGGTGAAAGGGTGGCAAATTTATATACTAAAATGATCATTTAAATAAAAGCCCATGAAATGCAATCTTATATAAAATTCTACATGGTTGCCCAAACAATAGTTAAGATGCTCTACAGTACACAGATACCGCCTCTCAAGATCATAGGCAATAATATCAAAGTTTTCAAAGATCAAAACATATTTCAGGTATTAGGCTGTTACACTCCAAGCAATAAATTCGTTAACACACCAAATCCGACAAACATGACAGAGGCAGCTACTAACGTACGGTAGACTGATAGGGAGATTACCGAACAACCCGAACCGCAGGTTGCTCCACACATTTGCATGACGAGCACAGCGACTTGCCTTATGTCTGGAGCGCGTAGTCCCGCGTGGTCGAAGGTACTTCTGGTACCACTAACTGATCACCCCTTTCGTGTTTCACTCGCCAATGGTGTTTGAGAAGAACGATCGTCCGTAAGCTTTAATACTGGCTCTAATTTCTCGCA
This sequence comes from Schistocerca nitens, assembly GCF_023898315.1. NCBI lineage: Eukaryota > Metazoa > Arthropoda > Insecta > Orthoptera > Acrididae > Schistocerca > Schistocerca nitens. The sequence continues at coordinate 282,392,350 of NC_064620.1, forward strand.
TTTTGCCGCCGTGGTCGTTTCAAGAGACGTACATGGGAGGAAGTAATATGTTGTCCGACTCTTGCTCACTCAGAATTTCAACAGTGAACATCTTTGTGATGTACGTACACCTCTCTTGTAACGTCCGCCTCTGGTGTTCGTTGAAGATCTCTGTAGCACTCTCGCTCCGATAAACGATCCCGTGGCAACACGCACTGCTCTTCTGTATCTCTTCTATCAATCATACCTGGTAAAGATCCCAGATTGATGAACAATACTAAAGAATCTGTCGAAGAAACGCCTTATAAGCCACTTCTTTCGAGGATGAGTTAGATTTCCTCAAGATTCTTCTTTCGAATCTGGCATCTCCTTTTCTTATTATTTGCTTTATGTGGTCATTACACTTAAGGTCGCTCTGGACAGTTACTACCAGGTATTTTACGGCAGACACTGTTTCCAGCAATTTTCCATGCTTAGTGTAGTTGCACAGTAATGGATTTTCTTTCCTACGCTTGCGCAATATGTTACATTTGTTCACTTTCAACTACCACTCATTAACCCTCTGTAAGGCATTATGCAAGTCATTATTGTCTTCTGACGTCGTTACTTGCTTACAGCCAACCGCATCATCTGAGAACAGTCTTAAAGAGCTTCCGACGCTTTCTACTAGATCATTTATATACATTGTAAACAGTAAAGGTCCTATCACACTTCCTTAGGGTACTCTGGAAATTACTCTTGCATCTGTTGATTTTGTTCCGTTAAAAGCGACGTGTTGAGTTCTTTGTGAAAGGAAGTCTTGAATTCAGTCGTAATTCTGGTTCGATACTGGGTAAGCTCGATTTGTTTTTCACTAAACGACAGTGAGGGATGAGTCAAATGCCTTCCTGGAGTGAAGAAGTGTGAAGAAACATGGCATCAACCTGCGCGACGTTTTCTACATGTCTACAACGCTATGGATCTCATGCAGGAATAAAGCGAGCTGAGTTTCGCAAGATCTCTATTTGTGGAATCCGCGTTGATTTTTATAGGGGAGATTTTAGTTCTCCAAAAATGTCAGACTTTTAGAACATAGAACATGTTCCCTAACTCTGCAACAGATTGACGTCCTGTAATTACGTGCATCTTTCCTACGATGTTTCTCCAAACAGGAAAGACCTGCGCTTTTTCTCCAGTAGCTACGTACCCTCCATTCCTCCAGCGATCTACGATAATCTGCTATTAGAAGGGGAGCAATTTCATTCGCATAATCTTTTTAGAAGTTTATAGGTATCTCATCTGGTCCTGGTGCCTCTCCGCTACTAAGTGATTGCAGTTGCTCTTCTATTCCGCGATCGGTTACATCAGTTGCCATTTCGACGTTCCTGTGATGATCGAAAGGTGGGACCAAGTCATGATCTTCAGTGGTGAAACAGTTTCGGCAGACCGAATTTAGTATTTCAGCCTCCTCTCTGTTATCTTCCGTTTCGGCGCCATAATGGCCACAGAGCGAATGAATAGAAGATTTCTAACAATTTACTCGGCTGGTCCCGGCGGAGGTTCGAGTCCTCCCTCGGGCATGGTTGTGTGTGTTTGTCCTTAAGGATAATTTAGGTTAAGTAGTGTGTAAGCTTAGGGACTGATGACCTTAGCAGTTAAGTCCCATAAGATTTCACACACATTTGAACATTTATTTTGAACAATTTAGTGGTTTTAGGTAAGACCAAAAACCTCTTAGGGTTTTTAGTCAGGTCGGTCGACAAAATTTTACTTTCGAAGTCAAAGAACGCTTCTCTTATTGCTCTTCTTACGCTCATTTTCGCTTGGTTCAGCTTTTGTTTGTCAACTAGGTTTTGACTTCGCTTGAACCTGTGATAAAGCTCTCTTTGTTTAACGGTTATTAAATCACGGTGAGTCTTTCCATTCCCGAACACCTTGGTCGGAATTTACTTGTCTACGGCAAAAGGAACGATCATTTGGAATTTTTTCCATTTGCGCTCCACATATTTGTTCTCAGCTCTGAATATTTGATGCGGACTGCTCAATTTGTGTCCTGTCACTCTTGCTGAGCAAAAATATATTTCCTGCCTTCCTTAATATTCCTTGCAAAACCAATAGTCCTAGTTGCTACCACAGCCTTATGGTCATTGATACCTTCCTCTACGTTAACTGATTCGATAAGTTCAGGTCTTCCTGTCTCTAGGAGGTCTAAGACGTTACCTCCACGTGTTGGTTCTCATAATGTCTCAGGAATATCTGTCTCTGGCATTTTGATAGCATGACTCTGCTGGCTAGTGGAAGTCACCCCTTATTACAACGGCATGATGAGGAAAATTATTACCAATATTCTACAAGTTTCTCTGAAGCACTCTTCCACTACAAATACTTACCCAGGCTGTCTATAAGAGATAATATGGGTCTGGTCTAAAGTGTCAGCTCATGTTAAATAATTTTCCTTTTTTTCTTCCTTACAGTCTCGGTCCGGCACACAGTTTTAATATGCCAGGAAGTTTCAAATCAGCGCTCACTCCACTGGAGAGTGAAAATCTCACTCTGGAAACATCCCCCAGGCTGTGGCTAAGCCATGTCTCCGCAATATCCTTTCTTCCAGGAGTGCTAGTTCTGCAAGGTTCGAAGGAGAGCTTCTGTAAAGTTTGGAAGGTAGGAGACGAGGTACTGGCAGAAGTAAAGCTGTGAGGACGGGGCGTGAGTCGTGCTTGGGTAGCTCAGTTGGTAGAGCACTTGCCCGCGAAAGGCAAAGGTCCCGAGTTCGAGTCTCGGCCCGGCACACAGTTTTAATCTGCCAGGAAGTTTCATATCAGCGCACACTCCGCTGCAGAGTGAAAATCTCATTCTGGAATTAAAAGAATTACCAAAGGCTGTCCTCAAGGGTCGATCTGCGGCCCCATCTTCTGGGACACAATAATCGAACCCCCTCCTGCAACTTCTGGATGGGGATGACAGGTCAGACGGAATTGTTGCCTACGCAGATGACCTATTATTTGCATTAACTGAAAACAACAGAGCCCAGTTGGAAGAGAATGCCAGTGGAATACTACAAACAATCACACAATGGTGTCACAAGAACAGACTCAGGATAGCCGAAAACAAAACAACATACACATTACTTAGAGGATCACTTCAAAGGAATCCTTCGGTTAAAATTGGGGACACAAACATCAAACGAGCACACAGTACGCGCTATCTTGGAGTATACATAGATGAAAAATCGAATTTCCACGAACACATAAGGCTAACAACAGACAAAGCAGAAAAAATACTACACAAACTGGTGAGGCTGAATTCAAAACAGTGCAGATTACCTCTACCAGTCATACGGAACATGCCACTGTGCGCTGTTCGAATCAGTGCTCATCTTCGCAGCTAGCACGTGGCCAATAGACTGAACGTGGTCACCCACAAAGCATCGGTCAGACGAGGGCAGATGAGTGTCCTACTTAGACTATCTGGAGCCTTCGGCAGCACCTCAGAGGATGCACTGTGTGTGGTGCTCGGAATATGCCCCACAGATATCACGATCAAATACAGAGCTGCAAGGTACTGGTTAAAGGTGGGGAGACTAGGTAAGGTACGCACAACAACTGGTGTGCCGATAGAGACGATACATCACCTTAAAAGTAGGCATTTGGATGCATGGTAAGGTGAGTGGGATGTAAGTGATAAGCGACGTAGACTGCACGACTTCCTCCCTGACATAAGGGAGCGGTTGAAAATGAAACATTGCGATCCAAGCCGCGGTATGGTACATTTGTTAACCGGATACGGAACTTATCCCACGCACTTAAACCGCGTGTCTGAGGCAGGCACCTACATGCACATGCGGGGAAGAAGGCTCCCCAGAACACACTGTCTTTTTCTGCGGGCAATACGCGACCAATAGACACACACTACACTGATGCAGACACTGATACTCGTATATGCACAGCAATAAGAGACGAAGAACAAGGGGCACAGTTAAACGTATTGACAAACAGTACTGCAAAAACAACACATGAAGAGTACATGCGGACACGACATAACAGACAACCCTATGTACAACGTAACAATAATCTCCAGAGGGTGGACAGCTATACCCACAGCGACAGCGAAAACAGTCACAATGAGGAGTAACAGGAAGAGGAAGCCAAGACGTGACAGTAAATAAGCACAACGTGCTGCCAATCTAGCCCAGAAATCACGAAATGCTGTACACGGATGGTCACCTAAAGTTAATACATAGGATTAGCCGTCCGCTGTGGCCGAGCAGTTCGAGGTACTTCACTCTGGAACCGCGCGACTGCTACGGTCGCAGGTGCGAATCCTGCCTCGGGCAAGTTCTAGGGGACTGATGGTCTCAACTATTAAGTCCCACAGTGCTCAGAGCCATTTGAACATAGGATTAGTAATAAATAGGATAAACAATACTACTTCTCTACTAATAACCATTTGTGTGTGTGTGTGTGTGTGTGTGTGTGTGTGTGTGTGTGTGTGTGTGTGCAACTGGCGGTCAACGGCTCGAAGAAACCATTCCGGGGTATTCACCGCCAGTCACATTCGGTGATGGTACTAACAAATCTCTCCTCTATCCTATCATCTTTTTATATTCTCCTTAAAAAACAACGAAATTTTATTTATATTTCAACCTTAAATTATTGTTATTTTGAAAAGTATTATTGTTTGTAAGTGTTGTAGATAAAACAAAAGAAAAGAAAACTGTAAAAAGATGAAAAACGAAAATTGAAAGATGTACGACCTGTTTTAAAAAATCAGGTAACTTGTCTATAATTCGGCAATAAATAAATAAAATAAATCAATAAATGATGACATCGTCTAATGCTCTGTTCTGTAGGAGGATCCACAACATACGTAATACGAAAGTCACTCTGAACAGTTATTACTGACTCCCACTGCGCAAAACGTAGAACACAAATCGCTTTCTCTTGTCCTGACACAATTTTTACAACAACTGAAGTGTACGCATAGTGCTGCTACCTACCGGGAACCATGTAAAACTCGAGAGTTTGCTCTTTTCAACAGTACGTTGTTCACGCACATATCGGATATCATAATAGTTATGATACTTATTCGTACACCCCTTATTGCTTGCGGAAAACGCAGTCAGTTCATTCACTTGCCGTAGCCACTTATCACCTTGGCTTTTAGAGAGAGTAGATCTCAAAATTATCTCGAATGATTTTCGAAGTATTGTAAAACTGTTAATTGAGAAGATGAACATTATTCTCCACCCATCCTTTCAACTATGTCCGTCTGATTGCCTACTTCCTCTCCCGCCGCTCCACCTATGTTACCATCCATAACGCCGATTCCCGCACCTTCTACCCCTCTGCATGTGTGCCCCAGGGCTCTGTCCCCTCCACTCTCCTCTACCTCCTGTACACGGCATATATGCCGCAATCCCCCCCACCCCCCCCTGCAGTACACCTCCTCTGCAGTATGCCGGCGACACTACATTCCTTGCCCTTCATCCTACCCTCCAACGGTCCCAACGCCTTCTCCAGAATCATCTTGACCTTTTTATCACATGGTCTCACCAGTAGCTCCTGAAAATCAATCCTTGCAAGACCCAGGTAATCATCATAGGTCGTACGACTCGCTCCTTCCAGCTCCTTGATTTCTCCCTTACCACCTGTGCCCATCCTGTCTGCCTCTCCCCAAGCCTCACCTACCTTGGCCTCACCATTGACCGTCTCCTCACCTGGATCCCTCATCTTCGCTCTATCCAATGCAAAGCCCACAACCACCTCAGACTCCTCCTCTCTGGCTGGACATGGGGGTTGAACCCCTCTACTATCCTCCACACCTTCAAATCCTTAATCTGTCTCATCCTCTGTTATGCCAGTCTCACCTGGATATCGCCCCCCACCCCCAAAATTCTATAGTCACTCCAGATCCTCGAGCACCATGCACTCTGCCTCGCCTTCCAAATATGCCTCCCGTCCCCCATACGGATCCTCTATGACCTGATTCCTTTCCCCCATCTGCTCCTATCCCTCGAACATATCCACATACTCTACCCCTCCCACCACCTTGATCCCCCTCATCCCCTGGTTGCTCCTCTCCAACCCCTGCCCTCTGCCGAAGTATTGTAAAACTGTTAACTGAGAAGGTTTATTAGAACATTATTCTCCACCCTTCCCATCAACTATGTCCCCCTACCCTCCATCTCTACACATTTCCGTTCCCAAGGTGACTTCCGCCAACTCGCCCTCCCGGATGATGTCCTCTCTCCCTCTGTTTATCCCTCCTATCAACTCTGATCCTCACCTCCCCCTCCCTTCCTCCGTCCTTTTCCTGGGCTCCCTCTCCCCCCCCTTCCATCCTGTTTTTTCTCCGCCTACCCTGCCTCCCTTCTCTCCCCCGAGTTCTTTTGCGTTTCCCTTCTCTGCCTTTCCCCATTCCCTCTCGTGTCTGCCCTGCCCCTCCTTATGAGTCCTCTCCCTCCGTCGGTTCCCCCTCACCTTCGTTTTCCATCTCCTCCCCCTTTTTTTCCCCTCATCTGTCTAGGTCCCCCCCCCCCCCCCCTCCATCTGCCCTTGGCTGTTGTGTGTCATCTGTCATCTTCGTGACGACGTTTTAGTGCGGTGTTTCCAGTGAGTGTTAAGTGTTGTGCGTCTTTTCCGAAGTGTTGCGAATGGAAGTCATACTGTCGCTGGGTGTAATTTTTATATCTCTTGCGAACTGAAACCAGACTGTCGCCGTGTTTTTTAATTGTCTGTCTACTATTTTAGCTGTCTGCTTCCTGTGTATTTTATTAGCATCGCCAACCCTTTGTTTTGTGTTTTAACTTTCCACAATTTTCCACCTTTTTACAATTTAAGTCACCGTTTTATCGCCTGCTTTTATTGTTTCTTATCTTCTTCTTCTTTTAAAAATTCTGTAGGCTGAAGAGCAGCGTACTGGGCTGCTGCTAGCCCACCCCCTTCAGGGGGGAATCGAAATTCAATAACGAAAAAATAAAACTATAAAATTATTCTGCTCAAATGATTTTCATTTCTTTTTTTTATACACGTCATTCTCCAGGTACAGCGGTCTGATTTCTACTCCATTGTAGAGGCAGTGACCGGGTAGCAGGGCCGACGCAGACCCCGTAGGGAATATTTGAGAGAGAACATATATACAATTCCGGCATTTATCTTGCCTTACAACCCGGTGAAGCCTTCCGAAAACCTTGTTTAGCACTATCTTTGTGAATTACTTTTAAATCTGCGACATTGCAGGTAAAAATATATAAAAGCCTACTGTATGTGCAAGTGTCTCTGTTTAAAGGTAAACAGAGTAAATTCCCATGGTCCTGTGTTGCTGCTAATCGAAGCAGATCGACTTCAAAGATCTGCATACTGCTCTCCCTTAAGGGCCGTACCAATGTATCGACCGACCGACCGACCAATTTCGTAGCAGCCTACACATGTCCGCCCAACTGCACTCAGCGATTACGGCGCCACCCTGTGATTGTGATTTGCTTAACTTACGCCCATGGAGGTGCTGTTTTACGAGAGGACAATAGTGGATCGCGGACCACATACCTATCGCTAAGAGTTTTTGTGTGGCCTGCCAAGACAGTCAGGGAAATCAGCCTTGAACAGAGATTTCCTTACCATGCGCAGCCGAGGATTTCCACTTTGACGGCCACATCAATAGGCATGTGTACTGCGCAGTGTAGACACCAATCGCAAAAATAAAATTGCCACTCTGCGCATTGGCTAATGGGAGCGACCGAAAATGCATTTTACATGTTCTTACAGACACTCATATCACAATGTGAAAGACATGTTTCACGTTGTGACACTAATTAACTTTTAAAAATCTTCGTCTCCTGAAAAATTTCTACATAGGAAGAAGTTTGCTGGGAAAAATTTCTCTTTATATTTGGTCTTATATTTGTGAGCAAAGCTTTCCTTGCTTGAAGAACAACGAGAGTACATGTAGGTCCCCTGAAACTGACAGAAATTAGCTTGCAGGCTATGTAATTATGTCAACAATCTCAATTCTGATTTCGAAAAAAATGTGGAAAAGGGTGATAGGATACATTTGTCTCATTAAATTGATTCTAAAATAAAATGTACTTGCAGCTACAGACGATATAAAATTAGCACAACAAATAAATTTATTAAAACTATCATTATTTTATTTTATTTATATGTATTGATTTTTATAATAAAATTTATAATTTAGCTGAAATGCAACGTTAACTAATGAATCATTTTAACTTGTGGAGCCCTCCGCTAAAATAATCTCTACTTCTACACTGTGATGCGCGAGCCAAAACAATTGCCCACCTCGATTACAGAAACAAAAACTGCGCTTGACTGTTTTATATGCCACAAGGCAAAAAAAAAAAAAAAAAAGCCGAGAGCACACTGTGGGAAAAGAAATGGAAACTGCAAAGAAAGAAATTCGTCCATACTCTGATACATAAGGAGCTGGGAGCCGTTGATTTTCGGAACTATCTAAGAATGATTGAAAGATGCACTTCGGAGCTGCTGAACGTCGTCAAACCATTCTTAACGAGAAAGAATAGTCGTGAGAGAGGCTGTAAATTGCAGAGAGAGGCTGATCGCTATATAACGGTTTGTAGCCACTAGCGGAAGTCACGAGGACCTCAGTTTCAGTGCAAATGTATCCCCAAAAGTATTATCTAGAATGATTCCTGCAACCTGCAACGTGATTCACAGTTAAAATTACCAAATATGCAGCAACCAGTAGCAAAATCATGTTTTATTTATTCACTTTCACAAAAGTGAATAAATAAAACATGATTTTGCGACTGGTTGCTGCATATTTGGCACTTTTATGGTTTACGGTCGCTGCACGACTTGGGAACCACATGGAGCCCACCATTCATATGTGATTCCCAGTTGCCTGAGGAAATGCGACATGGTAAAGGAAAATAAATAAAACAAAACGTGCTCATGTAAAATTTATTAAGTTATTTATACATGTAGCACAAATGATGCCTCTGTAAGTTTAGGAAACTCATGTCAAATTAGAAGATGAAAGACTGCAAATGGTGGCGGCGCACATCATCTAATAAGTACAACTACATATACATAAGAAATGAAGCATTTAGCAAATGTTAGGACTGCAAACGTGTCCTACGCTTTGCTCTTCATAGCAGAAGGCTTGGATTAAGGCCAAATTTTTTCAATACTTTTAACAGGGAACCAAGTATATTTTATGAATAAAAGTCCGTTGACTGTCTATATTTCGGCTTTTAGATTTCACTTCCGAAAATTATCTGAAATAAAACCTGAAAACTGGAATACAGAAGGTCGACGGACTCTTTTTTCATAAAATTTATATCTTTTACTCTCTCTATGTGCCACAAGAATTCTTTGAAAAAATTATACAAGTGCTTCATTTCTTACGTCTCTATTGCTGCACTTCTGGGCATGATCTGTTCCACAGACCTCTCTAGTCTTTGAATTTCTCCAGAAACTTTGTCATTAAAGATTCGTCCGCCTCGCACTCAGTCATGTATATCAGAACAGCATTTAATCCCACCCGCAGTGGCAAAGTGACAAAATGCGGATTTTTGTCGTACGGGTGGCACAACAGGGGGAGGGAGGGGGGTGGGATGGATGTCGGTCGGTCGGTCGGTCGTAAGCTGTCGGATGGTCGTACCCAACTAACCGCTCGACAAGAGAAGTTGGTCGATCTGTTGGCCGAAGAGACTACACACGGCTAGTTTCTTCGTGTGTCGGTTGGTGCATGTGTAGGGCCCCTGTTTTTCACTTCTTTTCAAACAATATTTGCTGGAGAACACGGAGAAATCAATATAGATTACACAGAAAGCTTTAAATCAATAGTGCACACACATACATCACATTTTTACGTTTCTAGATTTTATGTCAATACGTTCTTCCTATCGATTATCAGTCTGAAAATGTTGGCAACATGTAGACAGTCCTGGTGAGCGATTCCTGAACTACACTCTCTATGGTGGTGTATGTGCCTAATATAAGAGGCGCTGTACCCCAGTCGTAGCGAGTGCCTCGAGCCGATCCTCCAGCCTGTTTACTGAGGTATGTTGCTCACCGAGTTTGTATTCACGAAGTGTTCATTGCTTGAAGTTGTGTGGTTCGAGTGTCGTCGTTAGCGTGGTTAATCCACTATGTGTGTAACAGATTCGGTATTACTGTTGGTTAGTCTGTGGTCATGTATTCCAGAATCCCCTGAATGTATGTGAAAGTTAAGTAACTGCGTTCATAATAAATTGATTCAGTGCCGCCTGATGACAATTTCACACTCTTATTTATAAAATAAGAAATGTTGTGACAGGCAATATGTCGGTAGGTACAGCATCTCACATTTTACGGAGTATATGCGTCTTAGTCGTCTTCGTCAGATATTTTGTATTTAAAATTCTATTCTTCCCTCAACCCTCGTTCTGATAAAAAAACCTGTCGTTTTCAAACAAATTGTTTAATGCCAGATCGTATGTAATGAAATGAATTTAACTTTCATTTCAAAACGCGGGAAATAGGCTTACACAATTTCAGTCATTGAAATTCATGATCAGGTATCGGGCAACTCTGAAAAAGGGGCTAGTACTAGCGAGGACGCAATTGAGTTTCGTATAAAGCCTCTGTTAAGTGTGTATGCGAATCTCTGCGTCGTGCGTTAAACTGCTATTAAAGCCAGAGTGTCCACTCTTTTTCATTTTCTGTTCATATGTAGTGACATGCGCGAAATGTAATTTAACTTTTATTCAGTTCAATAAAAGTACGAAAAGTTATGCTTAGAGTGTGGATCTTGATGGAAAACATGTTGTTCAGTGTAATTCTATCAACTTTCGTAGTGTTGACAATTGTTAGCTTGCGCATTTTCTTAAAACACGATGGAGAAGTAACTAGTAGGTCTCTCGTTGAGTCTCTCCTACACAGGGAGAAATTACCGTTCCAGTAAAATAAGAGCAATCAGAGCTCGCCCAGGAAGATCTAGTTTCCGTTTTTCGCACGTGCTATTAGTGTGCAACGGTAAATAAATAGTACAAAAGTGGTTCATTGAACCCTCTGTCACACTCTTAATTGTGAATTACGGTAGTCGCACTTAGAGTATTCAGCGGACACTGTTAATTTTTTTTACAAGGTACGGCTGTTTGTGATGCAGTAGACAAATTTAGCTTCGGTCTGGCTGAGGAAATTAACCTTCGTAAGTTTGATAAATTGTCGTTTCGTCCTGAATATAAACTCCGTCGGTATGTTTAGCTTACTACAGCACTTACTAGGTAAGCAAAAGGACGATACAAGAACGAGAAGTGGGAGGGGCCCCGCACTTCTATCGTTTGTATTTTCTTCCTAAACAGTATCGAGGATCTATTCATTATGCCAAACTGTAGCCTTGGTCGTTCAGGTTTATTGACGAGTCATTCTTTATTTTCTTGTATTTTCCGTACTATAATTAAGAACTTGTTAAATCCATCCCTACTCGTATGGCTGACCAATCAAAACCATTTGGTCTATTCTATAGTTTAGAGTGATCAGCCGTACGAATGATGCAATACATCAAATGGTCTGTATATAGAAATTAACGTAAAAATAATTTGATGTGAATGTATTTAGAGGGATTACTAATTGATAAGACTTGAGTTTTGACATGTCTGTTAGTAAAATCTTCCTTACATCTAAGCACCTAAAGTGGGCTTGTGAAACACATGCTACATTCAACTTGCAAATTTATTCTGGTGCAAGTGAGCCGTTTTCAACCAATTGCTCAGTACTAGGAATAAGAACAATCCATAAAGACATAAGATCGCTTAGCTTGGTCCAAAAAAAAAAATTCCCAATGTTCAGAAGCATATTGTCAAATTTCCAGCAACCATTAAAAACTTGGTCAGATAAAGCGTGGTTTAAACAGTTTGAAAGACTTTCTGATAAGAGATTCCTACTCTATAGATGAATCTTAACAGGTGCTGTTGGACCAGTTTAAGTAAAAATGTTAGATTTCAGTTTGTTGGTCGCAAGGCAAGATTCATTTGTGTATGACAAATTAAGTGCGTAACTGTTTAATTCTGAATGTGTATTAATTCCGTAAATACTAGCAGCGGTTTTGGCTATCGTGTGGCAAATGAGTGTTGTATTCACATGTTTTAATTTGCTCCACGTCTACGAGGATCATCTCATTTGTGTCCATGGAACGAAGATTCTAATGATCTTACCTGTATTTCTACGTAGCGAGTATAAACCACATGTACTGACACGCTCCGCCACCACACGATAGTTCTCCCTAAAACGGACACACCGACCAAACAACTTTGGTCGGGTGGTTGGTTGGGTAAGACTACCAGACAATCGACTCGTCCTGCCAGCCTTCACTTCAGCAGACTTCCACAACCACCACCATATCACTGAGCAAACTGTTGTCAGCCGCCTAACAAAAGTTAGTCGTTTGTCGCTGAGGTGCTGTAGTGACTAAAGAGAAGTCGGTCGGTACGTGTAAGCTGTAAGCGGTATTAGTCCGTGGGACTCGTAACTCTACTAAATCTACATATAATCCGCAAGCCACCGTACGGTGCGTGGAAGAAGATACCCTGTTCAACAGTTTGCTTTCCTGTTCCACTCGCAGAAACAGCAGGAGAAAAACTGTGTATGCCCTAATTTTTCGTATATTATCTTCGCGCTCCCTACGCGAAATGTCGGTTGGTGGCAATAGAATCTTTTTGTCAGCATCCACCGTCGGTTCTCTTAACTTTCTCAGTGTTCATCGAAACGAACCTAGCATCTCGGCTCTGAATGGCTTCGATGTCTTCTTTCAATCCGAACTGCTGCGGGTCCCAAACACTCGAGCAATACTAAAGGATTGGGCGCACAAGCTTCTTACAAGCAGTCCTTCAAACCCGCGTCCGGCCATCCAAATTTAGGTTTTCCGTGATTACCCGAATCGCTTCAGGCAAATGTCGGGATGGTTACTTTGAAAGGGCCGACGTCCTTCAATCTTCGGTAATCCAATGGGACCGATAACCTCCCCCTTCGGTCCCGTTCTCGGAATCAATCGATCAACCAACCACCCTTTACAGATGAACTACTTTCCTAAAATTCTCCCAATAAACCGAAGTCGACCACTCGCCTTACCTACCACAATCCTCATATGGTAGCTCAGTTTAACATGGGTTCGCAACGCCACGCGCAGATATTTAAACGCTGTGTGTCAAGCAGGACACTACTAATGCTGCAGCCGAACATTACTGGTTTTTCCCATTCATCCGCAGTAACTTATTTTTCTTCAAGAGCCAGCTGCGATTGATGACACAAACTAGAAATTTTGCCTAGGTCATCTTGTATAAACTTACGTTAGACGCCTTCCTGTACACCACAGAACCATCAGTTGACAATCGCTGACTGCTGCCTACCTTGTCGGCCTATCACCATTGCCTTGAGAACTCCTGATATCCCTGTTTCCGATTAACACTCGCCGTCGAGGACAACATTCTGGGTTCTACTAAACTGTATTACTTATTTTCTTTGAAATTTGCAGTATATAAATCATATTTTCATAAACTACGCTGAAACTTATAGAACGACTTGAACTGTCGAGCATTAAAATCTCTGTAAGCTTACAGAAATTTTTGTTACTTAAGCGTTAACTATATACAATAAGATTTTAATAAGTCTTTGATGTTAGATTTAGAAGCCGCCAACCCACCTTAAATTTCAAGGCGATGGGTTACTCTGCACTGTTAATGGAAATAAATTACTCAAGCAGTTAGAACGGAAATTTTTTTTCGGATTTCTCATAAAACTTGTAATTTTCCGAATGAAATTATGTCTCACTTACAAACTCACATCGGAAGTATTTTTTAAATAAAATTTATAAAGGTTGAAAATGGTAATTTTTGCGCGCATTACATAAACATATATCAGTAATTTTTTATATAGAAGGCTGTAGATTGCTATTACAAAGAGGGGCACCAGGTTGAGGAAGTTCAGTTTGAGACACTTTTTGATAGTAAAGCCATAAGAGGCAGGCTAAAAGACAAAATGATAAAACTACAGAAGTTTTATGGGACGGCCATTAGAAATACTGAGGATTTGTTGAAAATGAAGCAGGCAGTATGGGCTACCTTCTTCCTCGGACGGTCAGCTGGAAAAACCAGTACACCACCTTTGCCCTCCTGGACCATGATTCATGGTGCAATTACTGCAATTCCCAGTACTCAGACAGTTCATACAGCCATAAACATTCCATCCCAGCAGCAGTGGTGGGTATCATAAAACCTATTCAGAGACCTGGCAAATTGCTGAAAGTGTCTGCATGAGTCGTTCAATAATCTTACATGGACTCGCTTAACAAATCTTTTTCGTTGGAATGAAAGACACTAAAGTGGGGGTCAGTTGCTTTTAATGATGGCAACATTTGTAAGGTGAAAATGTTACAGCGTATGGGAATTAATCCTGGAGCAAACTGCATCAGAACTTCAACGGATGGACAAGGTTCGCACTGATAAAATAGTATGCAGCACAGTTTGGCACTCTGGATTCCAGAAAGAAGGAAAAAGATAATGATGTACAGTATAGTGCAGGGTGCTTCTGAGTGACTAAAAATAAAAATTAGACGTTTTGATCTTCTGAAACTTTGGAAGCCGTTCCTAGAAATTTACATTTTGTTTACCTAAATCTCAGAAATCATTTAGAGTATTCAAATTTTCAGGGAGTAATAACATACATACCCTGAGTCTACTGAATTAAAAAAACGTGATAAATACTTAAAATTATTTAGGACAACATATAGTACAATTTTAACCGTGTAATTAAAAAATTGTATTTCCGAAAGCAGTGGCTGAAATGCCATTGTAGATCAGTTTAACGTCCTGTAAAAGTTTCAAATCAATGGCTACAGTGGTTCCTGAAATACAGGGAAGACAAGGCACTAAATTTAACATTGTCGGATAGGGCATTCAGATTCCTCTTAAGAATTTTTCGTACCCGTCACATATCTGGGAACCTATTCCGTGTGAACGTACTTTCCTTAAGTCTGCTGTGGGGCAATGTGTGACTAGCTTTTCGGAAAGCTATGATTATGGAATCAATTCGGCTACTGTGCTGTGATGCTTCAAGTGGAGCATTGCGCTTAAAGAAATACTTAGCGTACTGATAGCACGCGGCTGTTGCAGGTACTTCCGTAACGAGTTGCCGCCATGGAGACGTACTCGCTGCTGCGTACGGTGCCGGTGTTCGCAGACGTGCGTCGGCGCGTGCGCAGGTCCTACCACAGCCTGAAGCACGTGCACACCTCGCTGCGGCTCGGCCTGCAGCTGGTGGAAGTCTTCTTCCAGCTCGTGCTCCTCTTCTCGTGGCCGCTCATCATACTCTGCTACATCCCCATAGTCGTCACGGATCGGGTTCTCCACCACCTCCTGGCCTCTCTAATCGAATGGTTTCCTGCTATTATGTGGCCCGCAGCTGACGTAAGTACAACAAAAGTATAGAAATACGTTGCCGATAAAACTGGCATGTAATTAACTGGTTTACTCGATTCGCGAGACAGATCTGAATAACACATTTGTCTGTGCAGTTCAAATTTCTCTTCTCGAGAAAAACTGCCTTTAGATCTACAATGAGTGGGTTACTTAACCCAAAAACGTAATATTTACTCTACATTTCATCTATTTCTTTTAGATGAAGGCATAAGAAAACATGCTTATTTTTCATACATTATCAATTTTCTGAGTAAATTCAACATGCAGGAACAACATATTCATTGCTTAACCTGTCAGAATAAGTTCGTGTCCGTTCTCGAACTTAAAGTAACCTGCCGTTCAAAAACAGCCTTATGACCCATTCGCTAGTACGAACACGGTCACATGTAACCAGCTACTCTGAAAATAGTGATAAGAGCAAAACTAACATGCTCCACCCACAACGTAACCTGACTCTTCATACAAAAGGGAGAGGCATAAGCAGTTAAGCTTACCCTTTACCAGAGTCAAATGCACAAGCCACTAAAATCGCTTGACCTCAATACTAAACAAGTTTTTAACTTGTAAAGAACGGGTTTCAGCTATCAGTCGTACTTTAGAAATTTTATTGGCAGATCTAGTGATCAATGAACTGTGGATGAAGCCCAACCAACAGGCATTACATGCATTGATCAAAAATGATAGTACATTGAGAATGGCTAGTTTCAAGCTGAAATCTAGATCTGCCAATAAAATTTCAAAATGACTGATAGCTGAAATATATCACAGCGTGCAACAGCCTTCTGAATGAAGGGTAACCTGATCAAGTTTTTAAATTGATAGTATCTCAGCCTGTTTGTCGCTGAAGAGAGAACTCGTTTCTTTATAGGACATATTCTGATAATTTCCCATTTGAGTATCTTCTGCTATTTGAGTTCGGTCCAGGCTAGTAATCGAATAGCATCTGCTGAGGATGCATTAAGACTGCGTTGAAATGACTAAAACTGTCGCCCATAAAATCGGCGAACTTCCAAAGCTACTAATAAGCAGTTCCTCATTTATCTATTCCGAAATTACGATCATACGAAAATGCCGATCGATCGTCCACACTTGAAGACCAAAAATGTTGGTTAGTGGTATCAATTTGTAAGGTAAATGGGAGTGATACGATTACAATGAAAGATTTTCATATTATTGAAATAAATTGACTGACACTTACCGAAAAATGACATCACGTCGAAGCGTCGAGCAGAGATGAATCCATTCACTCGTTTTATGAACATTACATGAAAGTCGGCACGATATTGAAAGTTTTTTTTTTGATTATGGTAACATGTCATAGGCGCTTTGCCAATATTTAAAATACTCTACACCAACGTGCGCAACTGCAAACTGCTTAAAATACTAAACTGGCTAAAACCAGTGATAGCAACCATAAGACATCCCTTGAGAATTAAATAGGCTAGTAGAAAAAATGTAAAAATACGAATCGCAACTTTATGGTCAATGAATTTCTGGAGGGATAGTAAGTACGTGAGTGAATTAAATTATATTATAAAATATAGATAAAATTGTAACTTGTAAACCTACTGAACCTTATTCGTAGTGACTTGGTGAAATACAATCCACGAAACATGTGTAAACAAATATTGGTTTTAATTCGACTAATTAAAGTCGTTGCTGTTTCAGGTATACAAAGCTCTGCCAGACTTCGTCCTGTCCTTCACGATTGGTCGCGTGATTGTGTTCTTCCTACTTCTCATCTCATACATCGTAACCTTCGCGATCGAATGCTTAAAAGTGCCTTTAAACGTCATTCTGTTTTTCCTTTCGGCTGTTAGTGAAGAGACTGGTAAGTTTGCGATTTCGCTGAAGTATGAAATTATAGTCTAATCCTAGATAGCTTTACCCAAGCTTCCAACAGTATCAAAATAATCATCTTCGCCGTGGAAGGAATTTCATGTTACGCTAAATTAAGAGAATATTTAGATTCTTCTCGTAGCGATTGAACTTAATCTGCATTCCTCCATCTACAGTAGGACAGATTTTTAATCATTCCATGAATCCATTGTCATTTTGATAAATCCGTAGTGGTGTGGTAAAATTACGTTTTAGAACGTCTACCAACCACTAAACATTTTAAAACGTAGTGCTGCTCCTTGGCATCGCTTATTTCGAAGACTTTGCTTAGTTTCAGATAGCCAGATTGCTCAAATGTCAAAGCAGCACAAAAATTTTTCTCTAAAATTTAACGAATCGCTGAAATTTTATGGTGTGACATTAACATGAGGTTCTTAATTCAGTTCCATTGCTATGACGTATTTCCGAATGCGTTCGTGGGCTCCAGCGTCTCTTGTTTCTATACAAGACGGACATAAAGGTGGGCTTCTGCGGCCATTGTAAAGTCGATAAAATTCTACTGGGTTTGTGACCGCATTGCCAATACTTAAAACTACCGCCGTTTCGGTCATTGTTCAGTGACCTTCAGGGCGTTTTTGTTTACAGGAAACAAACGCCACGAAGGTCACTTGCAACAGTCGCAAACTGAATTTTTATTAACGAAGACGGGGGATGTCTGTAAACAAGGCAGTGTGCTCACAACGGAACCTCCCCATCGCACCCCCCTCAGATTTAGTTATAAGTTGGCACAGTTGATAGGCCTTGAAAAAAGATCAATCGAGAAAACAGGAAGTTGTGTGGAACTATGAAAAAAATAAGCAAAATATACAAACTGAGTAGTCCATGTGCAAGATATGCAACATCAAGGACACGTGTGAGCTCAGAAGCGCCGTGGTCCCGTGGTTAGCGTGAGCAGCTGCGGAACGTAAGGTCCTTGGTTCAAGTCTCCCTTGAGTAAAAAGTTTAATTTTTTATTTTCAATTATCAAAGTTCAGGCTCACACATAACCAACTTCGCTCTCCAAAATTCCAGGACATGTTCAGATTTGCTTGGACATATGCAGGATTTGACGGCCTACTCACGGAAACATTTGAAAACGTAAAAAAACATATGTTTTGACAGAGCACAGGGAAAACTGTGACTGAAACTGTTGCATTCATTTGTTGCAGTTTGACACACACTTGTTTTCATCCCTTTTTCGGGAGTGATTATCACATCCACAAGACAACCTAAATCGGGCAAGGTAAAACCCATTCGCCAAGTGTACAAGTTAGGTGGGTCGACAACATATGCCTGTCATGTGACGCACACGTATAGAATATATCAGACGTGTTTTCCTGTAGAGGAATCGGTTGGCCTAAGACCTTGCGATCCAATGTTTTAGATTCCCATTGGAGAAGCACGTCCTTTCGTCTACTAATCGCACGGTTTTGCGGTGCGCTCGCAAAACACACTAAACTTATTACAGTGAACAGAAACGTCAATGAACGGATAGATAACTTTGCGAAAATAAATTTTCCGGTCGAGGGAAGACTTGAACCAAGGACCTCCCGTTCCGCAGCTGCTCACGTGACCACGGCGCTCCCCATCTTAATCTATCCTTGATGTTGCCCATCTTGCCCATGGACTACAGTTTGTATATTGCTTATTTTTTTCATAGTTCCACACAACTTCTTCCTGTTCTCGATTGATCTGTGTTCAGTTCAAGGCCTATATACTGTGCCAGCTTATAACTAAATCTTGAGGGGGGGGGGGGGGGGTGCGATGGGGAGATTCCCTTGTTAGTAATTGCTGAAAGTGACGGTACGTTGACCCCCCCTCCATAGTTCAGATCTCAACTACGAGGAAAAGGATGCCTGTTTAATAGAGCTTACTTTTCACATAGCGATTTTTCATCCTTTGCAATAACATATTCTGTAGTGTAACACGTATTTCATCATGCAATCCTAGCCACACAGTATCACGGAATTTTTTACTAAGCACATGTGGCCATGTTCATGTCAACGAAACACAATAATCGAAAGCCCTCACCAAATGCAAATGAGTGGGACTATTACCACTGCCACCAAGCATTGGCTGCCCGCCCAGCTAGCCGCGCAGTCTAACGCGACTTCCAGAGCGGGAAGGTGTCGGTCCCCGGCACGACTCCGCCCGGCGGTTTAGTGTGGTCGACGTCCGGTGTTCCGGCCAGCCTGTGCATGGTTTCTAGGCAGGTTTTCCATCTGCCTCTGCGAATGCGGGCTGGTTCCCCTGATTCTGCCTCAGGAACACTGTCGGCGATTGCGCAAACACCGTCTCCACGTAGGCGTGCATCATTACTCTACCACCCAACATTGGGGTTACACTCGTCTGACTGAACATATTGAAGAGGGATATGAAAAAGGATACATTTCCGGGGCTGTCTTCGTGGATCTCACAGCAGCATATGACACCATTCAACATCGACAATTATTGCACAAAGTCTACTACATCACTAGAGACATTAATTTCACCAGAACTGTGCAGACACTTTTGGAAAACCGGCGATTCTATGTGGAGTTCCAAGGAAGAAAGAGTAGATGGAGAAGTCAAAGGAATGGCTTGCCTCAGGGTAGTGTCCTTTCCCCCATATTGTTCAATATATTTACAAATGACCAGCCTCAACCTTCTCTTACAAAGAGTTTCATCTATGCAGATGATCTTGCCTTAGTCACACAAGCCAGAGATTTTGACACAGTAGAAAACCAGCTTACTGTTGCTCTCAAGGACCTATCTGAGTACTACAGAGTCAATAACTTAAGACCGAACCCTGCTAAAACTCAAGTTTGTGCCTTCCACCTACGCAATCGAGAGGCCTATAGAAAACTTACAGTGTTTTGGGAAGATCAAGAGCTTGAACAATGTTTCTACCCCAAATATCTGGGTGTCACCTTAGATCGAACGTTGACCTACAGAAAACACTGCACTAACACTAAGCAGAAAGTTGCTGCTCGTAACAACATCCTGCGGAAGCTCACTGGCAGCGTTTGGGGTGCAGATCCCAAACTACTAAGAACATCAGCCTTGGCCTTGTGTTATTCCGCAGCTGAATACGCATGTCCTGTATGGTACAAGTCATCTCATGCAAAGCAGGTTGATGTGGCCCTGAACGAAACCTGCAGGACAGTAACGGGATGCCTCAAAGCTACACCTATTGATAAACTCCATAAACTAGCAGGTATTGCTCCTCCAGACATAAGGCGTGAAGTCGCAGCCAAACTTGAGAGACATAAAGCAGATCATAACACCGATCACCTGCTACATGGATACCAGCCACCAATTAGTAGACTCAAATCTAGGAGGAGCTTCATGAGAACTACTACACCCCTCACCGGTCGGACTGGAGCAGCCAGACTATCTCAGTGGACAGCAAAATCTGACAGTAATGATTGGATGACTCCTTCTGAGACCCTTCCTCCTGGTGGAAATCAAGTCTGGACAGTGTGGAAGTCTCTAAATCGGCTCAGGAGTGGCGTCGGACGAACTAAGGACAATCTGTTTAAATGGGGCTTTATGAAGGAATCTTCCACCTTGTGCGACTGCGGAGAAGAACAGACAACCAAACATTTAATTAACTGTCCTAGATGTCCTGTATCATGTTCCACACAAGAGCTTGTTGATGTTTCAGACAATGCTGCTGCCGTTGCACAATTTTGGGCTAATACCGTTTAGTTTGTTCTTTTATGATTTGACCTGATTTGTTATATTGTGTATATTGTAAATACTGTTGTAATGTTTTTGACTCGAAATAAAATAAATACTCGTCTGGTATGACCGAGCGAGGTGGCGCAGTGGTTAGCACACTTCTCGCATTCGGGAGGACGACGATTCAATCCCGCGTCCCGCCATCCTCATTTAGGTTTTCCGTGAATGCCCTAAATCGCTTCAAGCAAATGTTGGGATGGTTCCTTTGAGTGGGCACGGCCGACTTCCTTCCCTAATACGAAGAGAATGCTGTACTCGCTGTCTGGTCTCCTCCACCACAACTCAGCTGGTATGAGACGTTCGCAGAGGTTTCCACTGGGGGCCTAACGGCACAATAACTGTGGGTTGTGTGTGGGACAGTCGTGAGGTAGGGGACTGCTGTGGCCTGGTAGGGGGTTGTGAACCGCTAAAGGCTGCGGCGGGACGATGCCTCCCTCCCCCCCGGTCGTTTCTAGGTCCCGGGTTCAATACACAATACACACACTATACGAGAATTAGCTTAACTCATTAGATGAAACTAGTTAAGTGCAGTGGGAGTACACTCCCTTACAGCGTCTAAACAAAAATCGTGAGTGAAAACATGTACACAGATAAGCCAAAACAGTAAGACTACCGGATTAATAGCTTGTCTGTCCATCTTCGGAACGAAATGCATCACCTGCATATCAGGAATCCGAAAATGTTGGTACGTTTGTCGAAGTACGTGACATTGAATGTCTATACGTAGATCATGTACTTAACAGGCCGCTGATGTGCGTACGCGGTGATGGCGTGCATAGCCATCCAGATGTGGTACACATCATTTACATCATGCGGATTTAGTAGTAAAGACAGCGTCAGTTCACTGATGCTCCTCAATCCACTGCGGCGGTTCTGGCTCAGACGCGGACAATTATACTGGCGAAACATGAAAAGACCGTCGTATCCTCGATTACTACCACAGGACACGCGCAAGAGAATCTCATAGTATATTGCTCCCACCAAGCTGCGTCCGCGCCGCGCTGCACGTTTCGAGCCGCCGTTCACCTCGAGGGTGGAGTTTGTTACGGAGACGGCCATAGACCTAATGTAGCAAAAATGATACACCCGAAGAGCAGACAAGTTTCCATCGATCGATGGTCGAATCCCGACGGTCCCGTGCCCACTGCAATCGTAATTGATTTCGTTGTCCTGTGAACACACAGGAGTGGTCTACTGCGGAGCTCCATGTTCAAAGACGTACTCCAAAACTCTGGTTCCTGCACTGAGATTGTGGTCTTTCGGGGCAGATGCCACAATCACCATCTACCCTACTTCATAGAGCAGACAAGCCTTAGACTCCCTAAGTTTTGTGACGAGTTGTGAACGTCAAACCATTCAGCGCGTCGTGATAGTTTCGCTGTCCTACCTCCCGTAGAATCTCAAGACAGGATCACGTGAGCATAAAAATTTTGCTCTTTAGCGATTTTGAAAATCTCCTTGGATTTCCTCATTTGCATCCCGTATCTTCGCCAGGGTGATCGCCCGTCCGTGTCTGCTCAGCTTACAAGCTTTGGTTACTGCGTCACGTGCCCGCAACGCCAGCAGGCCGTATAAAACGTCGCGATGGGCAGTGCTGATGTTTAGGCTTATCAGTGTAGGTCTTTTCATCTGGGCTTCAAACTTAAAAAAAATTTTCCTGTGTGGAAATGAAACAGAGGTATCGAGGTAGGGGGAGAGTGAGACATTGTCCACACGTCTTGTATGCAAAAGCTTGTCTTGGTTTGCTTGGCTGCCACTATCTCCAAAACAAGTCGCGCCTGGCAAACAATAAAATAACACAATAACAAAGCTATCGTAGATGCAGCAGTATTAAAAATTCGCTATTGAGAATGATACAAAACAAACGTCAGAGGAATATCTAAAATAAACACAGTAGTTAAAGATCCCAATGTTGAAATTTCATAGTTTCGTAAGTTCTTGAAAATACAAATGGGTTTCGGCAAGCAGTTACCATCTTCAGATATGAAATAAACAGCTTCTACAGAACACAACGAGAACATAACGTAGTTCAGCACTATCATGTAGTCGTAATTCATCTGACTGTAAATCGCAGTCACATGGCAAACACTCAGGCTGCGTTAATGATATTAGAAGTACTTGTTCTGTACAAAGCTCTTCTGTGGATGTATCACATCTGAAGATAGCTACTGCTTCCCGAAGAAATATATAGCACGACTGCAATGTAATAACACAAACAATATGCCAATTCTTAAACAATGCAAAATCCAGAATGAAATTTTATGAAAAAGATTGTTTGCTAAAATGTGACCACTGGCGTGACAGCCAGTCTGCACGCAGATGTTAACTTGTGGATTTCTATGTTGCAGCCAAACCGTTCGAGGGGCTGCGGCTCTCGCCTCATGCCCACCATTCGCACTCCAGCGTACACCCCTACGGCCACGTCTACAGCCCGGACGAGCCCTGGCTGTCGACTACACCCCCGCCACCGCCAGTGTCTCCACCAACGCCTCCACGCACCGTCGTGCTGCCGGGGGCGGAGCGAGGCCCGGTCCGCGTCGTAGAAGCGGTCGCTCGAGAGGTGCGTACAGTTGAGCAACGCCGAGCTAACCAGTCACATGCAAGGTACTGCTTATGATAGTCCAGGAATCCCTACGGACCGTGGTTGGCCAGGAATTCGGCGGACCGTGCTCTCGCAAGAGTTATAGCCTGGCTGTGGTTATGGCTGGCACATTTCACCCCCAACCGTACCATGTGAAACTGCGAACGCGCCGCATTTAAATGGCAAGGCAGTCGTACTTGGTTTCACATTCCACATTTATTAGCAACATAAAGAAACTTCAGTATTTTTGGTGTGCTGAACACATTTATCTGGCACAAAATGTCAGTATAGAGGCAGATTTTTCACTCAGGTTGGCGTGTAATCGTGACGTATTTACTTCCATACTTGAAAGTTTTTTCAGACATGTATGGTTGTCGAAATACAGTAGCACTGCCGGCCGCGGAGGCCGTGCGGTTCTGGCGCTGCAGTCCGGAACCGCGGGACTGCTACGGTCGCAGGTTCGAATCCTGCCTCGGGCATGGGTGTGTGTGTCCTTAGGTTAGTTAGGTTTAAGTATTTCTAAGTTCTAGGGGACTTGTGACCTAAGATGTTGAGTCCCATAGTGCTCAGAGCCATTTGAACCATTTTTTACAGTAGCACTTTTGCAGCCTCATTATGGAGACGTGCAAACTACCCGAGGAAAGCAATGAAGTCCTCGACAGTTTTAAATGGAGTTTTCTTTAAAAATAGAATTACCATGCGGGTCAGCCCGATCTACACATGCACAAGGACGCTTTCGAAAACCGGGCTCGAAAGAGCTTCACAATAGAGCTAAAATTGGCAGTGTGGTCAAACCGTTCAGGATACTAAGTTCTTTCAAGACCACCATCATTTCTTGAGGTCTTGTTTCCTATGACTGTAGTGGGCCTGGGAACTATCAGAATATCCTTTCTACAACGCGATTTTCTTTCTAAATGCATCACCGTAAAATCAGTTTTGTCACCCTACAATGTCTTACCGTGCGCAGTTTACTAAAGTTCGCTAAAACGTGAGGTCTACAACCCATTCCAGATGTTCTAATTTTCGTTCCTGCAATCCTTTTTCCTCTTAAGTCAATGACGGCTAGTTTAATTCGAAAAATCGTTCCAGGCATGCCCCTTGACTTAACTTAATTTGCAATAAATCTCCATGCTCTTCAGTTCTATTTAAGGCTGTTACTCCTAACAGCAGAGTAATGCTTGCGATATCAGAAATTTTACCATCCATATTACCTATTTCTTCATGTGCTCCATACCTGTAAATTTAAGTAATTCTTGATGGGCAGAACAATGAGTCCCGTCTGTTGATCGTTGCAATTTTTTGCCCTCTCATTGCTAACTAAATATTTAAATCATTTCTGCATTTGTCTCGTTTCAAAGCAAACTTGCGGTACCCGTCGCTTATGCTATTGATTATACTGAGAATTCTTACCCCTTTGTCATTCCCATTCTTTTTTAAAGGCTTGTGACGACAGATCACTGCAGCGCTTTTTGCGCGAACAGCCGCTGGACCTGTCTAAGTTCTCCGTACCACGCACATATACATGAGTATACAGTTGACGCTAATATTCTGCCGAACTGAAAGAGTTGTGCTGACCGAAAAATGCCACATCGCAGTACTCGAAGAGTCTCGTTGTACCAGGTACTTGCGAGCAGAACCGAGAAAAAGCTGAAACAAGTTACGCCGCAGCCTGCTCATAGTTCGGTACGTCTTGGCCGGCTCTGCTACAGGCGCATAACACTGAGTGCGGAGGCTGCAATTTTCAGCAAATCGCAGCACAGGATACATCAGTGAACGAAACGCCCTAGATACAGGGCCAATAAAGCAACCTTACGAACGAAGCGTTTGGTTGAACAGAATCTCGTTGACGGTACCGTATCATTTTTCATTTCCACATAAACTCTTCAATATTCAGATGGCCTGTCAACATGCACTAAAAGTAATGCCTCCAAAATGTACTCTGCTTGTGCAGCCTTGCAACGCTTATTTCTACAAACAGCTGAAGAACCTTAAGACTACGAAATTCCGCGTGCATCATAGAACGAAACAGTGAAATGAGGGAAACTTCATAATTTCCCTCAATTGTGTACCATCTGTTCTATCAATAGTAGATAACATGCGTAAATATGCGTAGTTGCTGCCAAATTGAGGAAGAACCGCTCATGAGTATAAACAGATTTTCATATAAAGAAATTAGAAAAACGCGCATCCAAAACTTCGCCGTTCACTACATGTGCTGTTACAATAATTTACTGATCATACTATCACTATCGTAGATTCGTGCAACGCTACATAGATTACACATACTTGCTCCAAATATAGATGTTACTAAACTGAGTAGGCTAAAAGTTTTCCATTTCAAATTTCCTAAGAAAAATTGCCCTCTTGGAGGGCAAAGAGGGCAGAAATGTTACTATTTGCACAGTCGTAATAGTATTGTCCGAATAAAAACTGCCAGTAAAGAGATAGTCAAGGGACCTACAGTTTGATACGAAGTGCTGACTTGCTTGGCTACGGATGTCTTAAATACTACCGACCATGCGAAGTTTATAAGCACGCCTGAAGTATGATTTTTTTTTTCTTCCCCTTTTCGAAGATCTGGGTCTTCCTGTTCACTTATGAGGAGGCCCTAGTGTCCTACACACCCTGTTATTCCGAATCACGTAGGAAGTTCATACGGTCCCCTTGTAAACTACAGATCAGTCAGATCTCTAAAAACGAATTTGTAACAGATATGAGCGTATGCTATTAAGTGATGTCCTGTCCTGTGCTGTGCTGTGATTGGTTAACAGAACCTACCATCCTAATTTCAGTGCCTAGATGGCTAAAATTTCTCATTTGGTGTCTATATCTGCAGTATCAAAAGAACACGCACTTTGAGTGATACACTGCAATAAAGACGTCTCTAAAATAGTTTTATGGTGATTTGTTGTGCTGGAGTGACCAAGTGAACTTGGTTACTTAACGGATAAAGATTACGTTAAAGGTCGACTTATTAGTGCATCGTGCTGAGCTGTAAGGTATTTCAGCATCTGCTGAAAAATAGTTTCTAGATTTAACAAGCTGTCGTTGGCAAGACATCTCAAGAGCTTTCTGGTTACGAACTAAACATTTCCTTGCATTTCTTCTAAAATGCATTTACATGTCAGTTCTAAATCACTCTAATGAAGCGTAACAATACAGCTGCCGTATTAGAAGATAAAAAATCTTCCCTAATGTAAGACTTCTAGCCTATGATTGTATTGTTACTGCATGTTGAAAAAAATTTGTGCCGTCATCTCACTGTTCAATCTTTTAATCAGAAATTAAAACAGTTCAGTAGGACGAAAAATCTCTTCGGCTGAATACATGATTACCTTCCAAATCGGCTGTAGCATATTTCAGAACAAATAACCTTTGCCAGCCCGGGACTAAAACCCGGGCTTCGTGCTTGGAGTGAACGGTCGCCTTAACCACTCCTGCTCGGAGGTCATTTTCAGGGCGACATACCCCATATGTGATGTATACTCCCACTTACGCTCGCACTAAATTAGCGAGATTCCATCGGGAAATCCGTTATTCTCGGCTCAGCACGGATTTTCATTCGTTCTGCAATATTAAAGTTTATGCGGAACCATAATCTAAATTTGTAAGTTCATTCTTAAGTTTGCAAAGCGTGTAAGGGTGTTGTAGGGTGTGTTGTACGAGAAATAGATGCGTTGCAATGGTTGAGTTATAGCATTGTGATTAACGAATGGGACCGTTTCGCGCGCAAATTCAAGCAACCCACCAAAATCGCGTCCATTTGGTGTCGGGGAACTGATACAAAAATTGGACATGTTACTGCAGTAAGAATCGGCCCGGCCAAAGGCAGAGTAGTCCCGGGAGCTATCATCTACGCTATGACAACCAACACTAATTATATATGGCTGACCACTTGAACTTCAGCGCACAAGTTTAATTTCAGTGATAATTAACTCGTAAATGGCGCAACGTATACAATTTTTCCTTCATTTTCCAGCACATCCTACCTTCTTAGACTGCTCTCTACACACCCTGTATAAAACAAATTCTAGTTGAAATCGGCGTCATGGTGCCATTGTAAAATAGTTAAGCTATTAGTCATTAAAATTGCTACACCAAGAAATGTTGATGATAAACGGGTATTAATTGGACAAATATATTATACTAGAACTTACATGTGATTAAATTTTCACCCAACTTGCGTGCATAGATCCTGAGAAATCAGTACCCAGAACAACCACCTCTGACAGTAATAACTATCTTGATACGCCTGGGTATTGAGTCAGAGCTTGCATGGCGTGTACAGGTACAGCTGCCCATGCAGCTTCAAAACGATACCACAGTTCCCGAGTAGTGACTGGGGCACTGTGACGAGCCAGTTGCTCGGCCACCATTGACCAGACGTTTTCAGTTGGTGAGAGATCTGGAGAATGTGCTGGCCAGGTCAGCAATCGAACATTTTCAGTATTCAGAAAGGCTCTTACAGGACCTGCAACATGAGGTCGTGCGTTATCCTGCTGAAATGTAAGACTTCGCAGGGATCGAATGAAGGGTAGAGCCACGGGTCGTAACACACCTGAAATGTAACGTCCACTGTTCAAATTGCCGTCATTGAGAAGAAGAGGTGACAGCCGTGTAACCAGTGGCACCCCATACCATCACGGCGGATGCTACGCCAGTATGGCGATGACGAATACACGCTTCCAATGTGAGTTCACCGCGATGTCGCCAAACACGAAGGCGACCATCATGATGCTGTAAACAGAACCTGGATTCATCCGAAAAAATAACGTTTTGCCATTCGTGCTCCCAGGTTCGTCGTTGAGTACATCATCGAAGGCGCTCCTGTCTGTGACGCAGCGCGACTGCTACGGTCGCAGGTTCGAATCCTGGGTAGGACATGGATGTTTGTGATGTCCTTAGGTTAGTTAGGTTTAAGTAGTTCTAAGTTCAAGGGGACTGATGACCACAGATGTTAAGTCCCATAGTGCTCGGAGCCATTTGAACCATTTTTTTTGTGATGCAGCGTCAAGGGTAACCGCAGCCATGGTCTCTGAACTGATAGTACATGCTGCTGCAAACGTCCCATGTGTTGACTCAGGGATCGAGACGTGGCTGCACGATAGGTTACAGCCGTGCGGATAAGATGGCTGTCATCTCGACTGCTAGTGATACGAAGCCATGGGATCCAGCATTGCGTTCCGTATTACCTTCCTGAACCCACAGATTCCATATTCTAACAGTCAGCGGATCTCGACCAACGCGAGCAGCTATGTCGCTATACGATAAACAGCAAT
Organism: Schistocerca nitens; assembly: GCF_023898315.1. Taxonomy (NCBI): domain Eukaryota; kingdom Metazoa; phylum Arthropoda; class Insecta; order Orthoptera; family Acrididae; genus Schistocerca; species Schistocerca nitens. Next base: position 282,421,205 of record NC_064620.1, read on the forward strand.
CGCTATAGGCTACAATCCGACCTTTATCAAAGTCGGAAACGTGATGGTACGCATTTCTCCTCCTTACACGAGGCATCACAACGTTTCACTAGGCAACGCAGGTCAACTGCTGTTTGTGTATGAGAAATCGGCTGGAAACTTTCCTCATGTCAGCACGTTGGTGTCGCCACCGGCGCCAACCTTGTGTGAATGCTCTGAAAAGCTAATCATTTGCATATCACAGCGTCTTGTTCCTGTAGGTTAAACTTTGCGTCTGTAGCATGTCATCTTCGTGGCGTAGCAATTTTAATGGCCAGTGGTGTAATACTGTGTGATAAGTACCGGGTGTACAGTAGTTGGAGCACGTTTAGCATTGCCTGACGCTGTACAAAACAATTTGGTAGCACGGAAAAAGATTAATGGAAAGAGTCTGTAATACTGTTACCAGTGTGACTGAAATGTGATTTCTGCAGTAGGTGACAATCGAAGACGTGGGACCTGGTCGTCAGCTGCGAGAGCCTCTGGTGCTACGTCCTCGTCCAAGGCCAGTGAGGCTGGTGGTCCCCGTGGAGCGGCCGCTGCAGTGCGTCGCTCAGTAGCTTACTGGCTGCGCACGCGGCCCGCCGAGGTCTCCCAGTTCATTACACAAATCGTTGGCGGCAGTCATCACCAGAACTGCTGCTTCAGAAACCTACTCCGGCCTAGACAGCAAACGAGAATTGGAGTACTTCACCGACGCACAGAGGCTTATCGTGTCGACGACGCTTTATCCGTTCCGCAAGATGTAGAAGCATCCTTAGTGCAGTCGCGATGAGAATTGGTGCGATGCTCTTTGCTTCGAGCGTGCTGAAGTAGACTTTAAACTCCTGGGCTTTGCTTCATCGGAAAGCCTAATCGGAACTATCACATAGAGGGATAAGAGGCGTGTCTACAAAAAGATATGGTTCAAAGCCCGCACGTTTTCATCCCGAGGGATGTGCGGTACAGGTCTCTCGCGTAGACTGGACCACTTCTAAGTAGGCGATACTGCCTCGGAACAGCTCGCAGACTACTTAAGCCGCAAGACCAGGAGTCACTACATTCTTTCATACCTCAGCATCACATCACTAGTTCTAAACAACAAAGTAGCGTTTCCAGAATTAACATTTTAATTTACTTGTCAGTTTGCAATCTAATCTCTATACGTGTCAATACTTAAAACAGTAACGATTAAAGCCGAATTTGTTCAGTTGCTTAGATATATAAATGGTAAGCATGTTTTATTGTAGATTGAAATAAAGGCATGATTTTTATTACATAAAATGAATTTTTCTTTGCCTTCCGACTGGTTTGGCGCTGCCGGCCACGAATCGAACCCTCTTTTGTATCAACCTCTTCACCTCAAAGGAGCTCTTGCAACCTACGTCCTCAGTTATTTGCTCCATGTATTCCAATGTCGAGTTTTGCCCTCCAAAACTCTCTATTAGCATGGAAGTCATGCCCTGATGCCTTAACAGATGTCTCATCACCCTGTCCCTTCTCCTTGTCAGTGTTTCTGTCCTTTCCTCTGAGATTCTGCACAGAACCTCAATCCTCACCTAATCAGTACACCTAATTTGCAACAATCGTCTGTAATGTCACATCTCAAATGCTCCAATTTTCTTCTGTAGGAAATCCAGAACAATCAGTTTCACCACCCCACAACGCTGTGCTCCAAACGTACATCCTCACAAATTTCTTCCTCAAAGAGCGATGTTCGATACTAAGAAACCTCTTGGCCAGGAATGTTTCTCTCTCTCTCTCTCTCTCTCTTCCCCCCCTCCTACCCCCTTCCCCTTCCATTGCTAATATGCTTTTGATGTCCTTGCTTCGTCCATTTTTCTTGCTGCCTCGGTATCAAATTCCTTAACTTCATCTACTTAGTGGCCGTCAATTCTCATAATTTTCTCGCTGTTCGGATTTCTGCTACTTCTCATTATCTTCGTCTTTCAATTTACTGTCACTCCATATTCTGTACTCATTGGACTGTTCATTCCATTCAGGAGATCCTGTAATTCTTTCCTTTCCATCAGGATAGCAATGTTATCAGGGATTCGTATCACTGAATCCTTTCACCTTGAATTTAATCCAGTCCTCAACTTTTCATCATTGCTTCTTCTATGTACAGATTGAACAGTAGGGGCGAAAGACTACATCCCTGTCCTACGCCCTTTTTAAACCGAGCACTTTGTTCTTGATCGCCCATTCTTATTCTCTCTTGGTTCTTGGACGTATTACCAGTCTCTTCCTACAGCTTACCACCATTCTCAGAATTTCAAAAATCTTACATCATTTTACATTGCTGAAAAGCATTTTCCAGGTCAAAATCCTATGGTGTCTCGATTTTTCTTCAGTCTTGCTTGCATTATCAACCACGTCAGAATTGCTCCTCTCGTTCCTTTACCCTTCCGAAAGGCAAAATGGTCGTCACCTAACACACAATCTTTTTCATTCTTATGTATGTTGTCAGCAACTTGGATGCACGAGCTTTTAAACTGATTGTGCGATGATTCTCGCACTTGTCAGACCTTGTAATCTTCGGAGTTGTGTGGATATTTTTTCGGAAAGTCAGATGGTACGTCGCCAGTCTCGTACATTCTACACACAAAGGTGAATAGTAGTTCTGTTGCCATGCCCCCTCCCCAACCCCCGCGATCTTAGAAATTGTAATGTCATCGATCCCTTGTGCCTTACTTGATCCTAAGTCCTCTAAAGTTCCTTTACATTCGAATACTGGAGACCTTCAATGTGCTCTAGCCACCTACACGTTATCTCCTCTATTTAACAGTGGGATTCCCGTTGTACTGTTACTTATCAGTTTCACCGAATATTGTTTTGACTCTCCTATAGGCTGTCAGCCCTCCCGACAAGGATTTCGTTTCGATTTCTTCACATTTTTCATGTAGCCATTTCGCTGAACTTGCTATTTATTTCATTCCTCAGCGACTTGTATTTCTGTATTCCTGAATTCCCCTGAACATGTATGTCCTTCCTTTTCATCGATGAACTAAAGTATTTGTTACGCACGGTTTCTTCGCAGTTATCTTTTTACCTATAATTTTCTTTCCAACTTCTGTGATTTTTTCCCTGTATGGAGCTGTCCATGGTTCTGTAATTGAACTGCCAACTGTTATTCCTCGTTGCCATGTCTATAGCCTTAGAGAACTTCAAGCGTATCTCGTTATTCCTTAGCAGTTCCGAATCCCACTTAAGTATTTAGTCTTCCTTACTAATCTCTTGAACGTTGCCCTGCTCTTCAATACTACTACATGATGATCAGAGTATCTGCTCCTCGATACGTCTGACCATCACGTAATGTAACTGAAATCTTCTCGTGTCCCCCCCCCCCCCCCCCCCCAGCCCCCGCGATCCATGTGTTCCTCCTCCGATTCTTTATTAGCTGTTATTAGCTAGACCTCAGTTTAATGGGCTAAAAAATGGATGCAGACATGTAGTGTTCATAGCTGAGTGCTTCAAACCTTTTCCCTGCATTTCGGGAAAGGGGCCTAGTATGACACTTAAGATGAAATGACTGAACCACTTGGCGACTGAGTCGCCCCGCGATATCACGCCATTTTCCCCAAATATAGATGATGGCCTTCGTCTCCACAAAGCTGACTGCTAACGAACTAGAAGTGCTAACGAACGCAACTTTCCATATTTAGTTTTTGACAAGAGATTAATCATTAGGAAAGTATGTAAGAAAAGTATGGACATTTGCTATATATTGTAGCCTCCAGTTAATATACGCACGCTCGCCAAAATTAAGTATAACCACACTGAAAGCTGCTCTTCTGAAGGAATTTAATAGGACTGAGGACAGTAAGCATATAAACTTACGAGCTCTGTCGAGTTTTTGAGCTAAAGGTGAGAAAGCTAATGGTTTGGATCCGGGTTTATCATAATGTCAATAAAGTGTTGAATTGACTGTCTGACATAGTGGGCAACAAATGTTAGGTTTCAGACTTTCGTATATTACACTGCTCTGCAAAAGTAGAGAGATAAAGTAACATAACATTAACAGCTTGGTGAAACTGGAAGAGTGTCGGAGCAAGTTCAAAGTCCCGCAAAGAAAGCTGTACGCCACTTGCGAATTTAGCGTGACTAGTGCCACATGGGCCTGCAACCCGAGGCAGTTGCAGGAATGGGAAAAGATTGTGTGACAGTCAGCTAGCAGTTACGGTGCGCTGTGATAATGTTCATTACAAAAATTGTTTGGAGACAAAAGATTTTATTTAAGACGTGGAAGAGTCGTCGGCAGCGGGGTGGGAGACGAAGTGTAGAGTAAGAGTTTGATGTTGCTCACATTATTTCGCGATCATGGGCAGCATTCTGAACCATAGGCCCTGCTGCTGGGAGAGGAAATGGTTGCCGACGTTAAAACACGGCACTAGGAAGTGAACGGCTACATCGTGTACCAGGGAGGAAGGGACCCACGTGAAACAGCGGGTGCAATTGCAACCACATTTAACAGTATACTGTCCCCTTTCCTGTGATCTATTCCCCAAATATTTTCAATTTCATGTTGTGTGTGAAGAATCTATAAACTTTATTTAGAATATGACAACATTTAACTTTATGTAATGAGACACTGCGCGACAATGTGCAACAAGTGCTAACATACCACACTATAGTCTGAGCTTTTGTGGACATTGCCAAAATATACTATTGTTGGTAGCCATCTTCTTAATTTTGAAGTTAAGAGAATTGCATCCGTCTGTGGAAGGGTTCCGAACAGTTATTGTGACTTAAAATGTTTGGGATGGTTAACGACTGATTCTCAGAATATATCAAATTTCAGGTACGTATCCAGGGTATTTTCCTGCAGCATCTTTCTCTTGCGGAAAAGAACTTTGTCCTTCACACGTCCAATCGCATCTGGGCAAAGGCACGTTTCCCAAACGCTGGTGTGCAGCCACTGTCATACCCATACCTAAGCCTGGCAACGACAAACACCTTCTTTCTACATACCGCTCCCATTTCTCACCAGCTGTGTCTCTAAGGCGATAGAAAGTATGATTCATGCCCGGCAGGTATGGTGCCTCGAGCATCTCAATTTACTAACCACTGCGCAATGTGGATTTAGAGCACGCCATTCTGCAGTTGACCATCTCGTCAGTTTCTCAACCTATGTCGTGAATAAAGGCTTTGAACATGGATGCGTTTTCAGCGACCTCGGTCGCCCTCGGTCGCGAAAACGAAGTCTTTGACCTAGGTTTAGGCCACTTCTAAGAGTGCCTGCATCAGAAATGAAACATTTAAAACTTTCTTGTCACGTATAAAATAAATATGAAGCGATAACGCTTTGGTTACAAAATATTAAAATAGAAAACAAAGAAGCAGGCCACTGAGGGCCGTACCACAAGTCGAGCTGCGGTAGCATCAGACTGAGGCGCCGCGTTACCAATTGCTGGCAGGTAAACGTTATACCAAAAGTGCCATCTAGCAGCCGCAAATACAAACCGGATACTTAACATTGAAATGTGTAACACCTGAAGTAAGAGACAATATTTTATCTGATAGCAGCAGACATGGTAAAAATTTGTCTACATGAGAGCTTAGAAGTACAGTTTAAAGGCTGGGAAACGCCATTACAGAATTACAAAAAGGAGCTGAATAACTCAGCGAATAGAAAAACGGTAAACATGAAATGTGGCTAATATAAACCATTTAATGAACCAACAGTTATGAATCGACTTAGAAGAAAATTTCGGTAAAGCATGAGGGAACACGAAATGAAATATCAAGTAACGGCTTTGTACCGTTGAAGAAGCTTTTATGAAGTAATTGTAGCTGCTCATTAAGAATGAGGCCATCATTTTGAGAAAGATGTTTAAACATTTCTAATTCTTCGAGAATATCTAATCTACGCTCTTTCTTCTCAGTGTGCAAAATGTTGATATCGTGAACAGCTTTAGGCGCGTGACCTGTAATTAGAAGCAGATCAGCAAAAGACGAATTTTGGGTGTTAGTAGCATTTTTTCTTAAAAGATGTTCTACATATCCGACTGTAAGGGTAAGTCCTGTTTGTTCTACGTAGTAAGAAGAGCAGGTGTCTCAAAGAATCTCATAGACACCAGAGTTTTTCAAAAGGGAACGGGTCGATTTTAAGTTAAGAATTTTTTTTTTCCCTAACTATTATTGGTTGAAAGGGCGATATTACAGGAGAGGGTGTTTCATCTGATAGGAGATGGGTCCCAAGAAAGGAATAGAAAAATCTCTCCTTCAGGCTGGACTGAATGATAGAGGTGCCGAGTGTAGTAACCTTGCCATTATGGCAAGAATTTTAAATAAGACCAACATTACTTTTACACAGAATGAAACTCTTACTCGAAAAAGGACTGAAGTAAAACGTCATGCGCAACTTGGCAGACAAAAAGGTAATAGAAAATAGGCTTGTTGACTTAAAACTGGTCTTGATTGTATAAATATGGATTATTCATGTCAAACTAGAATTGCCTTAGACATAGCTAACGTTCTTTGTAAAAACAGCCCCTGTTTTCAAAACGTTAAGCATAACAATAGGAAATTGGTTAAATCAATAAAAAAATTAAAGAAGCTGACGCTCTAATAACCAAGTCTGACAGGTTACTGTTCGGTTATTGCCTAAAATTCTGAATATATTTCTAAAACATTAGATTTTTTAACGAAAATATTTCGGAACTGCATGAGGATCCGACTCCAGAATTACAAAAAGAAGTCAGGTCAGCTATCAGTGACGAAAAAATTTTAAATCAAATCTTTCCATAAGAAAATGCTTATCAATATGAACCCTCGGCCCCAAAAACTTCGTCCTCAATTCAAAATTCACAAACTTAACCATCCAATACGCCCGATTTATAATAGTACCCTGATTTAGCCAAATTTCTGCATGAAACTCTGACAAAATCTTTTGTTTTCGAGAACAATTATCCATCCCCAATACAGATGCCTTAGTCCATATAATAAAAGATTTAGAATGCAACCTAGGTATCAAGTTGTTTTAACTAGACATCAAAAAATCTTTATACAAACGTTTCTGCACAAGAAACGCTTACAGTCGTGGAAAAAAAATTACATTTAAAAAAAGAACTTTCAGACGAACAGGTCACTGACTGAATGAATCTTATTACAGTCGTAGTCAAATACAACTACTTTGAATTTAATGAACAATTGCATCAGCAACCAGACGGTCTCGCTATGGGGAATCCATTAGCTGGGATCCTTGCTGACATTTTCATTAACTCTGTAGAAGAAAGGTTCTTCAACTGTTTCTCAGCAATAGCGTTAGGCATTCTCTCCTATTTCAGGTATGTCGATGATACTCTAGTCATCTACAAAGGACCTGTTGATGGCATTGACCGTATTTTCTATCACTTCAATTAACTTCTCGAGAATATATCCTTCACCAGCGAACTCGAAAACGGGGCCTGTCAATTGAATTTTCTTGATTTGACGCTTACAGTAGAAGAAAATAAAAGTACCTGCGTCTTCTATGCACCCACAGTCTCAGAAGAACGCTTTCTTTCACAGAGGTACTTCTATTCCACTCTCGAAAGAAAAATTTGAGGAAGAAATTAATGTAATCAAAACGATAGCAGTTAATAACGAATACGAACCTGCCATAGTGAATAACATCCTTAAAAAGAGTTACTACACTCAGCACTTCTATCATTGGGCTCTGAGCACTATGGGACTCAACTGCTGAGGTCATTAGTCCCCTAGAACTTAGAACTAGTTAAACCTAACTAACCTAAGGACATCACAAACATCCATGCCCGAGGCAGGATTCGAACCTGCGACCGTAGCGGTCTTGCGGTTCCAGACTGCAGCGCCTTTAACCGCACGGCCACTTCGGCCGGCACTTCTATCATTGATTCCATCCTAATGAAGAGGTTTATTTCTATTCCTTTCTTGGGTTCCATCTCCTATCAGATCCAACGCCTTCTTCGTAATAAATACAACTGTAATGCCGACTCTTCAAACAATAATAGTTTGGAAAAAAAATTTCATTCATAATTTAAAATCAACCCGTTCCCTTTTGAAAAACTCTGGTGTCTATGAGATTCTTTGAGACACCTGCTCTTCTTACTACGTAGAACAAACAGGACTTACCCTTACAGTCGGATATGTAGAACATCTTTTAAGAAAAAATGCTACTAACACCCAAAATTCGTCTTTTGCTGATCTGCTTCTAATTACAGGTCACGCGCCTAAAGCTGTTCACGATATCAACATTTTGCACACTGAGAAGAAAGAGCGTAGATTAGATATTCTCGAAGAATTAGAAATGTTTAAACATCTTTCTCAAAATGATGGCCTCATTCTTAATGAGCAGCTACAATTACTTCATAAAAGCTTCTTCAACGGTACAAAGCCGTTACTTGATATTTCATTTCGTGTTCCCTCATGCTTTACCGAAATTTTCTTCTAAGTCGATTCATAACTGTTGGTTCATTAAATGGTTTATATTAGCCACATTTCATGTTTACCGTTTTTCTGTTCGCTGAGTTATTCAGCTCCTTTTTGTAATTCTGTAATGGCGTTTCCCAGCCTTTAAACTGTGCTTCTAAGCTCGCATGTATACATTTTTACCATGTCTGCTGCTATCAGATAAAATATTGTCTCTTACTTCAGGTGTTACACATTTCAATGTTAAGTATCCGGTTTATATTTGCGGCTGCTAGATGGCACTTTTGGTATAACGTTTACCTGCCAGCAATTGGTAACGCGGCGCCTCAGTCTGATGCTACCGCAGCTCGACTTGTGGTGCGGCCCTGAGTGGCCTGCTTCTATGTTTTCTATTTTAATATTTTGTAACCAAAGCGTTATCGCTTCATATTTATTTTATATGTGACAAGCAAGTTTTATATGTTTCATTTCTGATGCAGGCACTCTTACAAGGGAACCTCCCCATCGCACCCCCCTCAGATTTAGTTATAAGTTGGCACAGTGGATAGGCCTTGAAAAACTGAAAACAGATCAATCGAGAAAACTGTAAGAAGTTGTGTGGAACTATGAAAAAAATAAGCAAAATATACAAACTGAGTAGTCCGCGCGGAAGATAAGCAACATCAAGGCTAGTCTGAGCTGTTGAGCGCCATGGTCCCGTGGTTAGCGTGAGCAGCTGCGGAAAGAGAGGGCCTTGATTCAAGTCTTCCCTCGAGTGAAAAGTTCAATTTTTTATTTTCAGACAATTATCAAAGTTCAGGCACTCACACATAATCAACTTCGATCTCCAAAATTCCAGGGCATGACCAGATTTGCTTGGACATATGCAGGATTTGACGGTGTACCCACGGAAAAATTTGAAAACGTTAAAAACATGTTTTAACAGAGCACAGGGAAAACTGTGCGACTGTGAAACTGTTGCATTCATTTGTTGCAGTTTATGTGACAAACTCTTATGTTTTCATCACTTTTTTTGGGAGTGATTATCACATCCACAAGAAAATCTAAATCGGGCAAGGTAGAAGAATCTTTTTACCCATTCGCCAAATGTACAAGTTAGGTGGGTCGACAACATATTCCTGTCATGTGACGCACATGCCGTCACCAGTGTCGTATAGAATATATCAGACGTGTTTTCCTGTGGAGGAATCGGTTGGCCTATGACCTTGCGATCAAATGTTTTCGGTTCCCATTGGAGAGGCACGGTTTTGCGGTTCGTTCGCAAAACGCAGACACTTAACTTACTACAGTGAACAGAGACGTCAATGAACGAACGGACAGATCATTACTTTGCGAAAATAAAAAAAAGTAAATTTTTCACTCGAGGGAAGCCTTGAACCAGGGACCTCTCGTTCCGCAGCTGGTCACGGTAACCACAGGACCACGGCGCTCCTAAGCTCATACTGTCATTGATGTTGCCTGCCATCCGCACGGACTACTCAGTTTGTATATTTTGCTTATTTTTTTCATAGTTCCACACAACTTCTTCCTGTTTTCTCGATTGATCTGTGTTCAGTTTTTCAAGGCCTGTCCACTGTGCCAACTTTAAATCTGAGGGGGGTGCGATGGGGAGGTTCCCTTGTTAGAAGTGGCCGAAACCTAGGTCAAAAAGACTTCGTTTTCGCGACTGAGGGCTGCACTGTTTTAATTTTATCATGTCGTGAATGGTTTGCTCCAGAAATACCACACTGTGGCACTGTTTTTTGATTTGGAGAAAGCTTACAACACCTGCTGCAGGACTGGTATCCTCTGTATCCTGTACAAGTGGAGTCCCGAGGATACCTGTCCCGTTTCCTTCAGGAATTTTTAAAAGACCGAGTGTTCAAGGTACGTGTGGGTTCTGCCTTATCGGACACCTTATCCACGGACGTTGTGCCTCAGGATTCCGTGCTGAGCGTCGTCCTCCTTGCTATTGCCGTTAACCCTATTATGGCCTGTCCCCTGCCTGGCAACTCCGGCTACCTTTTTGTTCACGGTTTTGCTATCTCTTGCAGTTCTCCATGGACTTAACTACTTGAGACGCGTCTTCACCGTTGGCTCCATCGTCTGTACTCGTAGAGCATCGACACTACCTTTCGCTTTTCCACTGACAAAACCGTTTGTATGAATTTCTGGTAGCGCATTGGGTTTCTTCCACCGTCTTTCCATCATGGGCCTGTTGCTGTTCCGTTTGTTGAAACTACGGAGTCCCTGGGGCTCATGCTCGATAGGAAACTTTCTTGGTCCTCCCACGTGTCTTACCTGACGCCCGCTGTACGCGGTCGCTCGATGTTCTACGTGTCGGCTGGCTCTGAGCACTATGGGACTTAACATCTGTGGTCATCAGCCACCTAGAACTTAGAACTACTTAGTCCTAACTAACCTAAGGACATCACACACATCCATGCCCGAGGCAGGATTCGAACCTGCGACCGTAGCGGTCGCGCGGTTGCAGACTGTAGGGCCTAGAAGCGCTCGGCCACTCTGGCCGGCGTTCTACGTGTCCTAAACGATACTTCCTAGGGAGCAGATCGTGCCGATCTCTTGTCCGTTCGAAGCTGAACCGGGTGTGTTTCGCTTATAGATTTGTACATCCGTCCATCTTAAGCCGTCTCAATACACTCCACCATAGTGGCATCTGTTTGGCCACTGGCGCCTTTTACACCAGTCCGGTTGAGTCTGTATGCAGAAGCTGCCGAACTACCGCTGTCGTACAGACGTGATGTTCTCCTCAGCGGATGGGCCTGCCATTTGTCTGCCATGGCTGGCCACCCATCCTATGCCTCCTTCGATGACTCCTTTGACCGCCAGTATGGGGTGCTTCCTTCTTCTTTCCTGGAGTTCGCTTTCGGCTATTGCTCCGGCAGCTTAGCTTCACTCTACCTATTGTGACTGTGCCCTCCTGTGATGTTTTGTGGTTCCTGGCAGGATGAGGAGAGAGTGGTATGGTAGGTGGGTGTGTAGGGAAGCAGCCTACTCACGCCGTATAAAATTCACATCAGTCTTTCCATTGTGTGCCAGCCAGTCCGCTGTAACTAGCTCTGACGTCATAAATGTTGCGCAATACTTTAAAAATCAAGTAAATAACCTGGAACGTTTCTAGCATGTCAGGAGTAATACTAAATCAATATGTGTTGAATATCAGTTCAATAACTTTAACCATTTTCGAAATTTGGATGTTTTCTGTAAAAATCATTGGCGCAACAGAAAAGTGCTAGAAACTTAATAATTTATATTTAGATTCATTTTGCATAATAATTTAGTAGAAACAGTACTCTGGATCTCACAAATTAAAATTTTAGTTGAAATTCATGATTTTCTGGTTTTTGTCTTAGAAATTAAGGAAGCAAGATAGATTAAGTAGGCGAATAAATAAAGCTAGGATGTTTAAATTTAAGTAGAAGGGAGATCCGCTATAATCATAATAATGTGTGAAGTTTCAATATAAAAACTATAAAACTATAGCTATAGCGTATCTCCAAAGAGCAAGTTCAGAGCTCGTCTACTGCGTGTAGTGCAATTAAATTAATTCTCTCGCACAAAATATTTGACTTAGCCACGTCAGACTTATATTATGATTACTTACTTGTGTGCTGATTGCACAATTAAATTGAAAGCTTCATCGGCCATCAGCAAAGGAAGCAATGATTTATTCGATAACTTAAAGTGGTGCATTACTAGCCCAGCGGCTAGTCGGGAGAGCAGATTTGATCAGGCGTTCCCTTTAGCCGTCCGCACCGCGGAGAAAAGAAGAAGGCCCCAGTTCTCTCCAGACGCTGATTAGCGCACAACCTGTGCCGGGAGTCGCGTCGCGTCGCGTCGGTATCGTTGATATCAACAGCCTCGGATGCAGTAATAAGTTACACGGGATACGCGTAACCATGAAATCGTTTTCGAGTGAAGTGTTAATTTTGGGATGACGTTAATGATCTATCTTTAGTTTGCGTATGTCGTATTTTCACGTGTCGCCGCAGGACAGACATTCTACCATTATTAGCGTGGCGTTTGATGAACATTATCATCAAATTATGGCGAGCATTCACTTAAACATTTAATTTGAACAGTTATAGTTGCATCAGCGCCTTAGACTCTGACTGCTCTGGTAGTTGGATTGTGTGGATTCTTTTTGGTCTGTGACTTTCAGATAGTGAACATTTTAGAGAGAATTGTTTTTTGATTATGAATCCCAGACAATCTCCTAATTCCTCAGAGCGATAAGCTGTAGCTATAAATGTATTTCTCAGATGAAGTGGGCACTAGGAATTCTAATTACAGGCTTCACATTTTGCTAATCACTTTCTGGTTGCCAATATTGTAGTTAGAGAGCCAGTGTTGAGAACGGCAAACAGCATAAATACAAAACATTTATTCTATTATTCCACCCGCCGCCCCACAGGTGGATGGCTTCCTCTCACAAAAACACAAAATGCACATGTGGTTGAAATGCAGTTTATTACAGGAAGCAATTGAGTAGTTAAATACAATTTATTACAGGAACCAAATGAGTACTTAACATCAATGCACTAATTCTTGAATGTTGTCCTTGCCCATATCACAACTAAATACAACGACTAGCGTTCCCTCACAGCTAGATAAGGTGTGAGGTGACATCTATCACTGTGGAAGACCAGTGCACAGGCAACATGTTGAGGTGCAATGCGAACTGAATCCCGATGCGACCTACTGAGGTTGAGACAGCTCGGACGCCGCCTATATGCACGCTGCCCAGTAGGCATTATCGGCGTATAGCGTGGGGGTGTGTCTTGGTCTTCTCATAGGTGCGCTTAGTTCAGGGCCTGCCATGGTGTTTTCTAGCGCCGGCGGATGTACTGGAGAAGGTGTACGCCAGCACATTACCTGCCACTTTCCCGATGCGTGTCAACACTTCACCACCTTGGCTTTGTGCGGCGACCTTTGTTCTTCTAGTACTTCATTCGTTTTCTGAGGACACTAATCGCTCTATCGCCGTAAGTTTCTCGAATTTTGCACGGAAGTACCTTTGTGTACACTGATGGCTCTCGGACTGACCGTGGTGTGCCTTCGTCATTGGTACCGGCAATTTTCGGTATCGGCTTCCGGAACATTGCTCAGTATTTACATCAGAGCTCTTTGCCCTGTATCAGGCCATGCAGTACATCCGGAGACACAGGCTTTTCAATTGTCATCTGCTCCGACTCTGTGTCCTTCAGAGCTGTACACCGTCCACCCCTTAGTGCAACGGGTCCAGGAAAGGTTTCACTTGCTCAGTCTTGATGGAGCCCCTGTGATGTTTATATGGGTCCCTGGTCACGGCGGTCAGACGGGAGACGAGGCCGCTGACGCTGCTGCCAAGGCTGCAGTCGTCCTACCTCGGCCCGCTAGTTCTTCCACTACCTCCGATGGTATCTGTGTTGCCGTCTATCAGCAGGTGGCGTCACTTTGGCATCATCACTGGTCTTCCCTTCGTGGGAACAAGCTCCGGGGAATTAAACCCCTCCCAGCGGCTTGGCCTATCTGCTCTCGACCCTCTCGCCGCGAGGAGATAATTTTAACAAGGCTGCGTATTGGGCATTGTCTTTTTTCCCGTCGGAATTTGTTAAGTTGTGATCCCCCACTACTTTGTGATCATTGTCCTCAACCTTTGACGGTTCGCCATTTCCTGACGGAATGCCCCTTTTTTAAACTACTTACGTCCTAATTTATGGTTGCAGTTCTAGTTTTCGGCCGTCTAGCGAACGACGCGCGGGCTGTCGACTGCGTTTTATTTTTTATCCGTCGTAGCAGTATGGCGAAGGCCATTTAATCTTTAGGCCAGTGAACCGTAAAATTACTACTGGTTCACCAAAAGTTATTAATCAGAATTAATACACAAAATGTAAAGTGGAAGTAGGTGCCAAGGAACAACTGGTGAAATTACACACAATTTTCAGTAACACTCTTTATTCAAATTTGGTGCAAGACATTATGAATTTTTTTTTTTTTTAAAACCTCAACAACCCTTTAACGAATAAGTCACAATTTACGATAGGAAAGTACTTTTAAATTATTAAATTATTATAAAAAATTTCACACCAGTAAAAGGCAAGTACAGGCAAGCAATTTAACATAAACAACGCGACGCTGTATAATATTTCAAGCTCAGCTAAATTACAGGTGAATTTCACTCCATTAATAAATGGATACAATTTGAATATTGGGTACACAAATTTCCCATTTGCTTACAAAAACAACCGTAGCTACGGCCGCCCACAACAGCCTCACTCAGGCTCATTAAATGGCGCCGAATCTAGCTTGTCTGCAACATATAAAGATAATCCTGTTTACAAAAGTTATCAAAATAGAAAAACCAAAACACATGAGTCATACACACGGGGAGGGGGGGGGGACACTCATAGTTAATAACATTAACATTTCCAAAATATAAAAAAAAATTTACAAATTTCTGCCACTTAACTTACGGCAAACACACACGCTCGCAGGGAGGACTGCGAACTTTTACAACATTCTCCTTTCAACGCAACAATTTCTACCCGTAATGAAATGGCAAACTTTTGCATGGCAAGAAAACACACTAATAACCAACAACCTGTATAAAACACATAAGCACGTTGAGTAAAAGCCTTAAAAGGTATTGAATTGGAAAAACACACAACAGCTTTTGCTGACTAGAAACAATATTTAAAAAAAATCTATCACGGTGTACATTAACAACCTCGCTTGATTACAGCCAAATATACATAAACACAAATTTACGTAAGTTACAGCTTTCAGATGAGCAGGAATTCGTTATGCAATTGATTAGTTCTTACGAGGCAAAAAGAATTTACACGTGAGTCTAGTAATACTAGTTATGGCAGGCGAGAGAATGGATCAGGTCTTGGTGCCTTGCATTTTAAATAGTACGGTCACTGGTGCCTTAGATTTTCACGGACATGGCAGAGGCTAACAGTCGAATAAAGCCGTAGGTAAGCTAGGAGGGGAAAGAAGCAATCCGAACCACAGATTTACTGTGACTCCCCCCCCCCCCCCTTTTCGTCCTCAAAAGGGGCAAACGGACCACCGTTTCTAATATTACCACCTTCCCGCGGGTGGGCAGACGAGAATGAATGGCGGGAAACCCCCAAAAAATATATGGCTGGTATAATTAACAAGCATAAGTAAATTGAATTCAATTAAACTTAATGAAATCTGTTAACAATCAATACTCAACTTCTGGTGCGTTACGACTGCCAGAACTGAACCAACGCAGCACCTCCAAATGCTCTGGCGAGCCGCCCGTTGCCAGCCGTTTCAACGGACGCAGGAAGGCAAGACGATTTTCAGTACCACCTCTCCCGTCGACAGCATACGGCCGTACTGCAAATTAGACCCCTCGCGGACCCACGCTCTGGAAGATTCCTTTCGCGACGAGCAGTTAACGCCCCATACCACGGAGCCGCTGCTCGCGTCGCTCACGCTGATGCCGCGGCCTGCGTGCTGTCCCCCTAGCACCGGCAGAGAAGTCGCTTCTTGATGCCCCGACTGCCAACTCTTCCCGAGAGCCCATACAGCCTCTTCTTGAACCCACGTGAACAACCCACTTTTCCCCTTTGACGCCAGAGGGAGACACCGAAGCCTTCAATTGCGACAACGGCGCCACCGCCAGAAAACGGAGGGCGACTGCTCCATGCTACGCGCTGCGGCGCGCTTTCCAAAGCTAACTTTACTACGGCTCAGCCAGGACCTCCGCCGTTTCTATGGCTTATTTTATGGATTTTCTCCAAGTCCCTTTTATTAGCTGTCTTTCCTTCCACAGATTGGGTTTAAGGTGTAGCCGGTTTTAACTCGCTTTTCGTCTTCGTGTTCTACGATTCTGACATGGACGCTGACGGCATTATTTGTTTTTGCGCTCTACAACAAAACAAACTACAAACTACATAAGTTTTGGGATATGTGAATGATGACTGGTTAAATAGAATCTGCAGATTCACTTTCCACGCAGAGCGCCGCATTGGCACAGATGCTGAGTTCCTGCTACTTATAATCATGGTGCAGAAATCTGAATTAAAAATGAACGCTTTTGCTAATGAGTCACGCTTCGCGCATTTCAGATTTGATGCACCACAGTTTTGCTGAACATATGAAATCAAATTCACCTATAGAAAGTGTGTTAATTGGATTTAAAATGATAGAACGATGTTTCAGTGGTAATTTAATTAACTGAAGCGATAAAATTTCTTTGCTGCCTTATTAGCAAAAGACAGAACGTTTAAACTGGCACTTCATACCAATTAATGAAAATCTAACCAAAATAATCAAAGTATAATTGAGAAAACAATTTTATATGAAACTCAATCTCAATATTTCACAGACGTTAGTTTTCAGAGTTCCGTTTTCACTTAAACAGACAGATAAAAATCATCAGCAATGGCAGACGATGACTTCCGGCATAAGTCATCGTCATTTAGCCAACAGCCTCGTACAAGAATGTGGCGGAGTGGACAGAGGTTCAGAGCACTCTGTTGCCTTGGCGAGGGAAACTGTCCACAAACGCGAGAGAATCAGCAATGGACAACGGCGTAAGGATGCAGAAGGCAATAGAAACCACTGCATTAAAGACACACAAAGCGTATGCACATGACATATGTCCTGTAATTGAAAAAGTGTCATGGCGATATCTCCATTGGCAAAAGATTAGCCGAGAACGTATCATGATGCAAGATGTTCGAAATTATGAGAACAATAACGGTAAGCTATAGGGAGAGACGGGTAATATGTACAAGAGCCGTGGGGGAATAAGAAGAATGGGCGATGAAGAAGGAAGTGCTCGGATTAAAAAGGGTGTAAGACAGGGATGTACTGAAGTGTTTCGCCCCTACTGTTCAGTATGTACATCGAAGAAGCAATGATGGAAATAAAAGAAAGATTCAGGAGTGGAATTAAAATTAAAGGTGAAAGCGTATCAATGATACGATTCGCTGATGATATTGCTATCCTGAGTGAAAGTGAAGAGGAATTACATGATCTCCTGAATTGAATGAACAGTCTAATGAGTACAGAATATGGACTGAGACTTAATCGAAGAATGACAAAAGTAATGAGACGTAGCAGAAATGAAAACAGTGAGAAGCTTAACATGATTGATGGTCACGAAATAGATGAGCCGGCCGCCGTGGCCGAGCGGTTCTAGGCGCTTCAGTCTGGAACCGCGAGACCGCTACGGTCGCAGGTTCGAATCCTGCCTCGGGCATGGATGTGTGTGATGTCCTTAGGCTTGTTAGGTTTAAGTAGTTCTAAGTTGTAGGGGACTGATGACTTCAGATGTTAAGTCCCATAGTGCTCGGAGCCATTTGAACAATTTTTTTTAAAAATAGGTTAAGGAATTCTTCTACCGAGGCAGCAAGATATCCCGTGACATACGGAGCAAGGAGGACATCAAAGGCAGACTAGCAGTGGCAAAAAGGTATTCATGGCCAAGAGAAGTTTGTTAGCATCAAACATAGGTCTTAGTTTGATGAAGAAATTTCTGACTATGTAGGTTTGGAGCCCAAAACTGTTTAGTAGTGAAACACGGACTGCGGTAAAACCGGAACAGAAATGTGTTGCTACAAAGGAATGCTGAAAATTAGGTGGACTGATAATGTAAGGAATGAGGAGGTTTTCCATAGAATCGGCGATAAAATAATACATGGAAAATACTGAGAAGAAGAAGGGCCAGGATGATAGGACATCTGTTAACAAGTCAGGAAATAACTTCCATGCCACTACAGCGAGCTGTAAGGGCTAAAACTGTAGAGGAAAAGAGAGATTAGAATACATACAGCAAATAATTGAGGACGTAGGTTGCAAGTGCTATCAGATCGAAAGGTTGGAACAGGAGAGGAATTGGTGGCGGGCCGCATCAAACTATTCAGAATACTGATGAGTCAATAAAGATAATATCTGTGTGAGATTGTATAAAATATTATTGTAGAAATACAATAAGAGGACTGCAAGGTACGCAGTCTAGCGGTCCACAGTGGCACGGCGCGTGCTTGGGGATGGTCTCTTTGCGCTATGACCAGTACGTTGTCCAGTAGACATTCGCACATCGACGGCATCTTTTGCGATGGTGCCAGGAGGATATGAGCAGTGGAGTGGGATCGCGTGCTCTTCTCGGATGAGATGAGATTTAGACTAATGGGGAGAGGTGGGAACACACAATACAACCAGGAACACTATCGAACATGATAGTTTTAGTTGTCCACGAGTTATGGGGCGGGGAGACATAATGTTGCAAGGGAATACTGAACTCGAGACCGTTGAATATGGTACACTCACCGGTCAACATTATTTGACACTGCACTACTTCCCCATGTCAGTCTTTCCAGGGGTGCATCTTGCCCTGACTTCATTTTTATGGATGACAATGCACGACCGCATCGAACAGCCTTGGAGGAGGAGCTCTTGGAACGAGAGGGCCTTCTGCTAATGGACTGGTCTGTTTCCCCACCTTACGTTCATACGATAACATGCTGGATGCTTGGGGAGACGTACTGAAGCCCATCCATATCCACCAACGACCACCCAGCATTTGTTAACCGTGCTAGTCTAGGGGTGGAACGCCCTACCACAGAAATTTGTTAGCCTTTGTGGTCAGAATGGAGGCTCGTTGCGAAGCATGCATTGCCGTCCGCGGCGATCACACGCCCTGTTAAGAATCACATCCTGCCTTTCCACGGGACGATAATGCACTACGCCGCCTTCAATGCAATTATTTTGAATGAAAGAGTCATTTCTGTTCGCCTCATTCTACATTTCTTTCAGTTACCTTCTGTACTGCATAGTAGCGGTTCTTTCTATGTCCGGCCCAAGTTACTCGAGCTTCGTTACTTGGCAGTGACACATCTTGCCAAAGTTAACTTTCGTCCGAAGCTCTGCACACAAGTGTCAGACTCTGAATTGATTAAGTTCGGAGTGACTAACCAACTCCATACAGTTTCTTTATTTTGAAAGTAATGAAACTAAAACTTAAACAAATCTCTTAAAATACACTGTGGTGTCAAAAATTTCGCAAAACATATTAATAATAAATATTATGTCTTACCTAGATCTTTTTCTGTACTATAATCTTTGTAACTCATACTCCAATCTCAACATTTCTGCCACTTTCTAAACGGATCCTGGATGTCTTTTTTTGTTAGCATATTCAGTATCCCCTCCGATCCCGCCCTAGTCTCTCCCACTGCATTAAATCTTCGACCGCTCCAACTTCATTTTCACCTAGGGGAAGAAGTCAGCTCTTTTTGTTTATTTTATAAAATCCTAGGTCGTATGCAATCATGCGTTGTCATAATGGAGCAACCAGTCGTTTGTAACCCACTTCTGTGTCCTCGGTCTCCTCATCTCCTATTTCAAACGTCCTGGAACATCACGACAGAAATGAAGCAGATGATCAGCATGGACTTGACTTCCCTAAATTGTTCGGACGATATGAAAATGGACTCTTCATACGTGACGATTGCTGCTTAGTTTCGGGGTTATAGCCCAACTTTCCACACAAACTGACAACCTCTCCTTACTGCGCCTCTGCCAGCAGGTACGAAAAACTACTCCTTGGAGAAAAAGTTAGCCTTAAGAACTGTTTGTGGTGGTTTGTAATATGCACTGAATTTACAAAAGTCTGAATTTGGGGGGAGAGTCCCAATGAAAAATAAGTGGACTCTGGTCCTTATACAAGCAGTTATTCGGCTTCGCATTGAAAAGAATTCTACTCCAGTCAGTGAGATTCCAGGCCGAAGCACAGCGGTATGTCGAGGATTTTCTACGCTCCAGTTTTTGCCCTTCATGACAAGCCATCCTAGGCTTACATTTCGGCAAGATAATACCTGCCAGCGGAGGCCGATATTTTCTTCTGCGTGTCTTCGTGCTTTCCAAACCCTACCTCGCCAGCAAGGTCGCCGGATCTCTCACCAGTTGTGAACGTTGGCTGGGCCTCCCAATCAGGTCGGGATTTTGACAATATGACGCGCCACTTGGGACAGAATTCAGCACGATATCCTTTAGGAGGACATCCAACAACTCCATCGTTCAATGTCACGCCGAATGCCTGCTTGTATAAGGGCCAGCAGCGGGTGAAAGCGTTATTCAGTTGCTCAGTTTGTGAACCTCTTTCTCCCTCCTTTCTCTTGAATGAATCATCCAGTTTTTCTGGAATTGTAATCATTTGTTTGTCTGTGCATGATTTTCCTCCCACTCGGATAATTCTTTCACGATAAATAGTTTTTTTTGTCTTGAGTTTAATTTGAGCTAAGGTCAATGGCCTATGCCAAGTCCTTGCTGTCCCCGCTGTGGAGGCCACATCTCGGTACTCGTGATGACGCACACTGGCGGTTCCCTCGTTTGGCAGTGGCTGGCACACGGCATGGCGTCACAGGGTGCGAAATTTCTAACGACAATCTGATTGAAGAAGAGTGGATGCAGTCGGCATCTGGCCCTGAGACTCGCTGGAAGTCTCCTCATAATGGCTCTGCACTAGCTTTGCCTAAATGCGCAGACAGCGCAGAAACACAAGTGGACCTATTTGCGATCACGTGACGTATGGAAGCAAATATGTCTGCAAGCCAGAGACGTCTACCAGTGCCCACGCTTCCGCTTGCTGGCCCAGTCAGCGTGCTTCGTTGTGACCGGCGTTTGCTGATGTAGCCCCTTCCAGTTAGGCCGCTTGCACACCTTTGATGCTAGAGGGGTTACTGATCTGTAGGACAACTGACACACACACACACACACACACACACACACACACACACACACACACAGTGCTTCGAAAGAAAGTGTGGATCGTTTACAAGCAGTTGTTTAAGTGCCTTGACAGACTTCCATGCACCGTTGCTTCGGTTCCTCTTGAAGCAGTCGTAGCACAAACGTGAACCCTACTCGTGTTCAGCCATTCTGACAGAGTACATCCACATGCAACATGACGTATTTCCAAGCTTTTAGAAACATCTTGTATGGTCTGTTTGCGATCTTGTAGGAGATGATCACCCATATTTTGAACAGTACCTATTTTGAAACCAGTTGATGATGATAATAATCATCATCATCGGTCGATGTTCTATCCTTTTTAAAATTCTTATACAAAGTCTGCGTCTGGCTTAAAGATTTGTTTTCAAAAATCTGCTTCAACATTTGGTACCATTCTGCAGAAGATTTCATAAGTTTAAAACAAAACTTTATGTGGATATTGTACCTGCAGAAAACAGTCCACTCACCTTGCGGTGATCTTTTCATCTTTTGCTGTTCGGTCACACGCCTTTCCTGTTAGAAATGAATTAGTGTTGCTCAACTGAACAAGATATAGTAAAACAGCAGCGCTAATTCTATCTCTTGGCTCCATTAAATATTTTGTGGTATCAGGTTAACAGAGCTATTATACGATGATAGTTTATGACTGAAGACTTCAGTATATTATCACTTCCTTTATACAAACCCCCGCCAAGTCCGTACTAGGCAATTTCGACACTCACATGCAATCACAGTTACTCGCAACACCCAGCTAATGGTATTTAACCAACACTGTTAACAAAAAGATTACAAAACGGATTGCCTGTGACAGAATGCTCGCTGAAATGTTTCAAAACTCCACCCATTTGAACGTCCAGTTCTCGGTCTCGACTTGCACAATACTTCACGCCCATTTTAGTTAATTCAAAGTCACAGTTTAGATAAAAATCAGAATTTCACGTGCTCGACTTTATCACTCGTCCGCGACTACTTTGCGGCACTCCACGGTCAAGTTTAACTGATGATTCCGCAAAATTATTACAACTGTTCAGAGCTCCTAATGACGGTGGGTGGGCTCTGAACAGTCCCTAGGCTTCACACCACTGTTCTTTAGCCCCAGAATAAGTGCGAAATTACTGCCCTCTAACTGGCTGATATACACCACAGCCCATCCAACACCATTATTAAACTACGCAGTCCCACGTCTTTTACATTTGACTAATCAAACCATAACAGCTTTTATGAGAACTTTATTAAAAGAACAAATTTATAAAATTTACAAATATTGAAGTGCTTTTCTCTTTAAAAAGTGAATTATCACAAAATGTTTGTTTTCGCAACTATCTAGTAGCATTTTACAAATTTCCCCTGTGACTGACTTACTCTCTGAACATATCAATTCAGTTAATACACTGAAGCACCAAAGAAACTGGTACAGCCTTGCGTATTCAAATACAGACATATGTAAATAAGCAGAATACGGCACTGCGGTCGGTGACGCCTACATAAGACAAGTGTCTGGCGCAGTTAGATCGGTTACTGTTGCTACAATGGCATGTTATCAAGATTTAAGGGAGTCTGAACATGATCTTATAGTCGGCTCACGAGCGATGGGACACAGCATCTCCGAGATAGCGATGAATTGGGACTTTCCCATACGACCATTTCACGAGTGTATCCGGTAAAACATCAAATCTCCGACATCGCTGCGTCTGTAAAAAGATTCTGCAAAACAGAACCAACGACGACAGAAGAGAATCGTTCAACGTGACAGAAGTGCAACACTTCCGCAGATTGCTGCAGATTTCAATGCTGGGCAATCAACAAGTGTCAGCGAACGAACCATTCCACCAAACATCATCGATATGGGCTTTCGGAGCCGAAGGCCCACTCGTGTACCCTTGATGACTGCACGACACAAAGCTTTACGCCTCGCGTGAGCCCGTCAACACCGACATTGGACTGGATGAGTGGAAACATGTTGCCTGGTCTGACGAGTCTCGTTTCAAATTGTATCGAGCTGATGGAGTCTACGGGTATGGAGACAACCTGAATCCATGGATCCTGCTTGTCAGCAGTGGACTGTTCGAGCTGCTGGAGGCTCCGTAAAGATATGGGGCGTGTGCAGTTGGAGTGATATAGGAACCGCCCTGATACGTCTAGATGCTACTCTGACAGGTGATACGTACGTAAGCATCCTGTTTGATCACCTGTATCCTTCATGTACATTGTGCATTCCAACAAACAGTCGGGTTCCCGGGTTCGATTCCCGGCGGGGTCAGGGATTTTCTCTGCCTCGTGATGACTGGGTGTTGTGTGAAGTCCTTAGGTTGGTTAGGTTTAAGTAGTTCTAACTTCTAGGGGACTGATGACCATAGCTGTTAAGTCCCATAGTGCTCAGAGCCATTTGAACCATTTTTCCAACAAACAGCAAAACAATACGAAACTCTACACATCCATAATTGCTACAGAGTGGCTCCAGGCACACTCTTCTGAGTTTAAACACTTTCGCTGGCCGCAAAACTCCTCAGGCGTGAACATTATCGAGCATATCTGGGATGCCTTGCAACGTGCTGCTCAGAAGAGATCTCCATCTCCTCGTAGTCTTACGGATATATGGACAGCCCTGCTAGATTCGTGGTGTCACTTCCCTCCAGCACTACTTCAGACATTTGTCGAGTCCATGCCACGTCGTGTTGCGGCACTTCTGCGTGCTCGCGGGGGCCCTACACGATATTAGGCAGGTGTACCAGTTTCTTTGGCTCTAGTGGAGAATACTCATTTACTATATTACTTTCCATTCACATAATCATTCTCACTATTAATAAAACTTATTAAATCAACATTAATTAATATAAGTATTATCACAGATGATACAGTTTTGTTTCCAACATACAGGGTGCTCGCAAATTCCTGTTAAAAACTTCTAGGACTTGTAGAGGGGTATGAGTACGTAATATTTTGAATAGGTACTCATCTCTGTGCTACAGGCCTTTGAGAAAGTGTTTGCTAGGTAGCTATGGAAAGGGATAGGCATGGTGGAAGTGGTTACGTCGTAGCTACTGATGGCATTTGACGTCTATCCTACCTCTCTGACCTGGTTCGAGCGTCATTCACTTGTCTGTGCTTGAGCAACATGGCTGAGCACGCGTTTGCAGAATACACCGACATGATCCTTCTGAATGGCGAAGCTCACGGAAACGAAAGAGCTGCTCGTCGCCTTTATCAAGATCGTTCTCCACAACGTCGCATGTCGTTTTCGCCACTATTACGCAACGGGTTCTAGAAAGAGTACCTTCACCATCAGCAGGCTGAGTATGGTGCTCCAAGGAGTCGCCGCACACCCGTATTGGAAGAATCCTTGCTTCATCACCCTGAAGAGAACCCGCTAACGACTACACGAACAGTTTCTTTGTTTATTAATTAGTGTAATTGTAAAACATGTGATGTACTGGCTCACTTATAGTCAATTATTTGTAAAAGTGGACGCGTTACCAACATGTTTTCAAACAGTTGTAGCACGCAAACGGGTACATTTCTGGACATGGGCTTCAGCCGAAAATATTATCTCACTTACCTCTACAACTTCCCTAAGTTTGTAGTGGGATTTTCCAAACATCCTGTATGCTGTTTGAAGTATGTGTGATTTAAGTCTGTAAGATACTGACACCTTTCGGACACAAACACACACAGACACACACACACACACACACACACACACACACACACACACACACACACACACATATATATATATATATATATATATATATATATATATATATATATATATATATATATATATACTTGAAACTTCTGCTGTTATCAGAGCGCACACCTGTTGTGTTAGAACCAAGACTCACAGTCTGTAGCTATCTGCTCACTTCCATCCGACTTTCATAGGTGCGACACAATGCGTTACGCCTCAGCACGCTTCTGTTTCAGCTCAGCCATAGCACAATCGCAAACTCACGGAAACGCGACAATGGTAATACGCTCACCAGAAACTAAACAAAACCCACAACTGGCAGCCACTGAAGCCGCTGTTGTGTTGGGAGATACCTAGCGCTACTTCTGTTTGGTCGAAGCGTTCGCGCGCATAATTCATATTGCGGGAACTTATGGATACCACTTCGGAACTTGTGTGCAAAAAACTTTAATACAACACATTTAAATAAGAAGTTCATGTCTCTAACGAAAACTTCAAACAATAAGAATAATTTTTTATGTATCTAATATATGGGTATTTTATTTGCGATATTTCACCCTCGCGTATCATTCCGTTTTTATCAAAAAGTCGATATACTGAAACTTCATATAATTCTTTCACATCTATTTTATGGATATCCCATGTTCACAAATCACCGATGTTGATTTAGATTTCATCATTGACGCCTAAATTTTGATGGCCGATAGTAATCGGCCCCAAGAAGGCGACATTTTTAACAGCTTTATTAAACATTGGATATATCGATTGGTCGAAAAAGGAAAGTACAAATATATGTAATACCATAGTTATTAATCAGTAAACACGCTAATAACTAACATTACTTTTTCCACAACTAATTGTCGACAGTCTTTTCTGGTACCTAATGATAATTCCAGTAATTATCCAGATCTGAGCTGATTTCAAAATGGTCACCCCACATTTAACGTACCGTGGAATTCTCCCCCATTTTTATAGCGCAACAAGTGTTAAAAAAATAATGTATCATTAACAGCTGAAATCAGGAGGTGATAAATGAGGTGGTCCTACTCTGCCGTATCATTTCGTAATCATAAAAATGCGTGTGAATTCCTAAGGGACCAAACTGCTGGGGTCATCGGTCCCTAGACTTACACACTACTTCAACTAATTTATGCTAAGAAAACTCTCTCTCTCTCTCTCTCTCTCTCTCTCTCTCTCTCTCTCTCTCTGCCTGAGGGAGGACTCGAACCTCCAGTGGGAGGAGCCGCGCAATCCGTGACATGACGCTTCTAACCGCGTGGCTTCGTAACCATCTTTAATGTTCACACAGACTGCGTGAAAACGAAAGAGCGTTGAAAGAGTTTGTTATTCGTAATAATTTTCTTTCAGAGCAACGAACTAGAAGAGTAAAATCATTCGAGAATTGACAGAACATAGCCACATGTGAAAAACCTTAGTTATGGATGTGTTGGTTTCCTTTATACAAATACTTTTTAACGGAGTAATTATGAACATGATTCGAGCTATCATTTTTAGTAATTATAAGAAAAAGCATTCCACACAATACGGACTCACCGTGGAAACCATGTTGACACTAGGCTCGGTAGCTGATGGTGGCGACCGTTTGCATCTTCCATTTACGGCCACCGCGCCGAATGTCACCTTGGTTTCTGCGAACAGTACATGATACCACCAAAACGTGAAAGGACAATGAATAGCAATGTTACGATGATACTGCGAAGTGGCAGTTTTAGGTGAGGGTGTTTGCAACTATGGTTGCGTAAGATACCTGTAGAGACTGCGCCTGAAATACCACATTTACGACACTGCCCATCTCAGCCAACAATTCCGCGGTAGCCGTTAGCATACGCTCTGCGTACTACGCTTTGCTTTGGGCTGTACGTTGGTCGTTGTTCTCTTATTTTGAAATGAGACTAACCCTGGTCCATCACAAGGTCTGAACACAGCGTCAGAAAGGATCGGCGATCCCTATGACCAAGTGCCAGTTCAGCTTTTCGCAGAAGTGCAGAACATACCACGATCGAGAAGTCGAAAAAGTGTTGCACTTGTGTCGTTGCGAGACATGTTCACAAAATGATTCTTTTAAATGACTAAAAAATTATCAATAGTTCTAACAAGTAGCCTGTATTTCATGCCAACATGGGAAAATCAGTAATTTGGCTTTAACATCAATTTTGACGCTCTCTAACCGAACAGTTAGCGTCGACGCCTTCCGTGCGAAAAGGTCCCCGTTCGATTCTCAATATCTCCTGAGATTTTCCTGATGTAAGGACGTCTGGAGCGGGGTGGGCAATAATAGACATTGGTGCTAACACTATTTCCCGGCATGAAAAAGACAAATTTCTCACGGCACGGCAGTTATAAAATGTCTCCCATAGCGCAAGAAGTGGTAGTAGAGCATCCAGAGTTGCAGAAGATGTGAATGCGACTGTTGCGTTTACAGATGGCTCTGAGCACTATGGGACTCAACTTCTGAGGTCATTAGTCCCCTAGAACTTAGAACTACTTAAACCTAACTAACCTAAGGACATCACACACATCCATGCCCGAGGCAGGATTCGAACCTGCGACCGTAGCGGTCTCGCGGTTCCAGACTGCAGCGCCTAGAACCGCACGGCCACATCGGCCGGCAGCGTTTGCAGAATGCGCGTGTGCAACCAATAGCGCCACACGAGGGAGAACCAGCTGTGTTACTGCACATCTACCCTACCCTACCCTATCCTACCCTACCCTACTCTAGCATCCAGTTCCATGTCAACAACGGTGACGAGGAGATGCGCTTGCTGTTCTCAAAAATGGTTCATGATTGAGTAAAGCAGTTAGCTTATGACATACGAGGGTGAGTCAAAGGAAGACCTTAAATACTTTTTAAATATTATTTATTGTGCAGAAGTGGTACAAAGCTGTATCACTTTTCAACATAATCTCCCCCACGATCAATGCAAGTCCTCCAGCGCTTACAAAGTGCATATATTCCTTTAGAAAAAAATTTCTTTTGGTAGTTCGCGCAACCACTCATGCACTGCGTGGCGTACCTCTTCATCAGAATGGAACTTCTTTCCTCCCATGGCGTCTTTGAGTGGTCCAAACATATAGAAATCACTTGGGGCAAGGTCTGGTGAGTATGGTGGATGAGAAGGACACTCAAAATGCAGGTATGTGATTGTTGCAACTGTTGTACAGGCAGTGTGGGGCCTTGCATTGTCATGTTGCAAAAGGACACCTGCTGACAGCAGTCCACGTCGCTTTGATTTGATTGCAGGCCAGGAGATCTGGGTATGATGCACTGGTGACAGTGGTCCCTCTAGGCCTGTAATGCTCCAAGATGACGCATTTTCCGTCCCAAAAAAGAGTTAGCATAACCTTCCCTGTTGAAGGATCTGTTCGAAACTTCTTTCGTTTTCGTTATGAGGAATGGCGCCATTCCTTGCTCGCTCTCTTCGTTTCCGGTTGGTGGAAGTGAACCCAGGTTTCGTCCCCAGTAAAGATTCTTTCAAAGAAGCCATCAGCTTCTCGTTCAAAGCGCCGAAGAAGTTCTTCAGAAGCATCAACACGTCGTTCTCTCATTTCAGGAGTCAGGTGCTGTGGCACCCATCTTGCAGACACTTTGTGAAACTGGAGCAATGTGGTGTGCTAACCCATGACTAATCTGTAAAAATGATGCAATGTCATTCAGTGTCACTCGGCGGTTTTCCTCCACTATGGCTTCAATTGCCGCAATGTTCTGTGGAGTCACAACTCGGTTTGCCCGACCTGGACGAGGAGCATCTTCCACTGAAGTCACACCATTTGCGAACTTCCTACTCCATTCGTAGACTTGCTGCTGTGACAAACATGCATCACCGTACTGAACCTTCATTCGTCGATGAATTTCAATAGGTTTCACACCTTCACTACGCAAAAATGCCGTTGTTCCCTGGTGCAAGTCGCAAGTGGGGCGGTCATCTTTATACTGATACTGCGACTGTAAGTCTGCATCTGCACTATGCTGCCACCTACAGGTCATTCTGCTCGCTGTTTGCAGCACGCTTACCAACTTACAGTATAACGGCGCGAAATTTCAATTTGTTATTACAAATTTAAGGTTTTCATTTGACTCACCCTCGTATCAGCAATTTATAAAATAGCTCGATAATGTCTGAGACCTTTGTCAACACAATATCTGTGTATTTTAGTTGTAACGTTATCATGTCTGAGAGACAAGAGTGTATGAACACGTCACAGACAATTGAAGGCGCCTGCAAAATATTTATGTACAATCAATCGAAGACACCTACCGAATTTTGCGAGTTTCAAGTCAATAGTAATACAGTCAAAAAAGACATTTGTTATATTGATCTGATCTAAAGACAAATGTATTATATACAGAAAAACATTACAAATGGCCGGCCGGGGTGGCCGAGCTGTTCTAGGCGCTACAGTCTGGAACCGCGCGACCGCTACGGTCGCAGGTTCGAATCCTGCCTCGGGCATGGATGTGTGTGACGTCCTTAGGTTAGTTAGGCTTAAGTAGTTCTGAGTTCTAGGGGACTGATGACCTTAGAAGTTAAGTCCAAAGTGCTCAGAGCCATTTGAACCATTTTTTTGAAGTCGTTTCTAAAAGTATTTGTATGGAGTGTAGCCATGTATCGAAGTGAAACGTGGACGATAAATAGTTTAGACAAGAAGAGAATAGAAGCTTTCGAAATGTGGTGCTACAGAAGAATGCTGAAGATTGGATGGGTAGACCACATAACTAATGAGGAGGTATTGAATAGAATTGGGGAGAAGAGGATCTTGTGGCACAACTTGACTAGAAGAAGGGATCGGTTGGTAGGACATGTTCTGAGACATTGAGGGATTACCAATTTAGTATTTGAGGTCATCGTGGAGGGTAAAAATCGAAGAGGGAGACCAAGAGATGAATACACTAGGCATATTCAGAAGGATGTAGGCTGCAGTAGGTACTGGGAGATGAAGAAGCTTGCACAGGATAGAGTAGCACGGAGAGCTGCATCAAACCAGTCTCAGGACTGAAGACAACAACAACAACACAAATTTATTGGATTTCCGATCCCGATACCAACACAATGTTGGAATTACATAAAAAAAAAGAGATTGTTACGGCAGAGAATAACGGCAATGTGCTGTGTCGTCGTTCCAGAGAGTACACATTTGTGCAGGGTTAGTCAGCTGCCCCTACCGATGTCATTTTATACAACTCACTATGCTGTATATAGGCTTAAAACACCAGGTGTGAGATTTTAATATTCTCCTGCTAGCTATGTACAAATTAAGTCCTGCAAAAAAAATTAACACACCTTTTTGTAGGAAACTTAATGTTGTTAAATTCTGTATTGAGATACGTTTTTGCTAGAGGCCGTAGTTTTCGAATTATTCAAGAAAATCTTACGAAAATGACCTTCAAATGCACCCTAACTCACACGCTCAACCCCCACCGATCAGCGTTTCTAGCATGTTGTTCATAGCACTCTCTCCTACCACTGTGCAAAAATTTGTGACCGGGCGAATTATCTTCTACATTCGACCAGTTTTGGTCTTCGTTGACTAACCTTATGACGCCACCAGCATACTAGAATACTTACAAACTGTACAACAGACGTTTGTGTAAATGTTACCTATCAATATCAACAGCATAAAACAAACAATTACATCTTGTATTCATCAGACCTTCTCACTACGAAACTACTACGCTTGTATATATACACTCCTGGAAATTGAAATAAGAACACCGTGAATTCATTGTCCCAGGAAGGGGAAACTTTATTGACACATTCCTGGGGTCAGATACATCACATGATCACACTGACAGAACCACAGGCACATAGACACAGGCAACAGAGCATGCACAATGTCGGCACTAGTACAGTGTATATCCACCTTTCGCAGCAATGCAGGCTGCTATTCTCCCATGGAGACGATCGTAGAGATGCTGGATGTAGTCCTGTGGAACGGCTTGCCATGCCATTTCCACCTGGCGCCTCAGTTGGACCAGCGTTCGTGCTGGACGTGCAGACCGCGTGAGACGACGCTTCATCCAGTCCCAAACATGCTCAATGGGGGACAGATCCGGAGATCTTGCTGGCCAGGGTAGTTGACTTACACCTTCTAGAGCACGTTGGGTGGCACGGGATACATGCGGACGTGCATTGTCCTGTTGGAACAGCATGTTCCCTTGCCGGTCTAGGAATGGTAGAACGATGAGTTCGATGACGGTTTGGATATACCGTGCACTATTCAGTGTCCCCTCGACGATCACCAGTGGTGTGCGGCCAGTGTAGGAGATCGCTCCCCACACCATGATGCCGGGTGTTGGCCCTATGTGCCTCGGTCGTATGCAGTCCTGATTGTGGCGCTCACCTGCACGGCGCCAAACACGCATACGACCATCATTGGCACCAAGGCAGAAGCGACTCTCATCGCTGAAGACGACACGTCTCCATTCGTCCCTCCATTTACACCTGTCGCGACACCACTGGAGGCGGGCTGCACAATGTTGGGGCGTGAGCGGAAGACGGCCTAACGGTGTGCGGGACCGTAGCCCAGCTTCATGGAGACGGTTGCGAATGGTCCTCGCCGATACCCCAGGAGCAACAGTGTCCCTAATTTGCTGGGAAGTGGCGGTGCGGTCCCCTACGGCACTGCGTAGGATCCTACGGTCTTGGCGTGCATCCGTGCGTCGCTGCGGTCCGGTCCCAGGTCGACGGGCACGTGCACCTTCCGCCGACCACTGGCGACAACATCGATGTACTGTGGAGACCTCACGCCCCACGTGTTGAGCAATTCGGCGGTACGTCCACCCGGCCTCCCGCATGCCCACTATACGCCCTCGCTCAAAGTCCGTCAACTGCACATACGGTTCACGTCCACGATGTCGCGGCATGCTACCAGTGTTAAAGACTGCGATGGAGCTCCGTATGCCACGGCAAACTGGCTGACACTGACGGCGGCGGTGCACAAATGCAGCGCAGCTAGCGCCATTCGACGGCCAACACCGCGGTTCCTGGTGTGTCCGCTGTGCCGTGCGTGTGATCATTGCTTGTACTGCCCTCTCGCAGTGTCCGGAGCAAGTATGGTGGATCTGACACACCGGTGTCAATGTGTTCTTTTTTCCATTTCCAGGAGTGTACTAAAAGTCGTGACTGCTGAGAAATGAGTGAGGATGGATGGGGGAGAGGGTGGAGAGGTGGGTTTGAAGGTCACTTACGTACGTTTTTCTTGAATAACTCTAAAACCGTAGCGTTCTCTTCTTCAGAAACGCTTTCCTTGCCATTGTCAGTCTACATTTTATATCCTGTCTACTTCGGCCATCATCAGTTATTTTGCTCCCCAAATAGCAGAACTCATCTACTATTTTAAGTGTCTCATTTCCTAATCTGATTACCTCGGCATCACGTAATTTAATTCCATTAAATTCCATTATCCTCGTTTTGCTTTTGTTGACGTTCATCCTATATCCTCCTGTCAAGACACTGTCCATTCCGTTCAACTGCTCTTCCAGGTTCTTTGCTGTCTCTGACAGGATTGCAATGTCATAGGGAAACCTCAAAGTTTTTTATTTCTTCTCCATGGATTTTAATTCGTACTCTTAATTTTTCTTTTGTTTCCCTTTACTGCTTTCTCAGTATATAGACTGAGTAATTTCGGGGATAGGCTACAACCCTGTCTCACTCCCTTCTCCACCCCTGCTTCCCTTTCGTGCCCCTCGATTCTTATAACTGCCATCTGCTTTCTGTACAAATTGTAAATAGCTTTCCCTCCCTGTATTTGACATAAGCCACCTTCAGAATTTGAAAGATAGTATTCCAGTCAACATTGTCAAAAGCTTTCTCTAAGTCTACAAATGCAAGAAACGTTCGTTTGTCTTTCCTTAATCTACCTTCTAAAATAAGTCATAGTGTATTGCCTCACGTGTTCCAACGTTTCTACGGACTCCAAACTGATCCTCCCCGCGGCCGCCTTCTACCGCTTTTTCTATTCGTCGGTAAAGGATTAGTGTTAGTATTTTGCAACTGTGACTTATTAAACTGATAGAGCGGTATTTTTCACACCTGTCAACACCTGCTTTCTTTGAGATTGGAATTATTATATTCTTCTTGAAGTCTGAGGGTGTTTCGCCTGTCTCATACATCTTTCTCACCAGATGGTAGAGTTTTGTCAGGGCTGGCTCTCCCAAGGCTATCAGTAGTTCTAATGGAATGTTGTCTACTCCCTGGGCCTTGTTTTGACTTAGGTCTGTCAGCGCTCTGTCAAACTCTTCACGCAGTCAATCCTTTTGGAAGAACATCCGCAACTGAGCATTGTAGCAGAGATTGTAAATTTCTTTTTTTTCACACGATAGATTTCTGACTTTTATAAGCCCATCTTCAGGTGTCGTAGCGCAGTTGTAAAGAAATTTACAACTGATGCTGTATTTTCAGCCTCTGTCTTCACGCAGCATCATATCTCCCATTTCATCTTCATCTACGTCCTCTTCCATTTCCATAATATTCCCCTCAACGAAATCGCCCTTGTATGATCCTGTATGTACTCCTTCCAACTTTCTGCCTTCTCTTTTTTGCTTAGAACTGGTTTTCCATCTGAGCTCTTGATATTCATACAAGTGGTTCTCTTCTCTCCAAAGGTCTCTTTAATTTTCATGTGGGCGGTATCTGTCTTACCCCTAGCGATATAAGTCTCTAATCCTTACATTTGCCCTCTAGTCATCCCTGCTTAGCCATTTTGCACTTCCTGTCAATCTCATTTTGAGACGTTTGTATTCCTTTTTGCCTGCTTCATTTAATGCATTTTTATATTTTCTACTTTCATCAAATAAATTCAATGTCTCTTCTGTTGCCGAAGAATTTCTACTAGCCCTCGTCGTTTTACCTACTAGATCCTCTGCTGCCTTCACTATTTCATCTCTCAAAGCTACCCATTCTTCTTCTACTGTATTTATTTCCCCCGTTCTTGACAATCGTTCCCTAATGCTCTCTCTGAAACTCTCTTCAACCTCTGGTTCTTTCAGTTTATCCAATTTCAAAAAATTCCCTCCTTACAGTTTCTTCAGTTTCAATATAAAGTTCATAACCAGTAGAATGTGGTCAGAATCTACATCTGCCCCTGGAAATGTCTTACAATTTAAAAGCTGGTTCCTAAATCTCTGCCTTACCATTATATAATTTTCGTATCCCTTCACTATCTGAATAATTTGTTTTATCTCATCATACTTTTCTTCAATCTCCTCCTCCCATGAACCATGGACCTATCCGTTGCGTGCCTCAGTGATACAGATAGCCATACCGTAGGTGCAACGACAACGGGGGGGGGGGGGGGGGGGGGGTATCTGTTGAGAGGCCAGACAAACGTGTGGTTCCTGAAGAGGGGCAGCAGCCTTTTCAGTAGTTGCAGGGGCAACAGTCTGGATGATTGACTGATCTGGCCTTGTAACATTAATCAGAACGACCGTGCGGTGCTGGTACTGCGAACGGCTGAAAGTAGGGGGAAACTAAAGCCGAAATTTTTCCCGAGGGCATGCAGCTTTACTGTATGGTTAAATGATGATGGCGTCCTCTTGGGTAAAACATTCCGGAGGGAAAATATTCCTCCATTGGGATCTCCGGGCGGGTACTACTAAGGAGGACGTTATCAGGAGAAAGAAAACTGGCGTTCTGCGGATAAGAGCGTGGAATGTCAGATCCGTTAATCGGGATTGGAAAAGGGAAATGGATAGGTAAAAGCTAGATATAGTGGGACTTAGTGAATTTCGGTGGCAGGAGGAACAAGACTTCTCGTCAGGTGAATACAGGTTTATAAATACAAAATCAAATAGGGGTAATGCAGGAGTAGGTTTAATAATGAATAAAAAATAGGAGCGCGGGTAAGCTACTACGAGCAGCATAGTGAACGCATTATTGTAGCAAAGATATACACGAAGCCCACGCCTACCACAGTTGTATAAGTTTATATGCCAACTAGCTCCGCAGATAACGAAGAGATTGAAGGTGATAATATTCACTCTGTTTCTCTCCTCCTGTAGCCCTTTTTATTTAGACCCTAGTATAACAGGGCCCTTACCATTAGATATTGCCTGTCTAGAATTCATTCTGTAAACTTTTATTTTCTCTATTACTAGTCATTACATTCGCCATTACATGGGCCCATAGCCTCGAGTCTACAGCCTCGATACATTTTCTCAAAAGAAAACATTGTTGTAGGATGTAAAAGCTGTTGGCAAGCGGTGTGCACTCAGCCCTTGTAAGCGCAATTGAGGACCGAGTAGTAGCTGCTCCAGATCACGAAAACTGACAGTGGTCGGGAGAGTGGTGCGCTGACTATACAACCGTCCTTGTCCGCATCCGATAACGCCTTTGGGCTGATGGTGTGGCGGTTGATCAGTACCGTTGTGTCTTCGGAGGGCTTTTCGGACAGAGTTTAGTTTACACAATACATTTACGAAAGTGTATACATTTCCTCTCTTCCATTACTTGATTATTATCATTACTGTTATTCTTATTGCAGTTATTAATATTACTATGTTTTGTCGCAAATTTGCCATCAATTAAAACATGTAACAACTTTAAACAGGGTTAGAAACATTACTCATGTTTGAATAGAGAGAATAGGTGTAGAATAATCAGTAAAACAGTAAAGGCCCAATCACTCCCATGAGGCCAAATCAGAAACTGCTTGAATAAAGAAGCAGTGCCATTATCAGGATTCACTTACTGGCAATAGCGTATGGAGGATTGGAGACCCACTGATCACATGTCCCACGATCATAGATGCTTGTAGGCAACAGTCGGCCTGTCGGAATAGACCTAACATGTAGAGTTGTAAAATTACCGCAGACCACCGTAAGTAAACGCAGACAACGGTCGTTTTCCTAGTAACTTTCGTCAGTTAAAGTCGTTACCGCGTTACCTGTATATTAGCTGTGTTGCATACCTAGCGGGCGTTACCTCCTAACGATTGTTTTCTGTATGTAAGCGATCAGTGTCTCAATAGATTGCCCTACAAACTGGAACGGCGAATCGTCTAGTAATTGAGTGAGGATATATAAACAGCCGCATAACCTACGGAATATTTCTGTTCTTTGTAGTTTCCTCTTCCCTGTTACGTAAAAATAAACAGCATTTACAGTGATACTGAAGCTGTGGACATTTAATTCAGGTTTCATTTGAAATTTGTTGATTCTTAGAGTGAAACAGGAGAATGTTGTAGTAAAAAAAGGTAAAATAAAAAGAACGCAAAACAAAATTTTCTTTGTAGAGCTTACTCCTCTCACGTTTCTAACCTACGGTGCCTGATCAATCGTTGTAAACACGATAAGAGCTACAAAATAACAACAGCTACTTTTTTATGTTTTTGCATCTAAACTGTACCTGCACCAGAAGTAATTGCTTTGGTTAAACGAAAGCGCAGAAGTTACGCGATCAACTAAATATTATTACATATAAAATACAATTTATATTCTGTGAGGATATAAAATACAAAATGGACTAACACTAAATGATGAGCAGTTCAAAGAATCAAACAAACAAAAGGACAAAGAGAAGTCGTTGGCTCCCAGTTTCTCTATCACACGTTCTTTTATGCCTCTTTCCCCACCAATGCTACCAAAACTACTGGAGATCTTACCGTTTACTACGTCATTTATATATGGCACCAAAACTACTGAAGTGTAATTTTGGTAGAGTCCAGATGTCTTCTGACGTTTGATGCTGTCCGTCACGATTTACTCGTACAACCTCTTCATTTGTAACCTCTGTCCTCAATAATTTACTGGATGTATTCCAATCCGTCTCTTCCACTGCAGTTTTTATCCTCTACAGTTCCTTCTAGCACCATGGAAGCTACTCGCTGACGGCTTAATAGATGTCCTATCATCCCGTTCCTTCTTCTTATCAGTAATTTCCATATACTACTTTCCCTGCCTTGCCAGTCCAACTAATTTTCAACATTATTTTGTTGCAACACATCACAATCCTTCGATACTCTTCTGTTGCAGTTTTCCCACAGTCCATGTCTAACTACCATACAATCCTGAGCTACAAAAGTACATTCACAAAAATTTCTTACTCACATTAAGGCGTATCCTTTATACTTCACACATCAAAACACGTTTTGCATCGCCCCGGTTCCCAGAACTCCTGAAGATAGACGTTGACTGTGGATAGTGTATCACAGGCACAGTTTCAAAGAATGTAACTCCACCGTCTGGTGGAGTATGGGGCTACGGCTGTTCAATGTTCAATAACAACAATACCAATAACCGTTATATAGGTTTATTTCTAGGCACCAGTTGTGTAACGTCGAAACTGATTGCCTAGAAATAATCCTATATAACGGCGATTGGTACTGTTTTTATTGAACAGTCCCAAAGATGTGAACAACCATGCATGAGCAGCGCCTATTAGACGGAGGGGATTCGACAGCTGCTCAGTTCCAGTCATTCCACCAGGAAGGATGTGCACGGCTGATTTTTTCTGTAATTCAACCGTGCCTAAACGGTCAATACCGTGTTTCCATGGTGTCCGTATCGTTACTTTGTGCCAGGAACGCCTCTCAACGATAGAAATGTCGGCATCTCGGAGTGAACCGAAGCGATGTTGTTCTGACATGGAGGAGATACAGAGAGACAGAAACTGTCGATGACATGCCTCACTTAGGCCGCCCAAGGGCTAATAATGCAGTGTATGACAGCTACCTATTGATTATGGCTCGGAGGAATCCTGACAGCAACGCCACCATGTTGAATAATGCTTTTCGTACAGCCACAGGACGTCGTGTTACGACTCAAACTGTGAACAATAGGCTGCATGGTGCGTAACTTCACTCCCGACGTCCATGGCGAGGTCCATCTTTGCAACCACGACACCATGCAGTGCGGTACAGATGGACCCAACAACATGCCGAATGGACTGCTCAGGATTGGCATCACGTTCTCTTCACCGATGAGTGTCGCATATTCCTTCAACCAGACAATCGTTGGAGACGTGGTTGGAGGCAACCCGATCAAGCTGAACGCCTTAGACACATTGTCCAGCGAGTGCAGCAAGGTCGAGATTCCCTGCTGTTTTTGGGTGGCATTATGTGGGGCCAACGTACACCGCTGCTGGTCATGGAAGGCGCCGTAACGGCTGTACGATAGGTGAATGCCATCCTCCGACTGATAGTGCAACCATATCGGTAGCATATTGGCTAGTAATTCGTCTTCATGGACGACAATTGGCGCCCCAATTGCTCACTCGGTTAGAGTGGCCAGCATGTTCTCCCGACATGAACCCTATCGAACATGCTTGGGATAGATTGAAAAGGGCTGTTTATGGACCCGCCAATCGCTCTGAGGGATCTACGCCTAATCGCCTTTGAGTAGTCGGACAATCGGGACCAACAGTGCGTTGATGAACTTGGGGATAGTACGCCGCGACGAATACAGACATGCATCAATGAAAGAGGGCGTGCTACAGGGTATTAGAGGTACGGTACCGGCGTGTACAGCAGTCTGAACCACCACCTCTGATGGTGTCGCTGTATGGTGGTACAAAATGCAATGTGTGGTTTTCATGAGCAATAGAAAGGGCGGAAATGATGTTTATGTTGATCTCTACTC
Source organism: Schistocerca nitens (assembly GCF_023898315.1). NCBI lineage: Eukaryota > Metazoa > Arthropoda > Insecta > Orthoptera > Acrididae > Schistocerca > Schistocerca nitens. The sequence goes on from NC_064620.1 coordinate 282,459,634, forward strand.
CAAATTTCTGTACAGGTTCCGGAACTCTCGGAACCGAGGTGATGCAAAACTTTTTTCGATGTGTGTAGTAGACTTCTCTTAGCCAGGAATGCCCTTTTTGCCAGTGCTAGGCTGCTTTTGACTTCGTCCTTGCTTCGACCGTCATGTGTTACTTGCTGCCTAGTAGCAAAAGTTCTTAACTTCATCTACTTCGTGATCCGCAAGTCTGACGATAAGTTGCTCGGTTTTATCATTTCTGCTATTCGATTTACTGCCAGTTCATATTCTGTACTCTTCAGACAGTTCATTCCATTCAAATGATCCAGTAATTCTTCTTCAGTTTCAACGAGGATAACAATGTCATTAGCGAATTTTATCACTGATATCCTTTCAGTCTGAATTTTAATCCTGATCCTGAAAGTCTGTTTTATTTCCATAATTACTTCTTTGATGTACATATTGAACAGTAGGGACGGAAGACTGTGTCCCCATCTTATACGCTATTTAATCCAAGCATTTCATTCTTGGTCTTCCAGTCTTACTATTCCCTCTTAGTTCATGTGCATACTGTATATCATTCGTCTTTCCTTACAGCATATCCCTATTTTTCTCAGAATTACGAAAAGCTTGCACTATTTCACATAATCAAATTCTTTTTCTACACGGACATATCCTATAAATGTGTCTTCATTTTTCTTCATTCTTGTTTCCATTATCAGACGCAACAACAAAACTGTCTCTCTGGTGCCATTACCTTTCCAAAACCAAACAGATCGTCATCTAACACATCCTCAATTTTCCTTTCCATTCTTCTGTACACCATTGTTGTCAGCAATTTGGATGCATGAGCGATTAAGCTGACTGTGCGATAATTCTCGCACTTGTCTGCTCTAGCTACTTTCTGAATTGTGCCGATCATCTGTTTCGGAAAGTCTGATGGTATATCGCCAATACATTCATTTTACACACCAACGTCAATAATCGTTTCGTTGCACACTTCCCCCAGTGATTTTGGAAATTCTGTTGGAATGTTATCTACCTTTTCTGCCTTATTTGATCATAAGTCTTCCAAAGCTTTCTTAAATTCCGATTCTAATACTGGATCCCCTATATCTTCCCTGTCGACTCCTATTTCTTTTTCTATCTCGTTATCAGCAAAGTTCTCCCGCTCACAGAGGCCTTCATTATACTCTTTGTATCGATCTGCTCTCTCCTCTGTATTTAACAGTGGAATTTCAGTTGTATTCTCAATGTTATCGCCCTTGATTTTAATTTCACCGAAGGTTGTTTTGACTCTTCTATATGCTGACTCAATCCGTAGTACAATCATTTCGTTTTTGATTTCTCACATTCTTCGTGCAGCCATTTCGCCTTAGGTTCCGTGACCTTCCTATTTATGTCATTCCTAAGTAACTTTGCATTTCCGTATTCCTGAATATCCCTGTGCATTTTTGTACTTCGGTCCGTCGTCGATCAGCTTCTTTATTTTATTTACTCGTTCGGCATATACAAAGGCAATCATTCTTACATTAATTACAATATACTTATACAACTATGGTAACAATACTCTTTACAGGTGCTCTTATAATACTATACAACATTACAAGTACTCTCGAGCCACTTTAAGGCCGAGTGACTGAATCTGTGTATGTCTTTCAAATCAACATCATATCCGTACACTTCACACACGAGTAAATGGTCCATTGTTTAGATTTCACCACACTCACATTCAGAAGTATCTGGCAGGCCCCATTTCTTCATTAGTTGCTTGCATCTTCCGACACCTGTTCTTAGGCAGTTCAAAGTTGTCCACAGTTTCCTTGGGAGGTTGAGTCCTTCAATCTTCTCGTTTGGTTCGTCCACCAAATTGCAGGTCTTGTGTGCACTTCCAGCCCATAGTTCCTTCCAGGTTGTTTTTGAGTTGTTACCTTGAAGTTCTTCGCCGATTTTCCAGAAAGCAGTCCTACATTTCAGCCTGTTTGCAGCTGTTAGATCTTCGTGGATAGGGATGTCCGTGTTGTCTAGGATTCTTTGGTATGTTCTTAAGGCTAGCTGTGATCGCCTGATTTCAGGGGGCTCAATGTGGGCTAGGACAGGGAGGCAGGCACAGGGGGTTGGTTGCCCTGAGTGTCCCCGAGACTATTCGTATTGTCTCCCTCAGCTGGACGTCCACTTTAGCTACGTGTGCACTTCTCATCCAGAATGATGAGCAGTACTCGGCTACGTTGTAGACAAGAGCTAGTGCTGTCCTCAAAGTGCTCGCCCCACATCCCATGTCGTTCCAGCCATTTCGAAAGTATAGCATTGCGGAATTTTAATTTCTGTTTTGTGTCTTCTAGGTGTACGTTGTATGTTACAGTGCGATCTAGTTGCACATCCAAGTATTTAGGCTTATTCTCGTGTCTGATTTGCTGTCCATTCATAGAAAGCTGTAATTTTCTATGTGCTTCTCTGTCGTTAAGGTGCATTTTTGTGCTGGCTGTTTTATCGGGGTTTGTGTGTATGTGCCACTTGGAGTAATATGTGTTCACGACTTCCAGATCTCCATTCACTGTTTCGTCGTCAGCGTATGCAAATTTACGTGATTTGGTTTCTGGCATGTCAGCTGTATACAGGTTCAAGAGAATGGCTGCTAGTGCCGAGCACTGTGGCAGACGATTATACAGAACCACGCTCTTGCTGTTGGTGCCATGAAGTGAGACTTTATTTTCCTGCCTGTTAACATGAGTAGTGTTTAGGTCTGTTTGCATTTTGCGATTCTAGTTACCTTGAACAATAGGCCTTCAATCCAGATTGTATCGTAAGTGATGTACGATCTATGAGAACTAATCCAGTTTTCATTTTGTTTTGGAAGCCTTTCTCTATGTAGGGACAGCACTTGGTCGCAACAATTTCTGCTTGCTCGAAAACCGGCTTGGTATGTTAGAAGGTTGGCATCATTGTACAGAGTTAATCTAGTCAGTAATATTCTCTCGAATAATTTATAGGAGGTACATAGCAGAGATATTGGTCTGTAGTTCTTAGGATTATCTCCAGTCTTTCCGGGTTTCAGCACAGCGAAGACTTTTGCTTCTTTTCAGATCTTGTGGAGAGCACCCTTACTGACTCATTCCGTGTAGAGTTTGGCGAGTCACCGTCTTCCTAGTTTCGATAGGCTGAAAGATTTCTTCTGTTACGCATGGTTTCTTCGCAGTTACCTTCCATGTACCTATGTTTTTTCTTTCCAATGCGTCTAAAGGAATTAATAAAATAAATACACTACTGCCGGCCGAAGTGGCCGTGCGGTTAAAGGCGCTGCAGTCTGGAACCGCAAGACCGCTACGGTCGCAGGTTCGAATCCTGCCTCGGGCATGGATGTTTGTGATGTCCTTAGGTTAGTTAGGTTTAACTAGTTCTAAGTTCTAGGGGACTAATGACCTCAGCAGTTGAGTCCCATAGTGCTCAGAGCCAGCCAAATACACTACTGGCCATTAAAATTGCTACACCACGAAGATGACGTGCTACAGACGCGATATTTAACCGACAGGAAGAAGATGCTGTGATGTGCAAATGATTAGCTTTTCAGAGCATTTACACAAGGTTGGCGCCGGTGGCGACACCTACAACGTGCTGACATGAGTAAAGTTTCCAACCGATTTGTCATACACAAACAGCAGTTGACCGGCGGTGCCTAGTGAAACGTTGTTGTGATGCCTCGTGTAAGGAGGAGAAATGCGTACCATCACGTTTCCGACTTTGATAAAGGTCGGATAGTAGCCTATCGAGGTTGTGGTTTATCGTATCGCGACATTGCTGCTCGCTTTGGTCGAGATACAATGACTGTTAGCAGAACATGGAATCGGCGCGTTCAGGATAGTAATAAAAACGCCGTGCTGGATCCCAACGGCCTCGTATCACTAGCAGTCGAGATGACAGGCATCTTATCCGCATGGCTGTAACGGATGGTGCAGCCACATCTCGATCCCTGAGTCAACAGATGGGGACGTTTGCAAGACAACAACCGACTGCCCGAACAGTTCGACGACGTTTGCAGCAGCATGGACTATCAGCTCGGAGACCATGGCTGCGGTTACCCTTGACGCTGCATCACAGACAGGAGCGCCTGCGATGGTGCACTCAACGACGAGCCTGGGTGCACGAGTGGCAAAACGTCATTTTTTTCGGATGGATCAGGTTGTGTTTACAGCATCAAGATGGTCGCATCCGTGTTTGACGGCATCGCGGTGAACGCACATTGGAAGCATGTATTCGTCATAGCCATACTGATGTATCACCCGGCGTGATGGTATGGGGTGCCATTGTTTACACTTCTCGGTCACCTCTTGTTCGCACTGACGGCACTTTGAACAGTGGACGTTACATTTCAGATGTGTTACGACCCGTGGCTCTACCCTTCATTCGATCCCTGCGAAACCCTACATTTCAGCAGGATAATGCACGACCGCATGTTGCAGGTCCTGTACGGGCCTTTCTGGACACAGAAAATGTTCGACTGCTGCCCTGGCCAGCACATTCTCCAGATCTCTCACCAATTGAAAACGTCTGGTCAATGGTGACCGAGCAACTGGCTCGTCACAATACGCCAGTCACTACTCTTTATGAACTGTAGTATCGTGTTGAAGCTGCATGGACAGCTGTACCTGTACACGCCACCCAAGCTCTGTTTGACTCAATGCCCAGGCGCAAGACTGTTATTACGGCAAGAGGTGGCTGTTCTGGGTACTGATTTCTCAGGATCTATGCACCCAAATTGGGTGAAAATGTAATCACATGTTAGTTCTAGTATAATATATCTGTCCAATGAATACCCGTTTGTCATCTGCATTTCTTCTTGGTGTAGCAATTTTAATGGCCGGTAGTAAGTAAGTAAAGGTCCAGTCACTTATGAGTTCAAGAGGGAAGCTTCTTGAATAAAGAAGCAGCGGCATAATCGTGATTCATCTATTTCTAATAATGGCTAGAGGGATTAGCGACAGGCTGATGACATTTCGCACGATTATTGATTGCTCTTCTTCGTAAGCAGTAGTCGGCCAGATGGAACAGGCTTGAGACGTAATGCTTGTATGGTGTTTACTTTTACATGATGTTACGATATTTCGAAGACTTAATGATCGATATAGAAACATCGATAGTAAACCTAAAATCGATATTTTGCAAATATAGAATATCAACGAACACCCCTGTTCTGCTCGCACAGCATAAACGCAACCTCTAGGCGGGTTCACTGTTGCGGGTAGGCGGGCGGTAGGGGTCTCTGGCAGCGCGGCGGCGTGCGGCCCGCGGCGGCAGCGGCAGTCTACGGCGGGCAACCTCGCGAGCAGGCGGCGGCCCGGAGAACACCGCAGCACCGCAGCCAGCCGGCGCCAGCAGCCGAAGCCGCGCACCCCGTCTGCCGTCGGTGAGTGCCGAGCCGAGCCCAGCCCCGTCTGGCTGGCTCCCCATCATCTGTAGCACAGGGGCCTTCCCGAAGAGCCACTTCTAACATAATGGCGACAGCGTTCTTTCGCGTTCTGTAATGGTGAACTGGATCCAACAGATAACGGGCTCCCAGCGCTTTTTCTTCCATACTAGACACTCCTCTACACCTGCGTATTATACATTCCCATTAACCATCAGTACTCATTTTTTTTATTTCCCTATGATTTTTTTTTCAGTTTTTCTTTAGCCCCTACTTAAATCACGGCACGTATCTGAACTATAGTGTCTGTCCTGGCAGACGCCTTAAGGGCTACAGAGCCTTTTACATTCTTACTCTCTGGTTAGCTTGCGCAAGCCTGAGACTTTGACATTCTGGAATTTTCGGTACGCTACACGTCTTTTTATTATTATTTTTTCTTTTTTTTTTTGGGTGGGAGGAGCACAGTCGAGTGTCACCGCCATTGTTCCAGAATGTAACAAGCGAGCATTAGAAGGTCGGTTCCGGGACGTACAAGTGTCGGCCGGACAGTAGATATGAACCAGTCGCAATGAAAGTTTGTGTTGAGAGGAAGAATTGTATTAAGGAGTCGAGAGTTTTTTCATTAATAATTACATATATCGAAGTTAAGCTGAAGGAGCGTGAATTAGCCTTCCTAGCGTGATTGGAACCTAAGTAACAGACTAGAACTGACTTGCAGTAAAAGTAGAAACCTGAGTCGATGAAAGAATTAAGATAAGTTAAATAGTGACTTTCTCAGAGTGACAATCTATCAGCGTTGATTACAAAGTGTGGGCGTGGAAGGCATGGGTATATACTTTCGTTGTTTGTAACCAATGAACGAAATTTTCCAGCGACTTTGACATTCTGGTATTTTCGGTACGCTACACGTCTTTTTTTGTGTGTATGGGAGGAACACAGTCGATCGGCATTGTTCCAGAATGTAACAACCGAGCTTTATCCGGGACATACAAGTGTCTGTCGGACAGTAGATATGAATCGGTCGTAATAAAAGTTAAAGACTGTATTGAGAGGAAGAATTGTATTAAGGAGTTGAGAGTTTTTTTATTAATAATTACATATATCGAAGTTAAGCTGAAGGAGCGTGAATTAGCCTTCCTAGCGTGATTAGAACCGAAGTGACAGACTAGAACTGACTTGCAGTAAAAGTAGAAACTTGAGTCGATGAACGAGCTAAGATAAGTTATATAGTGACTTTCTCAGAGTGACAATTTATCAGCGTTGATTGCAAAGTGTGGGCGTGGAAGGCATGGGTAAATACTTTTGTTGTTTAAAACCAATGAACGAAGTTTTCTGATATTGTATTATCTTTGATAACAGATCCTAATAGAGTCGATGACCTTTAATTATAGATATCTCATGAATAATTAGGTACTCCGTTTATTTTTTATGTCAATCGTTATCTGGTGTAAATCTTCTGCCTTAAATATTCGATCGCCAATTAAGAAGTACACGGCAACATAATTAAAATTTGTAATGGAGATTTTACAAGCCGCAGTCACTCTATAAGATTGGACTCCTTTTATTCACAAATGTCTTTGTCGAAATAATTAGATACATTACAGTTAACCAGTGTCGACTCTGAACCGCCATCTTAAAAACTGAAAATCCATTACCACCACCACCACCACCACAATTCACAGATTAGGCCTTACGCATATTCCGACTGGCCTGTGGTTGACTAGAGGGCAGTACCAGGACCTATATACGATGGAGGAAAATTTTCTCAGCATGTCGCCAATCTCTCCAGCCGTCATTACCAGTACATGAATCCTGATGCTGCCAACCGAGAATTGGACCCGGTTGTTTCGGCAACAAAGGCAGCGACGCTAACCCTTCGGCTAAAGAATCTCGTTAACTCGTCATGAAACACTCATTGTGGCCACTTAAAACAACTGCCGTGACCACAGCGAGTTTTTGATGACGACCTGACTTGTTACTCTCGTAAGAATTCGTCCCGGATGGACGCCATGTAAGTCCGAAGGACACAACCAACAAAAGCAAGAGGGTTTAATGGCTGGTGGTGCATGTGGTCGATATCGTCATTGTAAATGTTTGTACCCTGAATCCCTACTTTAGACGACAAAGGAGTTGCGGCTCGAACGCTGAAAACCGACCAGAATTTGTGAGACAAGATATTAACTTCCAAATACGCCGGCGCTCTAGTCAGAGGTGGGAGGAAAAGTATATTGTTCAATATCTGTAAATCCATTGGAATGAAAACCAGGATGAACCCTTCAAGGTCGCAGCCAATATACCGGTCTAACATTATACAGGTAAACTAATGATTTGTGTTATTAAAAATACACATTTGTCGTTAATGGAGATCGCGTGATTGAGATATTTATCTATTAGGAAACTTCCGTCACAATCACAGTTTCGAATAATCAGAGTTTGCGAATGTGGACTGTCTTCTAACCTAGAATAAAACAATAAATACTAGAGTACAACAATAAATACTGAATACTGAACTATAAAATAGACGCACAGATTTGTCATCAAAACAGGACACGACTGAATAAAATATCCACAGCATACCTTTAGTATTACGGCAGTGTCGTTGTATAAACAATCTCAAGGGAGTACATTGTCATATATGGCAGTATAAATAAAGAAAACACTGCCAGGACCACAGATTGTCCTTTCGTGTTGACTCGACGTTGACAGTGTGTTGATCTCTTCGATATACATTGTTTCCATCTTCATTTCGAGAATGAAAATATTTGACACACTCAGCTTTCAAACAGTTAGTAGTCCAGGTATAATGAAGTATACCATCATACTGAAAGCACACATCGCTACAGCCCTCATAATATAACGGCTGCCGTTTAGGATTTTTTTTTTTTTTTACGAAAACTGTGAAGTAAATTTTTGGCACCAATCGTTTTATTGTTTATCATAACAACCACCTTTAAAATTCAAAAAACACTTTTGCATGCGTCCAGACCAGATATGGATGCGTTTTGTCTAGACTGATGTGAATACCTCAAAAAGGTGGTCTTGAAAGGACTGTGGTGATGAAGAACGGTTACCACACATTTTTTGTTTGACACAAGGGACCAAAAAGCAGTTGTTAGGAGCTAAACCAGATGAATACTGGAAATAAGAAATTAATTTGATATTTTCTTCGCAAATTATCAGTTGTTTGACGTGCTAGCATTTTCTCGATGGAGAATGATGCGACGTTTTCCGTCGTCTCTCCTGATTTAGTCGGTGAGTTGTGGCGGAATTGATTGTTCTTCGTTCCTCTAGAGAAATGTTCATGACACGCGCAGGGTAACCAAAGAAATATGCGATCATTTTCTTTGAACTGTTTCAGGAACAAACCACTTATGGCGGATTCGTTTCATCTTGGTACACCCAAACGGTTTGCAGCTGCTTAGTTTCCGGCTCGTCCGTGTGTATCCTAGATCCGACTCCTGTTACAACGTTGTATACGGATTTTACGTTTCTTCGATCAAATTTTTGGAGCATTACCTCACACTAATTTACGACGACCCGGTTTTTCAACTGTGTTCAAATTGATCGGATTACTCCAGCAAAAGATCCTTACACGGATAAATGTTCGTGCAAAATTAAATATTCTGCAGTCGTCGTTAAGCTAAAGGATGCTTCTATACAGCGGCTGTCAGAATGCGATTCTCTTCAACTTATTGAACCGAGCGCGTCACCTACTTACAGTTACCAAAGGGAGATAGTAATGTATACACAAGGGAATTTAAGAGATCAATAAGCTGTCAGCATAGAGTCAACAACGTTTGATCCTGACTATATTTCTTCATTTATACTGCCATGTATGACAATGTGCTGCCCTGACTTTTTTTATTCAACCACACTGGTATAATACCGTAGGTATGCTGTGGCTATTTTATTCAGACGTGTCTTATTTTGACGACAAATATGTACGTCTTCTTTCCAGTTTAGAATTTAAGATTTTATTCTAGATCTGAAGACACCTTTCATCAGTTCAAACTATTTTATTACTAATTATTCGAATTCGTGGATTGTGCCAAAAGTTTCCTAATCGATAAATGTCTGGATCACGCGATCTCCCTTGCTGACAATAGTTTTTTATCATACAGATCACTAATTTAATTGAATAATAGGGGCCCAGGATGCTGGCTGCGATCTTGAAGTGTACATTTCGGCATTCATCTGAATGGATTTATACACTCCTGGAAATTGAAATAAGAACACCGTGAATTCATTGTCCCAGGAAGGGGAAACTTTATTGACACATTCCTGGGGTCAGATACATCACATAATCACACTGACAGAACCACAGGCACATAGACACAGGCAACAGAGCATGCACAATGTCGGCACTAGTACAGTGTATATCCACCTTTCGCAGCAATCCAGGCTGCTATTCTCCCATGGAGACGATCGTAGAGATGCTGGATGTAGTCCTGTGGAACGGCTTGCCATGCCATTTCCACCTGGCGCCTCAGTTGGACCAGCGTTCGTGCTGGACGTGCAGACCGCGTGAGACGACGCTTCATCCAGTCCCAAACATGCTCAATGGGGGACAGATCCGGAGATCTTGCTGGCCAGGGTAGTTGACTTACACCTTCTAGAGCACGTTGGGTGGCACGGGATACATGCGGACGTGCATTGTCCTGTTGGAACAGCAAGTTCCCTTGCCGGTCTAGGAATGGTAGAACGATGGGCTCGATGACGGTTTGGATGTACCGTGCACTATTCAGTGTCCCCTCGACGATCACCAGTGGTGTACGGCCAGTGTAGGAGATCGCTCCCCACACCATGATGCCGGGTGTTGGCCCTGTGTGCCTCGGTCGTATGCAGTCCTGATTGTGGCGCTCACCTGCACGGCGCCAAACACGCATACGACCATCATTGGCACCAAGGCAGAAGCGACTCTCATCGCTGAAGACGACACGTCTCCATTCGTCCCTCCATTCACGCCTGTCGCGACACCACTGGAGGCGGGCTGCACGATGTTGGGGCGTGAGCGGAAGACGGTCTAACGGTGTGCGGGACCGTAGCCCAGCTTCATGGAGACGGTTGCGAATGGTCCTCGCCGATACCCCAGGAGCAACAGTGTCCCTAATTTGCTGGGAAGTGGCGGTGCGGTCCCCTACGGCACTGCGTAGGATCCTACGGTCTTGGCGTGCATCCGTGCGTCGCTGCGGTCCGGTCCCAGGTCGACGGGCACGTGCACCTTCCGCCGACCACTGGCGACAACATCGATGTACTGTGGAGACCTCAAGCCCCACGTGTTGAGCAATTCGGCGGTACGTCCACCCGGCCTCCCGCATGCCCACTATACGCCCTCGCTCAAAGTCCGTCAACTGCACATACGGTTCACGTCCACGCTGTCGCGGCATGCTACCAGTGTTAAAGACTGCGATGGAGCTCCGTATGCCACGGCAAACTGGCTGACACTGACGGCGGCGGTGCACAAATGCTGCGCAGCTAGCGCCATTCGACGGCCAACACCGCGGTTCCTGGTGTGTCCGCTGTGCCGTGCGTGTGATCATTGCTTGTACAGCCCTCTCGCAGTGTCCGGAGCAAGTATGGTGGGTCTGACACACCGGTGTCAATGTGTTCTTTTTTCCATTTCCAGGAGTGTAGAAACCATGTGGAAGCTAAATAAGACGTCGTTTGTCAAACAGTGGACATTGTCGTTTTGCTCCCGCCTCTGCATGAAAAGCGGGTGTATTTGGTAGTTAATATCAACTCTCACGGATTAAAATCGGTTTCCAGGTTTCTAGCCGCAGATCCTTTATCAACTAGAATAGGAACTAATGTTACAAACATTTAAAATTACGGTATTGAGCACATGCAGTAGTTGAGCAGTGTTGTTGTTGTTAGCTATGTTAATCGGGTTTCTGTGTTAATCATTCGAGATGAATTCGAGAAACAACTGAACCTTCTTGTCTAGTTCTATGCCGATTTTCTCGAATTTCCATCGTTGTTTTTGGAACAACAACTGATATTGATCGATCTCCACGAAATTCATGACTGACGGAAGTACGAATACAATAAAATTCTAAAAACCAGAGAAGCCTTATTCCGAGGGTGATTGTAAACCAAAAAATGCATGACGCGATTCGAGGCACTGTTGTTGGGTTAAAACCTTCCGGTAATGGTAAAAAGTCATTCAACGATAACCTTCACATGAAATCTCCATTATTTTCACCAGCCTGTTTCTTTAAACGATAACTTTAACCAAGTCAGTATACTATTTTCTTAGCTGCTATTATTTGGCCAATAATAGGTAAAAACAACAGTAACTTCACACGTGAGCAGCACCTTCTAATGGCGACATTTGTTTTAATACACTCTCAAAAAGGGTTTAGTCACCTGATAGCTGACTACATTTTCTTGAGGGATATACATAGTTTTCTCAGTACCATCGCCGGGTTATTGTGTCCATATCAGTGGCTATTGATTTTGTCATATGATTAGACTTTTGTTGTTAACTTCTGTCGTGAATAATTCAGCATCGCTGTCTACATTGAACCTAATACATGATTTAAAAATAGCTCTAAATACATATGTACTGCAGCTTTGTAGCTATATTGTTGCAGATTTGAACAGAAAAAAATGATTATAGTAACTGGACTAATAATTTTTTATATGGAGAATCTAAAGACTTCAGGTGTTTCGCATAGTCGTAACTTTGACCTGAAAAATTTTGATTTCACGTATGTTCAGGTGCCTACATCATTTCTCCAACATTTATTTTCCCAGGTACTCCCAAAAGAACTGTATGTATTCTGTATTCATGTAATTATGATTCACACGAGGGAACTTCGAAGAAGTAAGCTACACATGTCGACCTACCATAAGACAATCTCGCAGTAAGAGCGGTGCGTTGTCAGAAAAAAATACAAGTTCCAAATTTGCTGCAAGCGAGTTCGGCTCCAGTACGGATAGCAAGTGCACCACTGCGCCACAGTGAATTGGGCGGCATATAGAGACGTACTCCAGAGTTGAAGTTCACAGGACAGTGCGAGTCTTTTGGGCAAAACGTCTAAATTACACATAGTTTTACCGTGAAATTCTAGTGGTATATGTATCAAATACAGCGTCGCGTCGAGTGGAAGCGAAATGGTTATAACAATTTGACCAAGGCCGAACACTCGTGGGCGACGCTTTTTGGGAAGGAAGGACATTGACTTCGACTATAGACGACAATATCCAGGCAATCAAGGAACTGACCCGTAGATTTTCGGAAGATGAGGACGTTCACACAGTGGTTCTCGAAAGGCACCGTGACCACGGAGCGAATTTCTGTCGTCGAGGAACTGAATGTTGGTTTGCAGAGGTTTGGTAATACACTATGTGATCAAAAGTATCCGGACACCTGGCTGAAAATGAGTCACAAGTTCGTGTCGCCCTCCATCGGTAATGTCGGAATTCAATGTGGTGTTGGCCCACCCTTACCCTTGATGACAGCTTCCACTCACGCAGGCATGCGTTCAGTCAGGTGCTGGAAGGTTTCTTGGGGAATGGCAGCCTATTCTTCACGGAGTGCTGCACTGAGAGAGGTATCGATGTCGGTCGTTGAGGACTGGTTCCAAAATATCCCAAAGATGTTCTGTAGGATTCACGTTAGGACTCTGTGCAGGTTAGTCCATTAAGGGATGTTCCTGTCGTGTAACCATTCCGCCAGAGGCCGTGCATTATGAACAGGTGCTCGATCGTGTTGAAATAAGCAATCGTCATCCCCGAATTGCTCTTCAACAGTGAGAAGCAAGAAGGTGCTTAAAAAATCAATGTAGGCCTATGCTGTTGATAGTGCCACGCAAAACAACAAGGGGTGCAAGTCCCCTCCATGAAAAACACGACCAGACCATAACACCACCGCCTTCACACACTGTTGGCACTATACACGTTGGCAGATGACGTTCACCGGGCATTCGCCATACTCACGCCCTGACATCGGATCCTGACATTGTATACCGTGATTCGTCACTCCATACAACGTTTATCCACAATCGTCCAATGTTTACGTTCCTTACACCAAGCGAGGCGTCGTTTGGCATTTACCGGCGTGATGTGTGGCTTATGAGCAGCCGCTCGACCATGAAATCCAAGTTTTCTCCCCTCCTGCCTAACTGTCATAGTACTTGCAGTGGATCCTGATGCAGTTTGGAATTGCTGGTCTGGATAGATGTCTGTCTATTAGACATTACGATCCTCTTCAACTGTCGGCGGTCTCTGTCACTCAACAGATAGGTCTGCCTGTACGCTTTTGTGCTGTACGTGACCCTTCACGTTTCCACTTCACTATCACATCGTAAACAATGGACCTAGAGATGTTTAGGAGTGTGACACAAGTGACACCCAATCACCTGACCACGTTCGAAGTCCATGAGTTCCACGGAGCGCCCCAATGTGCTCTCTCACGATGTCTAATGATGACGAGGTCGCTGATATGGAGTACCTGCCAGCAGGTGGCAGCAGAATGCACTTAATATGAAAAACATATGTTTTTGGGGGTGTCCGGATACTTCTGATCACTAGTGTATGTTGAAAAATAGTGTTATGTATCTTGAATTTTTTAGACAACATAGTTGCGTGGAGACAGCAGCGATTGGTTTACTTATAATCAATTAATCAAAATGACAGTCACAATCGTATTATTTATTTTGTTGCCAACCGGTTTCAACCCGCCTGGGGTCATCTTCAGGGCAATTTGCACCGTTTGGTCGCTCGCTGGAGTCGTCACGCTGCCTGTGCACGGTTGGTAACTATCACAAGCAGGGTGACGACTCCAGCTGCCAATGGTTGTGAGGCTCACTAAACTCGTCACCGATGTCTGAGACTCGCTCGCACTAACTACCCGTACTTCCTTCAAAAATGGCCCTGAGCACTATGGGACTCAACTTCTGAGGTCATTAGTCCCCTAGAACGTAGAACTAGTTAAACCTAACTAACCTAAGGACATCACACACATCCATGCCCGAGGCAGGATTCGAACCTGCGACCGTAGCGGTCTCGCGGTTCCAGATTGAAGCGCCTAGAACCGCACGGTCACTTCGGCCGGAAGTACTTCTTTCGCAAATTCTTTTTGCGACAACTACCATAGTGTTCACGGTCGTGCCGAAAGTGTTAATTTTTTCTATTAGCCAGCCATATTTTCATAGTATTATTAAATTCACAACAAAAAATAATTTCCTTCATCAAACACAGGTCATAAATCACCAAACAAATTAATTTTTCAGGAAGTTGGTAATTAAAATTACGCATTGTAGCGATTCAGATATGTCGACAATGCCACATTGCATCTGGTCACAACAGTTGTTCTAAAACAATAGCTTCCACCGTCAGCTGAAACGCATAGCGTAAATATGCCTCAGGGCCCGCACACACAAGCGAAGAGACTCAGCAATCAGTTGCCATGTCACGTGATCTTTCCGCAGATCGCACATGTGTGCATAAATCGCAGATCGTAGCGATCGATCGCTGATCGCTCGGAACTCACATTTGACGACAAGACTATATGGCAATGTCGTTACTTAACCTCAGTTAGTTAGTTATTAAGTATGATTGTGTTTTGTTTCAGTTCACTAGGCTCATCTGCAGTAAATATTTCATGTTATTTACAGTTATTTAGGGAGCGGACACTACTCTGAATAGTCAAGCCGGAGTTGTACTCTATCTTAAAAAGAAATACAAATACACAAACATTTACACACTGAGATTTTGCAGTGATTAGTATTTTGAAGCTTGTGTGTAGAAATGTAAGTTCATGGATAGCTCGTAGTAATAGTCACGGAATACTGGGCTCCAGCTGATAATTTTAATTATTAATGAAACAACTAGACGCATTATTGACGTTTTTAAACTTATAAACAGAAGGAGGTAATATCAAATGAAGATTTTAATTTAAATGTTTAGTGAAAACCTGCTCCATAGTGTACATTAACCCCTTGCCATTGTATATAATGTAGCTCTCCTTTACATAGTTTAAATTAAAAGTTGTGGGTATCAGCAGCATTGCTACTGATAACATTTATATTGACATATCGACATTACGGTGTAATTTGCAGCTGAATTCCAAAACTACTAGATGAAAACGGAATTGAGGATTTTAAGATGTATTTGTGAAATGTAGACGGCAAAGATGTACACAAAACACTTGGGGTCAGTGAAACATAAAATGCAATCTGCGACATACCAGACTGTCGACAAAAAGCCTTTTAAACAAATTTATTAAATTTCAGTTTTTTTTAATTTATTGTGACGTAAGTATTCTCAGGAAAACTGAAAACAGTGCACGAAGAGAGGAGCATCGGACTGAAGTGAAATTTGTTAGACATAATGATACAGATGAGAGACTCACTTGATCTCAGAATCAAAACATGTAAACAAATACAGCAAGTACGAGTAGACAAATACAGCTCCTTATCAGTAACTCGTTGGGCCACCTTTCGCTGCAACACTTGTCGCAGCACATCCCGGCATCGAGTTGATTAGCTATCTGATGTTGTTCAGAGGCAGCATGGCCAACAAATCTTGAACAGCCACCTCCAAATCATGTACAGAGAGAGACACGGCGGCATCTGGCGTCTCAGCTACTCCCACGCATGTTTTATAGGGGACACGTCCATGGAGCAGGCCGACCATGGAAGAGTTGGACCATGACGTAACAAGTCTTGAGCATCTCGATCTGTATTCGGACGAGCATTATCATGCTGGAAAAGTGCCCCTGTAGACCACATAGGAAATGTTCCACATGAGGTTGAATAATTTCATCAATCTAATGCTGGTCCGTTAAGATTCCACGTAATGCAATTACAGGGGACCACCTCCCCTCCAGAGCATTACGCATTATGCCGGCTGCGCCATTGTTGTGGTGTGCGACAGCACGAGTGGAGCTGCATCGTTCACCAGGCTGCCTTGACACCCGTATGCTGTTAAAATCTGTCTCAAAAACAAATCGGTATTGGTCACTAAACTCCACGTTTTACCAATCTGTGGCATTCATCCACGTCTTTCTGGCTTACGGGACTGTAGCCGGAGTCGCCAATGTCTCTGCGTTAGCGGCAGTGCACAACAAGGACGACTCGGTTGTAAATTCACTTCTGCAAGGCGTCTGGAAATGGTTTGTGGAACAGCTGGCACCCGCGCCTCTGCTTGTATCGTAGAGCCAGTCACTTGCCGCGTGATCCTGCGATCCTCTAGCCTCGTCGTCTTCCTGGTCGCTCCAGACCCGCCACGTCGCACGTGGGTGCCACCCCGTGTCAACTGCTCCCAACCTCGTCTGATGGAACACTCCGTGCTATCGACCTAGCCAGCCACATAGCATGTCGGCTAATCTGTGGTTTTCAGCCGATGATTAGGCCACTCTCACACCGGCTTAACTAAGAGAAATGTTTTATTAAAAATGAAACTCCTCCAGCTGTACTTAAGATTTCGTATTTATTTGGCCTGAAGATGGCGTTGAAGCAACGTCGAAACTAGTAGCCAATGAAATATTAAGTACAGATGGAGGAGTTTCATTTTTAATAAAAATTATACCAGCTGATGTCCTACCATCATCCAATTTAAATATGGATGAACGAAGAAAAAAAAAACCGAGAAATGTCGTCAGACACGTCTACCTGGCATTCTGCGCCTACTAACATGCTCCTCGAGTTGGGCTGTAGCCGTCACATGTTTGATTCGCCCACCATGCACCGTTTAAGCTGGGCCCTCTGCCCGACTGTAGTTCCTCTGCACGGTCTGTGGGCATGCGCATTGGCACTAAATTTGTATCGTTTCTGTATAGGATCTCATTGCACCTATAGCTTTGCTTATAAATAATTCTTCCGCTACCAGTCACGATTTTATTTATTTTGTTTTACACACGACGCGTTTCTGGAAATGATTCCCATTTGTGTGGTTTTTGTGTTTGTTATGCCATTTCTATGTGATGTTGTCGATGTGTGAGAGTCTGCTTCACTTCGTTGACTTTACTGCAAAATACATAGAAACACGCGATTTTTAGTTGGTTGTCGATCTTTTTGTGAAGTTAGTGGCGAAATTTAGAAGAATTTGTACTTACTGTTTCCTTATGGTTCCTTTGTGCAGAGTCTGACACGCACTAGAGATCACACACAACTTGCTGTACACTTTAAACATCGAAAATATCTTACATAAACACAGACGTTCCTGCAAGTAGTCAACAGAGATTACATTATACGTCTTCCACAGAGTATGATGTTTTTGTACAAAGGTTATTTACCTTAACAATTTGGATTGTGATTTACTTATATCGATTTTACAATTGTGCTTATTTCTATGCCTTACTGTTTTTATTTAAGTATACTATCGAAACATCTGAAAAAATTCCCTGATTCACTTTCAAGTTTTTCGTTTAATATTTTACACGTATCTTCATATTTTCTGTAATGTGAGTATATCTCCAATTCTTCTAGCAAATCCATTTTATGTCCTTTATTTAGTCGGTGGACGACTTTGACATTCTGCTCTATTTTTCCAAATGGGTGTCCTGTATTACGTATGTGCGTTGCTGTGGCTGATGTAGTGTGTCTGTTGTGTCTGTAGGCTTTAATGTGCTCTGTGTACGTGGTGCTGAAATTTCGGCTTGTCTGTCCTATGTAGAACATGGAGCATTCCTGGCGTGTTACCGTGTATATTCCAGAGCCTGAATATGGACCATGATTACACTTTATATTATGCATTAGTTTTTTGTAGTTTATCATATGTGAACACCCAATTTTTACTTTGCGATTTTTGAAAATATTTGCAGTCTTCTGTGATACATTGACAAGGTATGGGATACTAGATATACATTTGCTTCTCACTATTTCTTCGGTGGCGCAGTTTGCACCTGTATGTTTCTTCATTTTGTCTAGGATTGTGTCAACCATGGAAACATTGTAACCATTGGCAACTGCAATCTTTACACTGTGTTTATTTCTTGTTGCGTGTTTTCTTGTAGGAAAATCTTCGTAACTGTTTTGTTTATGTAAGATATTTTCGATGTTCAAAGTGTACAGCAAGTTGTGTGTGATGTTTAGTGTGTATAAGACTCTGCACCAATGGACCATACTGAAACTGTAAGTACAAATTCTTCTCAATTTCGCCACTAACTTCACAAAAAGATCGACAATCAACTAAAAATCGCGTTTCTACATATTTTGCAGTAAAGTCAACGAAATGAAGCAGACTCTCACACATCGACAACGTCACATAGAAATGGCATAACAAACACAAAAAACGCACTTGAAAATAGGAATCTTTCCTGAAACGCGTTATGTGTAAAATAAAATAAAGAAAATTATGATTGGTAGCATAAGAATTATTTACAAACAAATCTATTGTTTTCACAGTCGCAGGATTTCAGAACCATGTATAATGGATCAAATCAGATCACTGCACCTATTTCGCGTTTGTACCTTTCTTCCCTCTTGGTGCGTTATTTTCAATGTTCCTCAGTACTTTAGTGGACATACATAGATCAGCAGCACTTATTTGCCGCAGCAGAACTTCATGACAGAGCGGCGTGCGTTACTGATTGAAACTGCATTTAAATCGTTCGTGCGTGGTCGAAGCGAGCGACCAACTGCAGGCTACGACGCCGGCGATCCGTCGCTCGTGCTGGGGCCAGTGATAGGCTAGCGTTTGAGTAGAGCAGCCGTTGTCTACTAGATCTTTTTTGTCAAATAGTTGAATACGTAATACAGACACTCCCTAGGAAAAAAAAATAACAGCCACGATTTCAGCGCATAAACCTCGTGTGCTATGTTCCTAATTTCTGTTAAATAATAAACAAAAATGGTTCAAATGGCTCTGAGCACTATGGGACTTAACATCTAAGGACATCAGTCCCCTAGAACTTAGAACTACTTAAACCTAACTAACCTAAGGACATCACACACATCCATGCCCGAGGCAGGATTCGAACCTGCGACCGTAGCAGTCGCGCGGTTCCGGACTACAGCGCCTAGAACCGCATGGCCACCGCGGCCGGCAATAAACACAAAATGCGCTTTTTCCGCTACACATAGGTGCAGACACGAACCGTAAAAATGGTGTTAACTGGTAATAGCAACGACGTATTCCAAGTCTCATGGACAGATTTATGGCGTCCTTTATGACGTACCGTGCCACTCAGTTCAAGAACACAAACTCCCAGACTTCCTTCCCACATGCAGTTTCATCCAGTATAAGGAATCCCACTACCTTGTGAAGTTCTGAAATGGAAATTAATTGCTACGTTTAGTAACAGTGGGAGTTGATCTACGTATGCCCACTAATACAAAATAACAGATTAAAAAAAGGAGTATTTGAACAAAACAATATTTTACGAGCCGTAGCGCGAACCGAAAAGAAATCTTTAAAGCGAATAAACATATACCTGCGTACAACATGGACATGATTTTTAAAAGAAAAGATGTTCTCTTTCCTACCACTGTGACCTGAATCCAATCGAACAGGTCTGGAAAATATTTAACCAAAACATACTGGCAAGAAATATTAATACATTTTTGCTGAAAACGTTGAAGAGGCTGACGAATAAATGATCATCACCAGTGTTTTGAAACGGGGTGTATCTGCAGTACTCCAACAACGGTGGAGAGGAGTGATCCGTATGTCAACAAACACCAGCGCCGCCGCTCCTCAGCGGGAGTTACGTCAGACGAGTAATACGTCACCTCTCTAACTCTGCTATTACGTTCGTGTCTGTATGTCCAGTATCTTCTTTATAAAAAGATATATGATTATGAAACTCACTTATTTTGACTATATTTGCAAGCGCCATTTGTGACTCAAAAATGGTTCAAATGGCTCTGACCACTATGGGACTTAACATCTGTGGTCATCAGTCCCCTAGAACTTAGAACTACTTAAACCTAACTAACCTAAGGACATCACACACAACCATGCCCGAGGCAGGATTCGAACCTGCGACCGTAGCGGGCACGCGGTTCCAGACTGAAGCGCCTAGAACCGCACGGCCACACCGGCCGGCATTTGTGACTCAAATTGTGACATACGGAATGTTCGGTTCACTATGACCCAAAAACTTTTTTTGCTTTATAGTCTGAGATTAGTACCTGTTGTACAATTTACTGCCTTGCTTGTTGGCAAGGATTTAATATAATGTAATAAATCATTTATTACCAACAACTGACTTGTTTCTAATTATTTTTATTTGTATTTATTGCTTGCGTGACATTCAACTGGCAGAAAGGTCTGCGTTTTCGGAATGCTATGGTGTTGTACGGTAGTTCATGGATTTGCACCACGGCGAACATATCACTAACTGATCCTGAGACGGAGGCAACTGTAAATGTTTCGATATAGTTGCAGACAGTAAATTTTAAATAAGCCAGCAAAATATGGCATAAAAGATGGAAGTTTTGCGACAGTCAAACTTCACATGTACTGAAAACTCAAACGTATGCAGGAAAAGCAACAGCAGCAGCACCGGAAGAAAAGTAACGTATGAGCGAAGAGGTCGGAATGTTGCTAGTGACAACATTTTACATCTTATGATCTGAGACAGCACCCGCTAAGAAGGAAAGTGACAGTACTAGGAACTATGCGAAAAAACAAGCGTGAACTTCAGCAGCATATAACCAACAGGGAAATTCATAGTCTTCTTCACAAAAGACACTACTGTGATCGATTACGTCACAAAGAAAAAAAAATTCATACTATGGAGTACATGCGTCGCGATGGCTACATCACCAAAAGAGTGGATAAAAAGCCAGAAATGATCCTGTGTCAGAACGGAACTAAACCGTCTGTTAATACACATGATATACAAACAAATACTTACACGTGTGCATAAAGCTCATGTTCTGTGAATTTCAGTAAGTCCCAACTGGAACGCAAAAGATTTGAAAAGAAGGAAAATAATCTTAGAATTTGCAAAAATAACTCGTAAAACAACATATTGCGTCAAGAACGCACATTCCAAGATCCGACGCATCTCCGAGAATTGTCAGTAATATCCAAGTACCTGAAATTATTTTCCTAGTTTTGGAGCGCGCAACAGGAAAAAAGTATAAAATGTGCATAGTGTTGATTCTACACATCATACAATGACAAGAATACGAAATTGTTGGCTGGAAACTAATAAATATGTTTGCAAAGGTCACGTCACCTGCTTGTGTTCAGTTTGTATGCAGAGCATATATTGTGTTAGAAATTTACATACCATTCACACCTTTACTCCCTTCATTTGTTGCCGGCCGCGGTGGTCTCGCGGTTCTAGGCGCGCAGTCCGGAACCGTGCGACTGCTACGGTCGCAGGTTCGAATCCTGCCTCGGGCATGGATGTGTGTGATGTCCTTAGGTTAGTTAAGTTTAAGTAGTTCTAAGTTCTAGGGGACTAATGACCACAGCAGTTGAGTCCCATAGTGCTCAGAGCCATTTGAACCATTTGAACCATCATTTGTTACAATACGAATGCATTGTGTAAAAATAGCGTTGAAGTGATAACATTATTATTAAAACAAGTTGCATGCAGCTGTACACAGAGATTACTAATTCTGATACGTTTACAGTAATTGAACTTTTAGGGCTTTCAGTTTGTGCCCAACTTTAAGAGACCGTGTCTTATTGACCCAAAGACGAAGTAAATTCGAATTGTACGATTAGATGTGCGATTTTTCATGTTCAATTTGTGTAATTTATAATTGATTCTATTTCCTCTTTACCTAAATATAGTCATTTACAGCTATATTAAGGATCCTGTAAACAGTGTTGCAGTAACATGACCCGACACATCGAGGCCGACAGGTGGATCGCGTATCAGGCGTCCGACCGCAGGCGGTGGTTGTCGCTCAAGTCGTCGGATATGACGGGCCGACGTGTGAGGAAGTCGCTGCATCACATGTTTAATCGTAGCCTACAAAGCGAATCTCACCCCACAAACGCGAAAACGCAAACTACAGAAGGCTATACAGATTACAGCAATAGCGAATATGTAACACTCCGCTTCTCCACAGCGTGAAACGATAAAAGCACGTTTGTGCCGCAGTTCGCATGTTCCACTCACTTGTGAATCACACGATCCCGATATGTAACGTAACTGCAACGCTATCGGCGAAGGGAATGTTAACAAGCGGTCCCGGATCGTACATTAGTGAATTAGTTGCTGACAAAGTTTGCCACCATCGTTGTAATTCGTGAGTATTTTTAAAAAATCACAACTTGACTGAACTTATCCATTTGTAACTCGTCCATGGCAAACAATTGCAGTAAGTATTATTATTGTTAGTAGCATGGCAAATACTCATGACGTTAGATACACAAATAAAATATGTCCATTAATACAAATTTATAGACATATTATTTATAGTATTTACCACAAAAATTTTGAAGGGTTTCAGAGTACGAATTTAAAGGAAACTGTTCAAAAGTGTGTCTGAAGGTCTCTCTTAGGAAGCCACAGGTGCGCTCCGTAATTGAAGTCTTTGACCATCTGTACAGCGGATTACCACATGTGCTATGGCTGGTCCGGATCCTGTTTAGTCCCTGCCCTCCGGGGCAGATCGAGTTCAAAATGGTTCAAATGGCTCTGAGCACTATGGGACTTAACATCTGAGGTCATCAGTCCCCTAGACTTAGAACTAATTAAACCTAACTAACCTAAGGACATCATACACATCCATGCCCGAGGCAGGATTCGAACCTGCGACCGTTGCGGTCGCGCGGTTCCAGACTGTAGCGCCTAGAACCGCTCGGCCAACCCGGCCGGCAAGAAAGAAAAAGAGAGAGATTTTTATAATATGTATGGATTCATAAGTGTATCGCAGTGAAGTGTTATTGGGCTATACCTACTCTGATTAATGTACACCATGTTTGTGGTACGCTCATGAATATGTTGTTAGATAGGTAATACCACCACGATTGACTGACGGCCTTGGCATGTCCAAATGTACACGCCGGCCGCCGTGTCATCCTCAGCCGATAGGCGTCACTGGATGCGGATATGGAGGGGCATGTGATCAACAAACACACTGCTGTCCCAGCCGTTGTCCCTTTTCGTGACCGGAGCCGCTACTTCTCAATTAAGTGCTCCTCAATTGGCCTCACAAAGGCTGAGTGCAACCCACTTGTCAACAGCTCTCGGCAAACGAGGACGGTCAGCCATCCAATTGCTAACCAAACCGAACAGCGCTTAACTTTGGTGATCTGACGGGAACTGGTGTTAGCACTGCAGCAAGGCCGTTGGCATAATCACAATTAACACCGTAATGCCAACTTTGTATGTACATATCTCAGTGAATCAATACCATGCAGTAATTGCTTTGAATAATGTACTCTGCATTTGTAATATGAGCATGGCTTAACTCGCTGCTTTCCGAGTGAGAAGGCGTGCCGTTCTCAGGCACAAATCCGCCCGGCGGATTTGTGTCGAGGTCCGATATGCTAGCCAGCCTGTGGATGGTTTTTAAGGCGGTTTTTCATCTACCTCGGCCAATGCAGGCTGGTTCCCCTTATCCCACCTCAGTTACACTGTGTCGGCGATTGCTGCACAAACACCGTTTCCACGTACACACACACCACCATTACTCTCCCACGCAAACTTGGGGTTGCAATTGTCTGGTATGAGACGTTCCCGGGGGAGGGGGGGGGGGGGAGAGGCACTGGGGGGCGAACTGCACCCATAGCCCTGGGTTCGGGTGGGGCGGCAGCGTGGGGTGGGTGGACTGTTGTGGCGTTGTGAACCACTGAGGGATACGGCGGGACGAAGCCTCTCCGTCGTTTCTAGGTCCCCAGTTTAATACAATACAATATCAGCATGAATATTTTAATAAGTAAATGATTATTTCATCACGATTCCTTACCATACCTCGACTGTGCATCGCCGCAAATGTACCACAGTGCTTATCATTATAACCGTCGTTGGTTTCCGAAGAAACATGATTCGTTGTGCCAGTACAGTTGATGGTGGAAAATTAGAAAAAAATAAATAAAATGAAGAGTCTTTAGCACAGTACCGGGCAGAAATCTAGTCTACTCCTTTAGCTGGCTGCGGTAACGCCGCTGCTCGACGGTAGCCGGCCACGGTGGCCGAGCGGTTCTAGGCGCTTCAGTCCGGAACCGCGCAGCTGCTACGGTCGCAGGTTCGAATCCTGCCTCGGGCATGGATGTGTGTGATGTCTTTAGGTTAGTTGGATTTAAGTAGTTCTCAGTTCTAGGGGACTGATGACCTTAGATGTCAAGTCCCATAGTGCTCAGAGCCTTTTTTTTTTTATTTTATTTTATTTTATTTTTTATTTTTTTTTTTTTTTGCTCGACGGCTAGCCTTCTTACACAACAGGTTGCTGAAACTACTGGGCGTTTATAATTAAAGTGCAGCTACTCACAGAGGTCCAGTGTGGACTGTAATTATCGTATGGCAGCGAAACTGGTAGAAATGCTAATGAGTTAATGCGGAACCAATTTACGCTGGAAAAAATTAGTTCCAGTTTTGGCCACCGGGAGCAGATTTCGCGCTGTGAATGTAAGGAAGACGTATGAAAATTTTCCCGTATGTAATGGATTAGGAACGGGACGTGAGCAGAAGAGATCAAATAAATGAGAAAGGTATAATGTTGGTGTTGTTATTAAAGGCCACTTGCACAATTTGTCCTACATCAGCACCGGAGACGTGAGACGTCGACGAGATGCTGCATCCACAAAGGGATGTGATCAACAGTTGCTCGTAGCAGTTCCGGAGGAATACGAGCAACGTGTTCCCGTACTGCGGCCTTCAGATTAGGTGGAGACCGGACGCACCCATGGTAAGAGCGTTCTGTTAGACATTCCCAGAGCCAAACCTCACATGGATTCAGATCACATGATCTTACGGCCATGCATCTGGAAAACTTCTGGAGATAACGCGTTCGTGGGAAGTTGCTTTGAGCAGACCTTTCACTGGGCGTGGAACATTAAGTATTATCCCATCTTGCTTGAAAACAATGGTTTCCAGACAGCTGCGTTCTTCCAAATCAGGGATCACATGCTGAACAAGGACGTCTCGGTAGAGTGCAGACGTTCCAGTACACCTGACGGGCTCTGGCTGTTTTCTCTGCAAACAAGATCGGACCGAGAATAAAGATGCTTGTGAGTCCACACCACATAGTCACATACAGCGAGTGCAGTGGTTGTTCTGTGTATTCAGTGCAGTGTAAAATGAAGTGTAAACTGTGCTTCGTCACTCCATAGAATATTGCCTGGCTACATGTCATCAAGTTTGATATATGCCAGAAATCGAAGAGCAAATTTCGAACGCTGCTGCGAATCATGATCTTCCAATTCCTGCTCAGTCCAGATCTTTTACGAGTACCAGTGTAAAACAGACCGCAAAACTTTTCGTACTGTTGATCGTGGAATGCAAAATTCACGTGACACTGTACGACGACTAGCGCTACCTGGGGCACGTGATGCATGGTCAGTTACAGCATCAGCAATCTGGTCAGTAACTTCCACCGGAATAGGACGCCTCCCTCTTCCAAGAGCAACACCAAGCTCACCCGTATTTTCGAACTTCATTATCATCGTCTTTTAACACTTTACGGCATGAGACCTCTCCTCATACCTTCCAGACGGCGATACTTTCTTAATGCAGCACTGTAAGTGCTGCCGTTCACATAAAACAGTTCCACTAACAGTACATGGTCTCTCTTCTCGACGGCCGGTGTGGCCGTGCGTTTCTAGGCGCTTCAGTCTGGAACCGCGTGACCGCTACGGTCGCAGGTTCGATTCCTGCCTCGGGCATGGATGTGTGTGATGTCCTTAGGTTAGTTAGGTTTAAGTAGTTCTAAGTTCTAGGGGACTGATGACCACAGATGTTAAGTCCCATAGTGCTCAGAGCCATTTGAACCATTTCTCTCTTCTCGATAGCCTTACTTGTCACTGAAGTTATGGCTTGTCAGAAGACAGCATGGATGTCATACCATCATACAAACTGTGTACGGCGCCATGTAAACACCAGGTGATCAAAATTGGAACTAATTTTTTTTCTAGTGTAAATAGGTTCCGCATTAACGCGTTAGCATATCTATCAAGATTCGCTGTCATACATAATTACAGTCCACGCCGGACCTCCGTGAATAGTAGTTATAAGCACTTCGGTACGTACTTCGATTTCTCGACCACCATCCAGGTATGTTGCGAACAATGAGCAGACTCAGTGGTAGACGGGAGAGAGAGCGCCGAGACGGAATACTTCGCGGCCCTTCGCCCCTCCCCCTTGCTCGGCCGCATGCCGGCAGCCGTGTGTTGGCTGACGGCGTGAGCTGCACGTGTAAACACACGTGGCCCACTCCCCGTCTCGCGTTTCCGGCGACTGTCAACAAAAAGTGTGCCGCCGCTAAATAAGGCAGCAGCGTGAGGCAGGTCCCTTAAGCCAACAACTCACAGTTCTGTTCTCTTCTGCAGCCCCTCGACGTGTTTCTTGGTATTCGTCTGTGTTGTGTACCAGACGACCAACGCCAGACGCAGACCTACGAACGTTATTTGCCATTCAACATGCAATACCAGAAAGGATAGCAAATAACGGAATTCTACTTATTGTGCATATATTATGTGGGAACCAAAATGAAAAATGCTCCTATCATAATATAAGAAAACGAATATTACCTGGGCAGACATAGAGATGTAAAAGAAGGGAAATAGCTTTTCGGCGGTTTATCTGGCAGCTTCAGAGACATATAAATCAAAACAACTTGACCTATTCGCGTGTTTTTACTCGTAAGTACCGATGTCATGTAATATAATGCATCGTGTCAAGCAATGACGTGACGTCGTGTAACACGACACATGCCGTCACGCCATATAATATGACTTTTGTCATCTACATCTAAGACTACATGGATACTCTGCGGATCACAATTAAGAGCCTGGCAGAGGGTTCATCGAACCACCTTCACAATAATTCTCTACTATTCCAACATGGAACAGAGCGCGGAGAAAACGAACACCTATATCTTTCTGGGCAAGCTCTGATTTGCCTTATTTTATTATGATGAGCCTTTCTTCCTATGAAGATCGGCGTCAACAAAATATTTTCGCATTAGGAGCAGAAAGTTGGTGATAGAAATTTCGTGAGAAGATTCCGCCGCAACGATAAACGCCTTTGTTTTAATGGAGGCCATCCCAAATCCTGTATCATTTCTGTGACACTCTCTCCCCTATTTCGTAATAATACTAAACGTACTGCTCTTCGTTGATTTTTCTCGATGTACTCCGTTAGTTCTATCTGGTAAGTATCCTGGATCGCGCAGCAGTACTCCAAAAGAGGACTGAAGAACGTAGCCACTCGATCTGAGGCGCCTTGCCACGGTCTGCGCGTTGCGCGGCTCCCCCCCCCCCCCCCCCCCCTCTTGCGTCGGAGGTTCATGTCCTCCTTCGGGAATGGGTGTGTGTGTTGTCCTTAGCGTGAGTTACTTTAAGTTAGGTTAAGCAGTGTATAGGCCTAGGAACCGATGACCTAAGCAGTTTGGTCCCCTAGGAACTTACCAAAATTTCCAATTTATACGGACGAGCTTAGTGTAGGCAGTCTCTTTAATAGATCTGTTGCATCTTCTAAGCATTATGCAAATAAAACTCATTCTTTGGTCTGCCTCCCCCACAACATTTTCTATGGGTTCTTTCCAATTTAAATGTTCTTAATTGGAATTCCTAGGTATTTAATTGAATTTACTGACTGTAGATTAGACTGGTTTATCGTATAACCGAAGTTTAACGGTTCCTTTTATCAATGATGGGTGACCTCACACTTTTCGTTATTTAGGGTCAATTGCCAATTTTTGCCCCATACAGAACATATTTTCTAAATCGTTTTGCAATTTGTTTTGATCTTCTGATGACTTTACTAGTCGATAAACGACCGCTTTATCTGCAAAGAGCCGCGTGGTCTTTGGGCGCCTTGTCACGGTTCGCGCAGCTCCCTCCGTCGGAGGTTCGAGTCCCTCCTCGGGCCTGGTGTGTGTGTCGTCCTTAGCGTATGTTAGTTTAAGTTAGATTAAGTAGTGTGTAAGCTTAGGATCTTATCACAAATTCAAAAATTCATCTGCAAACAATCTAAGACGGCTGCTCAGATTGTCTCCCAAATCAGCCGGCCGGTGTGGCCGAGCGGTTCTAGGCGCTTCAGTCTGGAACCGCGCGACCGCTACGGTCGCAAGTTCGAATCCTGCCTCGGGCATGGATGTGTGTGATGTCCTTAGGTTATTTAGGTTTAAGTAGTTCTAAGTTCAAGGGGACTGATGACCTCTGATGTTAAGTCCCATAGCGCTCAGAGCCATTTTTTTGTCTCCCAAATCCTTTATATAGATAAGGAACAGCAAAGATCCTGCAACACTATCTTGGAGAACGCCGTAAATCATTTATGTTTTACTCGATGACTTTGCATCAGTTATTACGAACTGTGACCTCTCTGACAGGAAATCTCGAATCCAGTCACATAACTGAGTAAGTACGCAATTTCACTACAAGCCGGTTGTTTGGTACAGTGTCAAAAGCCTTTTGGAAATCTACAAATACGAAATGAATTTGAACTCCCTTGTCGATAGCACTCAAAACTTCATGCTCGTAGCTTGAATGCAACGCTTTTCGGTTCTTAACCTGTCTCGGAAGTTACACACAGATAACAGCGCACTGACGGCCCATATCCGGTCTCTTGATAAGAACAGATATTCACTGATGCATCATTTGTCACGCGATACTACACAAGCTTCGCAAACTCAGCTATGCGCACAGTTCTTTGTCGAGAACTTAAACAGCTGTCTTTAGCTGGAACGATCCATTTCCTCGTACGTTTTTATTCTTAGCAGTCAATATCTTAAAGTTACGATGACAATAGTTGAAGAACTTCTCCCTGTAGATTCGTTCGGGTTATCGGCCACTACATTCAGCACCGCTACATCCAGCAGTACCACACATTAACTCTATGTCTGCAAGTGCTGTTACGAGTCATGAACTGAAAGCAATGGTAAATTATAACATGGCAGTCGACTTTTACTACCTGAATACCCTTTCTAATTAGGAATAATGATCGTCAGCGTATCACATCCTCAACACCGTGTCACAACGAAAATTTTTAAGCACGCATAGTAGGGGCACTTAACGTTCATGTGCACGATTCTGAAATCAAAGAAAAAGTAATTTGTTTCGTACGATAACTAGAAAGTTGATGTAGGTAAGGTAAACGATTTAGTGTTCTCCAGCACTACATTTACGTAAGAACAACTTTACATACCAGTGGAAAAGCATTTACACATACATTCACATGAACTACATTGTTAACCATCCATAAAAATAACTCCGTAAGCAACCTTAAACATGTTGTGCAGTTAATAATATTTTGTGACGTGACTCTAATGACTATTAAATATATCAGGAAGAATTCGTGAAGTGATGTGCCAAATAATGTTACTGAAGTAAGGTTGTCTTTACGTTTTTATGGGATAACTAATATTGTTTTATTACGATGGTTTAAAAAACTGATTAAAAATACTCAACTTTACTAACTCTCTTGATCGATTTATCTTTGGAGACGCATAGTTGAATAGGGTGTGATGGCTTTTGTATAAGAAAGGAACTTGCGGTAATTTTATATTAAATAATCCGTGGAGGTAAACATTTTCCTTCATCTCAGTACATCGTCACCATACATATATCAAGCCACAGGATTTTCTTCGGACATCAGATCCGTACTGAAAGCATACTAACTCTCTTTCTGCCAGCAATAAACTGAAACGTTGCCGCTCTTTTTTTCCAAGTAGGTATAAAACGTTCGCGTGTCTTTCAACAAAAATACGGTAATGTATTCGGTCTATTCAGAGCAGTTCTCTTTCAAACGTTAGCAAAAATTTGTATATTTGATGATATTTTCATATTTATTTTATACTTTGCTTTATACTACACAATCTACTGTTTGCTTTATTATTTAAGCGTTTAAGATACTGCATCCTGAATTTATAAGAAATGAAAGTACAACCTCTCACAGACTAAGTAAAAGCGTTTACACAAATAGTTCGCCACGCCACCAACAGGTGGCACTACTTGTGTGTATAGAACACTGGCGTATATATTTCAAGATACTTCAAAATGAATTTGAATTATTTAACAATTAGCAAGTTAAACAAAGAACATTTTGTTTACTACTGGTCTGAATTTTTGTATGTCTTGAATGTGTGTTCTTGCCCTGAATTTACTGTCATTACAAACTCCATCGTG
Organism: Schistocerca nitens; assembly: GCF_023898315.1. Taxonomy (NCBI): domain Eukaryota; kingdom Metazoa; phylum Arthropoda; class Insecta; order Orthoptera; family Acrididae; genus Schistocerca; species Schistocerca nitens. The sequence goes on from NC_064620.1 coordinate 282,490,214, forward strand.
GACACACCATAAACGATTGCTTGTTGTTATTGACGGTATCACCACCGGCGTAGGTATGTATGAACACGTCACACGTGTATTGCTTATTCAAGAGCTGCTCCAGCTTGAAATATTCATTTCTCTGCTAGTACCGCCCAAAACATTTAATTTAGCATCCTCTGCCGTCAGTGTGTCTTTGACCTAAAAGATATGCGACACTTTCCTTTATATTGGACCGAGAACAGGAACCGATCTTTGTTAGAACTGTAATGAAATCTGAGTTTTTCTGCTCATTTCAAGTGGTAAACTGAAACATACAGTGACGTTACAAGTGGAACTGCACGCAGGAAACTCGTGTAAATGGTCATCACGAAGCCATTTACACTGAGGAAAGTGGTGTTTATTATGAACGTGACCAATGGAGCACCCAGCTATCTGGTACACTGCGTCACTACCTCTTAAAATCGTTGTAGCCTCGCGACCGACTTAGCAGTCCCACAGAAGAGGGGAGTGTTTAATTCTGAGAACTGCCGAAGTTTGTGGTTTCCGGCGGTTACTGCCTGGCGAAAGAGAGCTATCCGGCAACGGGGGGCGTCCAAAACAAATACACCATTCATTCCAGTCCAACCCGCTGAAACAGCTCAACAGACAGCATACTTGTATTCAGCTTGACGTACAAATTTATCCAATAACCTGAAGGTAGAGAATTATTCTCTATATGCGCTAAGTTCCCGCCCAGCCGTCGTGTTACCACATGCATTACCAGTAGCAGCAAGAAGCACTTCGACAACAACGTGAAGTTTTCTCAGACTGCTGCAACAATGATTTTGGTATTAGTGAAATTGTAGTTTTCTATTTTGGCACATATTGTGCAATAGCTTGAGTCAAGTTATTCATTCAGAGGTTTAGAACAGTTGTTTTACTTCGATCAGCCAGAACATTACGATCACCGATCTCTTATCGATATAAACCGTCCAAGGCGAGAGGAGCATCACCTGGAGAGGAATGGCTGCTAGTCAGAAACACACACACACAGGCAATCATCATAGGCCGCACCACCCGCTCCTTTCGTCGCCATGATTTCTACCTCACCCTTTATGGTCGTCCCATCCAGCTCACCCCCATCCTGAGATACCTTGGTTTCACCCTCGACCGTCACCTCACCTGGACCCCTCACCTCCAGACCATCCAGCAGAAAGCCCATTCCCACCTCCGCCTCCTGAAACTCCTGCATCCTTCTACCATCCTCCACTCCTACAAATCCCTCATCCGTCCTATCCTCTGTTATGCCAGCGTTGCCTGGATCTCCGCACCCACCCACTTTTACAAGGCCCTCCAGATCCACGAACGCCATGCGCTCCGCCTTGCCTTCCGTATCCGCCTTCCCTCCCCAACACGGCTCCTGTATGAACTCATCCCCTTCCCCCACCTCCTCCTGTTCCTCCAACATCTCCGCATCCTTTACATTGTCCGCAGGCTTGATCCCCCCCACCCTCTGGTTTCCTCCTTCCTCTCCACCCCCCCCCCCCACCCGTTGCCACGCCTCTATCGCTGTATCCCTCCCTCTCTCCATCTCCACACCCTCCATCAGGGCAATTTCCAGCGCCTCCCCCTCCCGAATGATGAATTTCGCTGTGACATCTACCCTTCCTTCCAACTATAACCTGGCCTTGTTCTCCCCCTCTCCCCAGTGCCCCCTTTTTCCTCTCCCCTCCTTCTCCCAGAGCGGGTTTTCCTCCTTCCACCCCTGAGACCCTGCACCCCAACCTTGCCTCTTTCCTTCCCACATACCTCCCTACCTGGCCCTCTTCGGCGCGCCCTCCGCCCATCTCCCCCCCCTCTCTTCCCCTCCCTCCCTCCCTTCTTCCGGTCTCGCTCATCTCCTTGTGCCTGGCAGATCATCGTCAATGTGCCACGTCAGTGTTGTGTTTAGTGCTGTTTCTCCTGTGCATCGAGAGGTGTGATTTTAATTGTGTACTGGCCTTGTACTTAATGTCAGTGTTTGTTATGTGCTACGCCATCCGTTGATACTTTCATGCTCCAGTCATACTGTGCCTTGTGTTCTTTTAACTGTCCCAGTGTGTGGTTTTTTGTGTGCACTACTTTTTTACGGTTTTTATCTCCTTTTTACAGTCGCCCTTTTTTTGTCCATTGTCTTCCATGATGTTCACCCTTTTTTATATCGATGTTCACCATGTTTTCTCCTTTGTATATTTTTAAATGTCTTCTATTGTTTGTTCTATGTCTTTCGGCTGAAGAGCAGCGCATATGCTGCTGCCAGCCCGCTCCGATGGGGAATTGAAATACAATAAAGGAAACAAAAAAAAAAAAAAACCACACAGACACACACAGTACATGTAGTATCAGTGAGCGTGCTGTCCGTGTGTAGAATGGGGAAGGTGCGCGATTTGACGAGAGGCACCTTGTGATGGCCTGTAGGTTCGGCACGAGCATTTCGGAAACTGCACGACTGGCTGGGTGTTGGAGGAGTGCTGTGGTGTGTATCTTCAACACGTGGTGAAACTAAGGTGAAACCACGTCCTGGCGTCGGCGGAACTAACATAAGACGTTAAGGCTGGGCAGAGTACAAGAGTGTCTGAACACAAAGTGCACCGAACACTCCTAACGACGGTCCTCCACAGCCTACGACCCATGTATGTGCCGATATCAACACCACGACGTCGGCAACTATTACTGAAATGGGCACGTGACCATCAGCACGGACGTTAGTGTAGTGGCAGAGCGTTGCACGGTCTGACGAATTCGAACACCTTCATCATGCCCATGGGGTGGGCGCAAATTCGTCGTCTTCCAGGGAAGCAGCTCCTTGACACCTGTAATGCGGGATGGAGACAAGCCACCGGCGGCTCCATTGTGCTGTGGTGAACATTCATGTGAGCAACCACGGGTCCAATGGAGCTCGTGCAAGGCATCATGACGGCCAAGGAGTATCGTACACTGGTTGCAGGCCACGTAAACCCCGACGGCAGTGGCAGTTTTCGACAAGATAATGCGCCATGTCACAAGGCCATGAGTGTGATGGAATGTTTCCAGGAACACAGTGGCGAAATCCAATTGATGTGCTGGCTCCCCAGCTCGCCAGATTTGAGCCCGATCGAACAGATCTGGGATGTGACTGAACTTTCCGTCAGAGTTCGTCGCACCCCTCCCAGGAAATTACGGGAATTGGGTGACTTGTGTGTACATATGTGTTGCCAACTCTCTCCAGCGTTTTACCAAGCTCTCACTGCTTCCATGCCACGACGCGTCACCGTTGTTATTCGTGCCGAAGGTGGACATACTGGCTATCAGGTAGGTGCTCATAATGTTCTGAGTGATTAGTGTATGTTTTTCTCATTTGAATGGGTAAACGAGAATGTTGAGCCGTTTAAGAATTATTTGAAAGGTTTATCGCTATAGTAAAGTTCATTCAGTGTTGGCGTTTTAGTAAGAAGCCTGTCTCACCGTCTTCCACATTTAAAAATGGGCATCTGAATTCAAACGCCCATAAACACTTCTCCTGAAGAAGCTCCAAGTGAAAGAAGTCTCAAAACTGCAACCAAACATGGAAGATCGGAGAATAAAGTTCCAGGACCTCATAACCACATCTGAAGGAAAAATGCTGCACATTTTATGAGGGGAATTAAGTACGAGAGGTCTTTGAACAAGAGGAACAAAAGGATATCGGAAATGAACCTCTCAGCAATGTTTGGATCGTTTTAAACAGAATTCTGGTTCTTTTACGGATGAAACGAAGGTAGGCCATTTCATTAATGCAATTGGCAGAAGACGGTGGCCCTGTAACAAAATGTAGCTTATTATGGTGATCACCGGTACAGTCACCTTTCAGACGACTCATCATATGCTCAGATTGCTCCAGCGGTATATTTGTTATTAATTTCATAAACTGTCATAATTAAAAGAATATTGATATATTAGACTCAGTTTGCTGCGTTCGATTGGGAAGAAATTGCGTTGTATGCTCATATGGAGTTTAAGATTTTGTGTTAATGCAATGATTTATGGTGACGAATAATGAACACTTGGTTACTCACACGTGCGTTGGTCGACTAAGGATATGATTTGAAAATGGACGTGTTGGTCTGAAACTAGTCACCGCAGAGAAATGACCATTATCTCAACTGTGACGGATATTCGACGAAAATAAAAATATTCAGTACCCAAGTTGATGGCCCTTTCCTCCATCAGTATGTTCCAACTTCATAAAGCCACATTTGCTGCCAAAGGGGTGTATACCGCTCTGAAGAGGACGACCCTCCAACTCAGTCATAAAGTCGGAAATCGGTTGCTTATTGTTTTATGACACAACCTAACACTCACAATTACTTTATTCAAAATACATTCACGATTGTTTCTGAAATGACTCATATTGTGCCTTATTTTGATGTTTCGTTGAATGCAGACACCCGAAGACGTTCTGTTTATGACTGAAACCGGTTGTGTAATGGACTGATTAATACAGCTGTGCCGGCCGCGGTGGTTTCGCGGTTCTAGGCGCGTAGTCCGGAACCGTGCGACTGCTACGGTCGCAGATTCGAATCCTGCCTCGGGCATGGATGTGTGTGATGTCCTTAGGTTAGTTAGGTTTAAGTAGTTCTAAGTTCTAGGGGACCGATGACCACAGCAGTTGAGTCCCATAGTGCTCAGAGCCATTTGAACCAATACAGCTGTGTGCACCCACGATTCTATGATAATACATTGTTGGAAAAAAAATAAGTACACCATTTTAGACATTTCCAATTCGATCAAGATTTATTGTTGCAGCAGTGCATGTGGAGTACATGAAATGATTGCATTTGCAGATCAGTAGCACAGGAGGTTCTGAATACCAGATACTGAATACCAGATGCTGAATCACTCATGTTAGTACGTGGTGTAGCCTCCACGTACGGCAATGCAGGCGCTGACTCTGTCATCCAGTCGATTGTACAGATGGCGAATACTGTACCAGGATACATTATTTCATGACTATTCGACCTGTTCGCGTAGTCCTGTAGGAGTGGTTGGTTGACGAGTCGGACGAGAAACTTCTCGTCCCATCATATCAAACACACGGAGATGGTGCTGGCGAGGGAAATTGCTGCACGTCTTACAGACAACGTTGAGATTCACGGGCAATGTGTGGGCAAGCTTTATCCTGTTGGAACAGCACTCCTGTTGAAAGATCGGTAAAGGACAGGTCTAACAACAATCTATACGTACCAAGCGCTGGTTAGCGTCCCCTCTAGAAACACGAAAGGTAAATGAGGGTTATAGATTAACGCATGCCAGACTGTAGGGCCTGTCTTGGACGAAAGCACTCTGCGAGATAGCACTCACCAGGTCTATGTCGTACGCGCAAACCATCATCATTTGCCTGCAGGCAGAATCTGCTTTCATCGCTAAAGGCCACGGCGCACCATTCCAAGTCATCCTCTAAGAGTACCAGTCGAACCGTGCATGTCGATGCTGTGGCGTGAGTGGAAGAGGGATAGAGGTGTACGTGGCTGCAGTCCTCTGCCGATAACCGGCTCGCAATAGTTGAAGCATCTGGTGTCACGAGCCCTCTTACCTGTGCTGTGGTAGCTGTACGATCTGCCACTGCTGCCCTTACAATAAGACGATCCTGGCGGGCATCTTTGCTCCGTGGACGTCCAGAGCCTCGTCTACGGGAGTGAGAATGTTCACGTGACCACTGTTACCAGCTTCGTGGTACAAATGACGAAGCATTTCCAATTTGCGAACGACTTGGTAACCATTTATCAGTGATGATGATGAGGTCCCCGTACTCCGAGGAGCATAGGGGACGATGCAGGAGACTCGTACCGCCGACTAGGCAAGGTCCTAGCGTAGGTGCCTTCCTCCGACCGTAATGGGGATGAATGATGATCATGAAGACGACACCCAGTCATCTCGAGGCAGGGAAAATCCCTGACCCCTCTGAGAATCGAACCCGGGACGCCGTGCGCGAGAAGCAAGAACGCTACCGCAAGACCACGAGCTGCGGACCATTTATCAGTACATGTACTTCACCGCAGTTGGCACATATCGTCATGGAATAAAAATCCACTCGCCTTACCAGGTGTATTATTTTTTTCCGGAAGTGTATTTCATGTTAGCAAGGGCGGGTCTTATAATGTCAAACACCCCACTACAGCCGCCCTCATATACCTCCGCCATTGTAAGGAGCGACACAGTGTCAAAAAAAAAAATGTTCAAATATGTGTGAAATCTTATTGGACTTAACTGCTAAGGTTATCAGTCCCTAAGCTTACACACTACTTAACCTAAATGATCCTAAGGACAAACACACACACTCATGCCCGAGGGAGGACTCGAACCTCCGCCGGGACCAGCCGCACAGTCCATGACTGCAGCGCCTGAGACCGCTCGGCTAATCCCGCGCGGCCGACACAGTGTCAATCGCCGACACGCGACCCCAGTACAGGTTACCGGGTCTAGGTTGGGCTGCCCATCCTGACACATGACGGCCTACACGACCCGTTAGGTTACAGGGTACAGGCTGAGAAGCAGCAGTAGTCGAGGATAGAGGTAAGAGGAGGCTGTTAGGCGCTGACTGCGAGTGGTGTAAATAACTGGCGAGTAGTGCAGCTGGTACACGGGGGAGGGAGGGAGGGAGGGTGGGCTCGGCTGGCGCCCCGGCGCTCGCAGCTGGCGGCTGCTATCTTTACGGCGACGCGTGGGACGCCGCCGCGAAAATAGGACGCGTCTCCACGCAGCGGCCACGTGCTGAAGAAGCCGGCCCTCGCATCGTCGACAGCCGCAGATTCGGCGACAAGCAGCCTCTGACCACTCCCAAAAGCAATGCAGCTGGTTATGCTACTAATTTAGGCAGGGAGGGACAGTTTACCGTATGTAGTACTGGCCCCTCTGAAGCGCTGCAGACGCCATGAATCTGGTATCAGCGACCATGACATCACTGTGTAAGTAGGCTGTTTAGGTTTTTATGTTGATAACGCCACGTAGCGCTCTGTATGAAAATCACTGACTGTGCCGTGTGCAGTCTGTGGCCGGTTGGTATTGTTGAAATGTTCGCTAGTGTAGTGTTGGGCAGTTGGATGTGAACAGCGCGTAGTGTTTTGTGCAGTTGGAGGTGAGCCGCCAGCAGTGGTGGATGTGGAGAGAGAGATGCCAGAGTTTTGAGAGGTTACTATAAGTGGACGATCTGGACGTGTGTCCGCCAGAAAAAGGAAATTTGTAAAGATGGATGTCATGAATTGATAGATATATATATGATGACTTTTGAGCATCATTAAGTTAAATACATTGCTTGTTCTCTATCAAAATCTTTCATTTGCTAACTATGCCTATCAGTAGTTTGTGCCTTCAGTAGTTAGAATCTTTTATGTAGCTGGCAGTATTGGCGCTCCTTGTATTGCGGTAGTTCGAGTAACGAAGATTTTTGTAAGGTAAGTGATTCTTGAAAACTATAGGTTGTTGCTAGTCAGGGTCATTCTTTTGTAGGGACTATGGAAAGTCAGATTGCGTCGCGCTAAAAATATTGTGTGTCAGTTTAGTGATGATCAGAATAAGTAAAGAGAAAACTGTCTGAATACGTTCAGTTTTACTCAGCTGTCTCTGTATCAAATAACGTAGAAGTTTACCAGCACAGTAATTCATAATTTTTCTAAGGGCATGGATGTGACGGCGAAGTGGTGACAGTCGGTTGCTGATTCCAGAAACAGCCGCTGGAAGTGTCGCTTCGTGGGTAGGGCTGTCGCTTTACCAGTACACGTTATCGAAGGACAGCTGACGTCAGACACAGTCCTACGACGAACAATCCACCTATCATATCAGACAAGAAGCCTCGTTGCCGATCATGGTTTTATAAAACGAAGATCTTTGGAAATCGACTTATTTTCCGCCTGTCGATCGCTGTTTCTATTGTTTCAAAGTGATAGGTTTCGGGCAGATCATTTCTTCAGATCATCTGCCGTAGTTACAGAGTAGCCACGAGAAATGATCTAAAGATGAGCGATGAGCGACCCTGTGCGAAACCGGTCAAATAGCTCTGAGCACTATGGGACTTAATTGCTGTGGTCATCAGTCCCCTAGAACTTAGAACTACTTAAACCTAACTAACCTAAGGACATCACACACATCCATGCCCGAGGCAGGATTCGAACCTGCGACCGCAGCGGTGGCGCGGTTCCAGACTGTAGCGCCTAGAACCGCTCGGCCACTCCGGCCGGCGAAACCGGTCAGTTTCAACCAATAAAAACACGGAGAATACGGTGTTGCAGTGCCTGTGTCGTTCAGAAGTACGATGCAATGTCTGTTTACACATGCATGCATGTTCAAAGCAACAGGCAGTGCGGCGACTACAGTTGTTATGAAATACATGAAATGTATTCGCAGTGCGAATATGGACAATCGTTAGCTGTATAATGGAGTGACGACAAAGTTTGTGCCGGTCCGGGGCTCGAATCCGGATTTCCTGCTTATCGCGACTGGTCGTCTTACCATTGGGCTATCCGAGTACGCTTCAAAGCCAAACCCAAACTTCCATATGTCGTCAACCATGAAGTGTGTTCAGATGACATAATGGTAAGGCGACCAGTCGTTCTAAGCAGGAAACCCGGGTTCGAGCCTTGGTCCGGCAAAATTTTTATTGTTGTCATTCCATTATACAACTGATGGTTGTCCATATTACAAACTGCCAATAAATTTCATGAAGACGGAAAATAAGTGTTATTCGCTACAAATAATTATCGCGGGTAACTCATCTCGCGTAAATACTGAATGTACTATAATATAATGTAGGATTTTTCCTTGATGGGAGGACTGGATGCCAGTTGAGGAGCTATTTTACATAGTAGCAGCGGCTACGGGTCACGAAAACTGACAACAGCCGGGAGAGAGGTGTACTACCCCACGCCCCTCCATACGCTATCCTAGAGCTCGTAAAAACACAAGTTGGAGCATCCGCCATTTTGTTTCCCAACGATTGCTAAACACAGCACGCAGCTTATGCGAATTGTGTTGTTTTGTTCAAGCTTTTTGAAATATTTTAGAAGTGTCCTACATAGAGCTCTAGATCGTGCTATTTTGAGCTTACTTTTCGCTCATGTTTACATTGATACGTGGATTAGACACAAAAATTTCGCGTTTTGTTTGCTTATTGCTGCTTTTCTTTGTTGCCCAAATGAAGAATAAAGGTGCAAGAAACATGTATATTTCTGTGATAGAATAGCGTACTATATTTACGATTTATTTTCTTCGCGGGATTAAAATTAAATATTCGATTATGACATTTATTAAATCATGTACCAGGCTCCTGTAAGTACGAGTTGGCACGGCTGCATATAAAGCGCATATTAGCGCAATAACCAAACGAGACACTTCTAATCGAATGAAGCCTTGCTTCTTTAAATTTCCAGGACACACAAGAACACATTTAACACTTACACGCTACACAATTCTTTCTCCAAGGTAAAGCACACGTTGTGTGTATAGAAAATGGCTGAAGTTGACGAAGGGCCTACTATCTGTACTGTTAATTTCAACCTTCTGCATTCTTCCATTTAAATACGAAGTAAACGATTTGTGCACTCGCATTCGGGAGGACGACGGTTCAATCCCGTCTCCGGCCATCCTGATTTAGGTTTTCCGTGATTTCCCTAAATCGTTTCAGGCAAATGCCGGGATGGTTCCTTTGAAAGGGCACGGCCGATTTCCTTCCCAATCCTTCCCTAATCCGAGCCTGCACTCCGTCTCTAATGACCTCGTTGTCGACGGGACGTTAAACACTAACCACCACCACCGATTAGTGCACTGTCCCACTCATACCACAATACTTAAGCTTATCTAGAAGAATTTCATGATTTGAGAGATTACAAAAAATCCCAAAGGGTGATGATCGGTTATTCAGAACATTTAATATTTGATCAGTGAAACAATATATAGCATTTTCTGTTGAGAAGCCTTTTTGAAAACCAAACCGACATTTTGTTAGTACTTCATTTTTACAAATACACCACTGGCCATTAAAATTGCTACACCACGAACATGACGTGCTACAGACGGGAAATTTAACCGGCAGGAAGAAGATGTTGTGATATGCAAATGATTAGCTTTCCAGAGCATTGACACAAGGTTGGCGCCGGTGGCGGCACCTACAACGTGCTGACATGAGGAAAGTTTCCAGACGATTTCTCATACACAAACAGCAGTTGACCGGCGTTGCCTGGTGAAACGTAGTTTTGATGTCTCGTTTAAGGAGGAGAAATGCGTACCATCACGTTTCCGACTTTGATAAAGGTCGGATTGTAGCCTATCGCGATTGCGGTTTATCGTATCGCGACATTGCTGCTCGCGTTGGTCGAGATCCAATGACTGTTAGCAGAATATGGAATCGGTGGGTTCAGGAGGGTAATACGGAACGCCGTGTTGGATTCCAACGGCCTCGTATCAATAGCTGTCGAGATGACAGGCATCTTATCCGCATGGCTGTAACGGATCGTGCAGCCACGTCTCGATCCCTGACTCAACAGATGGGGTCGTTTGCAAGACAACAACTATCTGCACGAACAGTTCGACGACGTTTGCAGCAGCGTGGACTATCAACTCGGAGACCATGGCTGCGGTTACCCTTGACGCTTCATCACAGACAGAAGCGCCTTCGATGGTGTACTGCCGGCCGAAGTGGCCGTGCGGTTAAAGGCGCTGCAGTCTGGAACCGCAAGACCGCTAAGGTCGCAGGTTCGAATCCTGCCTCGGGCATGGATGTTTGTGATGTCCTTAGGTTAGTTAGGTTTAACTAGTTCTAAGTTCTAGGGGACTAATGACCTCAGCAGTTGAGTCCCATAGTGTTCAGAGCCATTTGAACCATTTTTTCGATGGTGTACTCAACGACGAACCTGGGTGCACGAATGGCAAAACGTCATTTTTTCGGATGAATCCAGGTTCTGTTTACAGCATCATGATGGTCGCATCCGTCTTTGGCGACATCGCGGTGAACGCACATTGGAAGCGTGTATTCGTCATCGCCATACTGGCGTATCACCTGGAGTGATGGTATGGGGTGCCATTGGTTACACGTCTCGGTCACCTCTTGTTCGCATTGACGGCACTTTGAACAGTGGACGTTACATTTCAGGTGTGTTACGACCTGTGGCTCTACCCTTCATTCGATCCCTGCGAAACCCTACATTTCAGCAGGATAAAGCACCACCGCATGTTGAAGGTCCTGTACGGGCCTTTCTGGATACAGAAAATGTTCGACTGTTGCCCTGGCCAGCACGTTTTCCAGATCTCTCACCAATTGAAAACGTCTGGTCAATGGTGGCCTAGCAACTGGCTCGTCACAATACGCCAGTCACTACTCTTGATGAACTGTGGTATCGTGTTGAATCTGCATGGGCAGCTGTACCTGTACACGCTATCCAAGCTCTGTTTGACTCAATGCCCAGGCGTATCAAGGCCGTTACTGCGGCCAGAGGTGGTTGTTCTGGGTACTGATTTATCAGGATCTATGCACCCAAATTGCGTGAAAATGTAATCACATGTCAGTTCTAGTATAATATATTTGTCCAATGAATACCCGTTTATCATCTGCATATCTTCTTGGTGTAGCAATTTTAATGGCCAGTAGTGTATATGAAGTTAGTCTTGAATACATTACTTTTTCAAGAATTTTGGATAAAGTTGTCGGAAGTGAGACTGGGTGGTAGTTGTTAGCATCAGACATATCCCCCTTTTTATGCAATTCTTTGGAAAAATGCACTGTTTCGGTTAGCTACTACATATGTGGCTGAGAATCCTACTTATCTGTTGGGAACAGGCTTCTAGTACTCTGTTGGAAATGCCTTCAATTCGATGTGAGGTTTTACTTTTGAGTGAATTTATTATTTTCCTAATTTCAGCAGGAGAGGTCATCTAAATAAAAGTATTAAGCGACCGTGGCTTGTATTTGATTAATGACTGTCAATATACTATAAGACACACATATTGTACTTTTCATACTGTATGTTCTGGAATGTTTTGCTGTGTTATGATATTTTCAGGCTGCTAACTCCCTACAGGCAGAATCTCTGTTAAGAGGTAGTACTTTCAAAACAGCTAAACAAAACCCTACGTTCGAATATCACATACGATTTTTACTACTTACATTAAATAACTGTGCGCTCCGTCCGGGTTCCCAGTTTTCGCGAAGACAGTTTAACAGTCCATTTTTTTCTTTTCTCCGAATCTTCTGGGAAACGAATCATTCTAAATCCACTTCTAGAATGGTTACAACTTTTTATGGCAGTACAACCACCCATAATTTCGTGATAAAGTGCCGTGACGCAAATCCTATAGCATCGCAGAACTTTTACACTTCAGAGCTTTGAAAAACAAAATGGCGGTGCGCCAGCTCGTACTTATAGGAGTCTTACCCTATCCTACGACGCCATGTAATGGCGGTCGGTTGATACCGATGAGAACGCCAGGGCCTGTAGGCAGAGTTTAGCTGCTAGAATAGAATAGAAAGTGATTGAAGATTTATATGAATAATAAATATAGCGAACAATAGTAAATGTTCCGAGCAATAATATAATCGGATAATTTTTTATTTCGTCCGTCTCAGTTGCATTGATATAAAATTCAATTGTAGTAGGTACCGATTTCGGGCTGACACGCCCATTTTCAAACCACACACCTTGCTGTTAACTGTAATTATTCATACAGTATGGTGCGAAAAATGTGAATAATTACGGTTAGTAGCAAGGTGTGTGGTTTGAAAATGGGCGTGTCAGCCCGAAATCGGTAACCACTACAATTGAATTATATGTCAATGCAAATGAGACGGACGAAATAAAAAATTATCCAATTTCCTCAGTGCTTAGTTGCGGACCTACCGTCCTGCGGCAGCATGCCTCGAATAAGCAAGCAGTAATATAACTCGTACTCACACCGTGTTCCGTAGGTATGTTCCTTACAAAAATCCAACTCTTCTGCGAGGACGAAATATTCTGTTTATTTGTTCTGTCGCAACTGCCTGGAACCATAATAACGCGGGGAATCCACTTTAAATATTATTACTCTCACGAAATAAACTCAAGCACATTAGCAACAAGAAGTGAATCAATGTTTGGTATAAATAAGTACTCAAGAAAACTACTTTCTTACCTGATTGAATTTGCTTTCTGATGAAACGTCACATTACATTAATGTCTTGATCCCTGAGAGACAGCTCAACATACTTATCCGTCTGTAAGCACTTATATGTGCTTTTGTGGGAGCAGTCTAATTTTGCGTCCTGCTAGTGCAAAGACTCTGACCAGAAGGAAGACGACTAGAGAAAGCGAGAGAATCTCGACTCGGTAAAACAAGCGCCTTGCAACGGACTCGCATCAGCGACTTAATATTATCTTTGGTTCCCTTGGAGTGCGCTGAAAAATTTACCTTCATTTGTCTTTCAGACACGTAATCTATTCAGCCGCATCAGTACCCGCTCAATTTACTTTCACATCTATAGTTAATTTAAGTATCAAGTCCAATATTCCATAACCACTTAGGCATAGAACAGATTTGTAGTTTGCCAGTCTTTCGTGTTTCAGCGCTGTGCGAGAGCACACACACAGCCGTGTTGTATACCGTACTGCAATGTTACATGTTCCCTTATAAGATCCTCAGGCTGGGCAGAGGCCACTCGCCTTCGAACGAGTTCGAGATTTCTCGATACGCAGCAGAGCTCGATGCAGTATCGAGTACTGCCAGCACAATCAAGTTTTACTCATGCTGCACGAGAGTAGGCCGTCGTGAGAAAGTAAAAAATTTCCACAAGAACACTCTACAACTCTGTCTGAATTCTAAGTTTCGTGAAATACCCGTGACCATGGTAGTATCCCACAAAACAATGCTTTTTAAACAAAGAAATACCAGCCTTTTAAACAAAAAATGTTTAAAGGCAATCATTTTAAAAGTAAAAGATGATACTCTCGAAGGTAACCAAGAGAGCAAGCATAAATACCAGAATAATAACAACCACAGTACAAACTCCTGTTGTACCTGAACTGATTTACAATACTTCCCATACAGTAATTGTAGATGCCGTGTGTAAATATTTATGGTGATTTTTTACGTATATCTAACAGTCAAAGATGAAAGTGTTGTCCTCCAAGAACATTATTCGACTCTGAACCCAATACAGTGTTATGGTTACTAGACACTATTATAATTTACCAAATGAGATGCAAAGTAGCATTTCGATCCCTGTTCACATATTAGAATAACGTGTAACAAGGTTACCAATTTTCAGTCGCACTAAAAGAAGCTGATCAGATGAAACAAGGAAGAAAATTAATTGCGAACCGAATAGCTATAAACGAAATCAACCGTATTAAATTGATTGCAACTGCGATCGCAAGAATAAACAAGTGGCAAGACACATTGTGCAGATAGTAACAATAAATGTCAGTAGATAGCAGGACGAGCTAAAATTCGGAAATTGGATTGTGTCGTGATTGTGGTCATTTACTTATTTATCAGCGACCCGTGTTTACATATAATCTGCGCTCTATACGACACTGCAGTACGCATTTCACTTTTAATTTTGTGATTAAAATCCATAATGTATTAATGACGTTATGAAATGTTATGGAGATAGAACCAACAGAATTCGCTAAATCATGAGGCGATCGAAAGCTCGAGCAGAAACCGAGCTATCCTGAGTTACAGGTCGAGTCGTGTTCGGACACAGCCATAAATATCCCTGTCGTCCAGCACGATGAAAAGAAGCAGCTATAGACAAATGAAAGCGCTGTCTATCAAAGGTCCGAATGCACCAGAGACTACCAGAGAGAAGCGGCTGTAAACAAATAATGGCACTGACTGGTAGGAGGCTCTCTGACCGCACCAGAGATTATTATAGAGATAATTGCTTGGCTGGAGAGGTTCCAGGGTTCCCGGCAGCTGTGGCCTATCCGCTCTCCACTTTCACAGTCCGTTTCCCGAATTTAAGACGCTGATACGCTTGCCACTAAATCTTCACGTCGACTTTATTCCGGGCAGCGAGCGCGATCTAAAGCGAGCGGCGTTTACACGAAAGCGCTCGTAAACCGCTGTTCGCTTGAAGTTAAACTTGGCGACAACCAGAACGTACGGAGAAATATGCACCGTCTTGAGACTGCATGCGCCGGTCCTCCCCTCTGAGTCACGTGATCACATGATTAGCACTCTGCTATGCCGTCGAAATGTGTTGGGATCAATTCTCGTCTTTTTGTACCGCTAAAATTATAACTTAGCTACTAGAAGTGGCGTGTAAGTGTTTTGACTCAACAGTTAGCTATTAAATTGGCCTTAAGTAGGCTACAGAGAAGTAATCAACGTCGTAAGTCGGTTCACAAGGCTGCAATTTCTCAGCAGAAGGCCATTGGAGATGTATCGTTCCTTACATAAAAACATCCACTTTGATCAGCCTCTGATAATTAATCGGTACAGTCCACACCCATCCACAATATGGAAACCGTTTTCCGGCATATACAATAACTTCTGAATCCATATACTCAACCACTCACACACCATGTTACCACAGGTCCTATAACGAAGAAGAATAAACTGGTATCTGTTACACTCCGAAACCATCTGACAGAGTATGGTGGAGGGTACTTCTGGTATCAATATAACTTCCCCATTTCCCGTTCCATTCACGGATGGTGCGTGAGAATAACCACTAAGCCTCCCCATGAACTCGAATTCCTCTCATTTTCCTGTTGTGCCATTTCGGGAGACTTGAGCGAGAGGATAAAATATGTCTCTTCTTTAAGACACACACACTCAGAATTTTTGATGTACAGCCCCTCTCTTATAGCCTCTGCTGACTGAGTTTATGAGCAGTCCCTTGACGTTGTCGCCTTTACTGCACGAAACCACAACGAAACGCTCTACTCTTCTATGGAGCCGGCCGCTGTCGCCGAGCGGTTCTAGGCGCTTCAGTCAGGAACCGAGCTGCTGCTACGGTCGCAGGTTCGAATCCTGCCTCGGGCATGGATGTGTGTGATGTCCTTGTCCACTTCTACTGTTAGAATAATTCTTTGTAATGAACCTTGGATAGTCCTTTATGATGTGAACGACCAAGATTTTCATGAGTTTCCGTCTATGGCAATACACTGTACTTCTTCCAGTTCGGAGAGTCCTTTTGTGAAACTTTTCTGTGTTCATTAGCTCGATTTTCGGGCAGCAGTGTACGGGCTCAGATTATCTAGTGGTTACGCGAGACAGTCCTAGCCAGACTAATTGGGTTATGTAACAAGTTTCAGCTAGTAAAAGCGAATACCCTGTTCAAGAATCACAAGAGGAGGAGGTATACTTGGAAAAGGCCGGGAGATACGGGAAGATTTCAGTTAGATTACATCATGGTCAGACAGAGATTCCGAAATCAGATACTGGACTGTAAGGCGTACCCAGGAGCAGATATAGACTCAGATCACAATATAGTAGTGATGAAGAGTAGGCTGAAGTTCAAGACATTAGTCAGGAAGAATCAATACGCAAAGAAGTGGGATACGGAAGTACTAAGGAATGACGAGATACGTTTGAAGTTCTCTAACGCTATAGATACAGCAATAAGGAATAGCGCAGTAGGCAGTACAGTTGAAGAGGAATGGACATCTCTAAAAAGGGCCATCACAGGAGTTGGGAAGGAAAACATAGGTACAAAGAAGGTAGCTGCGAAGAAACCATGGGTAACAGAAGAAATACTTCAGTTGATTGATGAAAGGAGGAAGTACAAACATGTTCCGGGAAAATCAGGAATACAGAAATACAAGTCGCTGAGGAATGAAATAAATAGGAAGTGCAGGGAAGCTAAGACGAAATGGCTGCAGGAAAAATGTGAAGACATCGAAAAAGATATGATTGTCGGAAGGACAGACTCAGCATACAGGAAAGTCAAAACAACCTTTGGTGACATTAAAAGCAACGGTGGTAACATTAAGAATGCAACGGGAATTCTACTGTTAAATGCAGAGGAGAGAGCAGATAGGTGGAAAGAATACATTGAAAGCCTCTATGAGGGTGAAGATTTGTCTGATGTGATAGAAGAAGAAACAGCAGTCGATTTAGAATATATAGGGGATCCAATATTAGAATCGGAATTTAAAAGAGCTTTGGAGGACTTACGGTCAAATAAGGCAGAAGGGATAGATAACATTCCATCAGAATTTCTAAAATCATTGGGGGAAGTGGCAACAAAACGACTATTCCTGTTGGTGTGTAGAATATATGAGTCTGGCGACATACCATCTGACTTTCGGAAAAGCATCATCCACACAATTCCGAAGACGGCAAGAGCTGACAAGTGCGAGAATTATCGCACAATCAGCTTAACAGCTCATGCATCGAAGCTGCTCACAAGAACAATATACAGAAGAATGGAAAAGAAAATTTAGAATGCACTAGGTGACGATCAGTGTGGCTTTAGGAAAAGTAAAGGGACGAGAGAGGCAATTCTGACGTTACGGCTAGTAATGGAAGCAAGGCTAAAGAAAAATCAAGACACTTTCATAGGATTTGTCGACCTGGAAAAAGCGTTCGACAATATAAAATGGTTCAAGCTGTTCGAGATTCTGAAAAAGTAGGGGTAAGCTATAGGGAGAGACGGGTCATATACAGTATGTACAACAACCAAGAGGGAATAATAAGAGTGGACGATCAAGAACAAAGTGCTCGTATTAAGAAGGGTGTAAGACAAGGCTGTACCCTTTCGCCCCTACTCTTCAATCTGTACATCGAGGAAGCAATGATGGAAATAAAAGAAAGGTTCAGGAGTGGAATTAAAATACAAGGTGAAAAGATATCAGTGATACGATTCGCTGATGACATTGCTATCCTGAGTGAAAGTGAAGAAGAATTAAATGATCTGCTGAACAGAATGAACAGTCTAATGAGTACACAGTATGGTTTGAGAGTAAATCGGAGAAAGACGAAAGTAATGAGAAGTAGTAGAAATGAGAACAGCGAGAAACTTAACATCAGGATTGATGGTCACGAAGTCAAAGAAGTTAAGGAATTCTGCTACCTAGGCAGTAAAATAACCAATGACGGACGGAGCAAGGAGGACGTCAAAAGCAGACTCGCTATGGCAAAAAAGGCATTTCTGGCCAAGAGAAGTCTACTAATATCAAATACCGGCCTTAATTTGAGGAAGAAATTTCTGAGGATGTGCGTCTGGAGTACAGCATTGTATGGTAGTGAAACATGGACTGTGGGAAAACCGGAACAGAAGAGAATCGAAGCATTTGAGATGTGGTTCTATAGAGGAATGTTGAAAATTAGGTTGACTGATAAGGTAAGGAATGAGGAGGTTATATGCAGAATCGGAGAGGAAAGGAATATGTGGAAAAAACTGATAAGGAGAAGGGACAGGATGATAGGACATCTGCTAAGACATGAGGGAATGACTTGCATGGTACTAGAGGGAGCTGTAGAGGGCAAAAACTGTAGAGGAAGACAGAGATTGGAATACGTCAAGCAAATAATTGAGGACGTAGGTTGCAAGTGCTACTCTGAGATGAAGAGGTTAGCACAGGAAAGGAATTCGTGGCGGGCCGCATCAAACCAGTCAGTAGACTGTTGACCAAAAAAAAAAAAAAAAAAAAAAATCCTGAAGCAACTGATAGAACATAGGGCCATAAAAAACAAAAAGACAGTAATAACCTTCGTGGACTTCACAAAGTCATATGACTCCATCGACAGACAGACTCTTGTTAGGATCCTGAAGAACAGAGGACTTCAGGGAACTTCACAAGAACTCATAAAAGAAATTCTGACAGACACAAAAGCAAGGGTGAGATTCAGAGGAGCACTGTCAGAAGAATTTGAGATCAAGACTGGTGTTAAACAGGGAGATGAATTGTCACCATTGTTGTTCAATATAGCACTGGACGAAGTGATCAGGCAGTGGAGAACAATAAACGAGGAAATGGGGATACCAAAGACCCATGTGTGGGACAAAAAGGACAACAGGGCTCAAGTGGACTGCCTAGCCTTTGCAGATGACATAGTAACAGTAAGTGAGACGGAAGGAGACACAAAGACACAACTCGACAACTTAAGTAACGTAGCCAGAAAGGTGGGACTGAAGATAGCCTATAACAAGATAAAGACATTAAACGCCACTGCAGACTGGGAAACACCGGAAGGCACTGTGCAAATGGTGGACAAATTTAAATACCTGGGAGAATTTATAACAGGAAGCAACAGGAGCAAGGAGAGAATAACAGAGAGGATAAAGAAGATGAGGTCAGCCTTCTGCATGACGAGAGAGATATACAATAAAAAGAATATATCCACAGAGGCAAAGATAAGCCACTACAAGGCAACAGTGACGAATGCAGTATTATATGCTGCTGAGACGATGATACTAGGAAGAAATGGGGCAGAACAACTAGAGAAAGAAGAGAGAAAAATACTGAGAAAAATACTAGGTCCCAAAAGAGCTGGAGAGAGTTGGATGCGAAGACCTAGGGAAGAACTGTACCAGGACCTGAGAACAATATCCGGGGAAATCAGAGTCAAAAGGTCAAGGTTTGCTGCGCATGTAGTTAGGATGAGTATGGACAGAATGACGAAGAGAGTGTGAGAAACAACAGGGAGGACAAGGGGAAAGACAGGAACCAAGTGGGTTGTTGAACTTCGGAAGGACTAGTTGGAATTGGGGATCAAGGTCGAAGGAAATGAAAATTGCAGGAACAAATATACACCGACATATATGCCGGAGAACAATGACAGAGAAGAATACCGGAAAAGATTAGAATGTCACCAGTGGAGCCGCCAGGAGAAACGGAAACTGAAGATATCGGAAGAAGAGCGGGAGAGAAGAAGAAGAGAAAGAATGAAGAGTTGCTGGGAGAAGAAGAGGAAAATGCAGTCCACGAAGGGGCTACCCGTGGTCCTACAGACGCCGTAACGCAAGAAGAAGAACAAGAAGAAGACTTCCGGCTGTGAGCATTCCCTATTGAAGAGTAGGTACAGATGGCGTCCTGATAGCTGTGCCACTACGCTATGTGTTGACGGACGACGCTGAAACCATTATAAATACACTGCTATCCCCCAGGTGGCATATGCCGTCATCAGATCAAGATCGACCTCGTCTTTCCTACTGCACAATTTTTTCCGGCAATGTTTGTTACGAGCGAACCCGTAACTGCTGACAGTGAGTGCAATAACCGCCCGTTATGGCATCGGTAGGCCGACCAGGAGGTGGCGGTGACGAGGCGTCTGGCCGGTGGGTATAAATATCCATTGGTGAGGCCGGTTGGACGGTGGCCCACTGGCCGGGAGGGCATCCGGCCGAGTGGCGGCGATCCGGCAATATTTCTGACGCTGAATTCACATGCCTCCCGGGACCATAAAGACCGCGCGCCCACGCTGGGGAACCGGCGGGCTACTAATAGCCATCCTGCAGCCGCCGCAACACTTTCGCTGGGAGAGTTTTCAAGCGCTAGGAGACATTGCTCATTCTTATTCGAAGTTCCAAGTTCATTTTACTGCGCTTCGTCGGAGGACAGCTGCACCCAGGAATTATAGCTAAAAATCATATGCAGCGACCGTCCAAAACTGTTCCAATCCAAAATATGTCGGAAACCATTTTGTCGAAAGAAGCTAATTTCGAAGAATACATAAAAATACAGAAAGTGTAGCCGAGACATCTATCCCTTAAATACTACACTACTGGTCATTAAAATTGCTACACCAAGAAGAAATGCATTTTCAAGAAGGGTCATAAATCAGATGCGAATAATTATAGGCCTATTTCACTTACGTCAATCTGTTGTAGAATAATGGAACATGTTTTGTGTTCTCGTATTATGACGTTCTTAGATAATACAAATCTCCTTCATCATAACCAACATGGATTCCGCAAACAGAGATCATGTGAAACCCAGCTCGCCCTATTTGCCCAAGAAATTCACAGTGCCGTAGACACTGGCGAGCAGATTGATGCCGTATTCCTGGACTTCAGGAAGGCATTTGATACGGTTCCGCACTTACGTTTAGTGAAAAAAATACGTGCTTACGGAATATCGGACCAGGTTTGTGATTGGATTCAGGATTTCCTAGAAGAAAGAACACAACATGTCATTCTTAACGGTTCAAAATCTGCAGATGTAGAGGTAATTTCGGGAGTACCGCAAGGAAGCGTGATAGGACCTTTATTGTTTACAATATACATAAATGACTTAGTTGACAACATCGGTAGCTCCGTGAGGCTATTTGCAGATGACACGGTTGTCTACAAGAAAATAGCAACATCAGAAGACTCGTACGTACTCCAGGAAGACCTGCAGAGGATTAATGAATGGTGCGACAGCTGGCAGCTTTCCCTAAATGTAGATAAATGTAATATAATGCGCATACATAGGGGCAGAAATCCATTCCAGTACGATTATGCCATAGGTGGTAAATCATTGGAAGCGGTAACGACCGTAAAATACTTAGGAGTTACTATCCGGAGCGATCTGAAGTGGAATGATCACATAAAACAAATAGTGGGAAAAGCAGGCGCCAGGTTGAGATTCATAGGAAGAATTCTAAGAAAATGTGACTCATCGACGAAAGAAGTAGCTTACAAAACGCTTGTTCGTCCGATTCTTGAGTATTGCTCATCAGTATGGGACCCTTACCAGGTTGGATTAATAGAAGAGATAGACATGATCAGCGAAAAGCAGCGCGATTCGTCATGGGGACATTTAGTCAGCGCGAGAGCGTTACGGAGATGCTGAACAAGCTCCAGTGGCAGACACTTCAAGAAAGGCGTTACGCAATACGGAGAGGTTTATTATCGAAATCACGAGAGAGCACATTCCGGGAAGAGATGGGCAACATATTACTACCGCCCACATATATCTCGCGTAATGATCACAACGAAAAGATCCGAGAAATTAGAGCAAATACGGAGACTTACAAGCAGTCGTTCTTCCCACGCACAATTCGTGAATGGAACAGGGAAGGGGGGATCAGATAGTGGTACAATAAGTACCCTCCGCCACACACCGTAAGGTGGCTCGCGGAGTATAGATGTAGATGATAAACGGGTATTCATTGGACAGATACATTATACTACAACTGACATGTGATTACATTTTCACTCAATTTGGGTGCACAGATCCTGAGAAATCAGTACCCAGAACAACCACCTCTGGTCGTAATAACGGCCTTGATACGCCTGGGCATTGAGTCAAACAGAGTTTGGATGGCGTGTACAGGTACAGCTGCCCATGCAGCTTCAACACGATACCACAGTTCATCAAGAGTAGTGACTGGCGTATTGTGACGAGCCAGTTGCTCGGCCACCATTGACCAGACGTTTTCAATTGGTGAGAGATCTGGAGAATGTGCTGGCCAGGGCAGCAGTCGAACATTTTCTGTATCCAAGAAGACCCGTACAGGACCTTCAACATGCGGTCGTGCATTATCCTGCTGAAATGTAGGGTTTCGCAGGGATCGAATGAAGGATAGAGCCACGGATCGTAACACATCTGAAATGTAACGCCCACTGTTCACAAGTGCCGTCAATGCGAACAAGAGGTGACCGAGACGTGTATCCAATGGCACCCCATACCATCACGCCGGGTAATACGCCAGTATGGCGATGACGAATACACGCTTCCAATGTGCGTTCACCGCGATGTCGCCAAACACGGATGCGACCATCACGATGCTGTAAACAGAACCTGGATTCATCCGAAAAAATGACGTTTTGCCATTCGTGCACCCAGGTTCGTCGTCGAGTACACCATCGCAGGCGCTCCTGTCTGTGATGCAGCGTAAAGGGCGACCGCAGCCAATGGTCTCCGAGCTGATAGTCCATGCTGCTGCAAACCTCGTCGAACTGTTCGTGCAGATAGTTGTTGTCTTGCAAACGTCCCCATCTGTTGACTCAGGGATCGAGACGTGGCTGCACGATCCGTTACAGCCATGCGAATAAGATACCTGTCATCTCGACTGCTAGTGATACGAGGCTGTTGGGATCCAGCACGGCGTTCCGTATTACCCTCCTGAACCGAGCGATTCCATATTCTGCTAACAGTCATTGGGTCTCGTCCAACGCGAGCGGCAATGTTGTGATACGATAAACCGCAATCGCGACAGGCTACAATCCGACCTTTATCAAAGTCGGAAACGTGATGGTACGCATTTCTCCTCCTTACACGAGGCATCACAACAACGTTTCACCAGGCAACGCCGGTCAACTGTTGTTTGTGTATGAGAAATCGGTTGGAAGCTTTCCTGATGTCAGCACGTTGTAGGTGTCGCCACCGGCGCCATCCTTGTATGAATGCCCTGAAAAGCAAATCACTTGCATATCACAGCATCTTCTTCCTGACGGTTAAATTTCGCGTCTGTAGCACGTCATCTTCGTGGTGTAGCATTTTTAATGGCCAGTAGTGTACATTCTCTTCTCCAACGTATATCCGGCGAAAAGAGCACGAAGGTAAAGTTAGAGACATTAGACGTCATATGAAGGCTTCCAACAATAGTTTTTCCCAAGTACGATTCGCGAATAGAATAGGAAAAGTGGAGGGGGTGGGGAGTGTCAGTGGTTCACATCCTTCAGCACACATCACAAGATAGCTTGCGAGGGATACATGTGGATGTTGCAAGTCTGACACTCCTTTTGAAACTGTACCTGAAGAGCTGTGGTACTGCTAACCACAGCTACTCAAAGCTCCTAGGAAGCTAGGGATCTTTGCTGATGCACAAACTTGTGTTTGGTACATAATTGCATTTTCAACTAAAGAACAAATTTCATTATCAGAATAACAATATAAAATTTTAATTCAGACATTTGTCCTCTTAAGAAAATATACAACTGGCTTTCACAAATGGCAGAAGTTTCTACTTAAAATTCTAATTTATTTACACTCTTTAAGTTAATGAATTTAATAAATGTAAAAGAAAACAAATTCAGAATCTTAAAAACTTTTATTATGAGTTGCTAGCTGCATCAACAAATGAAAAGGTCAGCTCTTAAAAAACGACTGGATGAAGTTGTCTTGTAAATATATTCATGGGAAAGGTTAACAACGCCAACTGAAATATCAGCAATATTAGAATGTTTAAGCGAATTGCTTGGTTGGCCAATGCTGCGTAAGGACCCCCAGTGAGATTGCTGTCAAGTAGGACGTCAGCACCACAGCCGGGTCCGCGCGGCAAGGCAAACTGACAACCGGCCAGACCAGAAAGAGCGCTTCCGAAATCTATAAAAAACTAAAACTCAAGTTAGAATACACAATGACAGACCAAATACAAACAAGGGAATACTACATTAGTACAGGACCCAAAGAGGGCGTGACTGTAGGACCGGCAGGCTCAAGTGACAATATCTGATCCTACCGAAGGTCTTTGAAAGCTTATCAGTGGTCACAATGAAACTGACTTAACAAAAGCTCTGCCCTTCATATCAAATAAAGCCTAAACCCAAAACTGGGCAAAGAGCACACTAATTAACATACTACATCAAAATAACAGTACAAGAAACCTTTAAAAGAAGCAGTAAAACTCGTATTAGACTCCGCTCCACGGAAACACCACTTCGAAGCCTTAGACTTCCTAAGTTCCGTACAAAAGTCACCATAAGTTTCACAAATCTTCACAGGTTAACACAAGAATACGAATCATATGTAACTTAATGCCTCCAGTTACGCGATGAGAACATGTCCAGCATGAGATGACGGTCCCGCCACCGTTTCGCACGCAAACGCGCCGACTAACCAGCGCCTTCCACCCGGCGCGGGACAAAACGGCGAGGACGGCGAGCCCCAGGCACAGCGGATGGAGACGATGGCCTGCCTTCGAAGCACGTTGCCTCGTTGAACGCCGACCGGAGAGAGAGCAGTCGGCCACACGCCAAGCCGGAAGACCGAAGGCGGAACAGTCGGAGATACGAGACCAGACGAGTGTCGATATCAGCGACGCAAGTGGACCACAGCTAGCGCCAGCCGCCACGGCTCAGCTGAGTTTTCATACAAGGTTACGAACCTGGTTTCCGTCCTGAAATACGCCCCCAAACACCGAACATGATATATTAATAATGCAATCTGCCTTCAAAGTTGCGGTACTGGTTTTAAAGTTTCGGAGATGGCAAAGCTTAGGAAAAGCGCGACTAACGGGTGGGGTGGTGGTGGGCGGCGAACCATTCGGAAGTAAACACTGAGTTTTTTTAAATGTAACATTTTCACCTCACGCTACACTGCTTACCGGATCGAACTGTATAGGACAAATGTACACTCCTGGAAATTGAAATAAGAACACCGTGAATTCATTGTCCCAGGAAGGGGAAACTTTATTGACACATTCCTGGGGTCAGATACATCACATGATCACACTGACAGAACCACAGGCACATAGACACAGGCAACAGAGCATGCACAATGTCGGCACTAGTACAGTGTATATCCACCTTTCGCAGCAATGCAGGCTGCTATTCTCCCATGGAGACGATCGTAGAGATGCTGGATGTAGTCCTGTGGAACGGCTTGCCATGCCATTTCCACCTGGCGCCTCAGTTGGACCAGCGTTCGTGCTGGACGTGCAGACCGCGTGAGACGACGCTTCATCCAGTCCCAAACATGCTCAATGGGGGACAGATCCGGAGATCTTGCTGGCCAGGGTAGTTGACTTACACCTTCTAGAGCACGTTGGGTGGCACGGGATACATGCGGACGTGCATTGTCCTGTTGGAACAGCAAGTTCCCTTGCCGGTCTAGGAATGGTAGAACGATGGGTTCGATGACGGTTTGGATGTACCGTGCACTATTTAGTGTCCCCTCGACGATCACCAGTGGTGTACGGCCAGTGTAGGAGATCGCTCCCCACACCATGATGCCGGGTGTTGGCCCTGTGTGCCTCGGTCGTATGCAGTCCTGATTGTGGCGCTCACCTGCACGGCGCCAAACACGCATACGACCATCATTGGCACCAAGGCAGAAGCGACTCTCATCGCTGAAGACGACACGTCTCCATTCGTCCCTCCATTCACGTCTGTCGCGACACCACTGGAGGCGGGCTGCACGCTGTTGGGGCGTGAGCGGAAGACGGCCTAACGGTGTGCGGGACCGTAGCCCAGCTTCATGGAGACGGTTGCGAATGGTCCTCGCCGATACCCCAGGAGCAACAGTGTCCCTAATTTGCTGGGAAGTGGCGGTACGGTCCCCTACGGCACTGCGTAGGATCCTACGGTCTTGGCGTGCGTCCGTGCGTCGCTGCGGTCCGGTCCCAGGTCGACGGGCACGTGCACCTTCCGCCGACCACTGGCGACAACATCGATGTACTGTGGAGACCTCACGCCCCACGTGTTGAGCAATTCGGCGGTACGTCCACCCGGCCTCCCGCATGCCCACTATACGCCCTCGCTCAAAGTCCGTCAACTGCACATACGGTTCACGTCCACGCTGTCGCGGCATGCTACCAGTGTTAAAGACTGCGATGGAGCTCCGTATGCCACGGCAAACTGGCTGACACTGACGGCGGCGGTGCACAAATGCTGCGCAGCTAGCGCCATTCGACGGCCAACACCGCGGTTCCTGGTGTGTCCGCTGTGCCGTGCGTGTGATCATTGCTTGTACAGCCCTCTCGCAGTGTCCGGAGCAAGTATGGTGGGTCTGACACACCGGTGTCAATGTGTTCTTTTTTCCATTTCCAGGAGTGTATTTGTCATATGTTCCCTACAATACCTTACAATCT
This sequence comes from Schistocerca nitens, assembly GCF_023898315.1. Lineage (NCBI taxonomy): Eukaryota > Metazoa > Arthropoda > Insecta > Orthoptera > Acrididae > Schistocerca > Schistocerca nitens. The sequence continues at coordinate 282,516,884 of NC_064620.1, forward strand.
GAAAATAAAGTGTTTGTATGGTGGAAGCAGTAATTCACGATGACACCATTTATGCCGCCATATAACCCAGAGAACTGTCCTACCGACCCCTTTCCTGGATTAATGGAACGTTCTTATGCAAGATAAATGCAAGCGCTGTAAGAATGGATAGCGTAGCTCCTGAGCAGATTGCAATATAAACAGATATAAATATTAAAACTTAGAGGTAAGGCACACGTGGTGAAATTTTGTGGACAAAGAAAAGTTGCAATTAGAGAAGCCCAAACGTGTGAAACATTCAGTACAAGGCGTGTTCAAATCTGATATACTAAATTGACCGTTATCGAGAAACATCGAATTAGAACGTTTAATATACCGTCTTAAACATCATGGCACAAAAGTACACAAAAATAAATGTACACACTATTTGCGAATAAGTGGATCTGTCTCCAAGTCACTTGAATTTATAGGTACTTAACTCACCAATGGATACCTATCACCATATATTCTGATGAGACCAGGACCGAGCAGAAAGGTACAACATTTACCCTAGCAAGTCATAACGCAAAATCAACGCGAAAAGGACACGATATTACACTCCCTCGGTTTCCAGTCGTTTGAATACAACCATAATGCTCTCAGCTTACTGCAGTTTCGCCATTATGGAGAGAGACGCCAGTCGAAAGCACCATTATCAAATACACAAGACAGGAGTCTGAACCACTTCTGCTGCGCGGGATTAGCCAAGCGGTCTCAGGCGCTGCAGTCATGGACTGTGCGGCTCATCACGGCGGAGGTTCGAGTCCTCCCTCGGGCATGGGTGTGTGTGTTTGTCCTTAGGATAATGTAGGTTAAGTAGTGTGTAAGCTTAGGGACTGATGACCCTAGCAGTTAAGTCCCATAAGATTTCACACACATTTCAACATTTTTTGAACCACTTCTACCCCGACGCACTGTCCAGGAGAGACAGACAATACCTTGTGCTGAAAACTGAATGAGGCGACCAATCGAAAAATATACGCCCAATATTCTGATTGGCTGTCACAAGTCAAAGCCCCTACAAGAGATCCCTGTCCTCTCCTATTTGAAAAATGTGCCGCATCCTAAAGACACCTAACAGCAGTTGACTGGTCGTCTGCGAGTCGGCAGGTGACTTACGAATTGTGCGTGGGTGTGCGATTTATCGAAGGGGCTCGTGGCAAAACGGTCGCATTTCAATGTAGATAACAACCTACGCCTCAGACGTGGATTAGCGAACATCTTATTACACCGATGTACATGCAGAGGCTACAGCATTACATGCGATGGTGTAATGTAATACTTAGTATTTCTAAGACGAAATGACGGGAGATATAACACTAAAGTGAAGTCATGGACTCTGCGGCTGGTCCCGGCGGAGGTTCGAGTCCTCCCTCGGTCATGGGTGTGTGTGTTTGTCCTTAGGATAATTTAGGTTAAGTAATGTGTAAGCTTAGGGACTGATAACCTTAGCAGTTAAGTCCCATAAGATTTCATACACATTTTTTAACTAAAGTGAATCTGATTAGCCCGCATCTCGTGGTCGTGCGGTAGCGTTCTCGCTTCCCACGCCCGGGTTCCCGGGTTCGATTCCCGGCGGGGTCAGGGATTTTCTCTGCCTCGTGATGGCTGGGTGTTGTGTGATGTCCTTAGGTTAGTTACGTTTAAGTAGTTCTAAGTTCTAGGGGACTGATGACCATAGCTGTTAAGTCCCATAGTGCTCAGAGCCATTTTTTTGAATCTGATTGCTCCCGATCAGGTGTGTTAATCAAGCCGTAAAAATAAAATTCTACGTCCACATCAACATACATACTGCGTAAACCACCATAAGTGCAAGGCAGAGAGTACCACTACAAGGCTTTCCTGTTGCACTCGCAAATACGCGAGGGAAAACGACTGTCTGTAGGCCTCCGTACAAGGTCTAATTTCTCTTTACTCTCTGGTCCTTACGCCAAATGGACGTTGGTGGCCGTAGAATCGTTTTGCAGTCTGCTTCAGGTGCCAGCTTCCTAAATTTTCTCAGCAAGTTTTCGCTAAAAGAACGTCACCTTCCCTCCAGGGATCCCCACTTGAGTTCAAGAAGCATCTCTCTAATACTGGCACGCTGATTTAACCTGCCGGTAACTGGTATAGAGGCACGAATCTGCATTGCTTCGATGTCTTCCTTTAATCCAACCTGGTGTGGATCCCAAACTCGCAAGCAGTACTCAAGAATTGGTCGCACTAGTGTTGTATATATGGTCTCCTTTATGTAAGAGCTACGCTTTTCTAAAATTCTCTCAATGAACGGAAATAGTCCATTCGCCTTCCCTACTATCGTTCTCATGTGTTGTTCCATTTCATATTGCCTTGCAACGTTACGCCTAGATATTTAACGGATCTGACCATGTCAAACACCAGCAGCAGAATGTTGAATTCGAGTATTACAGGATTGTTTTGCTACTCATTTCCATTAGCTTATATTTTTCTAAATTCAGAACAATGCAAGAAATCCCCCCCCCCCCAATCGTACTGAACCTCCAGAAATGTGTCATTTTAGCCAGTGAGTCCTTAGGTGGTGGTACAGTATAGGCGCTACAGGATAACTGGCCACGCTTTCCCAACCCGGTTTTGCGATAATTAAGCCAGTCCGTCTATGAACTGACTTAGTGAGCCGCCGAGTAGAAATTTTCCTGCTGCTATGTGGAGATGCTCTCGTAGTTTTATGCCCCCTTGCAAAGCCGTAGCAGAGCCGTCGGATTCTGAAACTGCAATACTACATTCAATGTTCTACGTAATGAAGTAGGGAGAAAATTTTTGAGGGGCAAAAAATTTTACATGGGATTCCATTATGGTGCGTTTATTTAAGAAACACTGTAAAATGGATCTGTTCAACAGATTGTAAGCTAACTATCAACGGTACGAGAGCATGGTCTACTTACTACATGACTAGATCAAAAAGCATCCTATCGCCGACTGCCGGCTATGGTGCACAGTGTGTAACTTGAGTGTACGATCGGCATAGTTCGTAAAAGATCGTACATCTTCGGTTATGCCAAAGTTTTTCATTCGTTTATTAGTATCAAAGTTTCCTGCAATTGTAAAATTACAGAAAAATAGTATTTATGACTCGTAGACTCCTCTTAATGCGTGAGTTGCGAAAGGCAACTTTTGTTAGCAAAAATTTATTAATAACAATTTCTTGATTTGCGCCAGAAAAAATATACTTTCCCTACGTATCTCTTTGCTGAGGTCACGAGCGATTTCTGTATCGGCTTCATATCCCACTGCCTCTGAAAGCGCCAGATGGTCAACCGCCTGTGCTAGTCAGCGTGGGAACCTACTGCTCGCTCCTTACTCCTTATGTACTCCAGTGTCATGCATCTGAAATAGCAAAAGTGTAAATAAAGTAAAATTCGCTCTTATCTGCAAATAAGAAGTACCTTACAAAAAGCGTCCATTGATTACTGTGTCTAGGTATTTTGTCTAATTCATCTTGTATCATCTGACAGTCACTCGACGACGACACTCTCGCATACACCGTAGAGCCTTAGCAAACAGTTTCGGATTGCTGCCCACCCTGTCTGTTGTTCATCTGTGTGTATAGAGAATAGCAGCGACTTATCAAACTTCAGTGGGGTACTCCTGGCGATATCTTTGTCATGACCACTCGCCATCGAGGATTTCTGTTACTTAAGAATCATTCCAGCCGCTCACATACCTGGAAGCGTAATCTGTAGGCTCATACTTTCGTTTACATTCTGCAGTCTAGATTAATTTCTTGTATATAGGTCCACAGCTTTTACGAATTGTAACTGACATCATATTCGCTTTTAGCTGTTGCTATTTTTATTTCACTATTGTAATATCGACACTTGTGCCATTTCTAAGCATAAGATTCGATGTTATATTCTGTCACGGGTATAAGTTAACAATGACGTTGTTGTAGGACTGTGTTACTCTTGATAGTAATGTTGTGACTGTTTGTTATTAATAACATTAGTAGATTTCTTATTGACTTGCAGGTCGAAATCAGTCAACGTTGCCCGTTTACCGTATCAGCAAATAGACTGTTCACATCCGTACAAGCGATAATTTAACTATCGCCGCCAGAAAGGCGCGATATCCGGCGCTGGCCGTGCTAAAACCTCGCCAGCTGTTGACGCAACTCTCACCGCTTGCCAGGGCTCAAGGCTATTTGCTTGGAGCACGTGCACTTTCAACTGGGGGCTCCCATCAACATCCCAAGCACGTGCACTTTCAACTGGGGGCTCGCATCAACATCAAACGTCATCGGCTCCAGATGATGACCTGTTGCTTCGTGGAAATATTATCACGTTTCATGGACACTATCGAGAGCCTTATAAAGTAGAAATCTCTGAGAATAAACAGTCACGTAGCTATTGTTTACGTTTGGCGCTGAGACTGAAACTTGAGTATTGTACGTACCTACGTCTACACCGTCACTCTGTAATTCAGATTTAAGCGACTGAAAGTGGTTTTCAAGCTATTTCTCTACTGTTCCATTCTCGAACTGCACTCGGAAGAAGCGAACACTTAAATCTTTATATGCGGCTCTGATTTATTTTATTACAATAATCATTTCTCCCTATGTAGGTAGGCGCCAATGATACGTTTTCGCATTCGGGCGAGAAATTTTGTCATTGGAATTTCGTGAAAAGATCCTGCCGCAACGAAAAAAGGCCCTTGTTTTAATGATTGCTTCCCAAACTCGCGTGTCATATCCGTGACACTCTCTCCCCTACTTCGCAATAGTACAAAACGTGCTGCCCTTCTTTGATCTTTTTCGATGTTCTACTTCAATCCCATATGATGCGGATTCCACACCGCGCAGCAGTACTCCAGAAGAGCATAGACAAGCTTGGTATAGGCAGTCTCTTTAATAGACATGTTGTATTTTCTAAATATTCTGCCAATAAATCTCAGTCTTTGGTTTGTTTTCGCCACTACATTATCCAGATGACTATTCCAATTTAAGTTATTCGTAATTGTAATCCCAAAGCAGTTAGTTGTATTCACTCCCTTGAGATTTATATGATTTATCGTATAACCGATATTTAGCGGATTCCGTTTAGTGCTCACGTGACTGACATCACACTTTTCATATTTTTTTATTTTTTTTATAGTCAGTTGCTACTTTTCGTCCTGTTTTGACAATTGATTTTCTTAGTAACAATAATGGTGGTGAATTGTTGCTGCTACATATGCAAATAGAAATTCTTCAAAGGAGTAAATTTTACTTGTCATAGGTGAGCGCAACAAAAGTCTAATTATACTTTTCTTACTAGTAAGAGACGCTTTATGTATTGATTAATATCGAGACCCATTGTAATGGAGGCACAGCTCGCAGAGCTAACGTGTGTAACTGTGTGGCCTTTTATTTATAAGTGATAAAACAATTTGGTGTCGTGAGAGTACGCCGCCAGTCAATGCGTTAAATGTTTACTCATCACGAGCAGATGCGATTTATGTATGACAAGTTTTTATGTATGTCCACCCATTTGACTGGAGGTGTGGGAGACTACGGCCATTCACTACTGTAAGAAAATGAAACACCTACAGGCGTCCTTGTGATGTCATTTATTGTGTAGGTACCAGTTTCGGCACTACAGTACACCATCTTATGGCCTTAGTTGATGCTGAACGGAGTTATCACGACATCATGACATCATAAGGAAAGCTGTAGGTGTTTTATTTTCTTTCAATAATATATGACAGCCTGAATCTGTATCTCTTTATTACAAAGTTTCAGACGATTATATTTATTTCAAATCAACCATTATAGAACGCCACTGCAGCATAATTAAAACAGAGACTCATAAATGTGATGAAGTCCACACGAGATCTAAGAAATAACAGATGTTATGTCTTTTTATCCTAGAGCAAAGAATTTATAGAAACATCTGAGCTGTGATATTCCTCGCAGACAAATCAGGTGGCCTTGCGTTTCTCTCTTCAAAGCTTTAAGCAAAGTTCTTTAGTCATAGAGTGCAAATTGTTAAAATGTTTATGAATCACGTGTACCAAATCCACGATACTTTCAAACTGTATCTGTCTGTACTAGCTATTTAGTCTCATCCAAAAATCTGGAAGCGCTCAAGGGCAAAACTTACCACCACCGTAGTCGTCTGAATCCTTGAGTCAATGTATGTAGGCGTCGAAAATATTGTTCTGCGCATCTGAATTCGCACTATGTATACAACTATATTACCAAACAACTAACTTGGAGCACCATGCCAATTGCAGGTTGCCTGTTTAACGGCTTACAGGGCCGAAAAAAATTAGATTTTCAATTTTTCATATAACTTCGACCCAAACTAAAAACATAAAATGCTATCATAATCGCTATCTTTAAAATTAATGTCCTGACTGACTGACTGCTCTTCATCGCCAAGCCCAAACCGCTAAGGACAAAAACTTGAAATCTGGAGCACAGATGTTATACTGCGGGCATCATTTAAGGAGGGATTTTTAAAAATTACGCCCTCAAGGGGCTGAACTAAGGGTGAATGGTTTTCGAAAAATTTCTCAATTAAGGCGATTTTGAAGAAAGGATTACGAAAATTAGTATTTGGTTGCTTCGTCAGAAATGAAGAAATACGTGTTTCAGCATTCTTTGAAATTTAATTCCTATGGGAGTGAAAGTGTGGGTGAAAGTTTTATAAAAAATAAATTAAATAACTACTGAAACATTTTAAGGCTATATCTACGAAAACTGCAATTTGGCTTCTCGGTTAGAAATAAAAAACACAAATTTCAATGTTTTTTTGAAAATTCAACCCCTAAGGCGTTTAAATAGGAGATGAATGATTTTATAAAAATATTTCATTATAAAATCATTTTTGAAGTTAAATCTATCAAAATTTGTATCTGGCATCTCGGATTAATAAAAAATTACGTGTTTCAGTGTTTTTGGAAATTCAACTCTTAAAGGGGTGAAATAGGGCCCGACTTACTGACTCATCATCGCCAAGTCCAGATCGCTAACGACAGAGATTTAAAATATGGAGCGGGTGTCTATCTTATACTGAAGGCCTCTTGTAGTAAGGGACTATCCAAAATTCCACGCCTAACGTGGTGAAGTAGGGAATGAATAGCTTTTAGAAAATACGTCACTGTTAAAGCAATTTTGAAGCTAGTACTACGAAAACAGATATTTGGATACATTTTAAAAAAATACAGGCTTCAGTGTTTTTGAAAATTCAACTACTAACGGGATAAAGTCGAGGGTGAAAGTGCTAATAAAGCTACATCTATGAAAATTAGTGTTTGACTCCTCGATTAGAAATAAAGAAATACGTGTTTGTGTTTTTTGGAGATTCACCTCCTAAGGGGGTGAAATAAGAGATGAGAATTTTTATTGAAAACATTTCGTTACGAAACTATTTTTAAAATAAATATAAAAATATATGTAGTTGGCTTCTCGTTTAGAAATGAAGAAAGACGTGTTTCAGTTTTTCTCCAAATTCAACTCCTAAGAGGGTAAAATAGGAGCCAAATTTTTTATGGAAATATTTAATTACGAAAGCAGTTTTGAAACAATCTCTGAAAATTTTTATTTGACTTCTCGGTTAGAAATTAAAAAGAAATACCCGTTTCAGTATTTTTGGAAATTAAATCCTTAAGGGGGTGAAATTGGAAATGAAATTTTTCGTTATATTAAAACATTTTTCAAATTAAAGCTGTGAAAACTGGTTCTTTACTTCTAAAGAAATGTTTGTTAAGGGATGAAAGTTTCTGTGGAAATATTACTACAAGAACGCAAAAGGCAGGATTAACAAAGCGCTCCGACCCCTGCTTTTTGGTCAGAAGTACATGCGGAAAAGACCATGCTTCTATGGCCCTAGCTAGCTTGAAAAGTATAGATGATGTTGCAGTTTGTGAACAACATAAATATTCGATTAAAGAAAACAAAAAAGTCTGAGCAGAGCGAGCGAAGCAGCAGGCGCTAAGCTAGTCTGCTCATAAAGAAGTGTAATCCGATGTTAAAGGTTTAACACATTAAGAATAGCATTACTGTTAAGAACTGCGTGTATGTCTTCAGGCAGTGTAACTCACGGCGTGCAAATTATCCAGGCTGTAGTATTCCCGCATAATTTCAAACCTTTTCTAAACTTTTCTCATTCGCATATTTAACATCAAATATTTAACACATTAACTCATTTGTAAAGCAATCAGACATCTGAAGCCATTTTACGCATGGGAATTACATTCTTTAAACAATCGAGTTTGGGGTGAGTTACTGGTTCCTGCTAAAAGAAGAGCCGCAGCTATATCGTTACGCCTACTGAATGGCGACATTACGCTGTCGTGAGGTCACCATAGTGATCTGTAGCTTCAAATTGTCTGAATAATACAGTCTAGCTCACAATTTATTTGATTTATATGACCGGTTTCAGCCAGTATTTTCCCTCTTCAGGTCTAAAAACTCATCGCAGCAACTGTTGAGCGACGTCACATGCCAGTTGACGACGCACAACAATTCCTTCGACGAGTTTCTAGATCTGAAGATAGGGTATACTGGCTGAAACAGGTCATCGAAAAAAATTGTGATCTACGCTGTTTTGTTATTTAGACAATTTGTTATGTTGTAACCGTTAAACACCGTTACACAATCTACAACAAATGGTAGTACAAACCAATCAGGTAGTTTAGAGCTACGTGGAAGCAGTGAAGCTTTACGGAAGCAGTGAATGTTTTATGACAATGGTTTTCTCCTTTATGACATTGCTAAAATTCAAACGCGAAACGACATTTTCTCTAAGCTAGCGTGTCAGTACACTGAAATTACGGTCGTAACGAAGTTGCAAGACTATATCCACGCCGACATTTGGTCGGAGATCAAGTTTGCGGTTGTTACTTTAAGTTTCTCAGAAGATATGCTCGGTAAATGGGACATTCGGAGATAAAGAACCCATTGCGTGTCCCATTAAAGGACGTTACCGCTTGCGCCCGCAACATGTTTATAGCAGTGGTGTAGTCTAAACTATTTGAAAAATGGTCTTTAGTTTCAGAACTACGTTAATGTTTCGCAGCGGAGGATATGAAGTAAAATGACAACACGATCCTGTACTTTCACGATCACACCATTTTATCTAGAGATTTATTTTTAGCTAATTTATGCTTTTCTACAGTTTTTGGACATCAACTTCTTGCTATACCGCGCCACGGAAATGCACCAACTCCGAACAAGACACGCAAGATGCGCTAATTTACTTAGCGTTTCATTCATTAACTCCTTGATATTGCCATGCAACGTGACAGAAACTTAATTTCGGCTTCCTTCGCGGTCAACCAGCGGTACCTTTATTGTGAGAAATCTTCACGACATTAACTGTTTGATAGAGAAAAAAATAGATGTAATTTCTGTAATTACCGATTGTAGTCTCAAACGTACACACCAAGCGGTTTGAAGCAGCAGTAATCTGCTGGATTCGCATTTGGGAGCACTTGGATTCAAGATTATAAGGCAGATACCGGGAATGATTCTTGAGAAGGATACAGCCGAACTCTTCGTAATTTTGAATTTTTTTTTATTTTAAACCCATCAATCTTCGACTTTCGAGAACTAATGAAATCCAGTAACGCACTTACCGTTGAGGAGTCTCGGTGCCTGATACGTAGTCGCAGCTTGAATTGGGAGAATACCTTGCTCACAATTGCATTTAATTATCGTTTATTTCTTTTAATTAATTATTTCTGTACACCTGTTAATGTTGAGCAGGCTCAATATTGTAGAACAGCAGCCTACTAGCGAAATCAGCAACTGATGCGACAATACGAACTGTTTTTATACCAACGATACTGGCTGGATAGGGTGCGCACTAGCGAAAATGAAGACTCGTAGTGGTTGGGACCTAGTTTTCGTACGGTTAGGACCCCCCAAGAGGTACAAAGATAAACCTATTTGGTTGTTGTTTTTCTATTCTTTCTCGTATTCAAATGGTTCAAATGGCTCTGAGCACTATGGGACTTAGAACTTCTTAAGCCTAACTAACCTAAGGACATCACACACATCCATGCCCGAGCCAGGATTCGAACCTGCGGCCGTAGCGGTCGCGCGGTTCCAGACTGTAGCACCTAGAACCGCTCGACCACCCCGGCCGGCTTTCTCGTATTAAAATTAGTAAATAAATCTTGTCCGTAGTGGCCTTATTAGAACACTGCAACTGTAGAATTTGAATGTACCATAATGAAGTAACTGCAACCATTTCCTTTGATAGGCGTTTATTTCTCCATGCTATTTCAAAATTGCTGACATTCTATCTCCACATATGTACATTTCTTCGTGTCGTGAATACTGTTTCTTTACTAACAGCATTGGAGAGTTTTGCAATGTAAGTTTTTAAGACAGCTATTGTAAAAAGTCGTAAATAAAGAAACAATGGTAACGACGTGTAAATAAATGTGAATACATGTAAGCATCTGCAAATGGCGTGAACACAGAATGAATGTACTCTCAAAAACGCGTGTTTTGATATATAATTTGTTGGCGCGGAGTGTGGGGATAGGAGTGTCACTCATACTGGAGCGCTACCACATAAACATTAAAATTATCGACGCTACAGTTCTGACTTTATGCGCTAGGAGCGCTACTGTTGCGTCACGTGACAAGGCGGCCCGCGAGCTCCAGTAAGCAAGTGAATCGTGCACTTAGGCCACCAAAGGTTGCTCACGCTTCCTTCAGCAGGTAAAACATGAGATAGGGTGGGTGTACTAGGCTCACGATCACAGCTCTTAAACTTTCCTTATTTTCCTGTATGTGAGATTTTCATCCTCCCTTTAACTAAAATTGCGACTGCCAATAAGCATAGAACTGCTGACATAAGAATGTAACCGAGGACCCAGAGAGCTCAGCTGAGATTTAATAGTCGAATAAAAAAAAAAAGGACGAAATTTTTGAGCGTATTTTCTGGAGAAGGCGGAAGAGGAGATAAGCCAGACGGAGGCGGCAGCCGTCACGCGAGGGTCCCTGCCAAAGCGTATAACTGTCTGCCGCCGCCGGCGTTTCTGTATATCACACAGCAGACAGAAATAGGCGCCGCGAAACGCGAGACTGCCGTCGATGTGCAGCACGCTCGCGGGCTGGACTGACCGCTGGAAAACATCGAAGTGACGCATTGCTTTACTCGATATATCCCATGCCAGATGCAGGCTGTGTTTGTCATACATACGGAAGCTTTCCGGATCACGTTACTCGCATCTGGCTGCTTGGACATGTTCCCGGCGTAACCAATCTTGCGCCTGGACGAGCAGCATCTGCTACAGCAGATGTGTACTCGTAGTAGCCTATACGCGAGGGGCACGTTAAGAGCTGAAGTCGGCTTCTTATAATGAACTTCATTTTTAATGTCAATTTTTCTTTTATCTTTCGAAATTTTGAACTGAGTGCGAACTAAAATAATGGAGAGTACCCAAATGAAGTCAAGTCATGCTAGGGTTGTTAGATTAAGGAATCAGGCGCTGAAACTACTCTTCTTGTTTTGGTGAAAAAATTAGTAACAACGGTAGAAGTAAAGACGATATAAAAAGGAGATTGGCGATAGAAACAAAAGCCTTTGTGAAGGAGGCAAATTTGTTAGCATTTGGAGTGTGTCTTTATACAGAAATGAAACACGAATTGTGAACAGTGGAGAGAAGAAAACGAATACTAGCTTTTGAAATGTGGTATTACAAAAGTTTGCTGAAGACTGCACGAGTAGATCGACTAACTAATGAAGCAGGTGAGAAAAGCGCAAGTTGACAAACAGAACTGATAGCTTGATACGGCACATCCCGAAGTAATCAAGGAATAGTTGATGGTAATGGAGGGCTATATGCGTGTATGTATGTATGTGTGTGTGTGTGTGTGTGTGTGTGTGTGTGTGTGTGTTTGTGTGTTTGTGTGTGTGTGTGTGTGAGGGAGGGAGGGAGAGTGGGAGGAAGGAAGGGAGGAAAGAATGGAGGGAAGGAGAGGGGCTGTAAAAATTGAAAAGTGGAACCAAGGCCTGAATACACTAAGCATGTTGAAATGGACATAACGTGTACTAGTTATGTAGGCATGAAGAACCTTTGCATAGAATGTACTAGCGTGGAGAACTACATAAAATCAGTCTGCAAACTAAAACAAAACCAAGTAATCAAGGAGCATCACCGCATAATTGCAGAGGGTTCTTCGTACCGATAAAGCCTTTTCTCCCCTATCCACTTTTTACATAACATCCACGAAAGACTTGGAGAAAGAAAGAGTACTAATATAATTGTATCCCCTTATACAGCGCGAACCAGAAGTTACGCTATCCTAAATTCGAAATTTTATTACTTACTAATAACGTACACACTGATAATATACATTTATGATAAGATTTACTGGAAATTTCCTTCGTATGTTGCAACACAAGCCTCAGCCGCTTTCTCTAGGCTAGCAGCTACTTCTTGGATGATCGCTAAACTTACGCGGAATATTTCGCATTCGATGTTGTGCTTCAGTTGGTCGATTGTGTATTGTCCTCGTAAATGTTGTTCTTCGGACGTCCCCAAAGAAAAGTCTGGGGAAGATAAATCTGGCGATCTAGGCGGCCATATGTCACGTGAAATGATGTGCCCCTAAAGGACTCACGCGGCATTGTTATGAAGCTATTCACCGTGCGCACTGTTGCACCATCTTGGTGCAGCCAGCAGTGTCGTTCGTCAGCCTCTAACAATGCTACGAATTGCATGATGTTCCGACAGAAAAATTGGGTCTTTTGCGCGAAATTGCACACCAAACTCAAATCTTCTGTGAATGTAATGGGGGTCCCTGAAAAACATGAGGGTTTCCTGAACTCGAGTAACTGTCGTTCTGGCTCTTTATGTACCCACTTAGGTGAAGCCATGGTTCATCAGAGTAGAAAACATAGTCCAACACCCGAGCACCATTGCAAATAAAAAGCAAAAACCATTGGCATTGATGAATTTTCCTCTATCAGGTTCTACCATTGGCATTAAAGCACTTTCCTCTATCAGTTTCTCGACAGTCACGCACAACGTCAGTGCGATATGGACGGAGTTCTGTGAACACTTCCGTAAGACATTCCACTTTACTGAGATAGATTTTTCGTATCGACTCTCTTGATGAATGTAGCAAGGATGCGCCGATGTTTTCCAACACCGAAGGTCGGTCGGAACGTCTGCATTCATTTACCCTGCCAGTTTTTCTGAGACAAGCATGTGTGCGTGAAATCGATGATTTTATGAGCACCTTGTTTTGGAAAAGCTATGCTAAAGTCTTTCTGGCATTTAAAGAAAGTTTACGTTTTGAAGTAACTTTCAAGAATGAACGTACGTTCAGTCTGGGAAACACGCACGTTTGTGAAACTGATTAGATATCACGTGCTATGCATCTCCCAAGAGGTCATCCGTTGCCAACACAAGCATTCCCGCCGACAAAAAAATTTCGCACCACACTATTTTATTTTTAATTTAGGGTGAGTAGCTTCTGGCTCATCCTATACATATGCGTAGGTAGGAACGGGGCAGTAGATTATTAAAATCTTTGATGAAGACGGTACCCAGAAATTTCAAAATTTAACTTTCAAATGATGATCGACTTCATTCTTGCACCGAATTTGTTGAATCATCTTTTTCTTCTTTTTCCTTCATACTCTAAGCCATAGACCTGTTCCGTCTTCTAAGTATCCAGCCGTCTTTTTCTTAGTCTTCCTACGGATCTTGTACCTAATGGTATAAAATTTAGGTTTAAAAGTTAAAGCTTGTTTTGGTAGTCCTGGCTCGCTACTGACTACAGCAAAATTCCACTTTCGCGTGCTTCCGAAATTCAGAGAAGCTATGATCCCCGTTAGCTTCTCCCGAAGACGTGTCTAACACCTTTATTATCGACTCTTCTTGTTTGAACTGATGCTTAGTATCACAGAACATGGCACAAATAGTGATAGCTATACGATGCCTTTCCTTTAATCTATAACAGAACGGACGCGGAAGTAAATGATGGCGTCTTGTAGTTAAAACACATTGCCTGACTTTCCTTACTTCACTAGTTCCAATTTCTTTCACGTAGGCTGAGAGGAAGTGATACAGTAACGAACTTGTCTCCATCAACACGAAACATAGTGAAATGGGACGTCTCATAGGTCACTGTCTCAATACTTGAAAATTGAGTGAACGCCGACCTTGGAGGATTGCATTAAATTCAATATTTCTAAGTCATAGGGCGAGGCTTTATGATATTCAGATGTAAACACACATCAATAGGGCCATGATAGCATGCACTAAACTGCAGTGCAAGGTAGCATCCTACTTTTATGCTTGGGAATGTCGTGTCCTAGATTTCGTTCTTTTGCACGGAACCATTCTGCCTCGCTGAGTTCTGATGTAAGCTTGAAGGGAAATTCCGCTGCACGCTACGCGTCAAGCATCCACGCGATCATAAAGTTTTAATGGAGTGGCTTCTTTCTTCACGGCCGAAACTCGCTCCTGTCGGACCCTTTTTACAGGGACGACTGAGTCATCGACTGACTCTCACACTCACACAGTGTTTGCCTATATCGTACCGTCCGCACCTTTCATCCTGCACAGAAAAATCATTTCAATTATTACGTCGAAAAAATCATGTTGCAAACATCAAACTTCGCGATTATGTTTGCTCTTCCCTACGCCTGCATCATTCCACGCGAAACACTTTCTTTCAATCTCTGTTGGTCCATCATGGACAAAGGACATCGGCTGGTTAAGTGTCAATATCAATGAAACTCTCTAACAGCCGTGTAACTTAAGTTGTTATTTTATTTTATTTTGAAGGCTACCAATTTCAGCATTTCACTATGCCATCTTCAGGCACTATATGCATCTTTCCAAGTAAACTTAAGTGTCATATAGTGCCATAAATCCCTGGATGTCATGAAGCACTAGTGAAACGATTGAATTCACGACATTTTCGTTTACTTGGAAAGATGCATATGGGGCCTGAAGATGGCATAGTGAAATTATGAAACTGGTAGCCTTCAAAATAAAATAAGTTCTGAAGTTACACGGCTGTTGGAGAGTTTAATTGATACTGACAGTTACTTTCTCTTAACGTCCTACGAATTGGCAGAGACTATTTTCCGATAATAACAAGGCTGTCGCCTTTTTCGAACGCGTTTTATTATTAGATTTGGTCCTTTAGCCCAAAATACTCGGAATATATCACCGAACAACCTCCAAAACTGTGTGGGTTTAGTTTGTGTTCAACCTGAATTTATCCAGCGTCAGTCATGTCAGTCGCAGTCTGTCATCAGGGTGAAGCTCTAATTAAAACTCTTTCTTATTATTGTTTTGTGATGTTTTGAATCGTGATGAAAGTCTTTGTGTGTTGAATGCAGCTTGCCGCTAACTTGGTGTAATGTTTGTCTGTACAGAAGTGTATCTGTCGTCTTTATCGTTCCTTCACTCTCACACTTGAATCAGTACAGTAAAGTCAGGGCTTCGTGTATTATGATTGGCTGATCCGTAAAAGGACAGACAAACAATTATACTACTGGAGGATTGTAAGTAATTTCTAGAATTACATTCACTCTCGCTCTCTCTCTCTCTCTATAATTTATCTGTATACAATGAAAATATATTACTTGAGATCAGCCTCGTCGAATCTCTGGTAGAGCCCCTCGTCTTAATATTCAGCGGCAGTTTTGCTAGAAAAGATCTTTACGTTTGTTATTATTATTAAGCGCTGCATTCAGTTGGGAAAATCGATCGTTTGAACAATCCGTTCAATTTACGACAGATCTAATATTTCAGATGTGGACGAAGCCTTTTTGGACGATTTGTAAAACTCATAGATTGCAGGTTCTCTTCGTCACAGCTGAAACTTCCCAATTAATTACAGGCCCAGACAATCATCAATGATTCATACAGAGAACTCATTCTTCATTCACTCTGTAATAAAATGTTCACAAACCTGATTTCAGATGAACGGTTTATATTAAATCCTTTGTTGTACAGATTCCGTTTTCTGGTATTTTAAATCTCAAGAGATTTATTTTCACAGGTTTATTATTTCTTTATGTCTCCCACTAGCGGCACAAATTTCCCTTGTTCGCTTTAATGCGAAGAAGAGTACCCAAAAACTTCTTTAACAATCCGATTTTGGAAAAAGTCCCGTTCTCTCTCTCTCTCTATCCCAACTATAATAATCATGGAGCATACATATCTCTACCTCTGTTGTTCCAGAGAATAAACGTACTAGAAAACTACCTTGGCGTCGACGAGCTGTCGGCGCATATCTTACTAGAAAATCTGATCAGATACTTTTTAAACGTAAATAAATATGGATGATTTGATTAATCATTATTAATTAGTGCGTGGTAGAGGGTAATTTTCCGTGGGGATATTACAATGCCCCTCGCAGCGAGCGAAGTTTGTGAGCTCAATTTTGATTCACCGAACACACTTCGCGAGCTATCTATTAATGTGGATAACCCGGAAGTGATGATTGTCAGTCCTCCGACTGAAAAAGAATATTATGTTTGAGACAGACGAAGAAAAGAAATGTGGAAAACAGAAGAAATGAAGAGACAGGTACCGCGGCTGTATTGCTTTTACGTGCATCTCGGTGTTATGTTTGCTGTGCACAACCAAGGAAGATGATCTTTCATGAACTGTTGTCAGGGTCTACCCATTCGGGAACTTTCTTAAGCAGGGAAACCTTGGAAAACCTCTTAAGCTTAGACCCCCAGCCTACGATACATAGGAGATAGGAAAGCCTATAGAAGAACCAAATTAATTTTGACATTTGTCTTTAAAGAAAAGATAGGGATCAATTTGTTTCACAATTTGGAAAAAGGTAGTTTGTGCCTCTAGCAAAAAACTTTTTACAATAAATAACGTGAATTTGCGTTTTACAATCTTGCTCCTAGTACAATATCTTGCGGTGCTAAACTCCCCCGGGTCTTGCATGTCCCCGACGTCCACATTTGTAGTCGGTCTTCTACACGGCCCCCTTTGTAGTAGATCTTCTACGCGGCCCACAATGGGAAGAGTAGAAGGAACCGGGATACTCGAATTGACATGCAACATTCATTCCCAAAAGAATTAGCAGTGAATAAAAAGGAAACTCTTCCTGTAAGAGAACTGATTAGGTTGCACCGTCCAAGATTCTCCTTTTTGAAAGCAAAATCCTTATGGCTTCATGGATCCTTTTTGTTACGACGTACTTCAATGAATTTAACTCTTAATTAATGATGTTGCCAAAAGCATCATACGATTTACTTTCGTTTGAATACTCCTTTTGACTTTGCCTCCCCACTGGTACTTATAAGTCCAAACGCTTTAACAGATTTTCTATGACTGATTTGTCCTTCGTAATTTAAAGGATTCATGTAACTTACTATAGATTTTGGATTCAAATCATCGAATAATGGAAAGTGTAGTTCATTTTATACCCAGACATCATCCATATTTCCTTAAGAAGTCATATACTTTAGCTATCCTCAAAACCTTTTATTCTAAACACATATATTTCTTCGCTTTAGTGCTGAAATGTAAAAGTTATTATCATTGAGGAATGCGGATTCGCTTCTTTCATTTACTCTCTGATTCATACTGCGTTCATCCATGCGCATCTATGGAACTGGATTTTTCAAACAGAATTCCCAAACGAACACAAACCATTTAACAACTATTAATTCTATAAATATTAATAATTTTAAAAACTCTTAACTCCTAATTGTGACACTTATTCCTTTTAAAGTTCAACCTGAATGAGTTTATTCTCGCGCTTGGTGCGAGTCTCTTATAAAGCATATCTGTGTCGTCTCTATCGATTTTAATTCTCGCGTCGACGTCAACTGTTTTGCGCGGGAAATTGTCTTTGCGGCGTTAACTGTCACTCACGATTCACTACCACAACACATCCCTTCACACGTTTATACATCTAAGCGTTCACATGAGATTATATCTGAATATTCACTTTGAACCTTTTTTTTTGATTATTCAGCGTCCTTTTGCGGGAAACATTTCATTTTTCTCGCAGGTCAGTCAGATACTTTATACATCTTGATCACATTAGCAAAGCTAAAGTCCTATGTTCACTCAAACCACAGGTGAAGCCTATCTCCACTATCCTTTTTACAACATCCAATAATAATAATTAGTCACTATTTCTATATTCTATGTCATTGATTAACTACTTCACTTTAAAGGTTTTTAACACTACACACACACAGTTCATTGTTATATTTTTTTACGAGCGTTCATCTCTGTCACTCGGAACATCATTCCTCCCTATCTTCTATTCTTCATTATATCTTTTTAAGTCGTTATGAGGAAATAACTCTTTTATTTTGTTCGATCCCGGGTATGCTTTTGGCACGACCAACAATAGTGCGCAGTAGGGGTTGTGGAGGGTTCGATCAAACCCCATTTCAACATGCGATCTATTTCTTTTTGAACTTGAGCCTTTAACCTCCAGGGAACAGGATAGAAAGTTCGACAATATGTTTCGTGCGGCTTAACGTAGAGATGGCATATGTATCCTTTAATCACTCCTGGCCTTTCATCAAACACGTTTTTATACACTAATAATAATTCTTTGAGCTGCTTCTTCTGATCTTCAGTGATGCAGTCGGATTCATTTAACTTCTCATACACTACTTGGCCGAAATCTCCTTTGACTTGGAACTCATTATTTACGTGCTGTTTAGAATTCTGTGCAGTCTTGATTACTTGCACGCTGATCCCACTATTATATTTTCTGGTAAGGCTTTCCTTTTTCAACAAGTCCAACTCAATTTCTTGTTTATTTATATTTAACCAAATTTTTCCTGTTTTAAAATCTATTCTGCATCCGTATTGACGTAGGCTGTCGACTCCGATAATGCAGTCTACCACCAAATTTTTCACAACAAGGAATGTGCTTAATATTGCTACATTTCCTACTTCTACACTAAGTAGTGACTGCACTTTTACATTCGCCGATCGAGCCCCAACGGCGCCTATTATTCTACAATTTTGAACTGGAAAAATTGGTACTCGTCTTATATTTCTGATCTTGTTGAATAGAGCCTCCGAAATAACATTCGTGGTTGCAGCTGTGTCTAAAACCGCCGTTATAGGTACAGTCTCCAAAATCACTTGCACTTCGGCTACTGCCACCTGTTCCTTATCCTCATCTTTGGGTTCTAAGTCTTCGGTCAATTCATCTGCCAGTAATCGTCCATCATTGTACGTTAGCATTGGTACACATATCCTGTTGCCCCTCAACCTATTGTTGACCGCTCCTCCGGGGCACGAGTGGGTCCTTCCTAGTTTGTTGGATTTTGATTCGCCTGGTGGTTGACATCATCCGTCACTTCGGTAATCACCGGTTGATTCGTAGATGTCCGTCCCCACTGATGTTGATTATTTGAGTTTATTCCCCCCGGTTGGTTCCACTTTCTATTACCGTTATTGTTCCATGCTTGGGGTCTGAAATTCCTTTCGTTTCCCCATACGGGATTGTATCTTTTCCCATTCCTGTTATTCCTTGGATAGCCCCTCGCAAGACTATTGCCGGTATTATTGTTGATATTTTGAGGGGTTTCTCCATTATTTATCGATCTCTGTGCGTTCCCTTGCCTACCATTAGCCGGAGGTTCTATCTCCCTATATTGGAATCTGCTATTACGTGCTTTCTGGCTGTTCTCTTCTATAATGTCTATATGATCTAACGTCGTGAGGAACGACTCCAGGTCTTTATCGTTGCCGTAAATTAATTGATTCCGGATGCTAGTTGGTAATCTTGCCTTAAGTATGTTTATTATGTCTGGCAAAGGCATAGGTCTGTCCCAATATCTTGTTTTATTTATATATTTTTCAAAATATTTCCTAAGGCTTCCCTTCGAAAAAGAGAAAGGCTCGGGGTAGAGCACCTCCTGCCTTAGGCGTTCCTGTACTCCTTCTGACCAGAATTTCGCTAAAAACGCTTTTTCAAAATCTTCATACGTCGAGCAAACAGAAGTCATGTCCGAGGCCCAGATCGCCCCCGAACCTTGTATATACCCAGTAACGAAACTGATCTTCTGCCACTCCGACCAATTTCTGGGTAGCACTCCTCTAAAACTTCGAATAAAAACAATCGGATGGACCCCCCTTTTGTCCGTGTTAAAAATCTGAAATTGCCGATGCTTTATCATTTTTTTTTCGGCATGACAAAGGCTTTCGTAATCTCCATCCGCTAGGACATCACGCGAACAACTAGCTCGTGGCAATTGGATATTCGAGTTACTTACACATGTCGGTATTGTGTGCGAATGTGCAGTAACTGGGTCTATAGTCGCTGACAACTTCTGCTGTCGACCTGTATTCATTTGTTCTGAGCCTTGTTGTGAAACGCGTATCGATTCTTCGATCGTTCGTTTCCAATGCTCGAGATCATCACCTAACTGCTGTCGCACTTCCTCAAGTCCTTTCGCAAACAAATTCTCTTCGTGTTTGCCGCATAGACTCTGGAATGCTGCTTTAGCATTTTGCTCAGCGTTTTCACACATTAGCCTTTTGTTTTCTAATGTGATTTCGGATAATTTACCCGTTAATACATTAATCTGGTGGTCAATAACGTCTTGACGTTCTGTCAGATGTTCCACACTTTCCTTTAGATTCGTCTGTGTACGTGCCAATTCAGGAAGTTGCGCAATTGCACATGACATGGCATCTTGCTTTTGTACTAACTGCGGAACCATTTCCACCTGTTCGCGTACGGTATCTATCTTAATGGCCACATACTCCTTCATTTCTACACGTACACGTTGAGTAGATTCCTCACATTGAGCTTTAACCAATTCTATTTGTGCAGTTAATTTTCGTTCCGTCTCTTCGGCCTGATCTTTTAGTTCCTTTGTCTTTTCCTCTATCCGCTGCTCTAATTCGGAAAAACTGGCCTGTAAGTGCTGCTTAATCTCAGCTTTCAAATTTTCCTGCCCTTCAGTGACTGAAGCTAATTTTGTATTCAAATGGTTTTGCCCTTCAGTAACTGAGGCTAACTTCGCATTAATGTCGGTTTGCAAATTTTCCTGCCCTTCAGTAACTGAGGCTAATTTTGTATTCAATTGGTTTTGCCCTTCAGTAACTGAGGCTAACTTCGCATTAATGTCGGTTTGCAAATTTTCCTGCCCTTCAGTAACTGAGGCTAATTTCGCGTTAATATCGGTTTTCATATTATTCATACTCTCGGTTATCATTTGCATCTGTCTCATTATAATTACTAATGGATCTAATCCATGTTGCATCCCTGCTGTTACATCTCCAGCCGTGTCTACCGGGCGTTCTATTACGCTATCTGTAGCGATCGGTTCTACAACACTTCTTACTACCTCATTATCGTCGGTGCTCACAGCTGAAGGCTGTCGCGTGTTGCTCTGCTCTGCTTGACTCATCTTAAACATTGCCCTAGTTAAAACCATATAAATGTTCTACAGTCAAGATTTATATATATCTCCCTCCACACAATAACAGTTTCATATATTACTTATATATTTAAATGCAACTAGGGCAGGTCAAACTACGTCTGGTATGAGCACAATTAGTCAATGTTCAAATCTACGTCTACCTCATTATCGTCGGTGCTCACAGCTGAAGGCTGTCGCGTGTTGCTCTGCTCTGCTTGACTCATCTTAAACATTGCCCTAGTTAAAACCATATAAATGTTCTACAGTCAAGATTTATATATATCTCCCTCCACACAATAACAGTTTCATATATTACTTATATATTTAAGTGCAACTAGGGCAGGTCAAACTACGTCTGGTATGAGCACAATTAGTCAA
Source organism: Schistocerca nitens (assembly GCF_023898315.1). NCBI lineage: Eukaryota > Metazoa > Arthropoda > Insecta > Orthoptera > Acrididae > Schistocerca > Schistocerca nitens. Next base: position 282,538,636 of record NC_064620.1, read on the forward strand.
TGTTCAAATCTACGTCTACTTCCAGCATACAAGCAATTCTGCGCCCTGCATGCTGTTTATTCCAAGATTTATATATATCTCCCTCCACACAATAACAGTTTCATATATTACTTATATATTTAAGTGCAACTAGGGCAGGTCAAACTACGTCTGGTATGAGCACAATTAGTCAATGTTCAAATCTACGTCTACTTCCAGCATACAAGCAATTCTGCGCCCTGCATGCTGTTTATTCGTAGACCCCACTAATTCAGCTGCGAGTATTTCTTCTCTTTTTTCCAAGTTAGGTTGTCTCGTCGTCGTTCACATGAAACAAAGAACAAAAGTATTTTAACAACGTCCAAAAACGTGTCCTGTCACGGATTGGCCATTCTAATTAAATTCTTTTTTATTATTGTTTTGTGATGTTTTGAATCGTGATGAAAGTCTTTGTGTGTTGAATGCAGCTTGCCGCTAACTTGGTGTAATGTTTGTCTGTACAGAAGTGTATCTGTCGTCTTTATCGTTCCTTCACTCTCACACTTGAATCAGTACAGTAAAGTCAGGGCTTCGTGTATTATGATTGGCTGATCCGTAAAAGGACAGACAAACAATTATACTACTGGAGGATTGTAAGTAATTTCTAGAATTACATTCACTCTCGCTCTCTCTCTCTCTATAATTTATCTGTATACAATGAAAATATATTACTTGAGATCAGCCTCGTCGAATCTCTGGTAGAGCCCCTCGTCTTAATATTCAGCGGCAGTTTTGCTAGAAAAGATCTTTACGTTTGTTATTATTATTAAGCGCTGCATTCAGTTGGGAAAATCGATCGTTTGAACAATCCGTTCAATTTACGACAGATCTAATATTTCAGATGTGGACGAAGCCTTTTTGGACGATTTGTAAAACTCATAGATTGCAGGTTCTCTTCGTCACAGCTGAAACTTCCCAATTAATTACAGGCCCAGACAATCATCAATGATTCATACAGAGAACTCATTCTTCATTCACTCTGTAATAAAATGTTCACAAACCTGATTTCAGATGAACGGTTTATATTAAATCCTTTGTTGTACAGATTCCGTTTTCTGGTATTTTAAATCTCAAGAGATTTATTTTCACAGGTTTATTATTTCTTTATGTCTCCCACTAGCGGCACAAATTTCCCTTGTTCGCTTTAATGCGAAGAAGAGTACCCAAAAACTTCTTTAACAATCCGATTTTGGAAAAAGTCCCGTTCTCTCTCTCTCTCTATCCCAACTATAATAATCATGGAGCATACATATCTCTACCTCTGTTGTTCCAGAGAATAAACGTACTAGAAAACTACCTTGGCGTCGACGAGCTGTCGGCGCATATCTTACTAGAAAATCTGATCAGATACTTTTTAAACGTAAATAAATATGGATGATTTGATTAATCATTATTAATTAGTGCGTGGTAGAGGGTAATTTTCCGTGGGGATATTACAAAGCTTCAGTCCTTAAAAAAATTAATAAAAAACACTGAAGCTGCGCCCTGATGACGAACTGCGATTCGATATAATTAGATTTGAATCTAAAGAAGACCCGTGTCCAGTTCGAAACCGCCAATTTGAGTAAATATTAAATATGACCCAAATGGTTTTTGTCATCTTTATAGCAGAGTAAAAGTTGTTACCATGCCGTCAGACTTTATGTCTTCAGTTACGAGGAAGTGTCGTATATGCACTCCCCATTCAAAAATTTGCGAGGATGATTTTATTCCTGGCGTGTCAGCGACCTCAGCGCGGTACTTGCGGTGCTAGCTTTAACTAACAACTTAAACAACAGATGTGCATTTGGCTAGTCAATTGTGAGCAGGCAGTGTTAAGTAGTGGACGTGAGGCGATAGGTGCCTCCTAGTTATTGTGTCACATATCGCAATGAAACAACATCTCTAAATCAAGTGCTCAAAACGTACTCCTGATTCTTTTGAAGAAGAGAGAAGTGTGTGCAAAATTTGTCCCGCACACCTTGACTCCCGCCTGCTGCGATTTGATCGAAAAACAAAATGCGGACATTTCTTTCCTGGAAAAAAAAAATCGTAGGTGACGGGACTTGGTGTTTTCAATACGAATCTACCAAGAAACGATAAAGTATGGAAATTCGCATGAAGAACCCAAGTTGTCATTAAGGCACTGTGCAAGCTGGTGGTGATTCCATAATGGTGTGGGCCATGTTCACAAGGAAGGGACAGGATCCTCTGGTCCAACTAAACCGACCATTTACTTGAAATGGTTATATTCAGCTATTTTGAGATCATCTGCAGCTACTCGTGGACTTCATGTTCCCAAACAATAATGGAATTTTTATAGGGGACAATGCACTGTCTCATCGGGCCACAGTTTCTTGCGATTGGTTTCAAGAACATTCTGGGCAGTTCGAGCGAACCATTTGGCGACCTATCGAACATTTACGAATCGTAATCGAGACACCAGTTCGTGCACAAAATCCTGCAACGGCAACACTTTCGCAGTTATGCACGGCTGTGGAGGCAGCATTGCTCAGTATTTCTGCAGAGGACATTCAACAGCTTGTTTAGTCCACGTCACGTGGAGTTGCTGTATAACGCTGTGCGAAAGGAGGTCCGACACCATATTAGGAGGTATCCCATAGCTTCTGTCACCTCACTGTATAGCCGTCGTTCTAGCCATTGTGACTCGATAGTTGAACAACATCACACGGTTTAACGAACGTTCTGCCAGTTGTACTCAAACGGGGAGGTGGGCAGACCATATAGAACTATCTTCTTCACTTTTCTCCATTTTTTATTAATCCAGTCTCGCAACATTTTGGATCGACTGTAGAAAAGTCAACGATCTCGGAGGCTCTTAGAACTCTTTACATAAACGTTTAATAATAAATTAACCTTAGGTAGACTGCAATACGAAGTATTTTGGAACCAGAGTCTATTTGTTGAACAAGTACATTTTAAATGATTCAGAGAAGAACTTCTAGGAAATGGATATTATCTATCGCAATTTTTTTATTTGAGCACACTGTTCGATATTTTTGCACAGTTCTGTCGATTCTGGTCGGAATAAGGAGGAACTGGGTGTTAGCGACTTTAAGTCACCTTGCTGCAGCGAAGGTCTCGGCAGGACAGAAATAACGAAGCGGACGTCTTCCTACTACTAACGCTGTCGCGGCGCAGTTGTACGCTGTTTCTCGGTTTAGCGGACGCCGCGGCGGCTGGCGACAACGAATCTTATTGCTGTGTGCAGCCCGAGTAGCGGGTGGTATGTACAGTAGTGGGGCCGCGGGGGCGGGGGGGGGGAGGGGGAGGCGGAGGAGGGGGAGCAGGGAGTGTGACTGCCTGCACTTCTGGCAGCGCACCGCACCACACCCCACCCCGCCCCACCCTGCGTGGGCGTCCTCCGCCAGCTGCCACGCACTCCTTCTGTCCTCGACGACCCGCGTGGGCGTACCTCATGACGCCTCGGCTGAATTGCACGCTCTCTTCCGGAACCGGTCACCACCTCTCCGAGCCAAGTCTTCGACTCCGTTCTCATTTCTTGCCCAGGCTTACATTATTACTAACATCAGTCAGTTGTTGTGCACGTTCTCGACTCTATTTGCGTACTTCCGCGTAGACGAGGCTTTCATTCTTGTGTGAGAGGTATTCTCCCATAATTAAGGGCGCAGGGAGTATTAGTAATAAAGCCTCCAGTCAGAAAAAGATTTTTTCGTGTTTCATTAAACCACGTGATGCAGTGCGAGCCTTCTGGCTCCATCATCAGGCGCAAATCATTTAATACGTTACGTCCTCGTGCGAAATGTACGAGGAGTATTTCTTTCTGAAAACAGGTTGGTTTTATTCAAGATTCCAATACGCCACATCACTCCCCACTATTCTGGCTACAAAACCCTATTTTTCGATATCAGTACGACGGCCTTACGCCACCTTACTGGTAGCCAACGTCTTGCTGCATTTACAATCCCCCCCATCATTCACATACTGCTTCCCGCAGGGTGCATCCTTCACTGGGCCAAATAGATGGAAGCGGGAGGTGCGAGCTCAGAGTTGTAGGGTGGATGAGGAAGAGCAGTCCAATGAAGATTTGTTTCTCTCGGGTGCGCAGACTTGTGTGAGGCCATGCGTTGTCCAGTTGAGTAGCAAGGTATTTGGCTGTGATACGTTTACACATAGAATAAGTGTGTCCGCTCTTTCCAACAAAGCAGGAGGGACAGCTTTGTGCGACCTTGTTGCGATGATGACAGGCGTCTTCCTCGACGACTTACGGTGCTTTTGTTTACTGCCAGGCACCCGCAGACATTCTGCAAGCGCCTATGAATATCTGCGATGCCCTGTTTTTCCGCCAAAAGAAACTCAATGACAGCTCTCTGCTTGGAACGCACCTCCGTTTCAAATACCATTTTGAAGGCTATGTATAGCGGAATGTAGCGGCTGAAGTGGCAAATTTCCACGGTGCTCCACAACAAATTCCCCATTTTTTCAACAAGAAATAAAAGTGTTGCATTGCTTATTGAACGCCTCTCGTATTTTTTTTTTTTTTTTGTGAGAAGAGCAGATGTAAATGATGTACTAAAGAATATTCGAACTGATTGTAGAGACCAGGAGAAGTTGACCTCTACGGTGTGTAATGGCACTTGGTTGTCAGTTGTCAGGAACCACCATGGGAGAAGTTCTGATGTAAGGAAATATTATTATTATTATTAAGCATCAGATTCAGAAGGGGAAGCAACATATACTTGCATGGCTCCCTTTCCCGTTCAGAAAGTGCCGCGTACCATTGTGAACAGTAAGGCTTAGTGCGAGTGATGTGCGATTAGAGAAGTAAAGTTTGCTAAGAAATTCCGGGACGTCACTCGCACTGAAAATGTACCTAAGGGCCGTTTAAAACTGAGTTTGAAGAATATTACAAAGGGGGAACGCAAGTAGTACGTTACCGTCGGCCTCGACTGTTCTGTCCGCAGAATGACACGTCGGACACGGTTGGCTCTGTAAAAAAAACAACTTGGCACATAGGAAGTAAATGATTAAGGTTGTCCAACTACCAAATCAAACACAAATCTAGAGTAACTGACACTATAATTACAAGCTTGGATTTAACATACATATAACATATTAACACTTACGTCAATAACAATGACAGAGCCTGAGTGGTTTGAAAAGTTTAGAAATCACGTAGAAATATCCATTCATTAACCACTCTGCGTTTTTCACACATATTAGTCTCACATGCAACAAAATGACAGTATGTATCTGCAAGGTTTAACAAATTACAAGTCTAATAATGACGCCTATGTAATGGTGCGTCCGTATAATACTCGAGATAAAAAGAGAGTGATATCGTCCGGCAGTGGACGATGGGTTGCGCGCTTTTTTTTTTAAATATGCAAATGTCTTCAGAGTCTGTCTTTAATAACGATGTTTTTACATGAGCGTTGAATTAGTCTATAGCTTCTTAGGCGCGTCAGTGGCGCTGGATTCGTTTCTCCTTGTAAATCGCCAAAATACATCATTACAATGCGTAGTTCAATATTATACGTTGATAAATAAATGGTACTTGGCCTCTTTCATTACTCAGATCAGTGTTTTATGTGACAAGATGTGGCGGTGTGAAAATACATCTCAAAGTGGCGGTGAAGTGGGGAGTCCTGAAACTGCATTGTTCAAAAATTCTTTTATTGGTCAGCAAATTATAAGAGTGCTTAGTCGGCCAACGCCCCCCAAGGCGTAAGCTGTAAACGGCCGCAGATAGGTGATGCATTCAGCAAGTGGTCTGTTGTGACTGACTCCTTGTGGTCTCAGTCAGCTGATGAAATGGTGACGACAGCGACTGAGCCAGGAAATTGAAGCAGAGGGCATGCGACAGCCTGGGCCGGCGTCCGTGCAGATCGGAAGCGGGCTCTCAGCTCGGTACGGTGCGCGCCAGAACGCGTTGGACGTAGCGTGGACGTAGCGTGGATGAAGCTACTCACAAGAGCAGTGACTCCCACGCAAGCAGAGGCGAACAGCAAGTTTTCCCTCACAGGCGCTGGCGGTGGAGCGGCTAAATGGCCCCAGGCAGGAATTGTAGTCCAGCAGGGTTGCAGGCTGGCAACGGTTGCAGAAGGCTCACAGGTTGGAAGGCCTAAGCCAGCAGCGTGAGATTCTATACGAACAGCAAGGCTGCAGCTAGCACCAAGAGAGACCAGACTGTATGCTTTATTATGATTCACCGCTCGGTTGAAGGTAAAGTGTGCATTCCCACTTGTAGTTATCACACCTCGAGTTATTCAAGAAAAATGACATTTTTATACGAATTTATGGAATAATTCGAAAACTAAAGCCTCTAGAGAAAAGGTGTCCCAGTACAAAATTTAACTACATTAAGTTTCCTACGAAAAGGTCCTGTTAATTCCTTTTCTGTAGAAGTGACAGTTTACACGTAGCAAGCAAGAGACTATGAAAATCTTGCGCATGGTATCTGACTATTACCATTTTTATCAATGGCACACGGCCTAGCTGACCAGTATTTTCTGTCATATGAACAGGTGAAAAATTGGATCGATTCATGGACCTCCTCAAAAGAAGCCCAGTTCTTCCACCGTTGGATTCGTATGCTGCTCCAAATATGGGATAAATCAATGGCCAGCGATGGCCAATATTTTTAACCGTAAATTTTTGTAAGTTTTTCACAATGAAGCCTCGAACTTCGAGAAAAAAAATTGGAATCAAAGTTGTAGACCTAAATCTCTCCTTGTTAATAAACATCAATAAAACGAATATCGTACTAGACTAATCCGGGACCACGCTATAGAATGGTCAAGTAAAATTCCGTTTGAAAAATCATTTTTTTTGTAACGGGAAACAAACCGACCTTTTCAGTTGACACCAGGCGTCGCATGAAATATGTGATGAGCAATACTTGTTCGGGCTGACTCCATCTACACATTAAAAAATCAAATTGCAAATATCTGTCGAAATACGAGAGAAAGTGCGCCTAGCCACTCTTACGTGAGACACCTGGTACCTATCGTAAACCGTAACAGATCCGTAACACTCTATTCGGGTAGATCACATATGCTTCTTCGGCCATCGTCAAGTGACAACTGCTTCTCACAACTACTGATAAAATGACGTACAGCTTACTCAAATATTAGTAATACGGATTTGGAAGATACATAAAATGATAAGAAAAAGAGTGCTTACAAAGGAAAGTGGTATTTATTTATATACATATCTGATAAAAAGTATCTGGGCACTTGTCAGTGGACATTAATACGGGGTGTGTCCATTCTTCGTCTATACAACTGCTTGAACTCTGCTGTGGACACTTTCATAGACATGCCTGAATGCCAGTGGAGTGAAGGCAGCCCATTCTTCCACAAGAGCCGAAACAGAGAAGGTACTGATGTTGGACGCTGGGGTTTAGAGCGGAGTCGACGTTCTAAGCCATCACAGAGGTATTGCAGTGGGTTCAGGTTGGAACTCTGGGCAGGCCAGTCCAGTTTGGGAACGTTACTGTTCAAAAACCTTTACCTCACAGCTGCTGCTTTATGATAGGTTGCACAACCATGCTGATATAATCTTCATATCCGAACTGTTCCTCTACTGTACTCAATGCACAATACTGTAAACTTTGTTCATATCTTCCCGCAGTTAGAATTTTCTTAAGCGCACTGAGGGGACAACACTCTAACCTTGAGGAACCCCCACCATATCGTAACACCACATCTTCCATACTTTACTTTTGTTAACACACGTGATGGCAGATAATGTTCTTCATTCATTCTCCAAACACAGATCCCTCCATCGAATTGCCAAATGCTATAGCGTGATTCGTCACTCAAAATCATTTGTTTCCATGCGGCTTTTGAGAGGCTTGAGCCAATGCTTTGTGATTCCCTGAACACAATCATTGAGCTAGCTGGACTGCTGACTAGCACTTTGGAATCCGCAAGTGGCTCCTTCTGCTGATTTCATACCATTGTTTACAACTACCGTCTGCAATGTTTGACGGACCCTGTTCGTCAGTACACGATATCTGCCTGTTCTTTTAGCTGTGGTTTTTTCCACTTAAGTCACATCACCAATAGTTGACTTGGCCAGACGGGTTGAAATATCAGTGGTGGATTTGTTATCAAATGAAATCCAATGACTGGTCCACGTTTGGAGTCACTGAGCTCCGTTGACTGGCCCGTTCTGCTGTCAGTGTTTCTCTGCTGACAACACAGTACTCCCCGCCTTCTTTTGTACTCGCGAATTCGCTTCTCTTAACATATAGTGTTCGATTTCGCATTAAACAGCAGCTGTCCGGTTGCTTTTGCCAAGTTAGTATAGGCAGATTGTTGTACCTTGGAACACTTTTCAGGCGTTCGCCTCTAGCCAAACCTGTAACACAAGTTTAATATACACTACGGTTGGCCGTGCTGACTAACCCACGGCTTTCTGGGCGGAAAGGAGCGCCTGGTCCCCGGCACCAATCCGCCCGGCGGATTTGTGTGGAGGCCAGGTGAACCGGCCAGTCTGTGGATGGTTTTTAGGCGGTTTTCCATCTGCCTCGGCGAATGCGGGCTGGTTCCCCTTATTCCGCCTCAGTTACATTATGTCGGCGATTGCTGTGCAAACAAGTTCTCCACGTACGCGTACACCACCATTACTCAACCACGGAAACATAGGGGTTACACTCGTCTTGTGTGAGACGTTCCCTGGGAGGTCCACCGGGGGCCTAACCGCACAATAACCGTGGGTTCGGTGTGGGGCGGTGGAGGGGTGAAGCGGACTGCGGTAGTCGTCGTGGGGTTGTGGACCACTGCGGCTGCGGCGGGGACGGAGCCTCTCCGTCGTTTCTACGTCCCCGGTTAACGTACAATACAATACAATACACACTAACAGAAAAAGGAATAGCAACGTCAAAAACGAATCGTGTGACGTACAAAAAAGTCGGTAAGCGAGTTTCTACATCTGAAAGGTGATGTCCATTTAAATTTCGCGCCATCACGTAAGACCGGCGCTGGTAGCGCTATTACGAGAATGTAGATCAGGTTTGCTTTAAATACATGCTGTAAAGGTCGTGAGCGTTAGTTACCTTTGAGATTGGACGTGATTAGTTGATGTTAATCAAGAATCCCTTTAAGGAGACAAAGACGCCATTATCAACACCCCATTGAATGAGGTCGTGTAAAAGCGCTACGATGAGCTGGATGTTTCTTCTATGATATTGCAGAAAGACTTGGTAGCCACTGTACATGATTGCTGGCAGAATGTACGGTTGCTTGAAGACTGAGCTCCGGACAGCCACATGACACTACTGGGAGGGAAGACCATCGTGTTCGGCGTATGGCTCTGCAGCACCATACTGCATCTGCAGCAGCAGTTGACACCACAGTGAGACAACGGACTGTCACAAATCGGTTACTTCGAGGACAGCTCCGAGCCAGATGCTCTGTAGCACTCCTTCCGCTGGCAACAAACCACCGCCATCTGCGACTTCAGTGGTGTCAAGCGAGAACTCATTGGAGGGCAGGTTGGAGGACTGTTGTGTTTCCTGATGAAAGCTGATTCTGCCTCGGTGTCAGTGATGGCCAGGTGTTGGTTAGAAGGTCAGCTGAGGGCCTGAAACCTAACTGCCTGTGTGCCAGTCACACTGAACCTACACCTAGAGTTACGACAAACTATTTTATATTCCGGGCATCCGGAGCTGTTGAAAGGCATGATGTTACGAAGAACTCGATTCACAGCTGGTAAAATTGTTGTTTATTAAAACACAACCCGCTTTGTGGCTTTAAGCTGCATCATCAGGTGAACAATGTCAAAAGATCATAGGCATTCCCGTCGCTCGTAGTCAAAATTTACTGTTCAGAGAATGTCGCTAATACTATGGTGAGCGAAAGGTAAAGAAGATGTGCCCCATTCTTTAAAATTATATCAATATGACACCAGTGATACGTGATAAACACTGGAATTAACGGAAACGTTGAAGGGAAGACCCCCCCCCCCCACACACACACACAAATATAACTTTCTTTTCACACAACCTGTTTATTTAACAATATACAACCATAAAATTTTCTTTAACAAATGAACAAATTTGCAAAATTCTTTTGACATTAAACCTTAAGTAGAATAAGCTTTTACAAAAGAAATCTGAAGTGCTACATTGAAAAACAGCGAACAATATGACAATGATTACAAGACGGCCGGACCTGCACCCCGCCCGTTATCTGGTGAACCAGCGGTGTTTGCTACCGCGCTGGACACAGTCTGTCTTATTAAATGCCCTTCTGCAACACATGAAAACTATATATGCACCACTGATGACGAGAGTGATTCAAAACAGATGACGTAACTTTTCATTTGAAAGCTGTATGTCGAAACGTTCGGGGTTAATATGCGCACCTGGCCTTGAAGGTTAAACAGATTAGGAAACAATATGACAACCTCTTAATTTCAATCGGCAACCAAGCTGCGACTGGATCCCAACCCGTTTCTTCTGACAATTTTATTTTGACTAAAGCCCTGGTGACAGTTGGCTGTTAATATTTTCAAAGTTAAACTGATGGTCGTTTATTAAGACCGCTCTGAAGTAACGTCTTAAAACATTACTTGTGAACACTTATTACAAGAGAACTCACTCAGCAGAACCACAAAATCCAGCTCAAATATTCCAATAATGACAGCAACGAACAGCTTAGCACAACAGGATCTTCAGATTATAACTAATGACTGAGAAATGTAATTCTAATCAAAGAATTGAACCGGTCAACATCTAAATCTAACCACAAGGTCCGTCTTATGTTTAACGGCAACGTGTGCCTGAGTACAATTGTTCCGGCTTTATTTACGACCAGGAGCTGATCCATTAGGACATTAACGATCGGATACAAACCAGAAAGGAAAGGCAGTATAATACCGGGAAAAATTTTCAAACGACAACTAGTGTCTTAGTACAATACTACTGCCTACATTTGCGACCAAAGAGCCGACCGAGTAAAACTCCGAGGGTCGGGTACAAACCAAAAACAATAAGGAGGGCAGGTAGACAATGAAACAAATCGCAACGAGGATTACAGAATGTTACTCCGCTTTATCAGCAAGCAGTTCCATGGATCCACGGTGCGTCGCAGAGGTTACTGAGTGGTGCCGATGAAAGCCAGGTAGAAGAGGGCAGCCAGGCCACGAGCGCTCGTCCGACACGAAAGTTGCCAACCAACCGACGGGATGTCGGCCTGCTGCTTGTAGTCGACGCTGACCCCGGTGAAGTCCTACTCTATCTTCGCTCCGCGCAGGCCCTCCTTACGCAGCTCGTGGCTTCGGCTGCTCGGACCTCGTGACCACCTCTTGTCGCGACACTACCGCCAATCCCCAAACTTCATGCCCTTTCTGTTGGGCAGCCAACACCCTATACACATCGGCAAGCAAAGCCCTTCTAAGGACACAACCGACAGATACCTCCTCCTCCTCATAGATATTGGCAATGGGGCCGCAAGTGGGATAGACGATAGTAGACCTGAGCCAGTGGCGCCAGACAGAACAATCTACTAATTCAATGGCGCATGGCTCCAGCAGGGTAACTCAGTGCAGGGCAAGGCAAAAGTGGCCCGCACGAGCGACAAAGAGAGTCTCTGGGCAGGCCATTCCATTTCAGGCATATTATTGTCCACAAACAATTGCCTCACAGATGCTGCTTTATGACAGGATGTATTGTCATGCTGATACAGTCATCGCCTCTGAACTGATTAGGGAAGGGGGACACACAATAACCGCGTAAAACACTCAAAATTGTTCAAATAGCTCTGAGGACTATGTGACTCAACATCTGAGGCCATCAGTCCCCTAAACTTAGAACTACTTAAACTTAACTAACGTAAGGACATCACACACATCCATGACCTAGGCAGGATTCGAACCTGCGACCGTAGCGGTCGCTCGGTTCCGGACTGAAGCGCCTAGAACCACTCGGCCCTTAAAACAGTCCCATACCGTAACACCACCACCTCCTTAATTTACTATTGTTACTACACGTGATGTCAGGTAACGTTGAGCCGGCATCGCTAAATCCAGGCCCTTCCATCGGGTTGCCACGTGGTACAGTGTCAACCATCACTCCAAATAATTCATTTCCAGTCATCCCCTGTCCTCTGGCGTCGCTCTTTGCACCACCTCAAGCGTTGTTTGGCATTGACTATGGAAATGTCCGGCTTATGAGGAGCTGCTCCGTCATTGTACCCTTCTATTTACTTCCCTATACACGGCTGCTAGGCTGCTAGATAGACTGTGATTTTTTACAACCATCCCACGCAATCGACGGTCCATATCTGCCAGTATATGTAGTGTGCCTAGTCTTGATTTGACTGTGGTGGTTCTTTCGAGTTTCCATTTATACCAGAACCAGTCATCTTGCCAGAATGAGATTTTCACTCTGCAGCGGAGTGTGCGCTGATATGAAACTTCCTGGCAGATTAAAACTATGTGCCGGACCGAGACTCGAACTCGGGACCTTTGCCTTTCGCGGGCAAGGGCTCTACCAACTGAGCTACCCAAGCACGACTCACGCCCCGTCCTCCTTTACTTCTGCCAGTAAAGTTTGGAAGGTAGGAAACGAGATACTGGCAGAAGTAAAGCTGTGAGGACGGGGCGTGAGTCGTGCTTGGGTAGCTCAGTTGGTAGAGCCCTTGCCCGCGAAAGGCAAAGGTCCCGAGTTCGAGTCTCGGTCCGGCACACAGTTTTAATCTGCCAGGAAATTTCAACAGTCATCTTAGGCAGCTTTAGAAGGGTTGAAATATCCCTGATAGATTTGTTATCAGTTGACTTCCAATGACTAGTCCACGTTCGAAGTCACTGAGGTGTCCTGACCGTACCATCCTACCATTACTGCTTCTGAATACTTCCTTTTATACCGGCAGTTCCGACTCGTGTGGCATCTAGTGATCAATTCCGCGTTACATAGTGGATGTCCGGATAACTTTGATCAGACAGTATGTAATTGTATAAAAGAAAGGTTCAAATAGCTCTGAGCACTATGGGACTTAGAGGACATCAGTCCCCTAGAACTTAGAAGTAATTAAACCTAAATAACCACACACATCCATTCCCGAGGCAGGATTCGAACCTGCGACCGTAGCGGTCGCTCGGTTCCGGACTGTAGCGCCTAGAACCGCTCGGCCTGTAATTATATACCTGACACGTTTTATCGCCGTGCCAACACATATAACACATTAAAATAGATCAGCTAAACGCTTCAACTGATAACAGCCAACGTCTCGGAGCCAGATCTCGGGTTGTAGCACAGTCCCGGTAGACAGTGGGCAGCGCGGAGGAGAGGCGCTGGCGGACTGAGTGCAGCGTGGGGTGGTGGAGCGCCAAATAAGCCAGCCGCGCCGCGCCGCAACTCCCGGAATATCGCACGCGGCCACCCCGCCCCCCAACCACCGCCCGCTATTCATAGAGCGCCGCCGGCCGGCCACCAGCAGCAGGGGGCAGCCGCTGGCGCTGCCATCGCCAAACTGCCGACTCTCCAATTTGCGCTTTCGTGTTTCAGTGGCGCAGTTGTACGGTGCCAGTCTACAAATCCAAAACTGTCGGGTTGTATCCCTGGCCGATCATAGGAGTTGTATTTATCGCTTATCACTGCTTTCACCTCTGATAATGTTCGTTGGTCTCAAAAATTCCGATTTGCTCCGTGATTCAGAATCCACGTTAAACTGAAAGAACCCCTGCAACTGGCTCGGTAAGCCAATTCAAAGGTTGGAGGAAAGCAACGATATACCGCCTCAATGAGAACCGTGCATAGTGAAAACCCGTGGTGCCCAAACCAAATTTCGAATTGCTTGGTCAACGCAAAAACGACACGATACGCCGCGAGATAATAATTACACTATTAGCCATTAAAATTGCTACACCAAGAAGAAATGCAGATGATAAACGAGTATTCATTGGACAAATATATTATACTAGAACTGAAATGTGATTACATTTTCACGCAATTTGGGTGCACAGATCCTGAGAAATCAGTACCCAGAACAACCACCTCTGGCCGTAATAACGGCCTTGATACGCCTGGGCATTGAGTCAAACACAGCTTGGATGGCGTGTACAGGTACAGCTGCCCATGCAGCTTCAACACGATACCACAGTTCATCAAGAGTAGTGACTGGCGTATTGTGACGAGCCAGTTGCTCGGCCACCATTGACCAGACGTTTTCAATTGGTGAGAGATCTGGAGAATGTGCTGGCCAGGGCAGCAGTCGAACATTTTCTGTATGCAGAAAGGCCCGCACAGGACCTGCAACGTGCGGTCATGCATTATCCTGCTGAAATGTAGAGTTTCGCAGGGATCGAATGAAGGGCAGAACCACGGGCCGTAACACATCTGAAATGTAACGTCCACTGTTCAAAGTGCCGTCAATGCGAACAAGAGGTGATCGAGACGTGTAACCAATTGCACCCTATACCATCACGCCGGGTGAATAGACGCTTCCAATGTGCGTTCACCGCGATGTCACCAAACACGGATGCGACCATCATGATGCTGTAAACAGAACCTGGATTCATCCGAAAAAAATGACGTTTTGCCATTCGTGCACCCAGGTTCGTCGTTGAGTACACCATCGCAGGCGCTCCTGTCTGTGATGCAGCGTCAAGGGTAACCGCAGCCATGGTCTCCGAGCTGATAGTCCATGCTGCTGCAAACGTCGTCGAACTGTTCTTGCAGATGGTTGTTGTCTTGCAAACGTCCCCATCTGTTGACTCAGGGATCGAGACGTGGCTGCACGATCCGTTACAACCACGCGCATAAGATGCCTGTCATCTCGACTGCTAGTGATACGAGGCCGTTGGGATCCAGCACGGCGTTCCTATTACCCTTCTGAACCCACCGATTCCATATTCTGTTAACAGTCATTGGATCTCGACCAAAGCGAGCAGCAATGTCGCGATACGATAAACCGCAATCGCTGTAGGCTACAATCCGACCTTTATCAAAGTCGGAAACGTGATGGTACGCGTTTCTCCTCCTTACACGAGGCATCACAACAACGTTTCACCAGGTAACGCCGGTCAACTGCTGTTTGTGTATGACAAATCGGTTGGAAACTTTCCTCATGTCAGCACGTTGTAGGTGTCGCCACCGGTGCCAACCTTGTGTGAATGCTCTGAAAAGTTAATCATTTGCATATAACAGCATCTTCTTCCTGTCGGTTAAATTTCGCGTCTGTAGCACGTCATCTTCGTGGTGTGGTAATTTTAATGGCCAGAAGTGTAATAAAAACTGAAACAACCTGAGAATGCACAGTGTTGTGCTGCAGGGAAGCACTGCTCAGACACATTAATGTGACCACCTGTCAACGGCCTGAAGAACGACCTTTTGCAGAGCGGACCACGTGCAGCAAGAGAGTCATTGAGTTTCTGAAAGATATTGCCAAGGACGTGGAGTCATGCTGACTTGTGCTGTGGCCATCTGCCCTAGGTTTCTCGGTTGATGATCCATGGCGCGTACAGCCAGATCGAGGCGGTCCCATAGACTCTCGATTGGGTTTAAATCTGGGGAGTTTGGTGGCCTTCGAACCACACATGTACACTGGTAGCTATGTGACACGTTTCATTGTTCTGTTGATAGATGCTATCGTGCCGTGGAAAAATAAACTGCATGGCAGGGTGAACTGTACTCCCAAGGGTAGATGTCTGTTTTTGTTGATCCACTGAACCTTTCAGAACGACTGCATCATCCAAATAATGCCACGAAAATATTCCCCAGACCACAACGCTCCCTTCGGTTTGCTCTCAGACGTTCCACGCTGTGCACACCACCAGCCATCTGCTCGGTAGAACATAAAACATGATTCATCTGAGAAGGCCATCTGTCGCCAGTCACTGGACGTCCACGTACGCTATTAGAATGGAAATTCCAGCCTTCGTTGCCGATGAACAGCAGTCAGCATGACTGCATGAACCAGCACCTGCTGCAGAGATCCATACACAGCAACGTTCGCTGAACAGCCTTTGAGGAGACACTGCTGGCAGCCCTTTGTTCCTCTGCGCGATTAGTTGCTCAGCTGTTGCACGTCTATTCGCTCGCACACATACCTGCAGCCGACGATTACCGCTGTCATCTATGGGTCCTAGGGCTAGTTTTGGATAGCGCTATTTTGCCATTCACGGAATACATTAAACACAACGGCTCGGGAACAGTTCACAAAGTTGGCCGTTTTGCGAATGCTTCCGCTCTTGGCCCGAAAGCCAATGATCATGCCATTTTTTGGATGTCAGATAAACCACTCTGTTTTCGCCTTACGACAAAGACCGCACTGTTTTCCGCATCCCCCCCGATATGATTTAATGGCTTTATATATCCTCCACTGCCAGTCCCGTCACTTGCCGTCTGCGAGTGGTTATTGCACCTTAACGTCGAACATAAGCGGTGGTCATCCTGATGTGACTTGACGGCGTAATATTGTGATGCCTGTTCATTTCTGGGCGAACACTGACCATTTAATTACACAGTTAGTGAACATAACTGTACCACCAGAAAAGCTAGCAAATTACAATATTTTACTTGTTGCGTGAGTGTAGTATAGTAGGAAGAATACATGATTAAATTTGGTGATGAAAAATTTAAATAATCGACCGGCATTATTGGCTGGGATGTTGTTAAGATACCTGATGTAAGTCTTTCTATAACATTTCGCGCTAATTTCAAAACTTTCGCGTTTTTGTAATGACGATAAGATGAAATGATTAGGGAAATATGAATACCCAGCCGCAGACCATACAAAATTATTAAAAAAAATCAAAAACAATGTCTTAAAAGTCAGAATGCAACCCCATTGTGACCATTAGGAAGAAAATACCCGACTGGGCCAGTAATGAAAACTGGGATCCAGAGATATAGAAGCAGTGACATTAACCACTAAAGCACGAGATGCGGACGAGTTTGTTGGTGATGCGGGGTATACAGGTTATGAAATATTGTACACAGAGGCACCAGCTTTGACAGCAAAAATGGTTCAAATGGCTCTGAGCACTATGGGACTTAACTTCTGAGGTCATGAGTCCCCTAAAACTTAGAACTACTTAAACCTAACTAACCTAAGGACATCACACACATCCATGCCCGAGGCAGGATTCGAAACTGCGACCGTAGCGGTCGCGCGGTTCCAGACTGGAGCGCCTAGAACCGCTCGGCCACCCCGGCCGGCCTTTGACAGCAACAATGGTTTTAACCACGCTGCGATTCGAAATGAACTACAACAAACATTATATTGTACGAGTACATCTTGCCATGCCTATTCAACTTTGTGCCTAAGGTCTTTCTTTTTTTTTTTTCCTTTTAATTGGTCTATGGTTACGTGTTCTTACAGCCTTCTCAACAGTCGAAATGCATTAAGACAGTGTGCTTCAACGTTTTATGTTATTTATTATGTTCAAACTGTACCCTGGCACGAAGTTAGGCTGAGACTTGTCATGTGGCGCCGCACGTGCGATTTTCGTGTCATTTACGACGAAACGAAGAGGAGGACAACACAACACCCAGTCTCTGAGTAGAGAAAATCTCCGGTCCGGTCGGTAATTGAACCCGAGCCCTTTCCGTTAGCAATCTGCCGCTGTGCCTGGGTTCATCAGGGGTAGTGGCTGGTAAGTGGTGGCTTCCTAGCCTCTCTACAACGTCCTCTGTGAAATGAACGAGGTGGCGCAGTGGTTAGTACACTGGACTCGCATTCGGGAGGACGACGGTTCAATCCCGCGTCCGGCCCTCCTGATTTAGGTTTTCCGTGATTTCCCTAAATCGCTTCAGACCAATGCCGAGATGGTTCCTTTGAAAGGGCACGGCCGACTTCCTTTCTCATCCTTCCCTAATCCGATTAGACCGATGACCTCGCTGTTTGGTCTCCACCCGCAAATCAACCCAGCCCAACGTCCTCTGTATTTAATAGGCCAGGCCAGGACAGGACGGGCGACTTACAGTCTTGTGATATCTTGTTGAAAGACCGAGACAATGCAAAGCCACTGTACTTACCACGTCAGAAATGTATTGGTTGCTGTCTACATTACTGATTATACAAACCACACTTGTTCATATTAGGTACACAATGACAAGCGACAACATTACACCTGGTCCTGGGCCACACGACGATGATGGTGATGACAAATGCAATTTGGCAACGTATGTTTTTCTCAGAGCCTCAAATACATCCATCAGGACTCTTGTGTAGTGTTGCCATTCCCCTGTCCAGTACTGTCGTTGTGTGCCTCTTCTTTCGCATTAAGTGAAGCCCAATCGTCACCAAGCTGACAGTGCGAGCTGTTCCATACATCGTCGTACTGTCTGTGTGCTACTCGTCTTGTTGCAGATACGCTCATATCCTGACTGAAGGTATGTGAAGTGGCTAAACAATCTTGCACGGCCTAGCGAAGAATGTGCTAGTTGTGTGGGGCTGGCTGTAATGATCCAGCATGGCGCTGAGTACGGCCTCCAGAACAAAAAAAATGGTTCAAATGGCTCTGAGCACCATGGGACTTAACATCTATGGTCATCAGTCCCCTAGAACTTAGAACTACTTAAACCTAACTAACCTAAGGACAGCACACAACACCCAGCCATCACGAGGCAGAGAAAATCCCTGACCCCGCCGGGAATCGAACCCGGGAACCCGGGCGTGGGAAACGAAAACGCTACCGCACGACCACGAGCTGCGGACCCTCCAGAACACATCGATTCCGTTTGTGCATCACCTTAGAACTCGACCGTGTATATTCTTTTGGCCTCTTTATTTGTCTCGAAGAATCTGATTATGGTGGGTGAACGAAATATCCTGCTCTTAACATAAACTACCGCCCACAGACAATGTATCACTTCCACTTGGTTCTGTTAATGTCGCGATCCTACTGAGCAAAGAAGGTACGACTCAGTCACTCCTACTTGAATAAAATATCACAAAAACTATTTTCCTACATTGGTCATGATAATAGTTCGGCAATCGGACCTCATTTTGGACATTGTGCCACTTTCAATAACATAACACTTTCGTGATATTATCTAACAAATCATTAACGAGAGGAATGGGAATTCTCTGTAACCAGAAATCTCGAGACGCGGTTGGAGCTGGGGGGGTCAACATTCTTGTCCATGTAAAAAACTCTTCACCGTTGTCCACAACCGGCTGCAAAACTTTTACTTTGTGTTGGATGCTGGACCACTCGCATTTATCTTTGATCTAAGTCACCGACTTGCCTCAAAGTAAAAATTGCTACGTTCCTACAGCTATTTCATGTTAACCCGGGCACTGAGTCTGACACTTTCTACAAAAACGCTATAAGAACGTTTTCAACGCTGGAAGAAGTTGAACTTAATATGTGGGCCCTTCCGGAGTTACTCCGGCAGGCTCAGGGTCTCCGGTCAGTTCCCCGCAGCTCAGTGTTTCACTCCACCCACAATGGCCTCCTTCTGCCTTCTCAGTAACAATCTTCCTGCAGCGTCAGTTTTCCCCCCTCCTCCCTCCAAAAAAGTTCTGATTGGTATTTTCAAACTGGTTTTTTTTATGTGATAAATTTCATGATTTGTCATTACAAAAATTTTGTATGTAATTCCTTTACCAAAAAAAGTCTTTATAGTCATATCTACACGGTGCAACACAAAGAGTTATTTTTTGAAACCCCATAAATGCCTCCCACTGCGAGGCAGAACTTTTAAATTTGGCGCAAGACGCCTATAACTGAAAAAAAAAGGGCAGGAGCTCAGACGCTCAAGTGACGTGTAAGGCATTATGCCGTGTAAGGTATTATGTCACACTGGAACCAAATTTCATTACAATTCTGTCCAATGCCGTCGTCGACGTGTTACACGATCTGAAGGTCGTCACACCACCTCTTAGCCACATTTCACCCTTTCTTTTGACACCTCTGTGAGGGAAGTCAGAACCGCGACTCGCAGCGATGAAAACACGAGGTTTCTTAAGGGTAGCCAAGCAAAACATTTCAGTCACACCGCTGCTCGGACAAGAAGAGGCTGCAAGTGGTGGTATAAAGGGCATCAGTGAAACCACCCCTTCCCTTGGGGTGTTGATTCCCACGCATTCCGCGATCGAAAAGTTCGTAGTGCGATGAGCAGCAGGGCGACATTCCTGGAAATCTTTTACGCTGCCGACATGTTCCTAATTTAAGGACATCGTGGGCCTGCAACCTCACTGAACTTACTGTAGCCCTTTACAGTGTATCACAAACGCAGTTTTTGCTCTGATATGCAGGGTGAAAGCACTAGGAACCATTCAAAATCATTCGACAAAATTTGAACGTGATCCGAAGCAGTAAAGGGTGTTTATACTTTTTCAACCCTCCTGTTTCGCGCCACTTTACAGATTGATCACAGAAGGGGTACGATGTTGATGCATACAGAAATAAAGCGTCAAAGTGTCGGTCTAAGACCTTCCTGTTCGGCAACACTCTTATTGCCACCCACGAACCTTTGTTGAGATCCTTAAACATGTATCTGTGTGGAGAATTGGACAACTCTTCAGTGGCCTGGCGCTCTGTTGCTGCTCCAGCGCCTGAGAGCAGACAACCTCTCTGACAACCCCTTAGGATTCTGTGTAAACGTAAGCAGGCGCTAGAGCAGCAGCTGAGAGCACTCAGATGCACGGGTGGAGAAGTCATTGTACAGGTACGTTTCTAAGGTTCTCAAACATAGGTGGGAAAGAGTGTGTTGCCAAACTGGAGACTTATTGCCATTCATACACATATCAAAGTTGCACCGTCTCCTCCCGGCCGCGGTGGCCGTGCGGTTCTAGGCGCTTCAGTCCGGAACCGCGAGACTGCTATTGTCGCATGTTCGAATCCTGCCTCGGGAATGGATGAGGTCCTTAGGTTAGTTAGGTTTAAGTAGTTCTTAATTCTAGGGGTCTGATGACCTCAGATGTTAAGTCCCATAGTGCTCAGAGCCATTTTTTTTTTTTTTTTTTTTTTTTTTTGCACCGTCTCCCTCACTATCCCGTGATCACACCACAGGAGGGGGCGAAATAGAAGGGCTGTTAAAGTACAAACACCCACGTTCGAATATCGTTGAATGGTTTTGAACGTTCCCTAGTGGTTCCACCCGGTATACCAGAGCAAAAACTGTAATCGACCTACACTCCATAGGGATCAGAGCATAACGGTACCTTTCTTTTTGTGTACAATCAGCTACCAGTCTTTGCACAAGACAGTGATCATTTGGAAGTTTCTCTGTAAGTCATATCGTGTTTCTAACAATGTAGCTTCCCTATGCACGACTGCACCGTTTGCGAGCAGCCTCATATACATGTACTGAGGTGAGAAAAGTCGTGGGATAGCGATATGCACTTTTAGAGATGGCGATAGTGTCGTCTACACAGGTATAAAGGGGCAGTGCGTTGGTGGAGCTGTCGTTTGTACTCAGGTGATTTATGTGTAAACCTTTCTGACGTGGTTGTGGTCGTACGACAGGAATCAACAGACTCTGAACGTGGAGTGGTAGTTCGAGCTAGACGCGAGAGACATTCAGTTTGCAAAATCTTTGCGGAATTCAATATTACGGTATCCACAGTGTCAATAGTGTGCCGAGAATACCAAATTTCACAACGGACAACGCCGTGGCCGACGACTTTTGCGTAGAGTTGTCAGTGCTAAGAGACAAGCAGCACGGAAATAACCGCAGAAATCAATGTGGGATGTACGACGAACATATCCGTTGGGATAGTGTGACAACATTTGGCGTTAATGAGCTATGACAGCAGACGACGGACATCGTTTGGAGGGCCTCTCCTGGGCTTCTGAACACATCGGTTGGATCCTTCACTAATGAAAGGTCAGGTGAGTCCCGATTTCAGTTAGTAAGAATTGATGTTAGGGTTCGAGTGTAGCACAGACCGCACTGTAGGCAGTATGCAAGCTAGTGGTGGATTCACAATGCTGTGTGCTGTGTTTACCTGGAATGAACTGGGTCCTCTGGTTCAATTGGTCCGACGATTTACTTGAAATTGTTATGTTCAGCTACTTGGAGACCATCTGCAGCCATACATGGACTTCATATTCCCAGTGAATGACACTGCGCCATTTCACCGAACCACCACTGTCCGCGATTGGTTTCAAGAATATTCTGGACAATTCCAGAGAATGATTTGACTGTCTAGACAACCCGACATGAATCCCATCGAACATTTATGGGACATAATCGATAAGTCAGTTCGTGCACTAAATCCTGCACCGGTAATACTTTCGCAATTATGGCTGGCGCTAGACGCAGAAAGGCTCAATATTTTTGCAAGGGACATCCAATGATTGTTGAGTCCATGCCGTATGAGTTGCTGCAGTGCACTGGACAGGAGAAAGACCGACATGATGTAGAAGGTAACCCAAGACTCTTGTCACCATATATTCGTTTTCCAACTTCTTAGCTGCTCGACGTTTCGATCCCACTGAAGGAATTTTCTTCATGATTCCACAGTTGTTCCTGGGTGGTGAATGGAGCCACCCAGGGAATCCCGAAGGAGGTCTCATCAGTGAGATCGACCCGTCGAGCACTGAAGATGTTTCAAGAGGAATATGAAGCAACGTGACAACTCATATTTACCATCAATGAAAAAAAACCAGAAAAGCCAGCAGCAGAATAGAGTTTCTAAAATGTTTGATTGTTCCTTCCTTTCCAGTAGCCGTATAACAATTAGATATCTTCTGCACTGCAACTGCTTGCAGGCGAAAATACACGCGTCTTTGTCAAGTGGCGGACCAATACTTGGACATAATTTACATGTGAACAGTTTTTTCCCCCAAGGCTAAGGCGAAATGTTGCATCAATTCTATTATCGATCCAAAGTCCGTCGTTTTGACATGGGGAATATGTTCGCCTTTGGAATTCCTGGGACGTTGCTCAAGTTACACTACTGGCCATTAAAATTGCTACACCACGAAGATGACGTGCTACAGACGCGAAGTTTGACCGACAGTAAGACGATGCTGTGATATGCAAATGATTAGCTTTTCAGAGCATTCACACAAGGTTGGCACCGGTGGCGACACCCACAACGTGCTGACATGAGAAAAGTTTCCAACCGATTTCTCATACACAAACAGCAGTTGACCGGCGTTGCCTGGTGAAACGTTGTTTCGATGCCTCGTGTAAGGAGGAGAAATGCGTACCATCACGTTTCCGACGTTGATAAAGGTCGGATTGTAGCCTACAGCGATTGCGGTTTTATCGTATCCCGACATTGCTGCTCGAGTTGGTCGAGATCCAATGACTGTTAGCAGAGTATGGAATCGGTGTTTTCAGGAGGGTAATATGGAACGCTGTGCTGGATCCCAACGGCCTCGTATCACTAGCAGTCGAGATGACAGGCATCTTATGCGCGTGGTTGTAATGGATCGTGCAGCCAAGTCTCGATTCCTGAGTCAACAGATGGGGACGTTTGGAAGACAACAACCATCTGCAAGAACAGTTCGACGACGTTTCCAGCAGCATGGACTATCAGCTCGGAGACCATGGCTGCGGTTACCCTTGACGCTGCATCACAGACAGGAGCGCCTGCGATGGTGTACTCAACGACGAACCTGGGTGCACGAATGGCAAAACATTTTTTTGGATGATTCCAGGTTCTGTTTACAGCATCATGATGGTCGCATCCGTGTTTGGCGACATCGCGGTGAACGCACATTGGAAGCGTGTATTCGTCACGCCGTACTGGCATATCATCCGCCTTGATGGTATGGGGCGCCATTGGTTACGCGTCTCGGTCACCTCTTGTTCGCATTGACGGCACTTTGAACAGTGGACGTTACATTTCACATGTGTTACGACCAGTGGCTCTACCCTTCATTCGATCCCTACGAAACCCTACATTTCAGCAGGATAATGCACGACCGCATGTTGCAGGTCCTGTACAGGCCCTTCTCGATACAGAAAATGTTCGACAGCACGTTCTCCAGATCTCTCACCAATTGAAAACATCTGGTCAATGGTGGCCTAGCAACTGGCTCGTCCCAATACGCCTGTCACTACTCTTGATGAACTGTGGCATCGTGTTGAAGCTGCATGGGCAGCTGTACCTCGACACGCCATCCAAGCTGTGTTTGACTCAATGCCCAGGCGTATCAAGGCCGTTATTACGGCCAGGGGTGGTTGTTCTGGGTACTGATTTCCCAGGATCTATGCACCCAAACTGCGTGAAAATGTAATCACATATCAGTTCTAGTATAATATATTTGTCCAATGAATACCCGTTTATCATCTGCATTTCTTCTTGGTGTAGCAATTTTAATGGCCAGTAGTGTATTACTCTTCCGCTACAGCGGAAAGGCAACGCAGTAGTGCGCATCAGATGTTCTGCGCTCGTTTAAAGTGGGTTAGGTTAGAGAGTCGATGGGTGGGGATTATTTTAATATGTCTATGGGACACATCATAAAAGAAGGTTGTATACCTGGAAGAATCCTGGAGATACTAATAGGTATCAGATAGATTATATAATGGTAAGACAGAGATTTAGGAACCAGGTTTTAAATTGTAAGACATTTCCAGGGGCAGATGTGGATTCTGACCAAAATCTATTGGTTATGAACTGCAGATTGAAACTGAAGAAACTGCAAAAAGGTGGGAATTTAAGGAGATGGGACCTGGATAAACTGAAAGAACCAGAGGTTGTAGAGAGTTTCAGGGAGAGCATAAGGGAACAATTGACAGGAATGGCGGAAAGAAATACAGTAGAAGAAGAATGGCTAGCTCTGAGGGATGAAGTAGTGAAGGCAGCAGAGGACCAAGTAGGCAAAAAGACGAGGGCTAATAGAAATCCTTGGGTAACAGAAGAAATATTGAATTTAATTGATGAAAGGAGAAAATATAAAAATGCAGTAAATGAAGCAGGCAAAAGGGAATACAAACGTCTCAAAAATGAGATCGACAGAAAGTGCAAAATGGCTAAGCAGGGATGGCTAGAGGACAAATGTAAGGATGTAGAGGCTTGTTTCACTAGGGGTAAGATAGATACTGCCTACAGGAAAATTAAAGAGACCTTTGGAGAGAAGAGAACCACTTGTATGAATATCAAGAGCTCAGATGGCAACCCAGTTCTAAGCAAAGAAGGGAAGGCAGAAAGGTGGAAGGAGTGTATAGAGGGTTTATACAAGGCCGATGTACTTGAGGACAATATTATGGAAATGGAAGAGGATGTAGATGAAGACGAAATGGGAGATACGATACTGCGTGAAGAGTTTGACAGAGCAATGAAAGACCTGAGTCGAAACAAGGCCCCGGGAGTAGACAACATTCCATTAGAGCTACTGATGGCCTTGGGAGAGCTAGTCATGACAAAACTCTACCATCTGGTGAGCAAGATGTATGAGACAGGCGAAATACCCACAGACTTCAAGAAGAATATAATAATTCCAATACCAAAGAAAGCAGGTGTTGACAGATGTGAAAATTACCGAACTATCAGTTTAATAAGTCACAGCTGCAAAATACTAACACGAATTCTTTACAGACGAATGGAAAAACTGGTAGAAGCGGACCTCGGGGAAGATCAGTTTGGATTCCGTAGAAATGTTGGAACACGTGAGGCAATACTAACCTTAAGACTTATCTTAGAAGAAAGATTAAGAAAAGGCAAACCTACGTTTCTAGCATTTGTAGACTTAGAGAAAGCTTTTGACAACGTTAACTGGAATACTCTCTTTCAAATTCTGAAGGTGGCAGGGGTAAAATACAGGGAGCGAAAGGCTATTTACAATTTGTACAGAAACCAGAGGGCAGTTATAAGAGTCGAGGGGCATGAAAGGGAAGCAGTGGTTGGGAAAGGAGTGAGACAGGGTTGTAGCCTCTCCCTGATGTTATTCAATCTGTATATTGAGCAAGCAGTAAAGGAAACAAAAGAAAAATTCGGAGTAGGTATTAAAATTCATGGAGAAGAAGTAAAAACTTTGAGGTTCGCCGATGACATTGTAATTCTGTCAGAGACAGCAAAGGACTTGGAAGAGCAGTTGAGCGCAATGGACAGTGTCTTGAAAGGAGGATATAAGATGAACATCAACAAAAGCAAAACGAGGATAATGGAATGTAGTCAAATTAAATCGGGTGATGCTGAGGGGATTAGATTAGGAAATGAGACACTTAAAGTAGTAAAGGAGTTTTGCTATTTAGGGAGTAAAATAACTGATGATGGTCGAAGTAGAGAGGATATAAAATGTAGACTGGCAATGGCAAGGAAATCGTTTCTGAAGAAGAGAAATTTGTTAACATCGAGTATAGATTTAAGTGTCAGGAAGTCGTTTCTGAAAGTATTTGTATGGAGTGTAGCCATGTATGGAAGTGAAACATGGACGATAACCAGTTTGGACAAGAAGAGAATAGAAGCTTTCGAAATGTGGTGCTACAGAAGAATGCTGAAGATAAGGTGGGTAGATCACGTAACTAATGAGGAGGTATTGAATTGGATTGGGGAGAAGAGAAGTTTGTGGCACAACTTGACTAGAAGAAGGGATCGGTTGGTAGGACATGTTTTGAGGCATCAAGGGATCACAAATTTAGCATTGGAGGGCAGCGTGGAGGGTAAAAATCGTAGAGGGAGACCAAGAGGTGAAAACACTAAGCAGATTCAGAAGGATGTAGGTTGCAGTAGGTACTGGGAGATGAAGAAGCTTGCACAGGATAGAGTAGCATGGAGAGCTGCATCAAACCAGTCTCAGGACTGAAGACCACAACAACAACAACAACATGGGACACATTCGTATAAAGTTCTATTAACGACAAGCAAAAGTCAGAAACTTCAGTTCAACCAAAAACGACTCTATTTGTGCCTCCATTATGTGATGTAATACACATATTACAGTATTTCATTTGCTCAAAATACTTCTTGTTTCATCCTCCTTAATTCTATTATCGGTGTTTCCGAAGTTTAGATGCTGCCACTTTGCTAAATAGGCTTACAAAATACGATACCGTGCGATCTGCTTTCGCAGTAAATTCTATGAAGCCGAAAGTGAGCGGAATTTTTGATAGCGGCACCGCCATTCTCCCAGAAGCACGGCGGCCACGGCGGTGGGCGGCGCGAGGCGACCCACGGTCCTGGCAGCGATTCCCTGGCAGGCGGTCACCGCCACTGCTCCGCCCCGGCTATCACAGGCGTTGCGCAACGCGACAGGCTAAAAGTTTCCGCCGCAGAATTGAAGTCCTGCCGAAACTGCTGTTCTCACCGCGTCCCTTCTACGCCGACCAGCGCTTGTCTTTGGGGGTACTAGTGTCCTCCCTTGACGGAAAGGGCATTGAAGACGAGTTACTGAACGCAGCCTGCAAAGTCAAATACAAAAATGTAGAATACTGCTATAGTAAAATAAACCGTTCAAGTAGGTTCCTGTTTATACTTGGTGGCCATAACCAGCTTCCAGATATCTGAATTACGTGGAAAACATGTATTTGAAATGCAGATAAAAACTGCGAAATACCTATTTTTATTTTACTTTTGAAGTACTATTTTTCAAAAAGCACTCTCTATTTTTTTCAATACCTAACATGTAGATCTTTGTACACTCATGCTCATAAATTAAGGATAATTGCAGAATGTGGTGCCACACAACGTGGCACTACACAAAACTGGCGCTAATAGCATAGGCACATAGGGAACACACGCGACACGGATCTGTGAGTCCACGGTATTGGTGATAAGTTGAGAAAACCGTCCCGAAACACATGTGGTACAAAACGCCACTGTTTCCTGCGCATGTACACCAACATCAACATGGGATATGATCACCTTGCACACGTACACAGGCCACACAACGGGTTGGCATTCTCTGGAACCGGTGTTCGAGCAGCTCCTGGGGTATAGTCTCCCATTTTTGCACCAGTGCCTGTCGTTGCTCCTGAAGTGTCGTAGGGGTTTGTAGACGTGCACCGATACTTCGACGGAGAGCATCCCAGACGTGCTCGATGGGGCTTAGGTTTGGAGAACAGGCAGGCCACTCCATTCGCCTGATATCTTCTGTTTCAAGGTACTCCTTCAGGATGGCAGCTCGGTGGGGCCGTGCGTTATCATCCATCAGGAGGAAGGTGGGACCCACTGCACCCCTGAAAAAGCGGACATACTGGTGCAAAATGACGTCGTGATACAACTGACATGTTGCAGTTTTTCTGTCTAAGACATGAGGGGTGTACGGGCACCAATCATAAACCTACCCCACAGCATCAAACCACGACCTCCATACAGGTCCCTTTCAAGGACATTGAGGGGTTGGTATCTGGTCCCTGAGCCGGCCTGATTGGCCGAGCGGTTCAAGGCGCTTCAGTCTGGAACCGCGCGACCGCTACGGTCGCAGTTTCGAATACTGCCTCGGCCACGGATGTGTGTGATGTCTTTAGGTTAGTTAGGTTTAAGTAGTTCTAGGGGACTGATGACCTCTGATGTTAAGTCCCATAGTGCTCAGAGCCACTTTCTCTGGTTCCTGGTTCACGCCCGATGAAAACCCGGCGAGAATCACTGTTCGAACTACATCTGGACTCGTCCGTGAACATAACCTGGGACCACTGTTTCAATGACCATGTACTGTGTTGTTGACGCAAGGCTTTACGGGCTCTCCTGTGACCAGGGGTCAACGGAAAACACCTTGCAGGTCTCCGGGCGAATAAAGCATGTCTGTTTAGTCGTCTGTAGACTGTATGTCTAGAGACAACTGTTCCAGTGGGTGCAGTAAGGTCCCAAGCAAGGCTACCTGCAATAATACGTGGCCATCTGCGGGCACTGGTACACTGTGGACGTCCCGTACTGTAGCCCCTGGACACGTTTCCTGTCTGCTGGAATCGTTGCCATAATCTTGAGATTTCACTTTTGTGGCACACAGAGGGCCTGTGCTACGACCTGCTGTGTTTGACCAGTCTCCAGTCGCCCTAGTATTCTACCTCTCATAACATCAATATGTGTTCTTTGAGCCATTTTCAACACACAGTCACCATTAGCACGTCTGAAAACGTCTGCACACTTACTCGCTGCACCATACTCTGACATGCACCAACGCACCTCTGCGTACGTGAATTGCTGCCAGCGCCACAGTGCGAAGATCGCAGGTCAAATGCACCGCATGGTCACACCCCGTGGTAATTTAAACCCGCAAACCACCCACCAGAGCGTTGTTTCACCATGTATCAGCATTATCCTTAATTTATGAGCATGAGTGTATTTGTAAAATGCAAATGCTTCTGTTGATTTTTTTTCATTTCATACTTTGTAGTTTTGATTTATTTAAAGAGCCATTTGTTTAAACAAAAATAGTTCCATGGTGAATGTAGATGACACAATATCCACCGAAAGTGTACCTGTCAAGTAGATGTCATGCTGACCCTAATTGTTAGAAACAGCAGTTAGACTTGAGCGAAAATTTTACACCGAAGCGCCAAAGAAACTGGTATGGGCATGCGTATTCAAATACACAGATATGTAAACAGACAGAATACGGTTCTGAGGTCGACAACGCCTATATAACACAAAAAGTGTCTGGCGCAGTTGTTAGATCGATTACTGCTGCTGCAATTGCACAGGTTATCCAGATTTAAATGAGTTTGAACGTGGTGTTACAGTCGGCCCACGAGCGATGGGACACAGCATATCGGAGGTAGCGATGAAGTGGGGATTTTCCCGTACGACCACTTCACTAGTGTACCGTGAATATCAGGAATCTGGTAAAACATCAAATCTCCGACATCGCTGCGGCCAGAAAATGATCCTGCAAGAACTGAACCAACGACGACTGAAAAGAATCGTCACCATCGAGATATAAAATAAAGATACTTCTCAATGCAACTTAAGATGGAGCTACAACCATTTATCTCATTCGTCAATATTGTGTGTTTAATGTAAAACATACCGAGATCATCCTAATAACCTCGAAAGGAAGTAAAGTAAAGACGGAGCGAGGCGACACATATTACATTCAATATCTTCAACAGATGTGTATACGTCCAGATCTCAAATTAATTCATATAAAAATAATTTATGGTGCAGCCGTGTCAAAATATCAATTGCTTTGGAATCTGTGATCATGGTCTCCTAAACCTTGCGAAATATATTTAGATTCAACTGGAAAATCCCCGACTTATTCATGCCCAACACGTTGGAATGCATGGTATAATTCTATTCAGGATCTACTCACATTCAAGAATACTCTGAGTGAAACTTTAGGAAACACAGGTTAGCAGCTTTTAAAGAAACTGAAATACAATTTCTTAATGAATACATAAGCTGTTCAAAACCTATTGCTGTCGACATCAGAAGCTTGAAAGGGGAAAAACATATCTACTGTGAATTTGTTCTGATAGCACTAACGAGAATGCAAAGAATGGTAAGCGGCTTGCAACTGGATAAGCCTATGTACTGCAGTGGTGGGATGATTAGAAGTTATTAAAGCAAGTCCGATAACCATTGTGAGAGATACTATAAATTAGAGAAACCAAAAGAAAATGACGGCGTATTAGAATCCGTATCTTATCCTTTTCTTCAAACTGAAATGGGTACTGGAGTCTAGGAGAGAACACGTTAAAGAAATGTTTGTTTCAGGAGTGTGGCAGAGAAAAAAAGAAGTACGGAGTAGTTTGCAAGATTCTGACTAAAAAAAAGTTAATTTTATTATATATTTGTTGAGGACTCTCACTCTTCTGTGGCCACTGATACACAAGAGATCTGGTAATAGTAAAATATTTAAAGTTTAGATTCCTTGAACACATATTCAACTGGAAAATCCGGCCGTTGTGCCCGTGCGGTTCTAGGCGCTTCAGTCCGGAACCGCGCTGGTGCTACGGTCGCAGGTTCGAATCTTGTCTTGGGCTTGGATGTGTGTGATGTCCTTAGGTTAGTTAGGTTTAAGTAGTTCTAAGTCTAGGGGACTGATGACCTCAGATGTTAAGTCTCATAGTGCTTAGAGCCATTTGAACCATTCAACTGGAAAAAAAATCCTTAAATATGGTACTTGTTAACGAAGTTCTGCACCTCTTGAAGGACTATTTTCCTCTGGTGAAATAATAATGTCACTTAGGGGGAAAATGAAAGATGTAGTATTTGAAAAAGTATTTGTGTTAAAATCAGTAAAATAAATAGCATATAAAATATTCGCTAACTAGAGGTTGAATTAATATTTCGAAAATACGTATTTTGCATTTTGTGTTTAAATAATTTTATTTAAAATCATTTTGCACTTACATCTGAAACAGAAAGATAACCAAGTATTCACAATTTAATTTTACGTATTTTTAATAAACTATTTTGCACATCTCTGCCACGCATTATAGCCTACAGGGGTTGGACAAAAATGTGTTAGCAGCGCCAAGAATGCATGCTTGAAAATAAGGGCAGATGTGAAGTCATTCCTGAAAGTTGCGCAGTTGTATTTGAACAAAAACGGCACCTATGCGATTTCCTGAATAAATTGCGTCAAACGTGGTCAGAACAATGTGTTGCGTGGTTGTGAGTGCATCATATCGAAGCTCTAGTGAATTTGAAGGTGCGTAAATTGTTGGTGCTCGTACAGTACGTGCGTCCGTAACGAAGGGAGTCGAAGTGTTTGGTGTTTCAGGAAGCATCGTATCGAACCTTTATACTGCACACACGGAAAATGAATAAAACCTCAAACCTACGGCACAACGCGGGCGAAACTGTACGTTAATGATCGTGACAGACAGACACTGAAGAGGACTGTGACGCAAAAGAAGAGAACGACAGGAGTAAGATTCACTACAGAGCTGAGTCTCGAACTCGCCAACGCTGTCAGCACCAAAATAACACAAGCTGGGAATTGCAGGGGGACCTGGAATTCCAAAACCACACTTCAGTTATGCAAATGCCTTTGGCAGGTTCCCCGCGGTAGTATTATACGCCCTTTGCTGTTCCTCGTCTATGTAAACGATTTGGAAGACAATCTGAGCAGCCGTCTTCGGATGTTTGCATATGACGCTGTCGTTTATCGACTAATAGAGTAATCATAAGATCAAAACAAACTGCAAAACGATTTAGAAAAGGTATCTGAATGGTGCGAAAAGTAGCAGTTGACCCTAAATAACGAAAAGTGTGAGGTCATCCACATGAGTGCTAAAAGGAGCTCGTTAAACTTAGGTTACACGAAAAATCAGTCTAATCTAAAAGCCGTAAATTCAACTAAATACCTAGGTATTACAATTACGAACAACTTAAATTGGAAGGAACACATAGAAAATGTTGTGGGGAAGGCTAACCAAAGACTGCGTTTTATTAGCAGGACACTTAGAAAATGTAACAACTAACGAGACTGCCTACACCACGCTTGTCCGTCCTCATTTAGAATACTGCTGCGCGGTGTGGGATCCTTACCAGACAGTACTGACGGAGTACATCGAAAAAGTTCAAAGAAAGGCGGCACGTTTGGTATTATCAAGAAATATGGGAGAGAGTGTCAGAAAAATGATACAGGATTTGGGCTGGACATCATTAAAACAAAGGTTTTTTTCGTTGCGACGGAATCTTCTCACGAAATTCTGATCACCAGCTTTCTCCTCCGAATCCGAAAATATTTTGTTGACACCGACCTACATAGGGAGGAACGATCACCACGATAAAATAAGGGAAATCAGAGCTCGTACGGAAAGATATAAGTGTTCATTCTTTCCACGCGCTATACGAGATTGGAATAATAGAGAATTGTGGAGGTGGCTCGTTGAACCTTCTGCCAGGCACTTAAATGTGATTTGCAGATTATCCATGTGGATGTAGATGTGGATGTAGACAGAGATTTGTGCTGCCGAAGCCGCAAAACATGGACTATGAAGCGACAGAAGAAAGTCATTTTTCGGATTTGGTGCACACAGTTTCCAACTTCTGACCGAGTTTAAGTGCCAAGAGTTAAAGATGGCGGACAGCCGTATCGTGATATTCAGTGGGCCCCTGTAAAGTCGCATTACTGCCAATGATTTGTGACCATTTTGGCTGATCGGGTCCATTGCACGCTACAGTGCTTGTCTCCCAGTGGTGATGCTGTGTTCCAGGACGACAGATTTCCTGTTCACACATCTCGCATCGTCCAAGACTGGTTTTGTGCACGTGCGCGTGTTGATGAACTGTCGAATCTCCTCTGGCCACGAATCACCAGAGCTCAGTATTATTGAGCCTTTGTGGACTACTTTGGAGAGAACGACACGTGATCGCTATCCTATCGTCGTTACCTGAACTTGCCACTATTCTGCAGGAAGAATGGTATAAGGTTCCATTGAAAACCATACAGGACCCATCAAATCCTAGAAAATTGGATGCTGTTTTGAGAGCCGACGGTTTTGCTACACCGCATTTGGCATGACAGTGTGTTGCATTTCTGGCATTTCCTTATTTTTGCCCCCCTCCCCCTACGGGTATGCAAAATCTGAGTACACTGTAGAGTGGATGTATACAAAAGCCTCATAATATCCATGGTGATATGGCAGCATTACTGAAGCAATATCTTATACTAGGTACCAGCCGTATGAATGGAGGAAAACAGTTTTGAGTGACCAGCAAGAGGGCTGGAGCTTATTAGCACACCAGACAAAACATCACTCATCCCCAGGTAACATTACATTGTCTAACAAACATCTGGAAACAGTCATTGATGGTTAAGTCTCGTAAAGCTTTCAAACTGCAGAGTTGTTAATTGCTACGAGGGGCGTTCAATAAGAAATCCAACACATTTTCTTCTCAGCCACTTTCTGTTGAAAAACGCGGAATTTATGCAGGACATCGTGGAAAATTCCCGCTACAGCCCCAATAGTTTCATGAAATTCCGATAGATGGCGGCGCGATACGTAGCGTTCAAAATGGCGTCTATAACGGAGGTGCGTTCCAAACAGACAACTGTCACTGAGTTTCTTTTGTCAGTATATGAATTGCAGATATTCATAGGCGCTTGCAGAATGTCTAGAGAGACCTTACAGTGAACAAAAGCACGGTGAGTCGTCAGATGAGGCGTCTATCATCATCGCAACAAGGTCTCGCGCACTTGTCCGATCATCCGCGTGCCGTCTGGTCGCACACAGCTGTGACTCCTGCAATGTTGGAACGTGCTGACACTCTCATTCAAAGTCATCGACGGATCACAATCAGACTTTTCGCCGCTTAACTGGACATCTGTGTTGGCAGTGCTGACACACTCGTCCACCAGTTGGGGTACTCAAAGGTGTTCCTCGCCGCCCACCAGAAGACCATTAAGAGCAACGAAGGACTATGTATTCAGAGTTGCTTCCTCGTTACAGGCTGATCGTGACAATTTTTTGTCGAACATTGTCACAGGCGATGAAATATGGGTTCATGTATGACAATCAATAGTGTCTGGAGCAAAGATGAATGGTGTCAGGTTTGACTGGTACACTCGAATGCAACACAACTACTGGAGGAAAACCAAGTGTCAAAAACTGATTTTCACTAACTGTTTTATTTGCCAAATTCTGAATCGATTTTACTACTCAAGTATAACATAGGATTTTCAATCGTCAGTCGATTTACGCGAATAGTCTCTGGAAGTCAAATGTTCAGTTTCCGATTTAGTAAACTCAATGGCTGTTTTTCTACAAGGAGTGGGTAGGTGCGCTGACAGAGCGACGGACTGGTCTGCTATAATATCCCGCACTTTGTGGGACAGCGGGCTACACTCAGCTTGGCAGGCCAGCAGGTCTATTGGGCTAGCCTGTCTCCCGTACAGGAAAGCACGCAAGACAAGGACAGTGTGGGCCGAAAGCAGCACCGCGCAGGGCTCTTAACTGGCACTCACCAGGAGAACCGCTTCCCTGATTTCTCAACAGGACACCAGGCAGATGCCAGACATAGATTCACCGGGAGAATCTCATGGAAATGTGAATCGTCTACGAAAGAAGTGGCCTGAAAAACGTTCGACCGATTCTTTAGCACTGTTAATCAGTATGGAACTCTTACAAGATTGGATTAATAGAATAGAAAGAGAATACACAACGAGTTTCGTCGTGGGACTGTTTTTTCAGCACGACGGCGTTACGAAGGTGTTCTGCACACTGCACTACAGTAGGCGTTGTGCATCATGGAGAGGCTTACTGTTGAAGTTACCAGGAATTCCAAGAAGAGTTGGACCACGTATAGCTTCCTCACACATACGACTTGAGGAAATGAAGACATCGGAAAAACAACAGAAATTCAGAGGCTCCTAACAGTCGTTATTCACATACAGCATTCTTAAATGGAACATGCAAAACGGTAAACGAAAACGGTTCCTGACTGTAGCCTCCATCACGGAGTATGTACGTACAAGGATTGGACAAAAATGTAGAAGCACCAAAAATACAACACACTACGACGTGTAGGAAAACCAATGGCATTCAGCACAGCTTCCAGTAGTTTCGGAACGGATAAATACAGGTCCTGCATATTCTATGAGGTTCCGAGGGTTGCAGCCGGATCATGTTGATTTCTTGCCACAGTATTTCGGCTGGCAACCGTCCAGCCATCTTGAGGTGAGTGTCCGCCACTGGGCGGTTGCCAGTGGTTGCCGGTCAACATGGTCCGACTGCAATCCCGAAATCTCGTTGAATGTTCAGTGCGCGGAGAAAACTTAAAGAATCGCAGGTCCTGTATAGTTTTCGAGGGAATTTTACACCATTCTTCCCGCAAAACAGTGACAGGTTTAGGTGGATAGCGATCACGTACCCTTCTCTCCAAAGCAGACCACAAACGTTCGATAAAATTGAGGTCTGGTGGCTGTGGTGGCCAGGGGACTTGCTACTGATCATCCTGACATTGGCAAAACCAGTCCTATACGATGTGAGCTGTGTGAACAGGTGTCATGTCATCTTGGAACACAGCATAGCCATTGGTGAACAAACATTGTACCATGGGATGGACCTGATCAGCCAAAATGGTTAGAAATCATAATCCTTGGGAGTAATGCGACCTTGAATAGTAACCATAAAATGCGACGATAGGGCTGCACGAATCAGCTCCGAGTTCCCTCCCCACCCCCATCCCCTTCCCCCGCCTTCCCCACCCCTTTGTTTCTCTCGGCCAGAAGTTTGAAACAATGTGAAACAAGACTCACCCGACCATCCCTGATATTTCGTCTTGGATTTCCAGCTAGCCCTGCCGTTCTCTAATTATGGGGCTCCTTTCGTGTTGTCTTTGTGCTGACACAATTTTGGACGGTGACATTCACATCTGCAGCGATTTTTTCAGCTGTAGGCGTCCTATTTTTGTTCTTCAATGCCCACCTCTCACGATCCCTCGACAGGCACATTAGCCGGCGTTGTGAGTTCGTGGATGATGTTTTTCCGCTTTTCCTGTATGCGGTATAAATCTTCGATATGGTGCCTCTTGCAACACGAGACACTTCGGCTAACTTTGCTACTGAAGGACTCACCCAACGCTACAATTAACATAGCTCAGACATAATGGACTCACAACTATCATCTCGGGCGCTAATGACCATAGCAGTTTTGCGCCCTAAAACCACAAAAAAAAAAAAAACTCACAACTATCAGAATAGTGTTCTCGCTACAACTGACACCAACAAGGTATTGAGGACATTGCAAGGGCGCCACTCGAGGTCGATTACAATAGCGCTATCTACAGACTTGACTAGCATCTGCATTTATGTTGAAGCATGTACACTCTCCAGTCACGTTAATGCGGCCAGTGTCAGAAGCCTGAATAACCACTTTTTGCAGTGCGAAACATGCTGGAAGGAAATAAATTAGGTTCTGGAAAGTATTGACAGGAATGTGGAGCCGTGCCGACTTCAGCGCCATAGCCTGGTGCACTAGGTTTCTCTGCTGAGGATCCATGACCCGAACAGTCCAAACGAAGTTGTCCCACAGATTTTGGATTGGGTTAAAATCCGGGATTTTTGTCCTTAGGTTAGTTAGGTTTAACTGGTTCTAAGCTCTAGGGGACTGATGACCTCAGAAGTTAAGTGCCATAGTGCTCAGAGCCACTTTTTTGTACCACAGTTGCCTCAGTGGCGGTTTTGGAAAGTGCCGTTTTGCCATGCACGCTGTACTATAAACACGGCGACACGCAAAGAGTTTACAAACGTAGCCATTTCGGAAGTGCTTCCACCATTGGCCCAAAAGCGAAACCCATTTGGGCATCAGATAAATTGTTCTGTTCCCGCATTACAACTATGGCACTGTTTTCCGCGTCCCCCTCGCCCTGCTAGTGCTGCCACCAGCCGTGTGTGAGTGGTTATTGGAAGTTGACATCGAACATATGTGGCGGTCACATTAATGTGATTGGTTATGCTTGGCGAACCCCTGTCGATGTAGACCCTCCCACCCATGCGCTCTGCAGAGACGAGGGCAGCGGTTGTGCTGTCGGTTGTCTGCAGTTCGTTGACCGGCGGCAGATGAGCTGAGCGGTCTTGTAAGCCGACGCCGCCGCCGCTGGCCGGTGCTGATGAATCACTCGCTTCGCCGCCGGCCGCTCCGGTTTATGCGGCGCTCTATTTCGGTCAGTGCGCCGTCGTTGCATCCTATTTCCTACGGCCCGCCTTTTTCTGTCCGTCTCGCCCGACGTTCGGCCGCCGCCGTCACTTTCGACCAGTTTTCAAGAAAGAACTGTCGAAGGAGTGGTGTAACCGGAGCATCGCTTCACGCTACTGCCTAGCACTTCTTCATTCATTCCTCCGTCTGTTTATGCTTGATGCTAACCGTGTTACTTAGAGGTCCACAAGTGTGCCAACTTCTACAGTAGTCCTCAAAATCCATTGATTAAGTTGCAGGAAACGAGAAATACAGTAATGCCATTTGCACTTGAGGACGGTAGATTCTTTTTCTTTTACAGGAAGGAAGGTAGGAAGACTGGGTTTAACGTACCGTCGACATCGAGGTCATTAGAGACGGAGCACAAATTCAGATTTTGTCAGTTTGAAGGAGAATGAAATCAGCCATGCCGTTTCAAAGGTATCATCCCGGTATTTGCCTGGGATGATTTAGGGAAATCACAGAAAACCCAGGCCTTAATGGACGAACACGGGTTCGAACTGTCGTCCTCCAGAATGCGAGTCTTTCTTTCTTTCTTTCGCTTACGCCATAGTCCCGCAGCGATCGCAGGGTCGGCGTGGTTACAACGGATTTGGCAATGTTAGTTTTTAGGGATGGCCGGATGCCCTTCCTGCCGCCACTCTGTACCCCGCAGGACGGAATCAGTGTACCCCACCGTCTGCGTCGAGTGTAAAGCGTGAAATAGTGCGGACCTGTTTCCAATGTTTGCGACGCGTGTAGCTGAGGCGGAACGTGGGGAACAGCCCGGTATTCACCTAGTGGGATGTGGAAAACCGCCTAAAAACCACATCCAGGCTGGCCGGCACACTGGCCCTCGTCGTTAATCCGCCGGGCGGATTCGATCCGGGTCGGCGCGCTTATCCGAGTCCAGGAAGCAGCGTGTTAGCGCTCTCGGCTAACCTGGCGGGTGTCCTCCAGAATGCGAGTCCAGTGTGCTAACAACTGCGCCATATCTCTCGGTCTTTTTCTTTTAATGGCATTTGTCGCTGCTTCCCTTTAACAAGAGGTTTATTACGATATTGCAGTGTCTGTGTTGTTATTCTGAAGTATGATGGAAAGTTTCTTTGGACATGCTCGCCAACAATGGGCAAGGAACTTTTAAGCGAAATACATAATGGATGTACGAGTTCAGGTTGTAGACGTATGGTTGACGACGTATGGAAGTTTGGGTCTGGCTGTGAGTTGTGCGTGGATAGCCAGACGGTAAGGCGGCCGCTCGCGATAAGCGGGAAATCCGGGGTTCGAGTCCCAGTCCGGCATGAATTTTCATTGTTGTCATTCCCTTCTACAACTTGATGGTTGTCCTTATTCGCAAATGTGAATACATGTAAAGAAATTTATTATGTTCGGAACATATGCCAGACTGAGATCCGAATCCGGACTTCCTGGTTTTCCACGAACCGCCGCCTTAACCATTAGGCTATCTGAAGCACGCACCCAGGCATGATTGACACTTCTGCTTCAAAATAATTGTTATTCTTATTGCATGTTGACAACCCACCTGTAAAGGAATCAGTCCAGTCTCTCTTGCCTGGCGTTGACTGCATCGCATGTGGTCCAGTATGTTTAATATTTAGCACCCTCACTTTTATTTAACTTCGTGGCGCAGGAACCGATGGGAGTGGAAAGATGCTGGAGGTTGTGTAGGTTTAATTTCCTAACAAGTTTTAAACACATTTAGTAACAACATAATTCAGCAAATCAGAGTGCAGGAACAACACAAAAACACAAGAAACATTACCAAAGCTCAGTCCAAGAAATACATTATAATTTAATATGTAATATATGCCCACACTGTAAAATTCTTGCCCCTTAAAATAAACGTAGCTTTGCAATAATACGGAGGGCGCACACAACAGGCAACCCTGCAATTATACAAGCTGGAAGGAATGACACGAAAAATAAAATAGCTAGGCTGTAGCTAGGGAAAAAAAACTAAAGCTGACACACATAGTCAGCTAATCAACAGTTTCATCACCCAAAACCATTGTACACAATACTGGAAAAGCACAAAACAATCCAGATTGGGAAGGAGCGCCTAGTCTCTGGCACGAATACGCTCGGCGGACTTGTGAGGTCTGGTGAGTCGACCAGTCTGTGGTTGGTTTTTAGGCGGTTTTCCATCTGGCTCGACGAATGCGGGCTGGTTCCCCTTATTCCGCCTCAGCTACACTATGTCGGCGATTGGTGCGGAAACATGGAAACAAGTTCTCCACGTACGTGTACACCACCATTACTCTACCACACAAACATAGGGGTCACACTCTTGTGTGAGACTTTCCTTGGGGGGGGGGGGAGGCGGGGGGGGGGGGGGGTCCACCACACAATACCCCTGAAAGAGTGGTTCGGTGTGGGGCGGCGGAGGGGTGAAGTGGACTGCAGTAGTCGTTGTGGGGTTGTGGACCACTGCGGCTGCGGCGGGGACGGAATCTCTCCGTCGTTTCTAGGCCTCCAGTTAACATACAATACAATACAACATAACCAACAATAAAAAATACACCCTCAGGGAGTAACACGCATAGAATCTTCTGCTACTGAAACTAAATTCAAATAACAACACTAGACACTGAAGTGGATCTGCCGTTATGTTAACACAACAGCTAGCAAAGATTATGCTAAAACAGCGTGAGACGCAGATGTCTGCACAGTGATGTTTCTGCCGAGCACAACCAACACGACACTCTTCTCGTGCACCGCTGTTCGAGGCCACCCACCGTGGTTTACATCTGCTTTTATCATCAGCACAATGTCGCTTGGAGCAAAGAAGCTAGCCACTGTCCAGTCACCTAGTACAGGGGCCAATGTCTGGTGTCGATACTAAGTCATTACCGTCTGAAGCCCAGACTCTACCAGGCTGCCCCCCTGCTAGCCACTCCAACTGGTCGGTCTGTCTTGTCCAGCTGGCACCCATCCCAGTTGCTCTCTTGTTGTGCTATCCTTTGGCTTCCACTCCCCATGATCATAGTGGATGACCTGTCCTCCACGAACACACTGGACCTCTATCATCACCTGTCAATAGCCAGCCACCATCCGTCTTCCGAAGCGGTGCTATTCCACAGCCAGTTTCCTGAACCAGCCATTCTGGGATGTATACAACACCGGCCGGAACACCATCCGTGATTCGGCGCCGCTCACGAAGCCACTGCTGGCCATGGCCCCAGGCCCTGGCTCCAGGTTGTCGCTACCATGCCCCACACCAAACACTTTCAGACGTCACTTTTGGCCGCCCATTGCATCGTCTTGGCGCTGGGCTCGGCTATTTTGTAGTTTTGCATGTGCTCCGCCACGGCAGGAATACACCAACAGAGCTGGCGCCAACTGGCAAACGAGATGGAACATCAACTGTGCCATGAATCGCTAATTCACGCCACAACTGTGAAGGAAGAAAGAGGAAGGAAGATTAATGTTTAACATCCTGTCAACTGTGAGGCACTTCGAAAAGGAGCACAAGCTCGGATTACAGGAGGATGGGGTAGGATTCGTGCCGTGCCCTTTTCAAAGGAACCATCGTGGCTTTTGCCTTAAGCAATTTAGAGTAATCACAGAAAACCTAAATCTGGGAGGGCGGATGGCTAAACGGAACGTCGTCCTCCGGAGTGCGAATCTAATATGCTAACCACTGCACCCCGACAGTCGTCAGTGAACTAAGGGTGGAAAGTCGTATGAGTCATCTGTCTAAGAATCATGTAAGTTTTGTTCTGGGTGTTATCGTATTTTAAATATTTATCTAAGTGTACTGTATTTTCTGAGGTGGAACTTGAGGACCATCCCAGCCGCTGCATAAATGACCGTGGAAAACGCCATAAAAACGACACTCAGGCTGTTCAGTATAC
The DNA here is from genome assembly GCF_023898315.1 of Schistocerca nitens. Classification (NCBI taxonomy): domain Eukaryota; kingdom Metazoa; phylum Arthropoda; class Insecta; order Orthoptera; family Acrididae; genus Schistocerca; species Schistocerca nitens. The sequence goes on from NC_064620.1 coordinate 282,579,919, forward strand.
AAAACCAAATGTTGTTAATCCACTGTGGAGATTCGATCCACATCGAGCTCACCTCTGTGTCTTGCATGCTGGTTCACTATGCGTTATAAGCTGGTCTATCGCATATATTACACTCACTGACAAAAAAAGTCAAGCACATAGAAGAAATAGTTCTATGTACATGCAATTCTGTACATATACTTTTATGAGACAATATTGATAGTAAAGGACGGAGCTCTAAAGGGACAAACTGTGTAATTTCCAAGTTCGTGAAGCGGCTAGATGTGACAGTTACCCGACGTGGGACTGAGTTGGAACGTGAGGAAACTAGACCATGCCTGCACTATTGCGCACCAGTCACATCGTTACCCCTTCACTTCCATCCGGGCACAAGTAATGGATTAACTATAACATCCATATAATATGTACCGTTGGTTGGAGAATAGTAGAAACCGGACGACTGAATCGCCATCCAATTGGTAGGCTGCCGTTATACAATACTGACGGCTGGCATTGGACAGGTGCCATAGCAAGGAAGCATGGACTCTTGTCGAATTGCGTTGCACCATTTTCACCGATAAATCATAGTTCTACATTACCCCGGATGAGCATTATCAGCGTTTATGGCGGTGCCAAGGATACGGGACACATTCTGTCAATGTTTTGGAGAGGCACACTGGAGTTGCCCTTAGCGATGTGATGTGGGGTGTCATCGGGGTTGACTTCAGGTCCCTTCTGGAAGCAGACTCTGACGGCGCAGCAGTATGTCACAGACATCCTGAATCGTCGTGCTGAAATACCCCCTTTCCCACCAGGATACCTCACTTGTATCCTACAGAACGTGCGTGGAAGTAGCTCAAATGCCATATCTACCCCTGTGTAAAAACCTATGATTTCGAACACCATCTCAGAAGAGAAATCAAAGTATTTAGGAGACCCTTCCCAGCGAAATTATAGGACGTATCCAGGCTCAGTGGAGTGGGGAAGGAGGGGAAGGGAGAGGCTATAGTTTCTGGCAAGACACCAGCAGCCCTTACTGCTTAGTAAACTTAAGATCTGTAACTGCTGAAATAAGACCAAATAAACTCTCGACACCTGAAGTTTCAGGTCACTTCCTCCTCTCCTATTACGTGTTTCATATTTTGCATCAGTGAATACATTTGGTCTCTATATTTGACTCATGGTGATGGACAACTTGTGAGAAGATTTAGAATCAGAAGCGAGCCTCATGACTGAAAAAAAAGTGGTAGAGCACTATCTGGTCTTCAGGAGCACGGATAGGTATTTTAAGCATTACTTAGCAACGAAATGGTGCCCATATCAATCTATCGTAATTATAAATATTTGTGCGAAACGATTCCACGAAATTACGTCTGAATTACAATGAATAATGTACAAAAATATTCCCTTCTAGACTTGAGCTGAGGAGTTGGGATGGAATAAATTCGACTACTTTCAAGATTACTAAAATCTTTGGAATTTTATTCTGTTTGGTATTCCAAATGAGTGATACGAGATACGCAGAATTAGCTAGAAAAAAGGATTAAACCATACACTACACAACTACAATCGGCTAATTAAATATGAAGGAAGACTGTCGAGCGGGGATACAGATGATTAAAAATGGGTAAAGAGCAAGTATGAGAGGCGAAATCGGTCGCCGTTTTGTTAGCAGTAACATCCTGATATTCTGAGTGACACATGTACACCACCTTCGAACGAAAATTATAACGGTCTGATGACGATGTGATCCTCGACCCTGCGCAAACGAGTCCATTGCCGAAACTGCTTTTCTAATTTAATGTTCTCAGAAATAACAAACGATTAGCTTGACATCTGACACTTGTAAAATTTTGCACAAGCTAAGCAACCTTAAATAAACATACGGGGGAGGCAATGCACGAAGATCAATTTGTCTTTCGACCTGACGAAGCTATTCAAACTCTCTTCAAACTGTATGCGTTAAAATGTCAAGAATACCAGCTAGCTATTGGTAATTAAAAATAGACGTTCAATCTTATGGATTATGAGGGAAATGGAAATAAGGAATAAAGACTGGCGAGCAATTTACACTTCCTATAAAACCAAAGTGGTGTCGATAAAAATAAAACAATATCGAGAAAGAAAATGGAGTATTAAAAATAAGTAATAGAGGGATTCAGATTATTGTGTAATATTTTTGTTAAGACATACACAAAAAAATTCATATTGTGGGTAGAAGAGTGAATGGAAGAAATAGAAATTTCAAGGTTTGCAAATGATATTCTTCTTTGGGGAAGTACTGCAAACTTAAGGAGGTTTGAACTGAGTATAGGAGCCGTTTGCTGCAAAGTTACCATGAAGGTTAACAATACTAAAATTAAATTAACACTGTCTGGGAGCAGAATAATAATGTGCTGTAAGTCAAATATGAAGAGGTTCTGCTTATAGGAAACAAAATTATGGAAATACACTATGTTATCAAAAGTATCCGGACACCCCCAAAAACATACGTTTTTCATATTAGGTGCGTTGTGCTGCCACCTACTGCCAGGTACTCCATATCAGCGACCTCAGTAGTCATTAGACATCGTGAGAGAGCAGAATGGGGCGCTCCGCGGAACTCACGGACTTCGAACGCGGTCAGGTGATTGGGTGTCTCTTGTGTCGTACGTCTGTACGCGAGATTTCCACACTCCTAAACATCCCTAGGGTCACTGTTTCCGATGTGATAGTGAAGTGGAAACAGGAAAGGACACGTGAAGCACAAAAGCGTACAGGTAGACCTCGTCGGTTGACTGACAGAGACCGCCGACAGTTGAAGAGGGTCGTAATGTGTAATAGGCAGACATCTATCCAGACCATCACACAGGAATTCCAAACTGAATCAGGATGCACTGCAAGTACTATGACAGTTAGGCGGGAGGTGAGAAAACTCAGATTTCATGCTGCTCATAAGCCACACATCACGCCGGTAAATGCCAAACGACGCCTCGCTTGGTGTAAGGAGCGTAAACATTGGACGATTGAACAGTGGAAAAACATTGTATGAAGTGACGAATCACGGTACACAATGTGGCCACCCGATGGCAGGGTGTGGGTAAGGCGAATGCCCGTTGAACTACATCTGCCAGCGTGTGTAGTGCCAACGGTAAAATTCGGAGGCGGTGGTGTTATGGTGTGGTCGTGTTTTTCATGGAGGGGACTTGCACCCCTTGTTGTTTTGCGTGGCACTATCACAGCACAAAAAATGTAAATAGACAAACATGTTTTGATGAAAATTAATTCAACAGTGAGAAAGTCAAAAGTATTTGACGAGAAAAATAATTTTTGTTGTTATTTCTCATTTGGCAAGAAAACATGATACAAAATATAAAGTAATTAGCCGCAATATACTGCGATCTAGATATTGTTTGATTTTTCTACAACTATAAATTTTCTCGAACACGCAAATATATATGTTTTGAAAACCAGTTTTTTTTTGTCAAGATCGCTGTGTTTATGCAGTTACTGGATCACTAGTATATATTGCCATCTTCATATCTATGAAAAGAACATGTTTTGAGGTTACAGGCTTACAGTCATATAAAACACGTAGAAGGTCATACACAACCATACACAACAGCTCAGTGACAAAAATTACGTACCCATGAAACTGGGCAGTGGTAGTTTCTGTCACATCAGGACTACACACTATGGTGTAAAATACTCATTCTTTAACCGATACTCCGCTACGGTCGCAGGTTCGAATCCTGCCTCGGGCATGGATGTGTGTGATGTCCTTAGGTTAGTTAGGTTTAAGTAGTTCTAAGTCCTAGGGGACTGATGACCTCAGATGTTAAGTCCCATAGTGCTCAGAGCCATTTTTTTTAACCGATACTATCCAAAATCAAAACATAATAATGAATACCTCTAATACGTAAAATTTAATTAAAAACATGCATGACAATGACATGCCACGTGAGCTATCATAATGTATGTACAACTTGAAGTATGTATTGCATGAACAAGACTGATACTTGCCATATCGTAAGATATAAAAGTAAAATAAAATTAATTTGCAAAATATTTTTTACCTGTTTTTGAGATCTCAGGAGTGTAAGGAATTTACCACACGACTTTTGACAATACACCCGCTTTGAAATTTGCTTTGATCCCTAATAAATGCTGTTTTCATTTGCTTTCATTGCTTGCTTATTACTATATTTCGTTTTCTTCATGAAAAGGATGGTCCGTCATAACCTCACCTTCGCGGTTCAGATGCCAAAGTGCACAGCAGAAGCTCTCGCAGCACGAGCAGTTTTAGCACTGACGTCTAAACGAAAACGACCACTCGACACAGACGATTCTCAGAACAGCAATAAAACGCCAGAGGTGCTACCCAGACTCACTTGTCTCGAGCAGTCAGCAGAGGCAAGGAACTCTATCGTGTAAAAAGGGTCTTTATGGTGACAACATTTCGTAAGGAAGGTTGGTTGGCGACATCAACTTTGCTGTCTAAAATGCTAGTGCGATGGCTTACCACGGCGCTACCAAGCTTGGAAGACTGTACGAAAATGGGGCACGAATAGCGGGGAAAACAGAGAACGAAGCACTGGAAACACAGAAGGATGCTCAAAGTTCAGTTGAAACATACCGTACGAAGTTTAATGGCACAACCGCCGGCCGTGGTGGCCGAGCGGTTCTAGGCGCTACAGTCAGGAACCGCGCGACCGCTACGGTCGCAGGTTCGAATCTTGCCTCTGGCATGGATGTGTGTGATGTCCTCAGGTTAGTTAGGTTTAAGTAGTTCTAAGTTCTAGGGGACTGATGACCTCAGAAATTAAGTCCCATAGTGCTCAGAGCCATTTGAACCATTTAATGGCACAGGCGAACAAAGTTTTATTCTGTAAGAGAACTCTACTGGTATCCGATATTAAAACTGAAATGAGGAAGAAGTTAAGAAAAATGTACGCCTGGATTACTGAATTGCACGAAGTGAAAAGTGAAAATCAGAACCGATGAGAAGAAGTGTAACTGTACCGAAGAAAATTAAAAATTAATAGGACTGATAAAGTACGAAATAATGTTCTGAAAACAACAAGTGAGACAAGAAATCTATGGAGCAGCTTTACCAGGGGAAGGGGGAGGTTAGTGGAACATCAGCTATGGCATCCGGGTAGAGTCTACTTCACGCCGGAAGGAGCAGTAGAAGGAAAAATAGTAGTAGGTGCATACGAAGAATGAAAAATGCCAAACAGATCTACAAGGAATCTGGAGGTAGTAGTCACATAGGGATGAAAAGATGAGCACAAGATAGGAAAAATGGAGGACAGCTACAAATCACTAGAAAGATTGATGGCGTAGAAGAACAAGGAACGTTACGCAACAGAATCGAGTTACAGAACTGTTGGGGAATGAAGTGCACACTAAGTCATGCGCACTAAGTCACTACCAGAAAGTGGGTGGTATCTACAACTAGCAAACTTGGGAATCAGTATGAGGACAACAAGAATTGATGCATGATACAGATTCTTGGGAACACTGGGTATAACGGATACGCAATGACAGGGGGATAGAGAGAGAGAGAGAGAAAGAGAGAGAGAGAGAGAGAGAGAGAGAGAGAATGGAGGATTATAGGACAGAGCGGAGCAAATGAGAGAGGGAGAGACGACATATACAGAAGGAGAAAGAGAGAGAGAAGGTAAAAGGAAGGAAGGAGGTAGTTAAGGAGGGGAAAGAAGAAGAAAGGGAGAGAATGGAGACAAAAATCAAACGCAGAAAGAGGGAGAAAAGTGAGATTCAGGAAAGAGGTAGAATATAAAGAAAGAAGAAGAGAAGGGAAAGGAAGAAAAGAGAGCAATGAGAAACGAAGGAGAGGAAAGACACGGTGAACTGAGTGCAGTTGCCCTAAAGCAGCTTAATACGCTGTTGAGCGGTAGGGCTGAGCCAGAAGGCAAGAAAGCAGCGTTCACAGTTCAAAACATGCATAATCTTTTATTTAAATAAAAGTCAACAACCTTATGACGTCTGTACAATAGCTTTTAAAAAACAAGTAAGAAATTACACGGCTTGTCGAATATTCACGAGCAAATGAGATTAGTATTGAAAGTCTCTTCGGGTTTGCTGCCGGATCCTAAAATCAACTTGACTCGATATTTCGGCGATAGAACTGTTCGCCATCTTCAGGGAAAAGCTGCTTCTGCTGATGAGTCCCAAATGAGATTAGTCACAAATGAGATTAGTAATTGAAGTCAACATTGAAAACATTAAGAAACTAAGCAATTTATCTAACATTAACAGGTATCTGTAGTCAGCCAGGCTGCATATTAACAATCAAAACCTTAACATTTACAAAATTTTTCAATTGGGTATTAAATATTATATCTTAAATGTGTTGCGTTGGCTGAAGAGCTAACACCGTGTTACGAGAGGAGGCCGAAATGCACGCGTTTTAGCTCACGCAGGCTGGCGTGAGGGGGGAAGTACTATACTGACGTGAGGTCTGGAACATGACAAGGAATTAGAATTCAGAAAGCGGACGTAATTAGTTTGATACTTAACTTTAATCCATTAATGATGAACGTCGCTCTTGACGGTACATGAGATACAATATTATCTGTTCAGAAGACATAGTAACTGAATGTGGCGCCTTGCTAGGTCATAGCAAATGACGTAGCTGAAGCCTATGCTAAACTGTCGTCTCGGCAAATGAGAGCGTGTGTAGGCAGTGAACCATCGCTAGCAAAGTCGGCTGTACAACTGGGATGAGTGCTAGGGAGTCTCTCTAGGCTAGACCTGCCGTGTGGCGGCGCTCGGTCTGCAGTCACTGATAGTGGCGACACGCGGGTCCGACGTATGCTAACGGGCCGCGGCCGATTTAAAGGCTACCAGCTAGCAAGTGTGGTGTCTGGCGGTGACACCACAAAATGACTGCAGCAAATCTGGTAACAACAGTAGCAACACGAGCGATACGTCGCGTGTGTTGATGGCATAAGTACAGAATCAGGGAAGTTATACAGATACAATTCAGCAGTCGGCCGCGGTGGCCGAACGGTTCTGGCAGGCGCTTCAGTCCGGAACCGCGCTGCTGCTACGGTCGCAGGTTCGAATCCTGCCTCGGGCATGGATGTGTGCGATGTCCTTAGGTTAGGTAGGTTTAAGTTCTAGGGGACTGATGACCTCAGATGTTAAGTCCCGTAGTGCTCAGAGCCATTTGAAGAATTCAGCCCCGTGTTAGGAGGGATAACCTGACGCGCAGGGTGGGCGCTGTGAACTCCTCACGCACGGATGTGCTGGTGAATCGGTCAGGTCCCGTACAACGTGAAACACAACAGACTAAGAACTAACATTAGAAATCTAGTAACAGTACACCGCTTTACAAAGGGCGGCGCATATTTCAGTATATTACCATTTGTGAGCCACACATAAACAAAAAACAAGCAAACATCTGCCCAATCAGCGAATAAGGTTGTAAGCTACAAAGTACTTAACAGCTCGATAGTACTCTGATTATAAGAATGAGAAAAGCAGTAAGGCTTACGTGCCCCCAAAATTGATTGGGAAACAGTCACTTGTACTAATTATGCAGCAGGAACAGTTACTACACTATTTTGAAATGGAAGAAGTATCAAATTCGCTGCTTTATGTTTTCGAGTAAGACAGTAGCGGTAAGTAATGAATCGGGTAGCTGTTGCCAACGTAAACTCCACTATTTCAAACAACCAAGCAACCGAATATCAGATGTCAAACTTGGTTTACGAGATTGCCCGTAACAAATTGGCTCTGAGCACTATGGGACTTAACATTTGAGGTCACGGGTCCTTAGAACTTAGAACTACTTAAACCTAACCAACCTAAGGACATCACACACATCCATGCCCGAGGCAGGGTTCGAACCTGCGACCGTAGCGGTCGCGCGGTTCCAGAATGAAGCGCCTAGAACCGCTCGGCCACACTGGCCGGCTGCTCGTAACAACCACTATGGAAAAGTACACTCTTATTTCGGCAGAATTTACCATCGAAAGTCTCAGAGAGGGTCAACTAACAACCCCACCAAAATCTTTTACAAATGTTTAACCGAAATTATTACAATGAGAAGACATTATGATTAAATTAGATTAACTCCACTAAAATGTCTTGAAAATGTTTAACAGAAATAATTACAGTGAAAATGCAGCCTGATTAAATTAGACTTCACTGTATTTAAAAGGAAGAGCAACACACAGTTGGTCCTCATCATGGTCCACGTTAAGCCACTAGAAATATGACCAATTTAAACAGGCAGTTCTGACTATCGTAACTCCACTAGCTCTGTAACATCGACTATGCAACTTGCACACATTTCACAAACAGTTGCGACTGATGTCTCTAATGAAACAGAGTTGCTTCTCGCAAGGTAAACTTCAGCGAACACCAATAAACAGCAACCACAGTAGACTTTCCCGGAAGGAGAAACAAGTCGCAGCACTACGGCTTCGCCGGCCGAAGTGGCCGTGCGGTTAAAGGCGCTGCAGTCTGGAACCGCAAGACCGCTACGGTCGCAGGTTCGAATCCTGCCTCGGGCATGGATGTTTGTGCTGTCCTTAGGTTAGTTAGGTTTAACTAGTTCTACGTTCTAGGGGACTAATGACCTCAGCAGTTGAGTCCCATAGTGCTCAGAGCCATTTGAACCATTTGAACTACGGCTTCAACAAAAGCAAGGAGCCGGAGCCACAGAAAAAGTTTCATCAAATATTTCGGTGAATCGGTAGGAAGTGGCACTCAAAATCTCCATATGCTCCGCACAGGCAAATTTCCAAAGTCCCATCGCAAACCCAACCAACCCAAAACACCGTCTTTGCGGGATGAGGTTTACAAAAGCCGTTTACTATAGGCTCCAGACAGCGGGGGTAAACCGGCCTCGAGCCCCGCAAATTCTAACTTTTCCACCTTCTTGCCAACCAAAGCTCCTCATGCGGGAAAACACCAGAGATCGTGCCCAGTTACCGCGATTCAGCGATCCTTTGATCGATGAGAGCCGGCACGGCTCACACGGAGACAAGAGAGAGAGAAGAAAAAAAAGAAAGAAAGGAAAGGGAGAGGAAGGTCGACAAGAAGAGACAGAAGATATGTCCTCAGCAGCAAAATACAGGGTGTCCAGAAAAGGACCCCCTGATTTCAAAAATAAATATCTCTAAAACAAAGATCGATAGAGGAATGCAGTAAACGGTATGTTTATTGTGAAAGCTGTAACAAGTTTATACAGCAGTTTGAAATAATAGTTACAAAAGCTGCTAACAGATGGCGCTGTTCAAATGGCTCTGTGCACTATGGCACTTAACATCTGTGGTCATCAGTCCCCTAGAACTTAGAACTACTTAAACCTAACTAACATAAGGACATCACACACATCCATGCCCGAGGCAGGATTCGAACCTGCGACCGTAGCAGCCGCGCGGTTCCGGACTGAGCGCCTAGAACCGCTAGACCACCGCGGCTGGCAGATGGCGCTGTAATCGCCATACGTAATGCCTAGTATAAATAGTGATCCGAAGCCCAGAGCGATCAGTTCCACTATTGAAACGTGAAAGGAGGTTAGCGTACCGAAGGAAGAGATTAAAACCATGTACTCCATTGAACAACGCGTTTTCTGGTGCTAGAGTACCACAGGTTAGAAGAGAGTCCTACGCAACAAGGCGAAGTTTTCAAGCACGATTTAATGTTCCAAAAGGACCCGATGCGAAAACCATTCGTACGCTCTTCGCAAAATTTCAACGAACAGGCAGCGTAACTGATGATCTAGTGGGGCATGTTGGCCGCAAGCAAACCGCAGTTACGCCTGAAAATATCGCCACAGTTTCTGGAATTATTCAGCGAAATCTAATGTCATCCGTCCGTAGAATTGCATCGGAGACTGCTTTGAAGCGTTCCAGCACGCAGAAAATACTGAGAAAGAGCCTACACATGTTTCCATTCAAAATTCAAACGCACCAGGCCATACCCGTACGAACTGTGCAACAAAGGGTTGCCTTTGCTAATCAGATACAATGATTGATAGTGAAGGATTTGATGTTGGCTGCATCAGGTTTACAGATGAAGCACACTTCCACCTGAATGGATACGTGAATAAGCAGAACTGGCGATTTTGGGGTTCCGAAAAGCCGTATTGGTGTGAAGCGAAACCCCTGTATTCTCCTAAAGTTACTGTGTGGGCTGCAGTATGCAGCAGAGGCATTATTGGCCCTTTTTTCATTCGAGAAACGGTCACTGGTGCACGTTACGTTGCAATTTTGGAACAATTTGTCGCCACACAGCAAGCGTTAGAGGATCGACCAGGTACTGAATGGTTTATGCAAGATGGAGCCCGACCACATCGGACCGAACAAGTGTTTCGCTTTCTTGAGGAATACTTCGGGAATCGAGTCATCGCTTTGGAATATCCCAAATTTACTGGTGCAGGCATGGATTGGCCTCCATATTCGCCGGATTTGACTCCCTGTGACTTTTTTTTTTGTGGGGCACAGTGAAAGACATGGTCTACCCGAAGCATCCCGCCACGCTGGACGAGCTTGAATCGGCGATCTCTGTGGCATGTGAATCCATTTCGGTTGAGACACTACGAAATGTGATGGTGAATTTCATTCTTCGTTTGCGCCACCTCTGTAGTGCCAATGGTGAACATTTTGAAAACATTGTGATGTGATTGTTTGCAAAGATTGTTTTCATACGATTATTTCACTTATGTATGCTGATATGAGCTGTACAGCGTACAGCGCCATTTGTTAGCAGCTTTTGTAACTATTGTTTCAAACTGCTGTATAAATTTCTTAGAGCTTTCACAATAAACATACCGTTTACTGCATTCCTCTATCGATCTTTGTTTTCGAGATATTTAATTTTGAAATCAGGGAGCCCTTTTCTGGACACCCTGTATGTAGTGTCTACAGCCATTTCCATCCGGCTACGGGCCACGGCTAGCATCTACCGGTAGAACAGCAGGTATAAACTCTTCGTGACGTACATATCGCGTTGCATGCGACAAGTAGAGTTGCAGAACAATAGGTCACTACAGTATCGGCACAAGAGCGTCTAGATTAAACTAGATTAGATTAGTACTTATTCCATAGATCATGAATACGACACTTCGTAATGATGTGGAACGTGTCGGGTTAATAAAAGGTGTCTATACAAGATATTACATTACACAAAATATTACATGACACTCAATATTTTTAATTTTTTTTGTGGGGTTGGGGAAATTACCCACTTACTATATCCAAAAATTCATCTAATGAGTAGAAGGAGTTGCCATTAAGAAATTATTTTAATTTCCTTTTAAATGCTATATGGCTATCTGTCAGACATTTGATGCTATTAGGTAAGTGACCAAAGACTTTTGTGGCAGCTTTATTTACCCCCTTCTGCGCCAAAGTTAGATTTAACCTTGAGTAGTGAAGATCATCCTTTCTCCTAGTGTTGTAGTCATGTACACTGTTATCACTTTTGAATTCGTTCGGATTGTTAATAACAAATTTCATAAGTGAATATATATATTGTGAGGCTACAGTGAAGATCTCTAGCTCTTTAAATAAGTGTCTGCAGGATGATCTTGGATAAGCTCCAGCAATTATTCTGATTGCACGCTTTTGTGCAATGAACACTCTTTCACTAAATGATGAGTTACCCCAAAATATAATGCCATACGAAAGCATGAAAATAGGCGTGGTAAGCTAATTGATTGAGATGTATATCGCCAAAATTTGCAAAGGCCCTAATAGCATAAGTAGCTGAACTCAAACGTTTCAGCAGATCCTCAGTGTGTTTTTTCCAGTTCAACCCCTCATCAATGCATACACCTAGAAGTTTTGAATATTCTACCTTAGCTACCGATTTCTGATCGAAGTCTATATTTATTAATGGTGTCATTCCATTTACTATGTGGAACTGTATATACTGTGTGCAGAGAACCATTTAATGATTTTCTGAAAAACATCGTTTACAATTTCACCAGTTAATTCTTGTCTGTTTGGTGTGATAGCTATACTTGTATCATCGGCAAAAAGTACCAGCTTTGCATTTTCGTGAATACAGAATGGCGTCATTAATATATGGGCCTAAGACCGCACCCCATTCTTGATTGTTCCCCAGTTTGAGAAATCACCAGTTTTTTGCATATTATGTGAACTGCTTATTTCAACTTTCTGCACTCTTCCAGTTAGGTATGATTTAAACCATTTGAGCACTCTCCCATTCATACTACAGTACTTGAGCTTATCTCTCTGTGCGAAATCAGTGTGGTAGGACTCGTACATCCCTAACGTGATATATTCTTAAAGTTTTGACACGTGTCGCAATTTAAAAAAAAATATTTTTTATTGTACGAAATTTGAAGCTTACAGAGTATTCAGTGGAAGCGAATGTCTCCAGTCAAACTCGTTCCCCATTCTTTGTAACTTCTGCCCTTCTCGCGTGTAGAAACTTCATGCGCACCCTTGGAACACAAACACGTCCTCCTGCTGGCGCAACTCTTTGGCAGCCAAACCGGAACGGCCAGGTGCTGAGCGAAACCAGAGAGAGTTTATGTAATAGACAAACAGCTACACTCTGCCTCGCTATTCGTAGTGGGCTGGTTTGAAATACAGAATGTGAAAGAAGGAATTTCTTACTCGGTTGAAATGGTAACTGTCGGTGTCGCAATCTGGCACGCAGTTTTCAACGAATCGCCAGTCTGCCAGACTGCCAGTAAGATTTAAAAGTGGAACTCTTGCTACGACAGGTATTTTTGCCGGACGGTACCATCGTTCAGGGGGAGCTTCTGTGAAATCTGCACACCCATGGCTTCAGATTTACATCCCTCTATATCTACATAAATACTGCGCAAGCTGCGTTACAGTGGAATGCGGAGAGCACTTCGTACCAATATTAGCAAATCTGTATCACATTCAGGCAATTTCTCTTACTCTCAGAACCGTTTTGCGAAATATGCCGTGTTGGCTGTAGAACAGTCGCACCGCCTTCCTCAAAGACGTTCGCTAAATTTACCCAGCAGGCTAACTTGAGAACAATGTCATTTGTTCTCCAAAAGTTTCCATTTGAGTTACGCAGGCGTCTCTGTTACAGCTTCGTATGCTCTGTATCGACCTATTACGATCCGAGATGCAGGACTCTAAATTCTTTAAATAACAATTTCGCCTTCCATTGCACTTTTTGTTATAATTTCCGCATTTAAAATTTCGAATTTTAACTCACTTTTAAGTGGTTGAGGTGCTAGAAACACAGTACTAATCAACATAAATAAAACATATAAAAAGGATGCGACCCTACACACTGTCTGAATCACCCAGAAAACAAGTCCGGGTCTCAATATAACTTCGTACTCATATACACAATCCGCAGGTATGTCAATGATTAAACACTCATGCTCATAAATTAAGGATAATGGTGATACATGGTAAACAACGCTCTGGTGGGCGGTTTGCGGATTTCAATCACCTCGGGGTATGACCATGCGGTGCATTTAACCTGCGGTCGTCGCACGGTGGCGCTGGCAGCAGTCCACATACGCAGAGGTACGAAGGGTACAATACTAGAGCGACTGGAGGCTGGTCAATCACAGCAGGTCGTAGCACGGGCCCTCCGTGTGCCACGAAGTGTCATCTCACGATAATGGGAACGATTCCAGCAGACAGGAAACGTGTCCAGGGGCTACAGTACGGGACGACCACAGTATACAACACCACAAGAAGACCGATATCTCACCATGAGTGCCCACAGATGGCCATGGAGTACTGCAGGTACCCTTGCTCGGGACCTTACCGCAGCCACTGGAGTTGTCTCCAGACACACAGTCTACAGACGACTGAACAGACATGGTTTATTTGCCCGGAGACCTAAAAGGTGCATTCCACTGACCCCTGGTCACCGGAGAGTCCGTAAAGCCTGGTGTCAAGAACACAGTACATGGTCATTGGAATAGTGGTCCCAGGATATGTTCACGGACGAGTCCAGGTATAGTATGAACAGTGATTCTCGCCGGGTTTTTATCTGGCGTTGATCAGCAATCAGATACCAACCCCTTAATGTCCTTGAAAAGGACCTATATGGAGGTCGTGGTTTGATGGTGTGGGGTGGGATTATGACTGGTGCACGTACACCCCTGCATGTCTTTGACAGAGGAACTGTAACAGGTCAGGTGTATCGGGACGTCATTTTGCACCAGTAGATCCGCTTTTTCAAGGATGCTGTGGGTCCCACCTTCCTCCTGATTGATGATAACGCACGGTCCCATCGAGCTGCCATCGTGGAGGAGTAACTTGAAACAGAAGATATCTGGCAAATGGAGTGGCCCGCCTGTTCTCCAGACCTAAACTTCATGGAGCACATCTGGGATACTCTCGGTCGACGTATCGCTGCATGTCTTCAAACCCCCTTGACACTTCAGGAGCTCCAATAGGCTCTGCTGCAAGAATGGGAGGCTTTTCCCCAACAGTTGCTCGACTACCTGATGCAGAGTATGCCAACCCGTTGTGCGGCCTGTGTACGTGGGCATGGGGATCATATTCCTTATTGATGTCGGGGTACATGCGCAGGAAACAGTGGCGTTTTGTAGCACATGTATTTCGGAACGGTTTTCTCAACTTATCAGCAATACCGTGGACTTACAGATCTGTGTCGTGTGTGTTCCCTATGTGCCTATGCTGTTAGCGCCAGTTTTGTGTACTGCCACGTTGTGTGGCACCACATTCTACAATTATCCTTAATTTATGACCATGAGTTTAGTTACAACTCTCTGTGACAGGTAGAATGGTCATCAGCGTGCACCAGTGTTTAGTTTTGTTACCAGGCCTGTAAGGGCATATAAGGGACGTGAAAGCATCAGGTGTTGAATCATCGCCGTGAAAGAGACGGAGATGCCGCGAACTCGAATGAGACATCGGTATCAGCAGCAGAGAGAGTTTAAAAGGGACCTCATTGTGGGTCTCCGTTTGGCCAGCTGGTCGAATCGCGCAGTACCCAGATTTTGGGGCATTCAGATGTGACAGTGGCGCGATGTTGAGCTACATGGGAATGTGTGGGTGGGATCGGACAAAATGTTCTCTGGATTACAGCCGCGTCAACTGATTAAGTGCCACAAACTATCGGCCAGTCACTTCCTAGCCATTGACAGGTGGTATTACTTGACAATGGCGACTCTTGAGAAGTATTGCAACTCAATTTTGCTTTGACAAAATGAAAAAAAACTTTTGATCTGTTATGTTCGGAACGCGGCGTTTTTTGTGTTTGTATGAGCATATTTGGCAGTATTACTGATACAGCTAACATCTGTAGCTTAGATCTCTTTCATTATGTTTCACAATGTTTCTGTACTTCATCCTCATCCAAACTTTGAAAGAAATACAAATATTCTGTTAATTCCTGCTTACCAAACGCTAATAAAGTCTCAATTGCAGTTTTATTAGAGATGAAAACTGAATACTATTAGATAATCACATTCTGTAGTCTCTTTTTCAAATAAACAACTAGGTAAATGGAAGAAAATTGACTATCCAAGCGCTCTAACAAATGAGCCGGGGGGGGGGGGGGAGGCATCTGGCGTTGGTTAAAAGTTAAGATGTGTTGTGCTAATTGCACGAGCCCGTATATGCACATTTTTTGGGTCCGGTATGAACGTCATTGATGTGACAGAACAGCTTCCGTCTTTGCATATGTCGATGTGGCTTTGACTTTCCCATCGACCGAGGTGGCGAAGTAGTTAACATACTAAATTCACGTTCGGGAGGTCGACGGGTCAAATTCCAGTCCGGCCCTGCGGACGTAGGTCTTCATTGATCTCCCTAAATTGCTCCAGGTAAATGCAGGGATGGTTCCTTTGAAAAGAACACGGTCGATTTCAGTCCACTTTCTTTCGTGAGCCGAGCTTGAGCTCTGTCTCTGATTATCCCGCTGTCGACGGGACATTAATCTTCCTTTCTTCTTACTTTCCTAGCGAAATGTATTAGGTTTCCCGGTTGTGCTATGGATCCCACACTCGGGCAATGAACTTACAATAAACAGTGCAGATCCAACTCACTCTACTCTGACGATGGCATCGCACGGTGCTTTAAAGCTCCAACATGTTGCCCCAGGCCAATGGTTGATATTTAGTACAAGTTTTGTTTCAGCGATTAAGTTTATCTGATACTGATGTTACAAACTCTAATTTTCGCAGATTTCTGTTTGGAGAAATTAGCAAAAGCAATCAAATGTATGACCTCTCACGGTTTATCTGGTCGCTGCATCCCGTGCTGGCAATGTGTGCGTTAGTTAGGTGGTCTGACAACTTATTCTCTCCCAACGAAACATAGATGCAATTACTTACAGCATGTAGTTTTTTGCGCGGAGATGGGCGGAAAAGGAGTAACTCACTAAAATCTACTGTTATGTTAACAGTAAGAATGTTTACTGTTAATGCATTTATCGTACTAATGTGAGTCAATTCTGGTATCTGGGAGCTTTAATGAGGGATAGCACAGTCATACATATTCATTCGCGTCTTACTGTGCCGCAAACCGATAATGACTGCGAAAGTCTTTCCACAGGTCGAAAGAAGGAATAACTGGAATTAAGCGCACATTGAATTTTCTTGAGTGAAATATCTGCAGCGAGCTTCTTCCCGGTATCGAAATCTCTTTGAGAGCATTACGGTGGATAAGGATAACAGCATGTTTCGACTAGCATAAGAGAACGGCGGAAGGTTAGAATTTAGTACCCGTATATTGTCGGTGTCGAGACTAAGAGAGATGAATCACTAGAGTGAATTACGGAAACCAGAGAAAATTTAAATCTAGTAGACTGGACGTGATTTCTAATTCCTCACGTCTAGTGCAGTATCTTAACAGCTGTACTGTCACTTTCGGGTTTTACAAGACCACATCCAACCATTAACCTAGTGAACTACAGGGAAAATATCTTATCAGAATTAGATTCAAACCAGTAACCCCCGGTTGTTTAAAGAATCAAAGACCCATGAATGAAGCAGTTTCAAATGCCTAATTGCAAATGACTAAATCTGTTAAATACGAGGGTTGGAACAAAAATAGTGGCAACTATTTATTCACAACCGATACATGTTTGCAACTGTTACTGTCCTTCAAAGTAGTCACCATCGTTGTGTAGAACTCGTTGCCAGCGATGTGGAAGGCATATTATACCGTTAGCATAGCCTGTTCTGTTGATGGTGCGAATGGAGTGGTCTAACGTTATGGTGATTCTCGTGTACGACTGTGATGGTGTTATCCTAACGCATTACTTTCCTCCACGGCAGACCGTCAATGCACAGTGTTACTGTTCGCCTGCGACTAGGTTTGCGAAAGAAGAGGCGACACTTTCTACGCAACTCAGGCATCTTTTTGCACGACAAAGCGCGGGCGCATACAGCGCAAGCTGTGGCTGCTCTGTTCGGTCGATGGGACTGGGGAAGTACTGTACCATCCACCATACTCCCCTGACTCAAGTCCTTGTGACTTTGATTTGATTCTGAAGATGAAGGCACCACTTCGTAGCATTCGCTTCAGAACTATTCCAGAGATTCGACAGGCAGCAGACCGCTCCATTCGCACCATCAACAGAACAGGATCTGCTAACGGTATACAACGCCTTCCACATCGCTGGCAACGGGTTCTACACAGCGGTGGTGACTACTTTGAAGGACAGTAACAGGTGCAAACATGTAACTCTTTCGTATCAGTTGTGAATAAATAGTTGCCACTATTTAAGTTCCAACCCTCGTATATGACACCAAGCATGCCAGATAGAGATTAGAAAAGATTTGAAATTATACATAAAGTTTGTTGGAAGTCGCTACTAGATCAATATAGTCTGGGGAATTCACCCTTCCTTTACAGCAAAAGCAAGTTTTTCACGCATCTGAGTGCGTTTGTCGTCATATCTTCTGGACTATGTGTCGCACTATTATCACGATTATGTTATTTTGCAGGTACATGCAGTGGAATATGTGGGTAAAACCTGCAAACTGGGTTGTGATAGAATCAGTAGTAGAGACGTAATAAATTAAAACTTCATATCTGATGCTAAAGCTTTCGTTCATGAACAGTGAAAGTTAATAAGTGATAAACCTTTTTGCTTTCATCTTTTTATGGGGTGGGGTGTCAGCGAGACAAAGTTTCATAAAGGTTTGAAATGATGTGTGAAGTTTGTTGGAGGTCGGTAACTGCTGTCGTTCTCAAATACTGGATGAATAAATTCCACGTATATGCGCGCCGTCAGTTAAGCTGCCGCAAGTCAAACAACAGTTTCTAACTCTAATACTTGTCGAACTACATTAAAATTATAACGTAACATTATATTGGATAGATACATAAGTTCGTAGCATTTTTCCATGCGTTTAATAAACCAATCAAATACACATAACAGAGACTTTGGTCATCAACATTATATTCTCCTTCACTATTTACAACATTCTGCCAGCGGTGGAGTAACTTTTCGATTCCACAACTGTAGAAATCACGTGGTTTTGTGGAGAAAAACTCGTCGAGTCATATTCGGAGCGCATTGTCATCTGGAAAGAAAGTTCATTGAAGGCTGTTCGACAGAGATTGGAAAAGGTGAACATCTGAGGGCGAAAGATCAGATGAATGAGGTGGGTGAGGAATGACTTCCCAATCCAACTCCTTTATTGCGTTTTTTTATCAGTTTAGCAGAATGCAGTCGGGCGTTACTGTGGAATAACATCACTTCACGCAGTGTTCCTGGTCGGTGTTCTTGGACTGCAAGACATCTTATTTCTTTACAATAAATGTGAGCAATAATGGTTACACCTCGGAGAAGCAGTCTGTAGTACACCAAACCATCACTGTTCTACCAGATGCTTACCTTTTTGCATGAGCGCAGTTCTTTGTACGGGGACTTGGTGCTTTGTTCAGTCTTAACCATTCCTTTCTTTTCCTTATGTTCGCGTATGGCTCTGAGCACTAAGCGACTTAACGTTTGAGGCCATCAGTCGCCTAGAACTTAGAACTAATTAAAACTAACCTAAGGACATCACACACATCCATGCCCGAGGCATGATTCGAACCTGCGACCGTAGCGGTCGCTCGGCTCCAGACTGTAGCGCCTAGAACCGCACGGCCACTCCGACCGGCTTATGTTCGCATAAAGACGCCATTTCTCGACACCAGTAACGATACAGGACAGGAATGCTCGGTGTTGTTCATGAACCAATTGATGATGAGCAAGGAGAGATGCACCTACGGCCACACGCTGATTCAAAATGGCTCTGAGCACTATGGGACTTAACATCTGAGGTCATAAGTCCTCTAGACTTAGAACTACTTACACCTAACTAACCTAAGGACATCACACACATCCATGCCCGAGGCTGGATTCGAACCTGCGACCGTAGCAGCAACGCGGTTCCGGACTGAAGCGCCTAGAACAGCTCGGCCACATCGGCCGGCCCACCCACTGATTTATGTGATATGGCTTAGAGCATGCGGTACCCATAACCCGAATTTTGAACCTTCCCCCATTGCATGTTCGCCAGTTCTCGAGTATACTCACATGGATCATTGTGTATTAATCGTTTAAACGATGTTCATCAAACCTCGAAGATCCTCCTGAACGTGATGAGTCAGTAATTTAAATAACTATCCTTCTTAAAACGAGAAAACCATTTTTTTCCGTGTTCTGTCCAGTGGCATTATCCCCATACACGGTGCAAATGTCTCCACTGCTGTCACCATTCTGTGGAACTCAGACAGGAGAGTATGTCTCAAATATCCCTATTTCTCCACTTGGCACTCCACTATCTAGCGTCAACAGTTCCACTCGCCATCTCCAGGGAGCCATAAATAAAAAATGACAATCGATAAATAAACGCATAGCAGCCGGAATACGAACATGCAAAAAAAAAACGCTAGAACTTATGCGCCGATCTAATACCTCGTAATGAGTAGGATATAAGAGCTTGTTATTTTTTTAAAAGTATGTCAATAATAACGTGAAATATTGAAAATAAAATTTGTTTCCCCTGGAAGCCGTTGGATAGGCAACCTGCAAGTCGTACCTCCTTTCGGTTTCTGGGCTAGTGGCTTATAAATACACAGAGAAACAGCATCTTTAAGTCGTCAACTCACTCTTAATGTGCGGCAGCAACCTTCTGCTTAATGAACCCCATAATGCGTTTTTGCAAGATGATAGAATGTATTTAGACTGACGAGAAGAGTGAAAATTGCACGAAGGCAGAGAATCGAACCTGAGCCTCCTGCTTATTAGGCAGTTGCTTTAGCCACTAAGCCACAATTGCACAGTGGTTCACACAACTGCACGGGTAACACTGGCGTGCCTCGCTCCTCGATCCAAATTCTCAATGCCCCCCCTCCCCTACTACTTTAAATTCCCCCGTACACACGAACAGAACTGCCGAGGCTCTCCATGTTCTGGAATAGCACATCAGCATCGAACGCGAGGTATTGGATCGAGGAGGGAGGCGTGCCAGGGTAATCCCTGCAATTGGGTGAGCCACTGTGCCAAGGTTGCCTAGTGGTTAACGTACCTACCTGGTAAGCCGGCCGCGGTGGTCTAGCGGTTCTAGGCGCGCAGTCCGGAACCGCGCGACTGCTACGGTCGCAGGTTCGAATCCTGCCTCGGGCATGGATGTGTGTGATGTCCTTAGGTTAGTTAGGTTTAAGTAGTTCTAAGTTCTAGGTGACTGATGACCACAGATGTTAAGTCCCATAGTGCTCAGAGCCATTTGAACCATTTTGAACCTACCTGGTAAGCAGGAGACCCGGGTTCGACAGCCGGCCTTCGTACTTCAGTCTATACACGTAAAATCATATCTATATTGTGTCATTTCATTGGCAAGGTGATAGATCAGGACTTGCGGCTGACACTCCAAAGATGGAGACAAATTCCATTTATCAGGAAATACCTCACTGAGATATTCTATAACGTCAACAGTAAAATGGCCTGGTGCTCCATCCTGCTGGAACCACACAGCCGGCCGTTGTGACCGAGTGGTTTTAGGCCTTTCAGTCCGGAACCGCGCTGATGCTACGGTCGCAGGTTCGAATCCTGCCTCGGGCATGGCTGTGTGTGATGTTCTTAGGTTAGTTAGGTTTATGTAGCTCTAAGTATAGGGGACTAATGACCTCAGATGTTAAGTCCCATAGTGCTTAGAGCCATTTGAACCATTTTTTGGAAACATACACTACCGAGCAGTCCTCGACCTTACATATACGGAATAAACCAATCAGGTAATATATTGAGATATGTAGTGTGATTCACAAGACAGTTAAAGAAATATAGGACTTCCAAGAGGGTAGCTGACGTTTCAGACCAGATAATGGCATACGATTGGTGTTCTTCATAAAAATGTGTGTTTTCTATACTTCAGAAATAAATGTTTCTCGCTTTGCGCTGCGATGTATTGCATACTCGTCCTGAAAAGACACTTTCTTCCTTGATGGAAGAGTTATAACGGTATCGAGAGCTCGCCCACAGGTCTGATGACTTTTTGTGTGTTATTGTCACTCATTTCGCGACAATCGAAGGCTGAGGTGCTTTTAACTTTAAATCATTCTTCATATGCTTTTTAATGTCGAGTAAGGTGCTCCCAAATAGTGTTACCGCTTACGAATGGACATTCTTTGGCCAACGTTCGACAGACACTGAAGCCTGCACTAACGTTGCCAGTCGTGTTGGTGATCGTTCGAGCGAAGTTTATCTTTTATGCAACGAGTTGCAAAGAGCTTTCTCCCACCGTTAAACAGTTTTCTTGCTTGCGAAGCTGTTAAGTTACAGTTAAATCGTGGTGAATATCTCTCATCGATTTTCTGTATGGGGTCGTTCGCGAGCTCACCTGCTCATTACGATCCGTTCCACCATGGTGTCAGAAGAATCATCAGTCATAACTGTTATGTAACTCAGCACCTGCAACAATAATAAACAACAATTAATTAACATCTATGCAACATAAGGGAGTTTCATTTTCTGTGACACAGCTGAAATAAATTTCTTGCCAAAATGTTCTTATATCGTCACATGTCTCGCACGTGCAATGCCGACGACCTAAAAACGTGGCGAGACGTGAGAGTGGTGCCTTATGTGATAGGCGAGCTGTCGGAGGATGCCGCACCATCACAGGTGTATCTGACGGGAGTCGTCACGGGCGCTGTTTTGGTAGCGTAGCTGTCAGGCGCCGAAATAGAACTGTCAACCAGCCAGATCTCGTACACTAGTCAGCTGCCGTCACGTCGGCCTCCTATCGATGCGCTGCACATCGCACAAATACTAAAACCGTTCCACTATGGACAAATGGCTCTGAGCACTATGGGACTTAACATCTATGGTCATCAGTCCCCTACAACTTAGAACTACTTAAACCTAACTAACCTAAGGACATCACACAACACCCAGCACTATGGACAACGATGCTAAATAACATTACGGTTGTTTGTCATCTTGCCGTTTGTCGTCTTACGGCATAGGGAGAAAATGTAATACATAAAATGTGCGCCAGCGTTTCAGACACATTCGTATTGTTTTTCCTGTTAAATACATATGCTCTGTTGCGCATATAATATCACACTGCTGCTACTCTTACCGCCAAAAGAAGGCAGAAAAAATGAACTCATAAATTATGTAGCCGAAACAACTTTTCTTCTTTTCTTTTTCTTATGCCTTTGTCCCGCATCCGTGCAGGATTGGCATGGTGAGAAACAGATTTGGCATCATTAACTTACGCGGTGGACAGATGCCCTGCTTGTCTCTTTGCAACAGGTGTAACTGAGGCCAGACTTAGGTACTATCCTGATATTCACTTAGTGGAATGTATGAAAGCGCGTAAAAACCACATCCAGGATGGCCGGAACACTGACCCTCGTCGTTAATCTGTAGGACGGCTGCGCTCGGAGCCCCTCCCGGAAGCCGCGCTTCAACAAGCACGGCTATCTGGGCGAGTGTAGCCGAAAGGATCTACACGAATATTAATTATTTACACGTAAATTTCGTCTCTTACGCCGCTCGGCATAGCAGTTAAAACTAAAACTTAGATGTTTACTGTTTTCTTCTGTATTGTTTCACCGCTGACGAGAAGGTGATAAATTATTCAAGTCGGTAGCTGCTGCAACACGTGAATGCGAGATTTCAGCAACATATCTGTCCTTATAGCACCATGAATGTGCGCAATAAATAACTCTTCGAACAGTTAACAGAAAAATTACTGATCTTGTTGGGACCAGCATGCAGCAGTTGGGACAGTCGCAGTATTGGAGAGAGGGGAAAAGGGAAATTACACTTATCACTACGGAGAGTTGAAGTCAACGTGGGTGACATCGTACTGTGAGTGAGAGAGGGTGTTGCGCAGACGATAAGCACTGAGAGAATTGCCGATTAAATCGTTCCAGACCGTCGGAACCATCTCCTAGGATGGGCACTGTCACGAATTGCGCGCCCCCTCCCGCCGGATGTTCGAGTCCTCCCTCGGGCATGGGTGTGTGTGTTGTCCTTAGCGTAAGTTAGTTTAAGTAGTGTGTAAGTGTAGGGACCGACGACCTCAGCAGTTTGGTCCCTTAAGAATTCACATACACACACACACACACACACACACAAGGATGGGCACTCTCTGTACGATTGACTAGTTACTGGTTGAACGGTTTAACTTGAGTGACAGTGAGTTGCCTAAGACGCTGTTGCTGGATTACTATCGTTGTGAATTCATGTAAATAAAGCCGTCTGGATCGCTTAATACATTTATTTATTACTATGTTTCGGCTACTGCCATTATCATATTAAAACTTAGAACTTGTATTACAACGTTCAGTATTAGTTTTAGTAAAACCTGTGCCTAAACGTCTACTGCCAAGAACTGGAGTTCCAGTAAAAGAAATCCATACTTGCTTCAGTATCTCGTTTGATACAAGGGGGCCTAGAACACTACCTTGGGGAACGCCAGAAGTCACTTCTGTTTTACTCGTTAACTTTCCGTCAATTACTACGAACTGTGACCTCTCTGACACGAAATCACGAATCCTGTTACATAACTGAGACGATATTCCATAAGCACGCAATTTGACTTCAAGCCACTTGTGAGGAACAGTGTCAAAAGCCTTCTGTAAACCTAGAAATTCGGAATCAATTTGAAATACCTTGTCAATAGCACTCAACACTTTGTGTGGGTGAAGATCCAGTTGTGTTTGACAAGAACAATATTTCCTAAATCCGTGTTAACAGTGTGTCAATAGACCGTTCTCTTCGATGTAATTCACAATGTTGTATCATTATTTGTAAAATAAGATAATTTTACTAATAAACACATGATTAAGACACCCTTTAATTAAAATTATTAATAATTCCCTAGTCGACCTGCCTGCACCAACAAATATTTCATTTTGATGAAATTTTGGGTCCTTATTAGGATTATATTTAGAAATTCAAATCGTGACTGGACTCTTTTTAGCTATACATTATACATCAAACATTGAAATAGCATTCAGTAGTGTAGTCTGCCGGGACATAAATAATGGTTGAATCATTCGAACTTTACATGCAACTGGAGCATCTATATTTTTCATTTGCATTTACTTACATGTGGGATGAGAAATCTATTACAGACCTTATATGTATATACACACCTGATTAATTGGAACAGTTATCCTATTCTTAGTTGTAGCAACTGCATTTATAGGATATGTTCTACCTTGAGGTCAAATATCATTCTGAGGTGCAACAGTAATTACTAATTTATTATCAGCAATTCTGTACTTAGGAACAGATTTAATTTAATGAGTATGGGGACGGTTTGCTGTTGATAATGCATTTACATTTACATTTCATTTTGTATTACAATTTATTATTGCAGCTATGGCAGCAATCCATTTATTCTTCCTCCATCACACATGATCTAATAACCCTCTAGGATTAAATGGTGGTATTGAAAAAAGTTCCATTCCACCCATATTTTACTTTTAAGGATTACATCACATTTGTATTAATAACATAATTATTAATTATATTATGTCTAATTAATGCCTATTTTCTAGGAGACCCAGATAATTTTGTACCTGCCAATCCACTAGTAACACCAGTCCACATTCAACCAGAATGATGTTTCCTATTTGCTTATGCAATTCTATAGGCAATTCCTCATAAATTAGGAAGTGTTATTGCACTATTTCTATCAATTAGAATCTTAATAATTTTACCATTATAACGAAACACCATTCTGGGGTATTCAGTTCTATCCTATTAATCAAATCCTATTTTGAATCATAGTAGTTGTTGTATGTTTGCTAACATGAATTGGTAAACGACCAGTTGAAGAACCATATATTATAACAGCACAAATCCTAGCAATTATCTACTTTACATACTTCTTAATTAACATACATGTTGCAAACACATAAGACAAGCTAATCAAGGAATAAAAGAAATAAGTTAATTAGCTTAGGAAAAGTATACATTTTGAAAACATAAAACTAGAAGTTTAACTCTTCTATTAACTTATCTCAAAACATTTCACTAAATAAACGAAATAAATAAGATCTTTAAACCAATAAAGAAAGTAAAAAATCAAAGCTAGATATATTAACTTATCATAACGAAATCAGGGTAAAGTAACTCGAACTCAAATAAACCTGAGAGATATATCATAGCAAGCTTAATAAAAAATATAAAAGAATAAAAACCATACCCAAAATATTAAAGTTAACAACATCCTCATAAAAACAATTCTAGTATATTCAACCAAAAAAAGTAAAACCTCCAGCACCATATTCAATATTAAACCCTGAAACTAATTCAGACTCACCTTCAGCAAAATCAAAAGGAGTTCGCTTAGTTTCAGCCAAACAAGAAGCAAAACAAGCTAAAGCTAAAGGAAAGGAAATAATCATAAGCCAACAATAAAGTTGATAGTTCATAAAATCAATATATTAAAACTACCCATTAGAATAATTAAAGACAATAAAATTAAAACCAATCAAATTCATATGAAATTGTTTGAACAACAGAAAGTAAAGAACCTAACAAAGAATAATATGAATTAGAAGATCAACCAGCAATTATTACGGTATAAACACCTAATACAGTACAGCATAAAAACAAAAAAAAGAACATATGTAAGTAAAAAATAATAAAGTAAATAATTAGATATAATAGGAATAGGCTGCTCCTTACAAATCAATTTAATAGCATCACTAAAAGGTTTAGGAATCCCTACAAACCCTACTTTATTTTGACCTTTACAAAGTTCAATATAACCTAAAAACTTCTACTCTAATACAGTTAAAAAGCGCCATGAATTAAAACATAAATTCCCAACAAAAGAAAATGCAAAACAAACATTCATAAATCATAAAGTATAAATACTATTTGTAGAAAAATTTTCATAAATGATTTCTAAATTCAACACATTAATCTGTCAAAATAGTAATTAATTAAATTTAATCAATAACAAAAATATTTTAGCCATATGTTCCTTTCGTACTATTATGGTTAAATAATCTTAGGATAGAAACCGACCTGGCTCATGCCAGTCTGATCTCAGATACTGTAAGAATTTAAAGGTCGAACAGACCTAATTATTGAGCTCCTGCATCCAAAATTTTTCTGAATCCAACATCGACATCACTATCTGCTTTGTCAATATGAGCTCTTGAAAATAATTACGTTGTTATCCCTAAGGTAACTTATTCGAATTTTTATGCTGTTCACAAATTGCAGCACCATCTAAACTTTTCACGCTAATTAAAGCCATAGAAGCATCGTCTTTTTCGAACGTACTTCTCACCAAAAAGCGAATCTGGTAACTGCAGTCTGAGGTTTTTGTTCATCCTGCCTTTTGAGTTCTTGTGGTAATATTTCCGTAGAAACTTTCATGCACTAAGATTTCTTTATATCTAAGAAGTTAGCGGTTCACAAACATTTAGCTTTACAAACATTTTAATATATAGAAATATTTTATTAAATATTTTCATCCCCTATTTCCCTCCATCCCATAGGGACTGAATTTTCAAAAACACTGAAACATGAACTGTTTATTTCTAACAGAAAAACGAAATACAAATTTTCATAGATTTAGTCTCAAAAATTCCTTAGAATGAAACGTTTCCATAAAAAACGCTGGAGTAGTTTTTTTAACTATTCATTTTCAAAAAAAAAATTCACCCAATGTTTCACCCCCTTCGGGGCTGAATTTCCCAAAACGCTGAAACATGTATGTTTTTTTATGTTCAACCGAAAAGCCAAATACCAGTTCCAATACATTTAGCTTCAAAAATGCTTTTGTAATAAAATATTTCCATAAAAACTTTCAATCCCTACTTCACATTGTTGAATGCCCAAGAACACTGAAACACGTATTTTTTTATTTCCAACCTAGATGTCAAATATCAATTTTCGTAGATTTACCTTAGTATGTTTTAGTATCTTTTTGATAATCTTTAATTTAAAAAATTACTTCACCCCCTATTTTACCCCGTTAGTGATTGTATTTCTGATCGAGAAATCAAATTCCAATTTTCATAGTGGTAGCTTCAAAATTGTGTTAATAATGACATATTTTTAAAAACCCTTTCATCCCCTATTTCACCCATTTAGCAGTGTAATTTCGAACCATGCCTTCCTAAACCACGTCTAAGGAGTAGAAAACCCTCTCCAAATTCAAAGTTTCTACCGTTAGCGTTTTGGGCTGGGCGACGATCAGTCGTCAGTTCGGACATTTTCTTTTACGTACAGAGATGGGAGCTTTCAGTTGTCGTGTGCTGACGCGCAGCCTGTGCGTGTGCCCGCAGGAGCATGGCGGGCCAGCCGCCGGGTCCGGGCCCGGGGCGCGGGTGGGCGCGCCCGCCGCACCCGGCGTCGCCGTTCCGGCCGGCGTCGCCGTACGGCCCCAGCCCGCCGTTCGCGCCGTCGCCCTCGCCGTACGGGCCGTCGCCGCCGCCGCCGCCGGGGCTGCTGGTGCGCCGGCCCATGTCGCCCGCGCGGCTGCCGCCCAGCCCGGGGCCCTACCTGCCCTGCCCCAGGCCGCGGCCCCGCTGGGCCAGCCCGGGGCCCATGCCCTACAGGATGCCGCCACAGGTCAGTGCGACGACAGCGCGTGCTACAGCTCAGCCACTGTGCAACACAGCACCAGTGAATCTTATCCTTTCAACCTGAATTTTTATCCCACTCCGGAAACTTCGTTTCGTTGCCGCTGTTGGGATACCTTCTGGTATATGGTCGGCCCTCCTTTTGTCTGGCGTAGTGCAGCATCTCGAAGTGGCATGGACTCCCCTGCAGACATATTGAACCGTGCTCCCTCCAAAGCCGGTGCAGGCTTTTGTGAACGGACTGACCTCTCGACTATGTCATATAAATCTTCGATGGGACTCATGTCGGGTGATCTGGATGGCCAAATCAATCTCTTGAATTGTCCAGAATGTACTTCAGACCAGTATAAACTGGCGCCCAGTCAAATAGCGCATTGTCATCCGTAAAGATTCCATCCTTGTTTGGTAAGACGAAGTCTATGAATAGTTGTATAGGTCTCCAAGTAGCCAAACGTAACCATTTCTAGTCAATGATCAGTTCAGCTGGACCAGAGGACCCAATCCGTTCAATGTAAACACAGACCACACCATTATGAAGCCACCACCAGGTTCCACAGTGCCTTGTTGACAAGTTGGTCCACCGCTTCGTGGAGTCTGCGTCGCATTCGGATCCTGTCATCAGGTCTTACCAAGAAATCGGGACTCATCTGAGCAAGACTCGATTTTCCAGTCGTCTAGTATCCAAACAGTGTGGTCACGAGCCCAGGAGAGCCGCTGCAGGCGATGTACTGTTAGCAAAGGCTCTGCTGCGATAGCCCATTGAAGCCAGATTTTGCCGCACTATCCTAATAAGGTCGTCGTACGTCCCACCTTGATTCCTGCGATTATTTCACGCAGCTTCAGCATTGACAACTCTCCACAAACGTCGCTGCTCTCGATCGTTAAGTGAAGGCAGTCGCTCACTATGTTGTCCGTGGTCAAACGTGATGCCTGTACTTTGGTATTCTCAACACACTCTTGACGCTGTGGATCTCGGAATGTTACATTTCCTAATAATTTCCGAAATGGAATGTCCCAAGCTTCTAGCTCAACTACCATCCCGCGTTCAAAGTTTGTTAATTCCCATCTTGAGGCCATAATCACCTCAGACACCTTTTCGCATGAATCACCTGATTACAAATGACAATTCCACCAATGCACTACCCTTTCATACCTTATATAGGCGATGATAAAGACATCTGTGTACCTGCAGATCACTACCCTACGTTTGTACATAAAAATGAAAATTTACGATTTGCAAGCTACTGACTACCACAATACACACGGTTATTATTCATGACAATGCTGTGTACATATATATCCAGTTAATACGTATTTTAAAAAAATAAAATGGTATTTGTAATAAAATAATATGATAAGGGACTCCCTATTCGTGTTTAATGAATTATATTCGTAAAATATAGGTATGAAACCGGGCATCCATGATTCCTTTATGCATATGACAGTTAAAAGTCTCTTTTATAATAAACTTTCCACAAACAGTAAGTTTTAGTGAAAAATCAGCATGCAATGTCAGAAGGCCGTTAGAAAGCTTTTCTAACAATATCTCGTTCATCCCTATAGGGTTAGTATGTGTTGAGAAAAAGGGATGTTGACTTCAGAAATAATGTATATGACAACTAAAATCTTACAATCAGAAAATACACCAACAAGGGCATCACACTAAGCAAAATATATTAAAATTTCAAAAACTTGCAGCACAGGTAGTTAACAAGAAATCTGAGATAATATTACGAGTAAAACAACATTTTGACGCGTGACGGTGGTATATGATGATGGACTGCCTTTTCGTCTGCCTCGGTAGCTAATGGTTCAGTGCGACATATTGCTAACCGAAGGGGCCTGGGTTCGATTTCCGACTGGGTTCGAGCTTTTCTCCGCTCAGGAACTGAGTATTGTGTTGTCCCTACATTTGGATCGCGACTACTGACTGAAAGTCACCTCAGACGCGCTGTCGTATAGTTTTTCCACTACTGAGGTGGTTGCCTGGGCACGAGTCGAAAGCCAGTAAATTGAAATTAAAAAAAAAAAAACTGCCTCTTTTGTGCCTTCAACTTTCCTAAAGCTAAACTATCATCATCTCCTGGTATATTTGCCAGAAAGAAGAAAGTTCTACGGCGATCCACTCATCTGTCATGGGTAAAGGAACGAAAGATATAACAAAATACATTCCTTGGTGAGGTACATAATCGTCAAGGAATTCTCCATTAAACAGTGATTTTTTAGATAACGCCGTTGCATCCTAGCTATACAGGTATCACAACGTAAATGTTCAAAATTATACAGACATTAGTGAGATAGGGACATGTATGACATCTCGAATGGGCAATGCGTTTGAGGCAAATTTTCGTAAATTAGTTTTTTTTTCTATGACAAACAGATGCCTATCGCACGTCGACGTTCATAACCATGCACTGCGATGGAATAAAAAGAAGACTTCTCTTACCCCCACTGCTGTTATTACCTCAGTTTAAATCTACCTGATTGCCCTGTTTTAGTTGTTCTAAATTTCGTGACTATAAACTGCTTATTTGTACTATAACTACCTTCTCCCTCCGCTATTTCTAATTATTTGTGTTTACTCCGTTAGTAAATGTCTTTTTAAAACATCTGCATCATAATGCAAAAAAATGTGCCCCACCTGGTTTGATGTAACAGAAGGCTTAACGCCCCTAATCTAGCCGGGATAAATAAATAGATAAATAAAAATAGAAGCATCAGTACGTGCCCTAATCTCTGTTACCTTGTCCCCATAAATCGCAAGACTGTGGTAGCATAATGGTCGCACAGAGTTCTTGGAATACGGGTTCTCTAAATTCACCTAGGCAACAATGTTTCGCGAGGACTACGTCGATTCTCTTGCAAGGATTCTCATTTAAGTTCCTCAGGATTTCTATTACACTTTCGTATGTGTTAAACCGACCCGTTACAATCCTGAAGAGCGCGTCTCTGAATTCGACTGATGTCTGTTGTCATGTCTAATCGATAAGGACTCAAAACACTGGAACAATATTCTAGAATTGGCCACAGTATCGTCTTCTATTCGATTTTCTTAATACGCTCTAAGACAGAAAAAACGACGCCCCACGAAGGAATTATCCGAATGGGACGGACATAGGCCGATGTCATGTACATGTACAGACAAAATATTTTCATAATTTCAGAAAAATTGGATGATTTATTCAAGAGAAAGAACTTCAAAAATTGAGCCACTCAGTAACGCGTTGGTCCACCTCTGGCTCTTACGCAAAAAGTTATTCGGTTTGACAATGATTGATAGAGATGTTGG
Organism: Schistocerca nitens; assembly: GCF_023898315.1. Taxonomy (NCBI): domain Eukaryota; kingdom Metazoa; phylum Arthropoda; class Insecta; order Orthoptera; family Acrididae; genus Schistocerca; species Schistocerca nitens. Next base: position 282,611,215 of record NC_064620.1, read on the forward strand.
ATGTAATTCTATGGGATATCAGCCCAAATTACCTCTAATTGGCGCTTCAGATCGTCAGAATACCAAACTCGTTACAGGACACTGCCCATAATGCTCCAAACGTTCTCATTTGGAGAGGCGTCCAGCGACCCTGCTGGCCATGATAGGGTTTGACGATGGTAGTGTTTGGTAGGCATGAAGACATACATTGGAAATTATCGCCGTCTGCGGGCGAGCATTATCTTGGTGAAATGTAAACCCAGGGCGGCTTGCCAAGATGGGCAAGAAAACGAGCCGTAGAATGTCGTCGGCGTACAGCTGTGCTGTAAGAATACCGCAGATGACAATCAAAGGTATCCTGCTATGAAATGAAATGGCTCCCACACCATCACTGGTGGGCGACAATCAGGCGGTATCCACACATTTTCGCTGGGCATCGGGGCTCAGGTCGAAACGGGAGTCATCACTAAACACAATTCTACTCTGGTCAGTGAGATTCCAGGCCGTAGACGTGTGTGAAGGCGCTCTAGATAGCCGCGGGATACCAGCCTGATTGTCGCCAACCAAATGGCCCAACAACCAGCAGGTATGGTCTGGGGGATAGAGCTACCATTTCAGCTCACGGCGGGACGCCTTTGGCTGTCGTCTGTGGCGCCCTTACAGCACAGAGATATCACTACAATATTCTACGTTCCGTTCTGTCGCCACTTTGGGCTTACATTGCCCGCCCGCATACGGCGAGAGTTTCTACTGCTTGTTTTCGTGTTTGCCAAACCATACCTTGACCAGCACGGTCACTGGACCTCTTCCCAATTTCGGACGTTTGGAACATTACGGCCAATGGCCTTGCCTTAGTGGTAACACCGGTTGCCATCAGATCACCGAAGTTAATCTCTGTCGGGCTTGGCTAGCCCTCGGATGGGTGGCTGTCCGGTCTACCGAGCGCTGTTAGCAAGTAGGGTGCACTTGGCCCTTGTGAGGTAAATTGAGAAGCTACTTGACTGAGAAGTAGCGACTCCAGTCTCGTAAACTGACAGTGGCTGGGAGAGCAGTGTGCTGACCACATGCTCCTCCATATCCGCATCCAGTTAAGCCTATAGTCTGAGGATGAGTCGGCAGTCGGTCAGTACTCTTGGGCCTTCTGAGGCCAGTTCCTCTTGAATAAATCATCGCCTTTTTCTGAATTTGTAATCGTTTGTCTATACATGCACATCACGTCTTCCGACTTCCGTCCCATTCGCATAATTCCTTCGTGGTGTGTCTTTTTTTTTTTTTTTTTTTTTGTCTTAGAGTATATATACTCCGCATTTTCGCAGAACCCTTCCAACAAACATAAGTCTTCGATCCGTCTTTCCTAATACTGACTTCACGTCACCGTTCCATTCCATGTCGCTCCAAAATAGCTATTCCATGTGTCTTGCTGATGATGTAATCAGACACTACACTTTTCTTTTTTTGTTATAACCATTACCTTACATTTATCGATTTATAGGAACAACGGACAGAATGCTGCAAGGCACAGAGAGGTCATCGACAATGATTCGTTGGCACGGGAAAACTTGAGATGGTGTTGGTTCGTATCGGAAAATATTCATTGAAAAGCACGCGTCAAGTTACAAATGGAAAGCACTCTGCGAAAAGAGAAGAAATCTGGAACAGCAATGGTGAAGCAACGATTACAATCGTACCATAAACATTGTGTGAAATTAATTGAGCTCGACGATTTTGAACCCCAATCTATCTTCACAAAGCACTGAGACTAGTGACGATCTTCACTTTGATTAATTGCTATGAGTTTCACATAATGAGTATTTCTTCATTTAGATAAATATTCAGTCCAGAATCCTCTACCACTTGTACAATTCGGTCAATAAATGACATAAAATCGTTACTCGAGTTAGCGATCATTGTTATTAGTCAAAATAACCTTCGATCTTAATCGCTTTTTTTTAGTTATATATATTTACACAAGAATGCGTTTCAGCCACAGTCATCTTCAGAGACTGTCAGACTAGAAACAGAACAAATCAGAAGTAGGAAGTATATTTAACATAGGCTAACACCTTAACGTAACTTTTCCCTCTACTGTAAAGTGAATTGTTCGTAAAATGACGATATTATTACAATGTGCAGAAAAAAAGTAGATTACACATCTCCTTCGAAAAGACAGAGTTCATGACCAGCGTAAGTGCTATCATCGTTGGCGTAGAAATGGATACCAGGCGACATAGCGCAGTGATTGGCACACTGGGCTCGCATTCGGGAGGACGACGGTTCAGACCCGCGCCTTGCCATTCAGGTTTAGGTTTTCGGTGATATCCCTAAATCACTCCAGGAAAACGCCGGAATGGTTCCTTTGAAAGGGCACTGCCGATTTCCTTCCCCACCATTCTTGACACAATATGAGCTTGTACTCCGTCTATAATGACCTCGATGTCGAAAGGGCCGCTATAACCAATCTTCCTTCCTTTGTTTCAGGATTTGGTTGCATCAAACCTTGTTCCAAAATTTATCTTAGTGAATTCGTTTCGGAGAACATCACAGAGAAGAGACAACCAAGACTCACATTATTAGAAACAGCATACAGGACTACCACTGAACTCTACAAGGGATATAATAGCAGAAATGCCAAATCCGTTTACATTACTTTTATTAGGCCACTGGTAAATTATGCTACAGAGACATTCACACTAGATCAGAAAGTCCTATTCAACACATTGGAGCTCAGAGGACGCTGATTTATCAGAAGGATATTAGGACCTAGTTGAACATCAGAAGCAATACGGAAGTGAATCTTCAGGGTTTTGTGGCGCAAAGACTGTTCCATTAAGTTTCGGGTGTGCAGCCGCAAGAATTCTCATTCTTCTTCTAACATTTTGGCTGTATAGCGTTCAGCCATCTTCAAATTAAGCGACAGTCTTGCGGCTGACTCTGAAGATGGCTGAACGTTATACAGCCGAAATATTAGAAGAAGAATGAGAATTCTTGCGGCTGCACACCCGAAACTTAATGGAACAATATGGAACTGCGTCAATTGTGATATCATACGGAAACGACGCCAAGTTCTACAACCATGTAAAAATCATGCACTCAAACAGACTGACAAAGAGCATACTGATGTAAAAATTGAAAGCATAGCCTGTGTTATTTGTATAACTGCGGCTGTGGAAAAGAAGTCTAAAAAACGGCAACTCACTTTTAAGGTCTAAACCAGTTTTAAGAGATGAATCTAGGAGTGTACTTCAACACTCTACGTATTGCTCCAGTAGGTATCGTGAGGACAAGGGTAGATTAACAACAGAGAGCGCAAAGGAATTGAACCAATCTTTCTGTGCTCCAAACGTGAATGGAAAGGGAAGAAGCCCTAACAACTGATGCAGTTGAAAGTACCCTCTGCTAGGCGCTTCACAGTAATTTGCAGTATATGTTCGGCCTGCTTAGCTGGGTGGTATCATGCACGCCTCCCATGCAAGCGGGCCCGCGTTCGATTCCCGGCCGGGTTGCAGGTTTTTCTTCTTGGGGACTGGGTGCTGTGCTGTCTTCATCATCATTTCATCCTCATCAGTGGCGCGCAAGTCGTCCAATGTGGCGTCGAATGAAATAAGACTGGCACATGGCGGCCGAACTTCCCCGAATAGGGGGCCTCCCGCCCAACGATGCCACAGGCTTTTTTTTTCTTTTTTTCTTTTTTTTTTTTTTCAACCACCTCCCGTCCTTCCTCTTCCTTCAGTCACGGCCACATATGGCACACCAGTAACGATTCGTCAGACAAACTATTCACAGGGTTCGTCTTGAGGTGACTTATACTCATGAAAGCAGCTGCAGATGAGAAACTCCATTCACACTATGCGTTTACCAGATACGTCGGCAGGAATGAAAAAGAAAGTCTTCGAATAACGAATACAGCAGATATGCCAGCACATGAAAATTTCTGGCAAAAGAGAAGAGAAGGGAAGTCTGGTTCTAAGTGGGCCGAGTACTAACTTACTAAAAAAAGAACCTAGCAAGTACGTTAAAATACTAACATGAGAAATCTAAATTGTAACTGTAGACACTGGCATCAGCACCATCTCGCGGCCGCTGTGTTTACCTGTGGTGCTCACGTTGGAAGTGTAGCCATATCCGTCGCTGCCCGCGGCCGACACACACTATGGACGTCTCGCATGCAACTCTCGTGCCAGCCAGCCCCATTCGCCGCACTGCTATACTAGTAAGACTTGGCAGACGTCAAAATAACAGTTTAATCTGAAATCGGTTTGTTCGTGAAGCACGCTCCATTTTCTTCTAGTATATTTAAGGAGTGGCTTTCTAGGTATGTTACGTAAAATTTCCAAACTATCTTGTACAATGTTGACTGTGAAAGTACGGAGACTACACGAATTGCACTCGATACGTGACTTATATACTTCCTTCCCAACCACCTCCCGTCCTTCCTCTTCCTTCAGTCACGGTCACATATGGCACACCAGTAACGATTCGTCAGACAAACTATTCACCGGGTTCATCTTGAGGTGACTTATCCTTATGAAAGCACACTATTGCAGAAAAATCAATACATATCGAGGACTGCGATCTCAGAAGTATACAGTTTCTCTCTTTACTCACTTCACCCCTCACATGTTTCTCTGGTGCTTTATAATCGGTGAGTTTTCCTTTATTCTACTTAACAGCACATTTGGTACTCCATGTTGCTATCTTCTGCATCACACCCGATAATTTAACGCACTTCATCATCCGCTATTTTGGTGGTAGTAGTGGTGGTTCCCGCGTTGTCAGAACTCCTTGAACGGAACATCTAACACACGCTGTTTAATAGTGCATAAGAAATTAATCTAATTTTGAAATACTTTCATCATCATTATCAGCAATCAACGTCTGAGAAGATACGTGATTCGCAGTCGAAGATCTCGTCACTATGCACACCTATCAACTTTGAACAATCACATTAGTATATGTCGTTTCCCCCGTGCACTCCTTTTGATGATGATATAGCTCGCCTCGTTGTTGTTGTTGTTGTTGTTGCTGCTGCTGCTGCTGCTGCTGCTGTTGCTGTCGTCGTTGTCATCTTCAGTCAGAAGATTCGTTTGATGTATCGCCTGAAGCCAGTCTATCCTGTGCAATCCTCTTCGTCTCTCCATAACAACTGCATTCTACATCCATTTTAATTTGCTTAATTTATTCGAGCCTTCGTCTCACTCTACAATTTCTACCCTCTCTCCCCCACCACCCCCATCTCTTTCACCAAAATGACGATTTCTTGACGTCCTTCTTTTACGCAAGTTGTGACAAAATTATTTCTCTCGAATTAGATTCAGTGCTTTCTAATTAATTATTTGATCTACTCACCTAATATTCATTATCCTCCGGTAGCACCACAGTTCAAAAACTTCTGTTCCCATCTTGTCAAAACTGCTTATCGTCCACGTTTCACTCCCACAAAAAGCTACACTCCGGACAAATAGCTTCAAAAAATACTTTCCAAAACTTAAATTCATATTCGATGTTAACGAATTCCTCTTTCTTACAAGGGAACCTCCCCATCGCACCCCCCTCAGATTTAGTTACAAGTTGGCACAGTGGATAGGCCTTGAAAAACTGAACACAGATCAGTCGAGAAAACAGGAAGAAGTTGTGTGGAACTATGAAAAAAAAATAAACAAAATATACAAACTGAGTAGTCCATGCGTATGATATGCAACATCAAGGCTGATGTGGGCTTAGTAGCGCTGTGGTCCCGTGGTTAGGATGAGCAGCTGCGGAACGAGAGGTCCTTGGTTCAAGTCTTCCCTCAAGTGAAAATTTTTACTTTCTTTATTTTCGCAAAGTTATGATCTTTCCGTTCGTTCATTGACGTCTCTGTTCACTGTAATAAGTTTACTGTCTGTGTTTTGCGACCGCACCGCAAAACCGTGCGATTAGTAGACGAAAGGACGTGCCTCTCCAATGGGAACCGAACACATTTGATCGCAAGGTCATAGGTCAACCGATTCCTCCACAGGAAAACATTTCTGATATATTCTATACGACACTGGTGACGGCGTGTGCGTCACATGACAGGAATATGTTGTCGACCCACCTAACTTGTACACTTGGCGAATGGGTAAAAAGATTCTTCTGCCTTACCCGATTTAGGTTTTCTTGTAGATGTGATAATCACTCCAAAAAAAGTGATGAAAACATAAGAGTTTGTCACATAAACTGCAGCAAATGAATGCAACAGTTTCACAGTCGCACAGTTTTCCCTGTGCTCTGTCAAAACATACGTTTTTTAGGTTTTCAAATCTTTCCGTGTGTAGACCGTCAAATCCTGCATATGTCCAAGCAAATCTGAACATGTCCTGGAACTTTGGAGAGCGAAGTTGATTATGTGTGAGTGCCTGAACTCTGATAATTGTCTGAAAATAGAAAATTAAACTTTTCACTCGAAGGACGACTTGAACCAAGGGCTTCTCGTTCCGCAGCTGCTCACGCTAACCACGGGACCACGGCGCTCCGAAGCTCATATTTTCCTTCATGTTGCCTATCTTGCGCATGGACTACTCAGTTTGTATATTTTGTTTATTTTTTCATAGTTCCACACAACTTCTTCCTGTTTTCTCGATTGATCTGTGTTCAGTTTTTCAAGGCCTATCCACTGTGCCAACTTATAACTAAATCTGAGGGGGGTGCGATGGGGAGGTTCCCTTGTCAGAAACACTTTTCTCCCGGTTGGCAGTCTGCATTTCATATAATTTTTACTTCGGCCATCTTTAGTTATTATCCTGCTCAAATTACCCAACTCACCTACTTTTTTTACTGTCTCACTTCTTTTCCTTGTGCCTTTGTCCAGCAGGCTCAACATTGTTATTTACGGTTTTGTCATGGTTAGTTTGAAGAAGTGACCGGATGCCATACCTGTCTTCACTTTTTTAGCTTATTATTCCCTAATCTAATACCTTCAGCAACGCCTGATTTAATTCCACTGCATTCCATTATCACTGTTTTACCTTTGTTGATATCCATCTTATAGCTTATGCATTCCGTTCAACTGAGTTTGTGAGATCTTCGTCGTCTGACAGCATAACAGTATCTTCGACAACCTTCAAAGCTTTCATTTCTTCTCCCTCATGTTTAATTCCTTCTCCAAATTTCGCCTTCGTTTCCTATACTGCTCGCTCAAATTTCAGATTAAACAAATTCAGGGCAAACTGCAATCCTGTCTAAGTCCATTCCCAATACGGCTTATGTTTCAGGTCCTTAGAGTGTTAAAACTGCAGTCCGGTTTCTATATAAGTTGTCGCACCCTGTATTTTAGCCCCGCTACTTGAAGGATTTCTAAAAATGCATTCTACACAATAGTGTCAAAGGCCTTCATTAAATCTACAAATTCTATAAATGAAGGATTGGCTTTCTTCGGTCTTTCAAGATAAATCATAGTGTCAGTATTGCCTCGCCTGTTTTTACATTTATCCTGAATCAAAACTGGTCTTCCCCGAGGCGCGTTCTACCAATACTTGTCGTGTACTGATTTATTTTTCTTTTATTTATACCGCCTATTTACAGCAGCGAGCAAAGTCACACGGAGCCTCCCTTACACCATGCTCTGTATTGCCAAGTCTAACGCTACGTCGCTTTAAATTATGGATGTAAAGAGAATTCAAAGTTTAAATGAAATGTACCTTAGGAAAAGGAATGTGAAACTGCGAAGAAACGGGTGCAACTAACCGGACTTTGGCTAAGATAAAAGATTATCTACTGCTACATCGCAAGCAACCGTACGGTTTATGGCGGAGGGTACTTTGTCACTCCCCCCCCCCCCCCCCTCCTTTCTTCCTGTTCCAGACGCATATGGTTCGCGGGAAGAATGATTGCTAGTAAGCCTCAGTGTCGGACTGAATCTCTGCAATTTTATCTTAATGATCGTTTAGGCGGGATGTATCCAGGAGAAAGCGATATATTCGGTGACTCTTCTAGGAGCTTACGCCCTCGGAACTGTAACAGCAGATCATAGCGTGATGAAAAACGCCTCTCTTGCAAAGTCTGGCACTGAAGTTGGCTGCGCATCTCCGTGACACTTTCGCGCTCCCTAAATGAACCTGTAACGAAGCGTGCTGCCCTTCTTTGGAACTTTCCTATTTCCACTATAAGTCCTATTTTGTGCGAATCCGGAGTGACTAGCAATATTAAACTATTGGTCGAACAAGTGTCTTGCAAGCAACTTCCTTTGTTGATGGACTACGTTTCCTGAAGATTCTACCAATGAATATCAGTCTGGTATCTGCCTTACTCGTGATTAATTTAATGTGACCTTTCCGCTTCAAATCGGTCCATATGCACACTCTTAAATATTTTATGAAAGTGATGCTACCGGTGATTGCTCTGTAATTTTGTAATAATTCAATAAAGGATCTTTCTGTCTGTGTATTAGCAATACGTTAGATTTGCTAATGAAGAGCATCAGTTGCGTCTCCCTGCACCTAGTGCCGATCCACTGCAGGTCTTCCTGCATTTCGCTGCAATTTTACAGCGTACAGAACAGCGTCATCAGCGGAAAGCTCCAACGAACTTCCTACGTTATCTACAAGGTCATTTATCTGTATTGTACTCCGCTGGGGTACGCTCGAAGTTACTTTTATGTTTGAAGACTTTTCTCCATTCAGACTGATATGTTGTGTTCTGTGTGCTAGAATCTCTTCAATCCAGTCACACAGTTGAGCTGATATTCCGTACGGTCATATTTTGTTCGTTGGACGGCAGTGCGGAGCTGTATAGAATGCCTTCCGAAAGTCCAAGGAACATGAAATCAAAAAATGGTTCAAAAAGCTCTGAGCACTATGCAACTTAACTTCTGAGGTCATCAGTCACCTAGAACTTAGAACTAATTAAACCTAACTAACCTAAGGACATCACACACATCCATGCCCGAGGCAGGATTCGAACCTGCGACCGTAGCGGTCGCTCCGTTCCAGAATGCAGCGCCTAGAACCGCTCGGCCACTCCGGCCGGCAACATGAAATCTACCTGGATGCCTATACCTGCTGCTTTCTGGGTCCCGTGGGTGATCATTGTTTTGGAAACCTATGTTGGTCTCTACAGATTTTCGGTTTCCAGAAATATCGTCATACGCGACCATTAAACGTTCCAAAATTCTTCAACAGACTGACCTCAGGGATATGGGCCTGTAGTCCTGTGCGTCTATTCGACGACCCTCCTTGAAAACGGGAATGAACCGTGCTTTTTCTAACCAGTAGCAATGCTTCGCTCGGTACACTCCTGCTGGAAGAGGGCAAGTTCTTTCGCATACTTCTCTGAGCGATTTGTTGCTTTTCTATCCCATGGTCTCTCATTTCTGAATCTGTCAATTTCTTGCTAGTGAGACGATTTAAAGGAGGAACCATGGTGCAATCTTCCTCTGTGAAGCAGTTTTGGAAAAAGACGTTCAGTATTTCGGCCTTCTCTGCTTTTCTGTGTCATTCTCTTATTCGTTGCCATTATCTGGACAGCTGAATTCTGTCCGTTTACTGATTAAACATAAGACCAGTTTTTCTTAGGATTTCCTGTCATATTTGTAGATAAACTTCTACTTTCGTATTCGTTGAATGCATAGCCCTCCTTACGTTAATTTCAGGTTCGTAAAGTTTTTGTCGACTTTGAGTTTTTGGCTACGTTCAAGTTTGCAGTGCTTTCGTAGCAGCTTCTTGAAACGGCTGTCAACCACGTTGAGTCTTCCTCATTCCTCACAATTATGCTCGGTACATACTTGTTTAAACAGTGTTGCACAATGCTCAAGAACCTGTCACGTGATCTAAAATCTGTCTCTTGTCGTTCTTGCTAAACAGAAAGGCCTTTATATTAGTTTTTGATGCAAACGGTACATCGGCCAAACAGGACACATTCGTTACATTTGAAGAAGAAAGTATATTACATGTATATATGTCAAACGCTTTTTTTGTGTACTAGCCTGACAATTTAGCTAGATATCTGGCATAAACGTCGAGGGGCGTTCAATAAGTAATGCCACACTTTTTCTGAAAGAAGGTTTGTTTTATTCAGGATTCCAATACACCATATTATTCCCCAGTCGTTAGGCTACGAAACCCTATTTTCCAACGTAATCTCCGGTCAACGCGACGGCGTTACTCCACCTTACTGGAAGGGTCTGCAACCCGCATGGTACCACTCAACTGGTCGACGTCGGAACCCACCCCTTGCTGCATCTATAATCGCCCCATCATCCATGTACTGCTTCCCGCAGTGTGCAGCCTTCATTGGACCAAACAGACGGAGGTCGGAAGGTGCGAGATCAGGGCAGTGAGTTATATGAGGAAGAACAGTCCAATGAAGTTTTGTGAGCTCCTCTCCCGTGTACAGACTCGTACGAGGCCTTGCGCGGTTGAGACGTCTAGTTAATGCAGCGAGGTGTTTGATTGTGATCAGTCGATCACCGTAAGAGTGTGTCCACATTCTGCGACAGTGATGGAGTCACTGCTTTGTGCAGCCGGTCGTTACGCGGGAGATCGAACAGGTTTGCGCGATCTTGTTGCGATGATGACAGACGCATCGCCCAACGACTAAGCGCGCTTTTGTTCACTGCCTCGTCTCCGCAGTCATTCGGCAAGCACCTATGAATATCTCGATGCTCTCGTTTTCCGCGAAAAGAAACTCAATAGCTGCTCTCTTCTTCGAACACACCTCCGTTGCAGACGCCATTTTGAAGGTTACGAATAGCGTCACAACCTATCGGAACCTCATGAAACTATAGTACCTGAAACTGGAATATTCCATGAGGTCCCACAACAAATTCCACATTTTAAAAACTGGCCGAGAAATAAATGTGTTGCATTACTTACTAATCGTATGGTTGACGATATATATGGAAGTATGGGTGTGGCTGTCAGTCGTGCACGGATAGACAAATGGTGAGGCGGCCGCTCGTGATAGGCAGGTTCGAGTCCTGGTCTGGCAAAAATTTTCATTATCGTCATTCCATACTACAACTGATGGTAGTCCTTCATCGGAATTAATGTGACTGATGTAGATGGCTGTCGAACTGACGTACGTGGGCTCCTGAGAAATGATTGATGTCCTCCACTGTCTCTTCCGGAACACTACGGCGTGCTTTGCCAGAATGATTCAGAGCACTTCCAGTTGCCAGAAACTTGTGATATGATTCTTTAACTGTTTTCAGACCAGGTGACTCACATCCATATAAACTGCGATAATTTCTTCGAACAGTTGTCAGCGATTTTGTTTCTGGAAACCACATTACTGCTTACGCGCTCTCCTGTGGTGTCGCCATTTGCACTTCGTGATATCATGCTGCACTCTGACGACTATAGTTGGCAAATCTGATGCGGGAATATAAATTCTTTCGGATGATCTAGCATAGGCTTGTTTACCAATCTGCTTGTTTGCGCTGGCTCATGCTCACTTCTCAACAGTAAAATACCGGCCGGCTCATGGCGAGTAATGGTGAGGAAAGGAGAGGGAAGGAGGAATCGGAAGAAGGCAGCTTGGAACGAGATACTATTGTCAACGAGTCTATTCTACGGTCATTAATGTTTGTTCTACGCGGTTGTATCGCTTCGTAGTGACCAGTTAATTACTTTCGTGGCAGATTTATTTCCTAAGATGGTTGCATTGATGAGATATGACAGTGAAACGAAACTTAACATTTCTACTAACTGCACTGATAAAATCAGAAACCCCTTATATCCAGTACCACAATTTTTTCAGGGGAAGCAAAAACATGATTGTCAGAAGGACCAATAACTAAAGCTTGTTGAGAAAGATCCCACATTTTTTGCTACATGGTAGGCCTATGTTATTCTAGATACAAAAACATTTCACATGCCTATTATAGGAACTAATACTTATATGTATAACTAATGGAGATGAGGGGTTTCTGCTCAAAAGTGTGGACATGAGGATTTCTGCATCAAATAAATTGCAACAAATGGCGTTTTAGTGTGATTTATTAATGTATCAATAACGAAACAGATTACAATATGTGCTGCAATGTAAACAATGGGCTTCGGGCAAAACATCCTTCCCCTTTAATCTGTGTGTTTCTGTTTTTCAGTCTCGCTTCCTTTATATGCCTTTCCTTCTCTTTCTTGCTGGTTCTATATCACTCATGTTAAAAATGGCTTAGCAATACAGAAGTAATAGTTATAACAATTTAATAATGTAATATTAGTTGCACTACAGTCATACAACGTTTATAGCTCTTTATTAGTCGGGTACAACAACCTTAAGACACAACATAAACTGCCAAGAAACCAAAGAGAATGATATTTCCACTCATTAAGTGTAGAAACGCCTCCATGTAACTGGACATGAGGCGTTTCTGAACAAAATAGTAAAATTTACCATCTCGTAACATTGAAATCACTAAGTATACATGAGGTACTTCTGTCACAATCAGTGTCACTACCTTCAAAGATACATAATCCCCCATTATCTTATTTTGCGAAAAATGTGGACATTAGTGGTTTTTGATTTTATCGATTCAATTGATGAGGCGAAGAGGGTTGGGGTTGGGTTGTTTTGGGGGAAGAGACCAAACAGCGAAGTCATCGGGCTCATCGGCTGAGGGAAGGATGGGGAAGGATGTCCGCTGTGGCCTTTCAAAGGAACCATCCCGGCATTTGCCTGGAGTGATTTAGGGAAATCACGGAAAACCTAAATCAGGATGGCCGGACGCGGGATAGAAACGTCGTCCTCCCGAATGTGAGTCCAGCGTGCTAACCACTGCGCCACCTCGCTCGGTGAGGCGAACACACGAAGTACGAAACCTGGTAATTTTTAAGAATGGTTCAGCATTACGAAAAATGTCATTTCTAGACGAAGTTTAAATTGACATCAATGTGTATTTCGTGACCATTTTATTCAAATTTTAAAAATTAAAATTCTGGATGTCAATGAAATCTATTGACTTTACTTTACAGTAAAGCATCAGTGTCTGGTACCACTTTCTGAACACTGCTAATTGAAATACAAGCTTTGAAGATGCAGTCTATAAATGACTTTCTGCGGGTTCTTCAAGAACTTCCAGCATGCTGCAATAATTGTGCGTCAGCAGCTCCTGTTAATCAGTACAACGAAAAAAAAAAAAAACAGCCAAAGTTGGAAATTACTTTTTTTTACTCGATGACTGGTTTCGGGCCGGAACCCATTTTTAAATAATCCAGGTAGCCAAAATGGTGTTTCCAAAAATATAAGAACCACGTCAAAATAAAAATATACGTATTGTGAAGTGCAAATGAACATTTAAAGTGCATACAGGTAAGCGCTGCAACTGTTCATTTGCACTTCATAATACGTAAATATTTATCTTTACGTTGTTCTGGGAACAGATGGGTGGGTGGAATAAGACAAGACTTGCTGCAATTGGAGGACGGAGACAGGCAGCAGAAGACAGAAGAAGCTGGAGTGCGGGCCTCTCGGCCTGGTCGCGTAAAGTAACGTAACCTTAGAAAGAGGACCTTTTTAGTGTGATAAAATAGTGGAATGCTGTGATCCTCAAGACACTGAAGGAAGTGGTGTCGGAACTCTCGTACGAATAAAATGAAGGAATGCCCATATTCATAGACTTTCAAAGAAACCGAATATTTAATGATCATAGCTCAGATATGGTCAAAGTAATACCGGGAACGTTAAACAGCTATTTTTGTTTACGCATGTGGCATCTCCATTTCGCGAAGTTCGCCGACTTAGGCTGCATGTCATACGCAAGACTTCGTTTTGTCCCATTCTTCCACAGCGTCCTCTATGAGTCCCTGTAAGGTCTCAGGTTGGACAGGAAGATTGCTAATCGATCGTTTCAGCATGATCCATGCAGTCTCACTGCAGTTGACGTCGGGGGCACATGGAGGCTATTCCATGCAACTGATTCTATGCTCGACTAGGAAGTAGTTTACAAGATTGTGATGAAGGGGATGGGCATTTTCGTACATAAACTTGAATCCCACTACAATACGTTCACCAAATGGAGCCACAATGCATGCGAGGATGTCATCCCAGTACTTCACACCCGTCATCTTCCCATGTATTGGCACAAGGTGTGTCCTGCGGCTATACATGATCCCACACTAAAACATGACTGAACAAGTTTGATAAGGGTGGCGGCATGCAACGCAGGTTCAGTGTCAACGTTGTCTCGTTGCCTCCACACACGAATCTCATTGTAATCAGCGTGGAGGCTATTACGGGCCTCATCAGGAAAGAGTGTTGTGTCCCACTGCTTCCCACTCCACAGAGTGCTTTTTTGACCCATGCGACACAAGCTCGACGCCTATTACGGGAGGAGCCTTGGTAGGTATTCTGACATGTAATCCTTGCTCATTCAGCCTGCTTCGTATCGTTTGTGTTAATATCTGCACTCCTCTATCTGTTTCGAACTGCTACCGTAGACTAGTAGCGTTGTCTTGAGGGTTTCTGCTTCCGTTATTCGCAAATATCGGTCCTGAACACCTGCGTTTTTCTTCTGCGGCCACTTCCGTAAAGATACTCTGATAAATCTCTTCACTAGAAATGTTTTCATATTCTAGAGACATCACTTTGACGCACAGCGACATTCGGTGCAACGTGCACGTTTCTCATTCCCCGCTCCATTAGAGTGACTATACGGAGCCTCTGATTGGAAGTTGTTGTTGTCCGAACCATCCTGAAGAAATACAACACTCCTAATGAGACACAAGTACAGCAATGTTTACAAGCTACACGGTGGCCATAGACTGCACATACTACCCTCTCACGTTAGAAAAATGGATTGTTTCCGCTAGAATTATACTGCAAACAAACGAATGTTTGACAACATAAAGTGTTTCTGGATCACAGTGCATTCAACATTACATTTATGGCAATATGCAACATTTATTTTGACCACTATATGTGATAAAATATGATTGAAATCGTTCCAAGGGTTTGGGATGAGCTTTTTACCTGTGACTTTGCCCGCATATGCACATGTCAGATATAAAACGTATTTCATACGTAGACATATGTCACCTTTTTGTCTATCTACGCTGAAGTTTATGAGGCGATTCAGGAAGAATCAATATACAAAGTATTGCGATGTACTGAAGAATGAAGAGATACGCTTTAAGTTCTCTAAGACTATAGATACTGCGACAAGAAATAGCTCAGTAAGCAGTTCAGTTGAAGAGGAATGGACATCTTAAAATGGGAAATTTTACAATTTTGAACGTGGCTGCTATTCAGCAACCCTATACTATTTTCAACTTAGGATTAAACAGCCAACCGGTTGCTCATAAACGATAGGTACTTTGACGTAGGTTTTGACACCTACTAGGCGTGCCAAAACCTAGATGACGGTGATGATGTTTGCTTTGTGGGGCGCTCAATCGCGCGGTTATCAGCGTCCGTACAAATTTCCAGTCTTTACTCAGTCCAATCCCGTCACTTTCATGAATGATGATGAAATGATGAGGGCAACACAAAAACCCAGTCCCCGAGCGGAGAAAAATCCCCATCCCGGCCGGGAATCGAACCCGGGACCTCATGATCGAAAGGCAGCAACGCCGAAACCTTTGTCAATTTATGTACCGCTCATCTGCAAACGGTTGGCTGTTTAATCCTATGTTGGAAAAAGGGAAATCACAGACGTTTGAAAGAAAAACATAGATACAAAGAAGGTGTTGTGTAAATTGAAGAAGGGGGAGAAAGGAAAGGGAAGAGATTACTGATATCAGCTTCATCAGGACTTTGTGCGGCATCAGCGACGAGTGAAAGTGTGTGCCGGACCGGGATTCGAAACCGGGATCTCCTGCTTCGAATCCCCTTCCAGCACACTTTTTCACACGTCGCTGCTGATACCGCACCAAGTCCTGATAAAACTGATATCAATAATCCCTTCCTTTTCGATTCCTCTCCCCCCCCCCCCTCCTACCACGATTTACATTATATGTTTCGCAGCAGTGGATCCGCGTGGTGTCTGTTCTTTCGGACTTTCATATATCATAGTAGGTAACAGCAAAGAAACCATGGGTAATAGAAGAAATACCTCAGTTGATTGATTAAAGAAGGAAGTACAAAAATGATCAGGGAAATTTTGGAATGTAATAATACAAGTCGCTTAGGAATGAAAGAAATAGAAAGTGCAGGGAAGCGAAGGCGAAATGGTTACACGGAAAACGTGAAGAAATTGAAAAAGAAACTGTTGTTGGAAGGACTGACTCAAGATACAGTAAAGTCAAAACAACCTTTGATGAAATTAAAAGTAAGAGCGGTAACATTAAGTGTGAAATTGGAATTCCACTGTCAAATGCCGAGGGAAGGGTACATCGAAGGCCTCTGTGAGGAGGAAGACTTGCCTGATGACTTGATAAAAGAAGAAACGGGAGTCGATATAGAAGAGATAGGGGGTTCAGTATTAAAATCGGAATTTAAGAGAGCTTTGGCAGACTTGAAATCAAATAAGGCAGAAGGGTCAAATAACATTCCATCAGAATCTCTAAAACCATTGGAAGAAGTGGCAACAAAACGACTATTGACGTTGGTGTGTAGAATCTGAGTCTGACGGTATACCATATCATCCACCCAATTCCGAAGACTGCAGGGCTGACAAGTGCGAGAATTATCGCGCAAGCAGCTTGTTAAGATGCTGAAACGAGAAATATATAGAAGATTGGGAAAAAAATTGATGTTGTGTTAGACAACGATCAGTTTGGCTTTAAAAAAGGTAAAGGCACGAGAGACACAGTTTTGACATTGCAGTTGATAATGGAAGCAAGACTAAATATAAATCAAGACACATTCATAGGATTTATCGAGCTGAAAAATGCGTTCGACAGTGTAAAATTGTGCAAGATGAGCGAAATTCTGAAAAAATACGCGTAAGATATTGCGGAAGTTGGGTAACACGCAGTATGTACAAGAGTCAAGACGGAACAGTAACGTCCCCCTTTACATTATTGGCCGGCCAACGGCCTTGTCGCAGTGGTAACACCGGTTCCCGTCAGATCACCGACGTTAAGCGCTGTCGGACTGGGCTAGTACTTGGGTGGGTGACCGTCCGTTCCGCCGAGCGCTGTTGGCAACCGGGGTGCACTCAGCCCTTGTGAGGCAAACTGAGGAGCTACTTGAAACTTCCTGACAGATGAAAACTGTGTGCCCGACCGAGACTCGAACTCGGGACCTTTGCCTTTTCGCGGGCAAGTATCGTTTCTTTCAGGAGTGCTAGTTCTGCAAGGTTCACAGGAGAGCTTCTGTAAAGTTTGGAAGGTAGGAGACGAGATACTGGCAGAAGTAAAGCTGTGAGGACCGGGCGTGAGTCGTGCTTCGGTAGCTCAGATGGTAGAGCACTTGCCCGCGAAAGGCAAAGGTCCCGAGTTCGAGTCTCGGTCAGGCACACAGTTTTAATCTGCCAGGAAGTTTCATATCAGCGCACACTCCGCTGCAGAGTGAAAATCTCATTGAGGAGCTACTTGATTGAGAAGTAGCGGCTTCGGTCTCGGAAACCGGCATACGGCCGGGAGAGCAGTGTGTTGACCACATGGCTCTCCATATCCGCATCCAGTGACGCCTATGAATTGAGGGTGACACGGCAGCCGGTCAGTACCGTTGGGCCTTCAGGGCCTGTTCTGGAGGAGTTTACATTACCGGCTTTCGTGAAAATATGTTTGACCGTGTTCTGACAAGTCAGTCGTTCCGAAGGAAAACGTAACACCGATTAGTGAGGGATAGGTTTATAACAAGTTATCTCTGAGGACAAGTTATTCCGTTTACTCTACTATCAGTTAAAAGTAGTTCAATTATCAAGAATTATTTCATCATTCACGTATAGTTCCAACGAATAGGATTAGCACAGGTTTGTAGATACGAAACAATTAACTTTACTAATACTTTTGGAATAAATGAAAAAAATGCTCGGCAGCCAATTTGGGAACTGTCTATTCACTAAGTAATTATAATTGAGAGTAGAATGAGTAAGTAATAATTTGAATACGCCCGGCAACGGAAGGCTACACACATGTTTGTAGTAACAAAACACGGCACGAAATGATAAGGAGAAAGAAGTTTAGTCATTACTACACTCGTTACTAAACACAATGAAATGAATTTGGATTATATAAATCTCACACTGAGTGACTGAAAGCTGCCTACTGTTATGATAAATAGTTGCGTAAACTCACAGTAGCGTTTAGTCATTGTAGATACAAAACAATTAACTTGGGAACTGGCAATGAAACACGAAACAAAACTTAAATCTTCTTTAGGAATAGTTTGAAGAGGCAGGAATTAATTTTCAGATAATTGAATTTACTTTTGATCTACAAGAATAATTGTTAATCTAAACAATTTTTATCTCAGCAGTGAAGTTACTGAGCTGCATTAAAAATACCTTTATTTCTGCTTTCAAAATTAGTTTTGCTTTTCGAATAAACCACACTCGGAGTGTTCCAGTAACAGGTATTGACATGGCCCTCTTGGCAATAATGACTTGGGATAATTATTAGGTTAATGTTTCTAACTTTTGCACACATTATTATTAAAACGAAAAGTTTACCAATATCACCGGGTACTGCCGTTACGCTACTGGAAAAAAACGTGAATTAAGTGGAACAGTCTTACTGTCGTTCGATGTTGAATAGATGAAGCCGTAGTGGTCGTCGACATTGAAGCAGTAGTTCCAGACAAAATTTGCGAGCACATATTTACTTAGCAATGACCACTGGCGGACCAAAATTGTATCACTGTATAGCACATAGTTCAGGAGGTACAAGGTAATGAACATTTTGCTGCGCGAAAATTAAACTTCAGCCTTCTGACTGGTCTGATGGAACCGCACCTTGATGTGAATGGAGCTGCCCACGCTCATCAATTATGATCGTGCAGCTAATTAAAACGTCTTCTCACAATGATAGCACGCAACTCGCGGGTGCGACCACGTGAGACTACAGCCAAGTGCCTGTGCAACGAGCATCTGACGTCATTCCACTCGCGTCAAGGCACGCCGCTAAACAGTGCATATTCCTAACATTTCCCTAATCAGTATTAACACAGTGTAAATTACAGTTAGTTACATTATCCTTACACAGATCAGTAAACATTCTTTACACATACAAATATCTTTCGACGTTTGCAAGAAAATCGAAATACAATATTTATAGCATATAAATGATTTTTTTTAAAATACGTACATCTGCATTTAAGTGTTACAAGACCAAGAACGAAGTACTCGGATTGAAAAGGGTGTAACACAGGGATGTAGTATTTGGCCAGTCAGTCTATACATAGAAGAAACAATGACGGAAATAAAAAAAAGGTCGACGATATGAATTACTCCGTGCTAGGTGGTGTGATGGTAGCACACTGATTTATTTCGCCTTTTTTCTTGAATTGAAACATTCCACTTTACTTTTCGTGACACAGTAATTCTTTCATTCACGTAGTTCTTCGAATTAGGTTCGTATCTCTATCAGACACAACAGGCAATGTACATAAGCCATAACGTCAGGGAACAGATTCGAAACAAGTCTCAACCGCCCAGAGCTGTAACCATAACCACATTTCAACACAGACTGCTACACATGGCCTCAACAATAATTTTCAAAGAAGATGCAGCGATCTACGCTTCGACATCAGTTTTGTAATTTAGGAAAGTAGAGATTCATGCATTACCGTAAAATATAATTTGTATTAATATTAATAATTATTTATATCCGATTCTGC
This sequence comes from Schistocerca nitens, assembly GCF_023898315.1. Lineage (NCBI taxonomy): Eukaryota > Metazoa > Arthropoda > Insecta > Orthoptera > Acrididae > Schistocerca > Schistocerca nitens. The sequence continues at coordinate 282,630,871 of NC_064620.1, forward strand.
TTAACTCAAATGTACGGGGGGAGGGGGCGTTCGATAAGTACTGGAACAGATTAGTTTTTCTGAAAGCAGGTTGGTTTTATTCAGCGTTCCAAAACAACACGTTATTTTCCGCTCTTTTGGCTATAAAACCCTATTATTCAACATAATTTCCGTTCAGTGCGGCGGCCTTACGATACGTTGCTGGGAGTGCCTGTATGCCCCCATGGTACCACTCTACTGGCCGACGTCGGAGCCAACGTATCGCTGTCCTTGCTGCCTCAGCAAACTCACCATCATCCACGTGCAGCTTCTCGCGGAGCGCATCCTGCGTTGGGCCACACAGATGGAATTCGGAAGGTGCGAGATCCGGGCTGGAGGATGGATGAGAAAGAACAGTCCAATTTGTTTTGTGAGCTCCTGTTGGCTGTGCAGACGTATGACAGGCCTCGGGTCTGTCAAGGAGAAGGAGAAATTCGTTTGAATTTTTATGGCCAAGAACACGCTGAAGCGATGGTTAACACAGATGGGTAAACTCGTTCATGCTTGAGAACTAGTTCACTGGTGATCGCTCTTTTTTGGGAACTGTTAATTTTTACTTGTTCACCGTTCATTAGTTCTTGGTATATGGTTCTTACGGAAAATTGAAAATTAGTAGCAGATTTGACTGAAGATGGAAGGTGCCCCCCCCACACCTCTGGAGTAGAGAGTTTTTATCCATAACAGAATTCTCACACACCTGTAATTTTCGTGATTCGATTCTGCAAAACCCTATTTTTCAACATAATTTCCGTTTAGTGCGACGGCCTTACGTCACCTTACTGAAGCTGTAGCGTTATGTAGCTGATCACAGTGAAATAATGTAAGGTGGCGTACGAAAAACCGGTGCCGAGTACAGACCGCTCGCCAATTACGCACGATTTGTTGATTTGTTGACTGCTACAAGAAGAATAAATAAACATGTAATAATTAGGCAGTGAGGAAATAACAAACAAGCTAATGCAAAGAACAACTTCGAAACAATAGATGACTATTGGTAGACGACAATGAGCAGTCTAGTACTCGGGGCCGATATTTCGTGCGCCACCCTGTACAACTGAAATAATATTGCAGAAATTATCATATTCTCTTTACAAAATGTGACACCAGACACTCCATTATGGAGCACGGGCTTCATTCGGTTGTAAATTGGTCTGCCTTCCTTAACAATGAAGTTGGATTAAAAAAAAAAAAAAAAACACGGAAAATGGCCACTCATGTGTGCCATGCCGACTTCCTTTGCATTTGTAATAACAAAAAAATCTTGCCTTTTTACAAGTATTTCTTCTTCTGTTTGTCGAAATTGTGAACTAAGCTGATATACCGTTTTGTTACCTGAAGAGATTGTATTAATTACCATGTAATTTTTATGTAATTCACGTAATTATAAAATACATTTTAATTACCGGTCGTGGACGCTGAATAGAATACGAAAAGAACCAGAAGTTCAGAGTTCCAAAAAGGTTTGAAACAGATCTAGAACGGGCGTGCGCAGCGAACGAAACGAACAAAAACTCGATACTGAACTATGAGCAGTCGGCAGTGGAACTGCGACGAGTGGCCACGCTTAGAAGGGCGAGTCCGGCAGAGCGAGACCGAGACAGACGGGAAGGGGACCGAGGCTGGAACGAGACCGGCCGACGTGCCGTTGTGGGGACGAGACCGACCGTTTCCCGTTCCTGGGAACTACAAGTAGAAAGCCGCGCCCGAGACCGAGACAGACGCGAACGGCACCAAAGCTGGAACAAGACCAAGCGTTTCCCGTTCACGGGAACTAGAAGTAAAGCCGCGACCGAAGTGAACTATGAGAGACCGTTCCTTAGAATTCGTTCCTCGCTCCTTCCATTCATCTTGGTGAACCATTCCTTTGGACCTGTTAGCTCGCGAACGACCCATCTCTAATGGTTTAGTTTCCTGAGGGTACGCCATGAGAGAGGACATCAAACCGAATAACTCCATCAGAGTTTCAGAACACCGTCCCCATCAATTCACCGGCTGAAAGTGCGGCTTTTAACTTTTTCTTCGGAGGACAGATGGTGTGGAGCCACTCCATGGATTGCTGTTATGTTTCCGGTTCGAAGTTACGAAACTGAGCGATGTAGGGCAGTGGTTAGCACACGGGACTTACACTCATGAGTACGACAGTACAAATCCGCTTCCGGCCATCCTGATTTAGGTTTTCCGTGATCTCCCTAAGTCGCTTAAGGCAAATGCCGGGATGGTTCGGTTGCAAGGACTCGGCCGCTTTCCTAATCCGAGCTTGTGCTCCGTCTCTAATGACACCGTTGTCGACGGGACTTTGAACACTAATCTCCTCCTCCTCCTCCAAGTGATAAACCCATGTTTCATTGTCTTTGACGACGTACGACAAAATGCGCAAGCAATTCCGTACAGTTCGTCCTTTGTTGCTTTTTATTGTATTCTGTTAGGAGGTGAGGACCGAGCAGGCACACACGTTTGAGTACCTCAAGTAGTGGAAGAGTGTCTCCGCTGTGTCAACAGAAAAGTCCAGTTGAGCAGCGAGGTGTTTGATCGTGATTCGTCAATCACTTCGAATGAGAGTGTCCGCACGTTCCAACATTGCAGGACATGCGGGGACCATGCATCAATAGGAATTGTAATTGTAAACTGTCGAAGCTGCGTTGGTGAAGTACCGGAACTTCAAGCGCTGATAGAAAGCACCGAAGCTGAAATCGTTATAGGTACGGAAAGCTGGCTGAAGCCAGAGATAAATTCTGCCCAAATTTTTACAAAGGCACAGACGGTGTTTAGAAAGGATAGATTGCATGCAACCGGTGGTGCTGTGTTTGTCGCTGTTAGTAGTAGTTTATCCTGTAGTGAAATAGAGGTGGATAGATCCTGTGAATTATTATGGGTGGAGGTTATACTCAACAACCGAGCTACGTTAATAATTGGCTCCTTTTACCGACCTCCCGACTCAGCAGCATTAGTGGCAGAACAACTGAGAGAAAATCTGGAATACATTTCACATAAATTTCCTCAGCGTGTAATAGTCTTAGGTGGAGATTTCAATTTACCAGATATAGACTGGGACACTCAGATGTTTAGGACGGGTGGTAGGGAAAGAGCATCGAGTGATATTAACTGAGTGCACTATCCGAAAATTACCTCGAGCAATTAAACAGAGAACCGACTCGTGGAGATAACATCTTGGATCTACTGATATCAAACAGACCCGAACTTTTCGACTCTGTAAGCGCAGAACAGGGAATCAGTGATCATAAGGCCGTTGCAGCATCCCTGAATATGGAAGTAAATAGGAATATAAAAAAACGGAGAAAGGTTCATCTGTCTAGCAAGAGTAATAGGAGGCAGATTTCAGACTACCTAACAGATCAAAACGAAAATTTCTGTTCCGACACTGACAGTGTTGAGTGTTTAGGGAACAAGTTCAAGGCAGTCGTAAAATGCGTTTCAGACAAGTACGTGCCGAGTAAAACTGTGAGGGACGGGAAAAACCAACCGCGGTTCAACAACAAAGTTAGGAAACTACTGCGAAAGCAAAGAGAGCTTCGCTCCAAATTTAAACGCAGCCAGAACCTCTCAGACAAAAAGAAGCTAAACGATTTCAAAGTTAGCGTAAGGAGGGCTATGCGTGAAGCGTTCAGTGAATTCGAAAGTAAAATTCTATGTACCGACTTGACAGAAAATCCTAGGAAGTTCTGGTCTTACGTTAAATCAGTAAGTGGCTCGAAACAGCATATCCAGACACTCCGGGATGATGATGGCATTGAAACAGAGGATGACACGCGTAAAGCTGAAATACTAAACACCTTTTTCCAAAGCTGTTTCACAAAGGAAGACCGCACTGCAGTTCCTTCTCTAAATCCTCGCTCGAACGAAAAAATGGCTGACATTGAAATAAGTGTCCAAGGAATAGAAAAGCAACTGAAATCACTCAACAGAGGAAATTCCTCTGGACCTGACGGGATACCAATTTGATTCTACACAGAGTACGCGAAAGAACTTGCCCACCTTCTAACAGCCGTGGAACGGAAGGTTCCAAATGATTGGATAAGGGTACAGGTAGTCCCAGTTTTCAAGAAGGGTCGTCGAGCAGGTGCTATGCAGGCCTATATCTCTGACATCAATCTGTTGTAGAATTTTAGAATATGTTTTTCGCTCGCGTACCATGTTATTTCTGGAAACCCAGGATCTACTCTGTAGGAATCAACATGGATTCCGGAAACAGCGATCATGTGAGACCCAACTCGCTTTATTTGTTCACGAGACCCAGAAAATATTAGATACAGGCTCCCAGGTAGATGCCATTTTCCTTGACTTCCGGAAGGCGTTCGATACAGTTCCGCACTGTCGCCTGATAAACAAAGCAAGAGCCTACGGAATATCAGACCAGTTGTGTGGCTGGATTGAAGAGTTTTTAGCAAACAGAACACCTTCATGTTGTTCTCAATGGAGAGATGTCTACAGACGTTAGAGTAACCTCTGGCGTGCCATAGGGGAGTGTTATGGGACCATTGCTTTTCACAATATACATAAATGACCTGGTAGATAGTGTCGGAAGTTCCATGCGGCTTTTTGGGGATAATGCTGTAGTATACAGAGAAGTTGCAGCATTAGAAAATTGCAGCGAAAATTTGCAGCGGATAGGCACTTGGTGCAGGGAGTGGCAACTGACCCTTATCATAGACCAATGTAATGTATTGCGAATACATAGAAAGAATGATCCTTTATTGTATGATTATATGATAGCGGAACAAACACTAGTAGCAGTTACTTCTGCAAAATATCTGGGAGTATGCGTGCGGAACGATTTGAAGTGGAATGATCATATAAAATTAATTGTTGGTAAGGGGGGTGCCAGGTAGAGATTCATTGGGAGAGTCCTTAGAAAATGTAGTCCATCAACAAAGGAGGTGGCTTACAAAACACTCGTTCGACCTATACTTGAGTATTGCTCGTCAGTGTGGGATCCGCACCAGGTCGGGTTGACAGAGGAGATAGAGAAGATCCAAAGAAGAGCGGCGCGTTTCGTCACAGGGTTATTTGGTAACCGTGATAGCAAACTCCAGTGGCAGACTCTGCAAGAGAGGCGCTCTGCATCGCGGCGTAGCTTGCTGTCCAGGTTTCGAGAGGGTGCGTTTCTGGATGAGGTATCGAATATATTGCTTCCCCGTACTTACACCTCCCGAGGAGATCACGAATGTAAAATTAGAGAGATTCTAGAACGCACGGAGGCTTTCCGGCAGTCGTTCTTCCCGCGAACCATACGCGACTGGAATAGGAAAGGGAGGTAATGACAGTGGTACGTAAAGTGCCCTCCGCCACACACCGTTGGATGGTTTGCGGAGTATAAATGTAGATGTAGAGTCAAAGTTTTGTGCGGTCGGTCGGGACGCGGAAGATCGGACAGTTTGCGCTACCTTGTTGCGGTCATGAGACACCTCGTCCAATACCAACCATGCTTTTGTTCTCTGCCAGGTCTCCGTAGACATTCTGCAAGCTCCTATGAGTATCTACGATGCTCTGTTTTCTGCGAAAAGAAACTCAATGACCGGTGCCTGCTTGGAGCGCACCTGCATTACAGACTCCATTTTGAAGGCGACGTATGGCGCTGCTAACTACGATACCTTCATGAAGCAATTGTGGCTGAAGCGGGAACAAGTTCTGCATGTTTTCAACCGAAAGTGGCCGAGAAAAAAAGATGCATTACTTATAGAATGCACCTCATAAAAATTTCTGGGGTGCACATATTTTTGCATAACAAGCGTACCGCATATTTTCGTAACTGTCCGGTAGGGTAAAGAAGTAGAAATAATGAATAAACACAACAAAAGCCAGGCTTTCCGACAAAATCCGAGATTCTCGCAAATATTGGACAAAAGTGGTATGGAATGATTCCTAACGGTGAGACAGGCTTCTACAGAATTAATTTGGAAAACAGAAAATCACCCCTGCGTTGATATATTCTCCAACTAGACAATTTCTTAAATTACCACTATTATTTTTGAAAATAAAAAAAGAGAAGGAAACCTAATCATGTATCTTTCTCCTATGCTGTTATACGCACTGCAAGTAAAATATCGTTACTTGTTATTCTTTGTGGTGTGGTGGTTTTAGCAGCTAACAATGTACCAAGCAGCCTGTAAGAGGCGCTGGCGCGCTAATGAAGGCGCCTTGTGTTGCAGAGCCCCTCGCCAGTGATGTGTCCGTCGCCGGAGTACCTGTACGCGTACCCGCCGCCGCCCCCTCCGGGCTACGACATGATGGGCTACGTGCCGCTGGAGCCCCCGGGGCCGCCGGAGGACCCGGCGGCGCAGACCGCCGCCATCATCGCCAGTCAGTCGCAGGACTACGTCGACGAGAAGCTCGCAGAGTACCAGGCCACCATACAGCAGCTGCAAGGTCGGTCTCTGTGCTCACCTGCTACATCATACTTGTTAGAACGCAGGCTCAGTCACCAGTATGACTCTCAAGGAGACCACACGACAATGGGATTTTACTTTTTTTATACTACACTACCAAGAAGAAATGCAGATGATAAATGGGTATTCATTGGACAAATATATTATACTAGAACTGACATGTGATCACATTTTCACGCAATTTGGGTGCATAGATCCTGAGAAATCAGTACCCAGAACAACCACCTCTGGCCGTAGTAACGGCCTTGATACGCCTGGGCATTGAGTCAAACAGAGCTTGGATGGCGTGTACAGGTACAGCTGCCCATGCAGCTTCAACACGATACCACAGTTCATCAAGAGTAGTGACTGGCGTATTGTGACGAGCCAGTTGCTCGGCCACCATTGACCAGACGTTTTCAGTTGGTGAGAGACCTGGAGAAAGTGCTATCCAGGGCAGCAGTCGAACATTTTCTGTACCCAGAAAGGTCCGTACAGGACCCGCAACATGCTGTCGTGCATTATTCTGCTGAAATGTAGGGTTTCGCAGGGATCGAATGGAGGGTAGAGCCACGGGTCGTAACACACCTGAAATGTAACGTCCACTATTCAAAGTGCCGTCAATGCGAACAAGAGGTGACCGAGACGTGTAACCGATGGCACCCCATATCATCACGCCGGGTGATACGCCAGTATGGGGATGACGAATACACGCTTCCAATGTGCGTTCACCGCGATGTCGCCAAACACGGACGCGACCACCATGATGCTGTAAACAGAACTTGGATTCATCCGAAAAAATGACGTTTTACCATTCGCACACCCACGTTCGTCGTCGGGTACACCATCGCCGGCGCTCCTGTCTCTGATGCAGCGTCAAGGGTAACCGCAGCCATAGTCTCCGAGCTGATAGTCCATGCTGCTGCAAACGTCGTCGAACTGTTCGTGCAGATGGTTGTCGTCTTGCAAACGTCCCCATCTGTTGACTCGGGGATCGAGACGTGGCTGCACGATCCGTTACAGCCATGCGTATAAGATGCCTGTCATCTCGACTGCTAGTGATACGAGGCCGTTGGGATCCAGCACGGCGTTCCGTAATACCCTCCTGAACCCACCGATTCCATATTCTGCTAACAGTCATTGGATCTCGACCACCGCGAGCAGCAATGTCGCGATACGATAAACCGCAATCGCGGTAGCCTACAATCCGACCTTTATCAAAGTCGGAAACGTGATTGGTCGCATTTCTCCTCCTTACACGAGGCATCACAACAACGTTTCACCAGGCAACGCCGGTCAACTGCTGTTTGTGCATGAGAAATCGGTTCGAAACTTTCCTCATGTCAGCACGTTGTCAGCACCGGCGCCAACCTTGTGTGAATGCTGTGAAAAGCTAATCATTTGCATATCACAGCATCTTCTCCCTGTCGGTTAAATTTCGCGTCTTCGTGGTGTAGCAATTTTAATGGCCCGTAGTGTAGATGAAGTTCAAAACAGAAATATCAGTCGCTTGTAGCAGTTCGATGTAACTCTCAAAAAATCTCGAGAAAATATAAAGTTTTCCGTGTGCCTTTAATTCGCTAGTGTTACGACGACTTGTTGGTGGGACAGATTGCTCTGTGCTGGAATGTTCGCCTTCCATGGGTTCATTTCTCGAGTGATGCAACTTTATAAACTAAGATGCATGTTCTAATAATGTGTCTGTTAACCGTAAAATATATATAAAGATAAAACGAAATCGGTGGCGCTTGAGGCTGGTAATTGCAGGATACCTCATTAAAGTATAAAATTCATCAAATGTATGATAATTAACTCACAAAGATTTTTTTTATTAAAAATGCTTTTCTTCTTGTTTCTAATTATACAGGGTGGTTCAGAGGAAACGCGTGTTTTTCACTATTGAATGACTGGGACACGGTTTGATAAAAATAATAAAAACAAGCATTAAGTGATAGATTTTTTAAAGCAGTTTTGAAATATACATACTTTAATTTGCTTCGAAAAATAATGTCTTGGAATTAATTCATTCCTGCTGGATACAAATTTGGATTCTCTCCATAAAGTTACGCATGACTCTGTCCAACATTTCATTCCGCACGGCTTCAATTTCTTGACGAATGGACTTCTTCAGGTCGTCGATTGTGCGAGGCTTGTTCATGTAGACTTTTGAATTTAAATATCCCCACAAAAAGAAGTCACAAATCGACAAATCGGATGAGCAAGGGTGGGAGGGGGGGCAGTAAACATCACCATATCTCGAAGTAACATGTCCTGGGAACAGTTGTCAAACCACTTCCATGGATGCTCTCGCCGTGTGAGTTGCAGCACTGTCCTTCCGAAACCACATTTCTCTCATGTTCACTTGACGCCTTTCGTTTTCGAATAGGTGTTTAGGAGAGGAAATGAATTACTGAATAAAAAATACAGGGTGTCATTTAAAAAAATCATACCGCTGTTCATATCTTTTTAAAAAACAAAGCTACAACGAAGGCAATCAGGCTGATTGATGTCCCTCTGACGGCTAAAGAACGTTTGCATGAAACATTTTGCAATTTGCGTCTGGACAAACAGTTATTTAGGGTGGTCAGGATAAATGGGACAGCCTGTATATATTTACGCGATTCGTGCCCCTGGCTTCTTTCTCCTAATATATTCAAAATCTAACTTCCCGATCATACTTAATCACTGGACTTCCTAATTCGATAATGTTTAACTTTATGAAGTACCTAATACGTGCGTGTTGGGAGGGGGGTCGGCCAAGGCGTGAAAAATGATACTGCAGAAGCAAGAAATTACGGCAGTCTCGCTATAGTGCGTAAATATTACTTCAGCACTTACGAAATATTGTTTCAGTATTAGCGCTGCTTTTCGCACGTAGAATTTAGTGCTTCCTCTGGATCAATAGCAACCTCAACGAAAAGGTGGAATATTTTCGACTTGAGAAATGGAGTTGATATTAAAGAAATTGTTTTGTTATGTTGGCACAGGCAACGCATTTTTGTTTGCACCGTCTTTTACAGTAATGGTAACATACATATTTAGTTAAAAGCGATGTATTAAATGTCGAATTCCATGTCTTGGACAGTTATTACCAAAGGAAACTCACCTAAGAATGGAGAAAGTTGTAAGACGACTGCAAGCAAATTTTCCACATTTCAAAAATAAGTTTGACAATTACCAGACATTACACACACACACACTATTTTACAGAATTTCTCTATACAAGCTATAATTCATATGAAACTACAATTACAAAATATGAAGGAAAAGACAACTATTGTACCTTTACGTTACATAAGCTTGTTTTACATATATAATGACTAACAGTCGCTGATTCCCCACCATTAAATTGCTAATTTAAACCTCTGATTTTGCTCCACTATTTTCACATATGTTGCAGTCTACGAGGTGGGACAACGTGTGATTAAGCATTTCGAATCAGTGAGTTTCGCGGTTGCATATTTTGAGCGCGCACCAGCGGCGAAAGACTTAAAACGGAGTCCACAGATGCGGACGGTTGCGAATATCCGGTCCCAGTCGATCCGAGGAAGCAGTCGAGTGGTAGCTGAGTAAAGAATTGAATTTTACTGTGACGTGTCAGGCTAAGTGTAACAATAATAATAATAGTGCTAGACAGTAATTCGCAAGTAGCCAACGTCGTCCTAGATTGAAGCATTAGGTGAAGTTTTATTCGAATCTCGGGGCATAATTTTGTTACTCTAATTCAATAATCGGCTCGAACAGAGGATATAATAAATTAATGTTGATATTATAGTGAAATGTGATTAATGAACTTCATCCAGTCGATAACCGTATTATGGTAAAAAAGAAACAATCAGTAATATACAAGGAGGGGAGTAATTATAAAGAAAGTGAGCTGGGAGAGAGCTCATAGATGGTTGACAAAAAAATATTTTTCGAAACAAAAGTAGATACAAGAGGGGCATTCGATTTCTGAAAATTACTTCGAAAGTATTATAAGTTACGCACTTTCTAAAACAGACGCGCCCGGGTTCCCGGGTTCGATTCCCGGCGGGGTCAGGGATTTTCTCTGCCTCGTGATGACTGGGTGTTCTGTGCTGTCCTTAGGTTAGTTAGGTTTAAGTAGTTCTAAGTTCTAGGGGACTGATGACCATAGATGTTAAGTCCCATAGTGCTCAGAGCCATTTGAAACATTTTTTTAAAACAGACGTGTACTCTAGATTAGTTACGTAAAGCTGCTTCAGTGTCTAACCTTGAAACAACGAAAGCTAATGGAAGTAAATATACTATCTGCACATTCTTCCACTTAAAATTTTCAGCACCCCCAAAATTGCTGCTTTCCTTCAAATTCTCTGTAAGTGCAGTGTGTTAAGACACCATGAGAAACCACTGTGGGTCGGTGATCTGTTGCGTAACGAAGGGATCTTCCTCCGGAATGACACATCTGGTGCGGACACCAAGTTTAGAGCGTGAGCGACGAAAATACAACGTCATCTGAACAGCTTTATTGTCCCCGTTGGCGGGATTTATGCGTTGCTCGCAATCGCCCCAATTACCGCGAGATTCCGGTACCGGGAATAGAGGAGCGCTGGCGCTCCGTCGTTTATAACGCTTCCGTCGTGCAGGTCGGAATATAGGTCGCCTTTCGTCATACAAGGTTTGAGTCGCAGCCAAGATTCGTAACGCTCCCGCTTCGCAATGAAGCAAGCAGACAAAATTAGCGCAGGAATCCAATTATTTGTCAATGGCTAAGGCGCCCCACGTTGTCAAGCCGTGATTGATGTACGTGTGACCTGTTGCAGAACCATCACAACTGTTAGCCCTTTAAATGATACTGGAAAAAGTGTCACATATTCTAACAGGAGATAGTATTGCTCAAAACTAGAAATAAAGATCCTGTCCGGAAACCAGTACCTGTTGAGATAGGAACTGGTCTGTCCAGTCATTTCCATCTATTACATCATCATCATCATCATCATTTAAGGCTAATCAAGCCTATCAGCGTTCAGTCTGGAGCATAGTCCCCCTTATAAAATTCCTCCATGATCCCTTATTCAGTGCTAACATTGGTGCCTCCTCTGATGTTAAGCCTACTCCTTCAAAATCATTCTTAACCGAATCCAGGTACCTTCTTCTTGGTCTATCCCGACTGCTCCTACCGCTGAACCCATGAGTCTCTTGGGTAACCTAACTTCTCCCATGCGTGTAACATGACCCCACTATCTAAGCCTGTTCGCCGTGACTGCTACATCTATAGAGTTCATTCCCAGTTTTTCTTTGATTTTTGGACACCCTCCTGCCATTGTTCCCATCTACTAGTACCTGCAATCATCCTAGCTACTTTCATATCCGTAAACTCAACCTTATTGATAAGGTAACCTGAATCCACCCAGCTTTCGCTCCCATACAACAAAGTTGGTCGAAAGATTGAACGGTGCACAGATAGCTTAGTCTTGGTACTGACTTCCTTCTTGCAGAAGAGAGTATATCGTAGCTGAGCGCTCACTGCGTTAGCTTTGCTACACCTCGCTTCCAGTTCTTTCACTATGTTACCATCCTGTGAGGATATGCATCCCACGTACTTGAAACCGTCCACCTGTTCTAACTTTGTTCCTCCTATTTGGCACTCAATCAGTTTATATCTCTTTCCCACTGACATTACTTTCGTTTTGGAGTTGCTAATCTTCATACCATAGTCCTTATATTTCTGATCTAGTTCTGAAATATTACTTTGCAAACTTTCAATCGAATCTGCCAACACAACTAAGTGATCCGCATATGCGAGACTGCATATTTTGTGTTCACATATCTTAATCTCACCCAACCAGTTTATTGTTTTCAACATATGATCCATAAATAATATGAACAACAGTGGAGACAGGTTGCAGCCTTGTCTATTACATAGAAGCAGAAGTTAAACGCAGTCTTTGATTCGTTTTCCGCGCATCTCCTAACACATCCTTCAGCCCTCCTTTGCAGTGAAATATGGAATCAATGAAATACAACAAGTTTAGTTCGGATCATGTGAAATGCATTGGTCACACCGTCCTATGACGCCTACGTGTTGTCGATCGATTGGGCATACACCAGTGCCAGAAGCTCGACCGATTCAGATCCTGTGAACAGAAAGGTCATGCTACCAGGACCTCTGCGACCAATCCATGGTCCATGAAACGTTGCTGTAAGGTGTCCTCGTACCATCCGTAGGAACACGTATTATGTTCGAGTATAATGACTTTTCTGGAAACTAGAAATCTAATCTGTAGGAATCAGCATGGGTTTCGAAAAAGCTCGCGCTATTCGTCCACGAGACTCAGAGAGCCATAGACACGGGTTCCCAGGTAAATGCCGTGTGACTTCCGCAAGGCGTTCGATACAGTTCCCCACAGTCGTTTAATGAACAAAGTAAGAGCATATGGACTATCAGACCAATTGTGTGATTGGATTGAAGAGTTCCTAGATGACAGAACGCAGCATGCCATTCTCAATGGAGAGAAGTCGTCCGAAGTAAGAGTGATTTCAGGTGTGCCGCAGGGGAGTGTCGTAGGACCGTTGCTATTCAAAATATACATAAATGACCTTGTGGATGACATCGGAAGTTCACTGAGGCTTTTTGCGGATGATGCTGTGGTATATCGAGAGGTTTTAACAATGGAAAATTGTACTGAAATGCAGGAGGAACTGCAGCGAATTGACGCATGGTGCAGGGAATGGCAATTGAATCTCAATGTAGACAAGTGTAATGTGCTGCGAATACATAGAAAGAAAGATCCCATATCATTTAGCTACAATATAGCAGGTCAGCAACTGGAAGCAGTTAATTCCATAAATTATGTGGGAGTACGCATTAGTAGTGATTTGAAATGGAATGATCATATAAAGTTGATCGTCGGTAAAGCAGATGCCAGACTGAGATTCATTGGAAGAATCCTAAGGAAATGCAATCCGAAAAGAAAGGAAGTAGGTTACAGTACGCTTGTTCGTCCACTGCTTGAATAGTGCTCAGCAGTGTGGGATCCGTACCAGATAGAGTTGATGGAAGAGATAGAGAAGATCCAACGGAGAGCAGCGCGCTTCGTTACAGGATCATTTAGTAATCGCGAAAGCGTTACGGAGATGATAGATAAACTCCAGTGGAAGACTGCAGGAGAGACGGTCAGTAGATCGGTACGGGCTTTTGTTGAAGTTCCGAGAACATACCTTCACCGAGGAGTCAAGCAGTATATTGCTCCCTCCTACGTATATCTCGCGAAGAGACCATGAGGATAAAATCAGAGAGATAAGAGTCCACACAGAGGCATACCGACAATCCTTCTTTCCACGAACAATAAGAGACTGGAATAGAAGGGAGAACCGATAGAGGTAATCAAGGTACCCTCCGCCACACACCGTCAGGTGGCTTGCGGAGTATGGTTGTAGATGTAGATGGAGTAGTGCCCCATCAAGTGTAATCCACAGTCGTCGAATTTTTGGAAAGGTGAGGTTCTCAAACATCGCTAGTAATTCATCGCATAGAAATCGGTGATACACAGTACCGTTAATCTGTTTGGTAAAGAGTATCGTGTCATTGTCTGTCACCGACGGCTGCTGCCCATACATTGATTCTGAAGCGATCCTGATGGTTTACCTCCACTATTACTCGAGTATTTGTATCCGCCTATATGTGCGTATACGAGGGGTGTTCAATAAGTAATGCAACACATTTGAGCCGTGCGCGGCTCGTGTTCATGCCATTTATTGTTGGTCATCTTCTTTTACGGTACTGCCGTCTAGTTTTCTTATTCCATTTACTGACGTCACTAACTTCTGCCTTACTCGCCCGTGAGTGGCAGCAGCAGCAGCGCTTATCGATAAGTTCACTGTCGTACCATCTCTGGAGCGGCCGATAGTACTTCCAGGTCGTCGTTTGTCTGGAAGTTCAGTTGGAGACGGACCAGGAGTGCAGTCGGGCACGGAGCAGCGTTGGGGACGGAGCGCCAGAGAGGTGCTGTCACACAGCACTTGCCGACCGTTGGGAACACACATGCACTGTCCGACGGAAGGAGACTGGAGCGGGAACGACCGTTGGTTGGTCGTACGGTCGGTCGTTTCATGGGCCGACGTGTATTTGGTCTTTTGACCGTTTCCGTGCGTGAGGCAGTCGGTCGGTTGGGGCAGAGCAGCGAGGAAGTCTCCGTGGCGCATGGTCAGGCCGGAGCCGCTGGCGGTGTGCACGCGCGGTTGGAGTTGTGCGGCGCTTCTTAGGAGGGATACGAAGTTCTTCGTCCACCGATCCTGGACACTAATTAACCTACTGTGAAGCCTCAACTGCTATCACATCTCTTCGTTTGATCCTCGTTGTCGCTTTCTGGGACATTCCCGCGAGCAACAATGTGTGTGCATTGAAGTCGGCTAGAATTGCAGCTGTCGTCCTGTGGGGTGTTTAACTTAATTTAATTCATTCCTTCATTAATGAAGTGTACCAGCAGTATCTTCTGCCTTGTGGCCGTTGACGTTCCGGTGACCTGCCCTGGTCGTTGACGTAGTTTTTGGAAGTGTATTTTCCTCGTCGTGTTCGACAGCTAAGGTGTTGTTGGTAGTTTTGGGCGTTTATTCTGACTTGGCTGGATTGGGCACCAGTATCCAGAATGTTGTGCTATTGACATCTTGTTGTCGCTCTGCTGGTCAGTTGGAGCAGAACTGATTTTTTTTTTTTTCTAAAGAAGTAAAATCTCCAGAAGAACTCCTGTACCTCAATTCCTTGCTTAGGCCTTGTGCCTTGGATTTTCAATGTGGCGTTCAGCCGATCTAATTTAAATCAAAGGAGGTCTTTCGTTAAAACCTTGAGAGTTTGTGATTCTTGCTTGTGTGATTTTGTGTTTATACGTTGAGTGCAACTGACAGTAAAATATTTTGGCCCCTTTCCACAAATATAACCGCCTCCGGTCTGTCCTGCCAGCCCAGGAATTTCAAATTTTTTTCTGAAAGTACGTTGGTTTGATTCGGGACTCAGAAACACCACATTATTCATCAATCTTTTGACTATAAAACCATAACTTTCATCATAATCTCCGTTCAATGTGACGGTCTTACGTTACCCTATTGGGAGGGCCTGTCTGCTGGTGGACATCGGATCCAACGTCTTGCTGCAGCAATAACTTCCTCATCATCCACATACTCCATCATTCATAGGGCCAAACACATAGAAATTGGAAAGTAGCGCATCCGGGCTGTAGAGTGGATGAGGAAGAACAGTCCAATGAATATCTGTGAGCTGCTCTCGGGTGTGCAGACTTCTGTGAGTCCGCAGCTCGTGGTCGTGCGGTAGCGTTCTCGCTTCCCACGCCCGGGTCCCCGGGTTCGATTCCCGGCGGGGTCAGGGATTTTCTCTGCCTCGTGATGACTGGGTGTTGTGTGATGTCCTTAGGTTAGTTAGGTTTAAGTAGTTCTAAGTTCTAGGGGACTGATGACCATAGATGTTAAGTCCCATAGTGCTCAGAGCCATTTGAACCATTTTGAACTTCTGTGAGGCCTTGCGTTGCCATTGGAAGCAGAAGTGTATTTGTATCTTTCGATCACTTCGAATGAGAACGTCCGCATCTCTCAACAATGCATGAGTCAGCCGTGTGCGGTCAGCTGACACGCGGGAGATGGGACAGGTTTGGCCGACTTTGTTGCGACGATGACAGATACCTCGCCCAACGGCTCACTGTGCTTTTGTTCACTGCCAGATCTCCGTAGAAAGTCTTCTGTGGAAGAGGCACCATTTCAGCAGTCGCGACAGTTCAGATTTCTCATCACATTCAGTACAGGGCGGATAACTGGAGAGAATATTCAGGGTTCGTTAATTGAAAAAGTTAACAAATTGCTGGGGGATTTATATTTGTAGCCGACTTCGTGCAGCGTCCACTTGACTCGATGACTGTGTGCTTCCAGGTTCGTATAGGTTGTGGGTGAACTAAGATCTAACCACTTAGGATAAATTAAAGCCCAACGATAGGGGCCAAGCCACAATATGCGTATTTTAAACGGTATATGTATCAATAGATATTGGTTTCCGGACTTTTCGTTAAAGGAAATTTTCTTCTTCTAGTTTTGACCAGTACCACCTCCTGTAAGAATACTGACACTTTTTTAAAGCACTCTGTATATACCACTATGACTATCATGTTTCTTCTACGTTTATTTTCTTTGTCCTGATTCATTAGTATGAATATTTCACAACCCATGTCCCATGGTGGATTTACAAATAAAGAATAAGTTGACCTTTTCCAATCACTATTACCAAAGAGTATATCCTGACATGTATTTCATTGTTATGCTGGAAAAAAAATTGTCGTTTACTTGGTTAAGTAACGGTCATTCAACTTCGTTACGTGCACCCATTGACATCCGCAAAGACACCTGGGCACTATGTTCAGAGGGACGCTTCTGAACATAATTCCTTACTTTGGTTATCAGAGCCGGGAATGATTACATTATTATTCTCATCTTCCGGACTTCCCCCATGCGTTGCAGTTTTCATCTGTACGCATCCACCTTGCTTCTGAATGTTTTCGAATACTGACATCAAATAATATTTCCAGTCTTATATCTTGGGCTATATTAAAAACGTTTTTGGTTCACCTACCAACCATTCCCTCACAAATCCAATACATTTTCATGGTTTTCCTTCCGTTGGGGCTTTGTCTTGCAAAGCAACTCGGGTCATAATCGCCCAAGCCTAGCGACACGGCGTCACAGGGGTAGCATTAACTACCTGCGGTCGAACAACTTGTCTAGAGCAGCAGTAATATACATACAAAGATTTTTATGATTTACCCTAAGACTTACAGATAAAATTTCTTTATTGAACAATCAGTTTGCGTCCACGGACCATCATCTGGTCCGCAAATGCATTTTCATCACCATAACAGGCAATACCATACCAGAATCCCAACAGTAGTTCCAGAAATTAGCTTGAAGACACGGACAGAAAAATATGTCAGGAGACTTTAATCTAAAATATGTATGGATAAAAAACATACCTATTGATTCTGGTAATAATAATTCCGTCCGGTCTTTTAATTGGACACCACTTCGGCAACTTGCGTGTCCCTAATCTACGCCAGTTATCGAGCTGGGGAAAGGGGACCTACTACAGTTTAACGTGGAATCCGAAATACGTGTCGTTTCTAGCTAACGTCCACGTCACTAAGAGGTTAATGCTAGGTTAAAAGGCGCGCTGAAAAATCTGTGATTAGGGCGGGATTCGAATCCCAACCTTTCAGTTCGCAGACGCTGGATCACCAAGCTTCGCTGATCTCTGGAATTGTGTCGCCTGTTTACTGCTTTTCCTGTCAGATACCGCCTCCTCTGTAGCTGACCAATTCGGAGCTTCCATTACTGCCACGAGACGTCACTGCAAACGACAAATGGAAATGTAACACCCAACCTTACTTATAATGGACATTCGTAATTACTTAGCGGTAATAATTGCAGTTGTTCCCGAGATGATCCTGAACACACAGATAGAAACGACGACGGAGGACTTTAAATTATAATATGTGCAGATATAGACAGATAATCATCGATCTCCGAGCTGACCACTGTGTACCACTTAGAAGCGTATGAAAGGTGTCTTACACCGATCGCTACGTCTTTTCGAGTGAGGTTGCGTTTTGCACAATTCAGTTGTGTTTTTTAGCGCCAGCAACAGCAAAATCGTCGTGTTTAATAGGTCCGTCAAACAACAGGCGAAAATGTGTGGGTTAGCCGCACAGACAGCTCAGCGAACGACGAGGAGCCAGGAACTCGCCGGCGGGTGGTCGGCCGACGTTCTGCTGGACCACGCCAGAACATCAGCGCAGAGCCACAAAACGTGATCCGGGCTGGGCTTGCAGCCGCCCTCCGTCGATCTGCTGTCGTCGACTTCTCTGACGTACGATGTTTATGTTCTTACCTACTGTATACGCCTCACTGTTCGTTGTATCCGTACCTCAGGTGGAGCAGCCACAGGCATCTTCACTGTACGGCGACTACATTTCGGGTTTGCATGATAATGTTAAATTTTTGCTCAGCCGATCACCCCTCATTTGTTGCTGCGTTAATAACGTCTTTGGAGGTTATTTATTAGTTACTAATAACGCGTAACTATGGAAATCACTTCAGTTTTTTTATTAACAACATTCAATAATAATTAAATGGTCATGAATGATTGAGTTCTGTATAGAGGGAAAAGGGACTTGTTCCTGCAATTACTCTCAGCAATTACGGCAACTAAAATGTCCGTGATTTTTATAGTTCGTCATTCAAAGACATCATAGCAAGGCCTATGGTCCATTATTATACTTCGCTACAGTAAATCAAACTTCGTATTTCACAAAGCTAAGTGTCCAATTCCTTTCTTATATTCAGTTTCGTACAGTCCACAGATACTATTATCAGTTATTCGACATGTAATAGAATTTAATACTGAGCGCTACTTTTCCTCGCGCACACTGTTCTTCAGATGGTCTTGGTCCTTGACCTTACGGCAAAAGTCTGTCCCGTATAAATTAACTATAGTCGATTTTATTGCAGTTTAACTAAAGTGCCCTGATCCCTTACGCATCATATCACACGGAAATGCCCGCCATATCGCACACCGCATCTATGTATACTTATTCAGAGCGCAGGAAACTAGACAAGAGCGCTGATAATTCCCGCGCATGGTTTGTTGTTGTTGTGGTCTTCAGTCCCGAGACTGGTTTGATGCAGCTCTCCATGCTACTCTATCCTGTACAAGCTTCTTCATCTCCCAGCACCTACTGCAGATTACATCCTTCTGAATCTGCTTAGTGGATTCATCTCTTGGTCTCCCTCTATGATTTTTACCCTCCACGCTGCCCTCCAATGCTAAATTAGTGATCCCTTGATGCCTCAGAACATGTCCTACCAATCGATCCCTTCTTCTAGTCAAGTTGTGCCACAAACTCCTCTTCTCCCCAATTCTATTCAATACCTCCTCATTAGTTATGTGAACTACCCATCTAATCTTCAGCATTCTTCTGCAGCACCACATTTCGAAAGCTTCTATTCGCTTCTTGTCCAAACTATTTATCGTCCATGTTTCACTTCCATACACGGCTACATTCCATACAAATACTTTCAGAAACGACTTCCTGACACTTAAATCTGTACTCGATGTTAACAAATTTCTCTTCTTCAGAAACGCTTTCCTTGCCATTGCCAGTCTACATTTTATATCATCAGTTATTTTGCTCCCCAAGTAGCAAAACTACTTTAAGTGTCTCATTTCCTAATCTAATTCCCTCACCCCCACCCGACTTAACAGTAGAATTTAACATTAAACGCTCTTTGATTTCCCTGAATCGCTACTTTGCTGTGCGCGTTATTCTGATGAGAGATTATATATCAACAATTTTAATTAAAACCTTTTCAATGCTATTAACTATTACCGATATTATCGATAATATCTCACCTATATGAAAATAAACCTGATAATATTGTTCTTAATTAAATGATAGGTTATAGGCTACAAAGGAGACAGCCCAGCAACTCAGTGTTGCAGACGATACAAATGAGACGGAAGATTTATGCTCCTGACTGATTCAAGAAAAAATCGTGTAACTCTAACATGAAAGGGAGATCAAATCACAGGAAGCTGTGATCATCAAAAGGGGCCCAACATCAGGTTCGGGATTCTCTTCAGATGGAGACGAACGCAAACGAACACCATTCACAACCTATCGATGTCCAAGAGGATCAGCCAGGGAACGAGCAGCCATTTCAAACTTCTCGCTACACGAAAAGCAACAAGAAATGGAACCAACCCATGGATGAACTATCTGACGTCAAGAAAATCACACAGAAAATAAATCAGAGCCGCCACACACGACAGATAAGAACGCCGCAGAAATTTAACAATGACCATCGGCTTTAGCCACTAACCAGCTGCCTACAAAAGCCAATAATCCGTTGATAATGATCAACTATTCAGGAAAATATGTTAAATTGTGTCCGCACTGAACACACACACACCATTGAGAAACATGCCCCGCCTTTTTTAATGGCCAGGGACCTTCAGAAATAGCGGTTACTTCAGTGTAATTGTTTTTGAATAAAAGTGTCAGTTATTTGTGTGTATGTGTGTGTGTGTGTGTGTGTGTGTGTGTGTGTGTGTGTGTGTGTGTGTGTGTGTGTGTGTGAGAGAGAGAGAGAGAGAGAGAGAGAGAGAGAGAGAGAGATTGAGAGTGTGTGAGAGTGTGAGTGAGAGTGAGAGAGTGAGAATGAGAATGTTGTTCAAATGTGTGTGAAATCTTATGGGACTTAACTGCTAAGGTCATCAGTCCTTAAGCTTACACACTACTTAACCTAAATTATCCTAAGGGCAAACACACACACCCATGCCCGAGGGAGGACTCGAACCTCCGCCGGGACCAGCCGTACAGGCCATGACTGCAGCGCCAAAGACCGCTCGGTTAATCCCGCGCGGAAAAGAGTATGTGTGTGTGTGGGGGGTGGGGGGGGGGGAGGGGAGGGGACGGTGTTTGTACGCTGTACTAATTCTGTGTTTGGCCCAAGTTCCATCGAGAAGTGTTACTTGGCAGTGACATGTCATACGAAAGTTACTTTTGTCTTTAAGTTTTACACACCAGAGTATAAACGCTCCCCTTTCTGTTGTTAATCAACAAACGAACATAAATGCCGTCTGCCAGTGTTGGTTCAAAATATTCTTCCTATGCACAGTAAGGCTTTATTAGCACGGCAAACATCGTTTCTCTTTTTCGGAAACCCGTACCCTTGCAGCACACCCCTGCGTCGCCTGCCCCCTAGCACTTCGTGCCCAGCGCACTACCTCTGAGCTCAGCAGCGGCTCCTGCAGGTAGGCAGTCATTACAGCGCCACTGTCTTCCGTGCAGCCTCGACTTCTGGTGGAAGGCGCTGGCTGTTAACAAGTCGAAAACGAAAGATCAGAGGTCAGCTCGTAAAAATAGGACTGCAGCCATTCCCCACAGCTTCTCCCATTTCGTCGGCAGTCACGAGGAACCGGCGTTTCGTTTAAAGCTGTTTCCAACGCTCGTTTCCGAAATTACACACCATTCCAAGCACGAATATTTCGCAGTTCATTAAGCCCATGCCGAATAAGCAGTTTTATACGACCGTACTGGTGACAACCATTTTTAATGTGTTATCTACACTGTCTAATGACGACTAATAAACGAAAAACGTTGTTCTGTGAAAACTTGTAGGTCACTTTATTATGATACAGTGTATGTTTTTCTTTGAAAATCTTCACGCGGCCATCAGTTCCGTCTGTTTAGTTTCCCAACTGCTCAACTCACCTGCTGGCAACGGGGTAGAATGAGATTTTGCACGAGAAGACTGCATTATCCGTGCATGCGAAAATTATGCAATACACGGACACCATCACGTTTATAATGAGCAGATAAACGGAAACGAAACAAATGGAATAAAAGTAAATAAACTGTTTATTGTTTCAAATGTAGTCGCCGTAAGAATATTGTGTGACAAGACAGTCAATGACTTCAAGGAAAAGTGTTTGTGGTTGGCTATGGAAGAATAATTATACCCAGGCGTGCATCTCTTCGTCTGAAGCAAATTTATGGCCACGAATGTCTATCTCCAGGGCTCCAAATATATGAGGGCTATTCCGAAAGTAAGGTCCGATCGTTCGTGAAATGGAAACTACGGTGAAAATCCGACGAAACTTTGCATAGATGTGTTTGACAATGTCTCTAGTATACCCGTCTATAGCGTCACGTCACTCTTTTCGATATTGAGCGCTAAAGATGTCCAGGAAATAGTGTCTCCTTCCCGGGAGAGATTTCGGCTGATTTCATGCAGCACTCACAACGTGTCTGCCATGCACTGCCTTCTTCATAACAATTCTCGGTCGCACACTGAAGGGGCAATGAGGACAATGCAGCGTTTTCCAAGGCACGTGTTCGATCACCCACCTTACAGCCCGGACTTAGTTCTCTCAGATTTTGATCTCTGCTTACATGAACCGGTGGTTATGAAGACACCATTTTAGCACAGATCAGTGTAGAGAGTTGGCAGTAAGTACAGGCGGCTGCCTTCTATGACAAGGATATTAGAAAGTTGGCACAATGCTACGACAGATGTTTCAGTCGGAGTAGCGACTTTGTAGAGAAGCAGCTAACTGTTGCGAATAAAACATTTATGATTTTCGAAGTGGTTTCGATTTCGCGACCGATCGTACCTTACTCTCCGAACAGCCCTCGTATGAAAATCCCATTGGTGGAGTTCGAGACTGTATGAAGGATGTGTTAGGGCTTTCCAAGGAAACTTCTACAGCGTAGTCGAAACGGCCTTGGGTGGGCATTATCGTGCGAGAAAATGATGCCATCCGTCAAAATTCCTGAGCTTTTAAACTTGATGAAACACTTCAACCTTTGCAAAATTTCCATTTACCGCTACGCGTTCATTTTGGTGCAGTGTTCCAGAAAATCAATGAGCAGCGGTTCTTGGAGTCAAAGGAAAAGTCGTCATGATTTTCCCGGAGTTGGCATGTCTGCTGCAGGATAAGGCGAACCCACTTATTGCAATATTAGATGTCAAATTAAACACCTTTGAGCTCTCAATTTTCAACCTTATTTTATTTGGCAACCAGTTTCTGCATTTTACTACGCCATCTTCGGGCCCCTGATCGACGTGCAGGAAGTATCTACATCGGTTGTGATCAAAACAGGAGCCAGCAATACTGGCATAAGTAGATATTTGCTACTGTGAACAGCCGAGTCCCGCAACCATCTCTAAAAAGATGGACATACAGTGACTTATTGTAATATTGCTTCGACTCCACTGCAGATGTTTCGCGACGAAGTAGTGCACACCTGGGTACAATCGTTGTTCCGTAGACAACCGCAAACATTTTCCATGAAGGCACTGACCGTCTTGTCTCACAGAAGAATAACTTTAGTAACAATTATGGTGAATACTTCTGAAATAATAAACCGTTAACTTATTTTTTTCCATCTATCGCGTTCTCATTTGTCGGGCCCGTACAAATTCACTCTGCAAATCATCGAAGTGCACGAAAGAGGGTACTTCCCACTGTACTAAGATTACGGAAGAACGATAACTTGAATGACTCTGTACGCACTGTAATTAGTCCAGTTCATGATCCCTACGAGAGCGGTACATAGAAAACTGACATACTTCTCAATTAAAACTGGTTCCTGATAGTTTATAAAGAGGTATTCGCTG
This sequence comes from Schistocerca nitens, assembly GCF_023898315.1. Taxonomy (NCBI): domain Eukaryota; kingdom Metazoa; phylum Arthropoda; class Insecta; order Orthoptera; family Acrididae; genus Schistocerca; species Schistocerca nitens. Next base: position 282,654,468 of record NC_064620.1, read on the forward strand.
GACAGTTGACGCCTCTCTTCAAATGTCTGGCAGCCCATGTTTTTCAGTTTTACACTCTCTCCAGTGATAGACACAAACCTATGAGCATCTGCTCTACATTCTTGCATAAGTTCGATGTAATCTGTTGGTCCCATTTGTTATGGGTCCCACATACCTTGAAGCCCACGGTAAAAGTAGATAAAAGTAGTTCTCTCTGCAGGAGCACAACTTGGACATCCACTGGTTTAATATTCAGCATGTCATCACATGTGTCATGAAATGATAGAAACAAACGTTCACATATACGCAGCCCTCACTAACTTCATACGGAACAATGTAGTCCCAGAGCAGAAAGCTAAAAATAGCTTCCGTTTAGTGGTAATTACCAAGGTATTCGGAAGGTTCTCGTGGTTATCAGGCGAATTCTGGAAGTGAAAATCCCATACTCCCCTTTTACCAGCTCGCTGGAAATTGCCAGGAGTTAAATATGAATTCATCAACTGTCCGCCTTCGCCACATGAGGAGGAAATGAGAAAAAAAAATTAAAATCTCCCAGTGTTACGAAGAAACTGTAGGAGAAGAGACCTAAAATGTTAAATAAAATTCATTGCTGTTAAAGGATCGGGTCTACACGAATTAAGTAACTCAATTTTATCCATTATGAATGGTGATGGAAAAAAGGTATGTGTTACTGGAAAGAAAAAAGCTGCTTTTAGTCAGAATACAAAAAAATCACTATTCACGACTGAAGGCAATTTTTTCCCACATTTTTACGATAGTTGAGTAATCCTACGCTGGAACTTTTCCATAGCGGGCAAAGTGTGCAGTCGTGTTTAAAACTGGATCTTTCTTGGAAGTTATGTTCTCCTGTCCCTCAAGTTTGCGGTAAGCTGAACCTTGATGGAAATACTATCCTTAAAAAGGTTCGTGCTTTAAAAACAATTCTTAGTTTTTCCATTACCTTGCCAGCTACTCGGTTTCGTTTATTTTCGGTCTCAGCAACGTCTCCACGTAGCTCTTCTACCAGAAGTTCCCAACTGTTAAGGCAGAACAGTGGAACGGCCGTCTTTCCTACCTACCTCCGTAACAGGACTGGCTAACGCGAACTTGTGCAACTAGACGGTAACGTTTCGGCTAGTGTTGCCAACAGCATCCTTCATAAGGGTGACTACTTATGACGTCTCTCTCTCTCTCTCTCTCTCTCTCTCTCTCTCTCTCTCTCTCTCTCTCTGTGTGTTTTTTGCTCTTTGGGTCTGTGGCTTTTACATGGCAATGGCGCCTTCAACATCCCACGAGTAAATTGGGTGACAAGACTAACCACGAGAGTTTATTGCTGTTTGATCTTAATTTTTATTGTGCACCGTCGTGTAATTCGGTGATAGCTTTCTGCGTCATGTAGGGCTGGTTACGCATTTCCCGTTGGTGCGTGGGATCTGTTGCTGGTTTCGGATGGGCACCAGGAACCCACTATCACAAATACAGTTGCAACGACTCTGCGCAGGGGAAGTGGGGTGAGATTGCTATTACTGGTGCACGTAAAGAAAATGTGTAATATAATCATCGGATATTGTAATAAATATTTTGTTTTCAGTGTAACTTGAACATTATCTTTTGCACTTCACCATAGTAGACACAGAAGTCATAAATATTCACGCTTAATGAAATATTTGAAAAGTATTAACGTGTGTCATAGGCCCAACCAAGGAGACTGGTACCCTTCATTAGGCCAGGCAGTTTCCGTCAATGGCCTAGAGTATAACAGCAGTTAAATACTATACACACGAAAATGTGTCAATATACTGCACAATTTTTTTAATTTTAGAAGTTTTTTGGTTGGCATCTGAAACCGTATAATACATGTCCGAAACCAAGAAAGATAAAAGCAGAAAATGCGCCTTCGAAGGTAAAAGGACTACATTTGAGTGATTACCAAAACTCAGAAAAACTATTAGAAAAGCGTAATGATAACCGTTACTTATATTTTGTTCATAGTGGCCTACTTACGACTATAATTAGACGAAATTGAAAGTGGCTCATTCAAGAGAACTCGCATGGTATCGCTTGACAGCATCTAGTCTCCGTGCACAGCTCGTAACTTTATATTGTGAATATGACAAAATGGTGTGAATTTCTCTTGCTTTGTAATGGTGGCTGCAGAAATTTAATTACTATTACTATCTCACTACGACATTTCAGTCTTTACTCTGTAAGTCCATCTTTTTAGAGACTTGTGGAACTCGGCTGTTCGATAGAGGATGTCAAATTAAACACCTTACAGCCGTCAAGTTTCCAACCTTATTTTATTTGGCAATCAGTTTCAGCGTTTTACTACGCCATCTTTAGGCCCCTTATCCACGTGTAGGAATAATCTACCTCGGTTGTGATCAAAACAGGGACAGCAATACTGGATATAGTAGATCTTTACTATAGTGATCACTTCAAAAATCACCACCGACTCAATAGGTCTATCTTTAATGCTATTCAATTGTAAGAACATACTGCAAATCTTAGCTTAGTTCACTGTTGCTTTGTGTCTTAATGGAAAAACTCACCACTAAGATGGTGAATATTTGGCAATATGGGTGACACAAAATAACAGTTAGAATTCATCTGTTGTCAATATCCACAGTGACATCCATCGATACCAGTACAATCCTGATGATGATAACAGCAGAGTGATAGGAACGTCAAGGATTGAAGAAGTTTGAAGATGTGTACGACGCGGCTTAACAACACAGAAGATTTTGCCATCATTAGCCGAAACGGTGGTAACGTAACTTACATCGTGGCATGGTCACACACCCAGAGGAGTTTGACAGAAGGGAAGCCAGTCCGAAAACTCACGCTCATATTGAAAGCGACTTCCTGTGTTTCAATCACGAATTTAAATAAATTCTTGTGAATTAGATGTTAATCTGACTTTGATTACACATTATTTGACGGAACGGAGCGTATCTATTGACGAAAACATTTAAATTTAATATTAATTTATTTATATTTCCACTTATGTAATTATAAATGTGGTAGGAAATATGCGAAAAACCATTGCCTTGGGTTGAAAGGAACCGGTAAAAATCCTGTGTTAATCATTAAAATTTAAGCCAAATTATCAAAATGAACAGAGGTCCCTATTACAGCAAAGACTGTGCGAAAACTCCAAGACAAATAGAGAAAAATGAGTGTATGGTGCATGAAGTTCTTAACTCATATTTCAGTTGCTAGATATGGGCACCATTTGTGAAGTTGCAGACGTCAATACGTGTGTGCATTTCATCGAACGCTGACATGAATTTCTCGGGAAGGAGCGAAAGTAGCTGCTTTGGAAATCTGTTAATACGGTTGCCCACCAGCAGGCGTGAACTAATTTGATGTGTCAATATGGAGCAGATGATTCGTCTTCATATTCTATTACGCGTGCCACTATTGCAGCTACGTCACAGTGTGTGTTACGAATCGAAAGTTGGAGTTTATATATCACACAGTGTGATTCAGCTACCCATAACACTGGGCTTTATGCATCCCGCAATGCCTTCAGATACCATGTACAAGACTCTCTTACTCTCGATCGCTACGTGCAGACTGTTAGTCCTACAGAAGAAATAAACAGTACCTTCTTTTAGTAAATTTAATGTACTTAAGTTTTGTACTGGGATCCGTTTTCCCTATAGGGTGTAGTTTCAAATTATTCAAGGAAAACGTACCAAACTGACCTTCAAATGAGTTTTCTTAATCATTCAAAAACTGTGATCTCCAGCGAAAGCGTATCCCAGTACAAAATATAACTACGTTAAATTTCCAACAGAAAGATCCTGTTCAGTTTTTCTGTGGCATTAAGAGTTAGCATGTAGCGAGTTAGAGAATATGAAAATCTAGTGCATGGTATTTGAAGGTGTTGCGGGCTGCATAAAACCCATAGGTAGGGGCAACTCAGTCACTTTATATGTCTCGAGAATCTGAAAACAGACAGCGTGTGGCTACATTTGACAGCTGACTAAACGATTTAAAATTATAACCAATGATACTCAAATCACAGATACAGAAGCACTGAGAAAATACATTGAGATGTAGTGTACGATTTTAATAAACAAATATCACGAAAAATAACGTCCACGTGTCCACAAGGTCCCAAAAACGCTTCGAATTTGTAATTGACCAATCTACGAGTTGTGATTTAAGTTCAGGACTCACGAACACTGACAAACTGCAAATCGTCAACCATAATACAGCAAAATTATACCTCTAGTTTTAATGAATTATTAATGAGAAAAAGAAGGGTAGTTTCGAAAAATACAGAACCAGCGAAAATATTAACTAGTTCAGCAATATATTAACACATGCATCTCCTGAAATGACTAGAATGAGATTTTCACGACTGCTTGTTCATCTCCCGAGATGATGCAGTGTTTACAGACCCTAATCATGGAAAGGCCAATCGCAACATACACAATGAATAACGAAAATTTTCGTTCACAGTTCACAGCATGGTCCTTCAAATGTGCCCCGAGCAGACCTTCTCTCTACAACACCAGCAGGAAAAGTCGCTTCTCACTCAAACTTACCTATGTTTCCGCCAACGGAAGTTGACACATACTCTGGCCAACCATAACAAAAGTCTAATATACGAATGGCCCGAGCTCAAAAACTTTCCAGCTGCTTCAACACACTTTTCATGATAAATGGTATCCAGGTTGAAACTGCCATCACTGTTAATCCTTAGATTGCTGACTGTGTGTATGTTCCGGTCGTGGGTGTCCTTCGCTTTTACTGTCCTAAACGACAGCGGATTTCTGACCCTAGCTGGAGAGGAAGTCCTCATTGTCGAGTCGACGTAGGAAGCTCGCGCTAAATGCTTGAGAGAGGTGTGAGCGGAAGGGTAAGCGTCGCTTGCATCATGTAAACTCTTTTGTCATATAGCTGTGAAAACTGTGGTAGTTCTGGTAGTAAGGAGTTACTGTAATATGCGGCCATAGGAAGGATTGTTCGTGTAAACTGCTATAGTACATATTTGCAGTCAAAAATGTAGGTATAAACCGAGTCTCAGACTGCCTGAATGCAAATTGTAGTATGTTATAGTGGACTATAATTTCGTCGACATGGAACAAATACGTATTATTATCGCTACCTAAAAGAATATTTCTAATTTAGACGTTAGAAACTGATTGCTATGTCACCCAGCTGGAAAACGAATTTATTGGAAACTGCCATTCTTTTACTTTCTGATTGTAGTTGACAAGTGGGTGAATATACGTGAAGATAGTGTGCTTTTGTAGTTATAAGAACACTTAGACTTTATTTTGGCTTCATGCTCTATACACGGTGTCATCAGTTAGTCGACAGAAGGTGTGAATGTCATCAAAGAAATGGACCCATTTCCATTTGCTGTAAATAGAGAACTTAAAGAAAAGTAAAAAAATAATGTTGCTACAAGCGACATTCGTTCCGCCGACTTTGTTTACAAGATTTTGTTGCTACTCACGTTTAACAGACTAGAAATGTTTTGTGCTTAACAGCGCTCGGAAATTTTCTAATCTTCAAAAGCGATTTTTCAGGGTATTTTTTTAGATTTCAAATTACTCATGTCTATCTCGTAAAAGATGTATGATCCGATCCAGTAGCTAGCTGCAAGCAGTTACGGTTGTGGCCGAAAGGTGTCAACATCTTACGGATTACAAGATTCTTAGTAGTCACAACAGTATATTTTGGAAACAATGTGTAATCTTCTGTGAATATTACTAATTAATTAATTAATAATATTAATTACAGATGATTTAACTTGTTATTAGTGCGAATGAACTGGCGAATGCGAAGTAATATAATAAATGGATATTATCATATGTTAATTGAGTACGTGCTAGTGCGATATCAGTCGTTGTAGAGATTGGGCGAACCATAATCTCAGCGGAAATGTATAAAGTTCAACTAGCCAGGTTATTGTACTTGGACAGCAAGAAACGTTTTACGAAGATTCAGTTATTTAAAGAGCGAGTTATTTTAATATCTGTGGGCTTTATAAATTTGTTCTTTTCATAAATTGCTCATAAAAGGTATTATGTTATGGTTGGTTCTTAGTAAAAAATGCAGGATTGTGCGGTTTCATTCTGGTAGAGGACTGGCTATAATTTTCCTCGGCGAATAAGACGACAGTAAGGGTGTAATTCTGAGATAAAGAACTGCTTTATGATGTCTAGGACAAGTTCGGATCCCAGCCTTCATCATGTTTGGACGCGTGTATAAGCTCTTAACAGATATAACGATTTTGCGAAATAATGAGTTCAACTCGACTATGGAGTGCTGCAAAGTGAAAGCAAACGTGTGTGAAAGAGTACTTGAAATTCCGAATTTTACCTGTACACTGCGACTTTTGAATAATCAAAATCCGCGTGGCGTATTGTCCAAGTTGGGACCGAGAACTGAACGTTCAAAGGATGGAGTTGTGGAATATTTGAGCAAGAATTCTGCCATAGAAAACCCTCGTTTTGTAATATTACCAGTAAAAGGGTTGGATAAATACCATAAGCTGGTTATTCCGAGTGACTGTGGCGCGTGTGTGTTCCAAAATTGTAAATTCAGACTAGCACAGAGTGCGGTGTTTTTGTGTTAAACAAATCACACGATATTGAAGTTTTCACTCATAAACTATCTATCCTTTAACAGCTCCGCTAACCTGATACTAGAAAGCGTTTGCTGCAACCTGTAGAGGCGTGTAATGCGGCTGGTTTCTGCAACAGCTTTCTCTAGCCGACGAACATTACTCATCTAACAGGTCAGGCGTGTGGACTGGATTGCAGAAGAAGAAATTGACGGCAAGGAGGGTGGGCATTTCTGTAGTACGAACAGTATAACCGCGCCGTTGCCGGCGTACGTTAGCAACATCGGCTGGGGAGGCACGCCGGTTCGAATCTCGCAAGTATGAAGAAAGCCGAAGAGAACGAGTCCATAAGATTCTCTTGCAAGACTTCATAACCACTTCAGGTTTAATACTGCTTGTAAAATAATGATCAATAGCTACCCATGGTCTAGGGGTAGCATCTCTGATTACTGATAAAAAAAATCCTCCGTCCCGGATGCGAACCCCACCACCGCCTAACTTTTGAATAAAAATTATCAGCAATGGCGGCAGACACTTTGTGGATAAGAAGTCACCCTTACTCTGCCAGCGGCCTTGTCAAAGAGGGCGGACGGCATGAGGATGCAGAAGGCAATGGAGCCCACTGCATTAAAGACACTTACTGAGTATCCACGGGACAAGTGGCCCGTAATTGAAAAAGTGTCATGATGATCTCTCCATTGTCAAAATATTCCGTAATTGTCCCCCATGCAGATCTCCGGGAGGGATCTGCCAAGGAAGAGGTGACCATGAAAAAAAGATTGAGTAACCAAAGAAACAATAACGTTCTACTAGTCGGGGGTGGAATGTCAGAAGTTTAAACGCGCTAGGGAAAATACAAAATATCTGACAAGGGAATTGCTAAGGCTCAGTCTGTATATAGTTGGGGGGGGGGGGGGGGGGCAGTGAAGTGGAAAGAAGCCAAGGATTTCAGGTCAGATGACTGTATGGTAATATCAACAACAACAGAAAATCGCATAACGAGGTCTGGATTCATTATGAAGGGAAGGTAGTTAGGGTTCAGTGATAAGGTTGTTCTCATAAGAATAGACAGCAAACCAACACCGACAACAACAGTTCAGGTATAAATGCCGACGTCGCAAGCCGAAGATGAAAAGATAGGGAAAGCATATGAAGATACTGAACGGGTAATTCAGTATGTAAAAGGACATGTAAATCTAATAGACATAGGGGATAGGAATGCGGTTGTAAGGTAATGAGTAGAAGAAAGGATTACGGGAGAATATGGGCTTGGTACTAGGAATGGGAGAGGATAAAGAGTTCTGCAATAAACTTCAGCTAGTAGTAACGAATACTCTTTTTAAATATTACTAGAGAAGGTGGTATACTTGGAAATGGCCGGGAGATACGGAAGGATTTCAGGTAGATTACTTTATGGTCAGGGAGAGATTCCGAAATCAGATACTGCATTGTAAAGCGTACCCAGGAGCAGATATAGACTCAGTTTAGTAGTGACGAGGAGTAGGCTGAAGTTAAGAGATTCGTCAAGAAAATCAGCAGCTCAGTAGGCAGTTCAGTTGAAGAGGAATGGGCGTCTCTAAAATGAGCAGTTACGGAAGCTGGAAAGATAAACATAGGTGCAAAGAAGGTAACTGCTAAGAAATCATGGGTAACAGAAGAAATACTTCAGTTATTCGATGGAATACGGAAGTACAAAAATGTTCAGCGAAATTCAGAAATAAAATACAATTCAACTGGGAACGAAATAAAAAGGAAGTGCACTGGAGCTAAGACGAAATGGCTGCCAGGAAAATGTGAAGAAATCGAAACAGAAATGACTGTCGGAAAGACTGACTCAGCATATAGAAAAGTCCAAAGAACCATCAGCGAAATTAAAATCAAAGGTAGCAACATTAAGAGTGCAATGGGAATTCCGCAGCCAAACGGAGAAGAGAGAGCGAATAGATGGAAAGAGTAAACTGAAGGCTTCCATGACTCCTCTGACGACGTGATACGGGAAGAGACAGAAGGTGATACAGAAGAGGTAGTGGATCCAGTATTAGAAACAGGATTTTAAAGAGTTTTGGAGACTTAAGATCACATAATTGATAGACACCACTTCATCAGAATTTCTAAAATTATTGAAGGGAGCAACAAAACGACTATTTACATTGGTGTGTAGAATGTATAAGTCTGGCATTATACCGTCTGGCTTTCGGAAAAATATCATCCACACAGTTCCGAAGACTGCAAGAGGCGACAAGTGCGAGAATTATCGCACAGGCAGGTTAAAAGCTCATGCATCCAAGCTGCTGACAAGAGTAATATACATTAAAGGTAAAAGCACGAGAGAGGCAATTCTGACGTTGCCTTTAATTTTAGTCTGTAGAGATACTTAACTGTGTCAATGATAGTATGTGGTTGTAGTAGTTATTGTTGCTGTTGTTGTTGTTGTTGTTGTTGTTGTGTGGTCTTCTATCCAAAAAGTGGTTTGATACAGATATCTACGCTAGTCATGTTCAATTATCTTCATCTCTGCAGAAGTACGGCAGCCTACATCTATTTGAGCCAGCTCCCTGTAATCATGCATTGGTCTCATTATTGTCTCCCAGACTTTCCTCGGTTACGAAATGGGTGATTCGTTGCTGATGTCTTCTGTCAACTCATCCCTTCTTTCAGTCAATTTCTGCCGTAAATTTTTATTTTCCCCAACTCAATTCAATGTGTCCTCATTATTTATTGAATTTTTCCATATAATCAACAGTATTCTTCTGTGGAAATAAAGTCCCATGCTTCTTGACAAAGCGTAGGGGAACGGTGCAGAAGGCCCGCACCGCCGTACTAGGCAAGATCCTAATGGAGGTGATTTTCCGTTGCCTTCCTCAGATCGCATGATGATGATGATGATGATGATGATGATGATGATGATGATGATGATGATGAAGACACAACAACACCCAGCCATCTCAGGGCAGGTGAAAATCCCTGACCTTGCCTGGAATCGAAGCCGGGATCCCGTGCTCGGGAAGCGAGAACGCTACCGCGAGACCACGAGCGGCGGACAAAAGTATGCCCCAGTTGAGGCCCGAACTGACAACCCCGTCATTGCTCACGGCTACTGCCTTGTAAGTAACGGGCGCTAACTAATTGCGCCACTGCGTTTTAAAAGCTTCTATCATATTCTGCTCTGAACTGTTTATCGTTCACGTTTCACTTCCAACACTTAGATATACATTCTATTTCCATCTCTCAGAAACGTTTTTTCTTGCTATTTCCAGTCTGCATTTTATATCTTCTCTTTCGACCACACAACAACACCCAGCCATCTCAGGGCAGGTGAAAATCCCTGACCTTGCCTGGAATCGAAGCCGGGATCATTAGATGAACGTCGGCCGAAGAACCCGAGACAGAAGCCAATAGGCAGTTTGTCAACAAGTGGCCACGAAAGCCTCAACAATTTTTCAGTCAATTACTTCGCTTCTTAGATAATAAAACGCGTCAACTACTTTTAGTGTCTCATTTCCCAATATAATTCCCTCAACAGCGCCTGATTTATTAGGTTGGTACATGAGTTCGTACCTCTTTCTTTTTCTTTTTGTTTTGAACATTGGTATCCGGTTGCTTGGATTTATTTATCTAATGTCATTTTTCATTTGTATTTCGCTGTTGCTATTTGAGTTTACATACTGTCATTTTGCCATTTGGAAATGGTAAGTGGAGCTCTGGACGCTAGAAAAAGGAGTGGCAAGTGGAGAAATCGGAAAATTTCCGACATATTCTTCTGTTTGAGTTCAGTAAAAGGGTGACAGCAGCAGAGAAGAATTTGCTTAAATTGTTCACTGATCGAATCAGCTGCATGGCTACGCGGCACACATGTGCACGGAACGCCTTTCATCACTCAAACTTTTTATCTTCGTCATCTTCGCGTCCCCCTTCATGACCCGATGAGCGAGCCGGGCGTCCGTTGTTCTGTAACGGTATTCATGAAATTGGATGGATCTGCTAAGCAACACAACCGATCGGGGGCCACGAAACAAATGCGACGCTAATGGCGGGCTATTGATACATACCGGGTGATCAAAAGGTCAGTATAAATTTGAAAACTTAATAAACCACGCAATAATGTAGATAGAGAGGTAAAAATTGACACACATGCTTGGAATCACGTGGGGTTTTATTAGAACAAAAAAAAAGTTCACAAAATGTCCGACAGTTGGCGCTGGACAGCAAAACGTCAGTGACTGCGCATGGCAATCGTGTATAAAAGGAGCTGTAATGAGAGAGAGAGAGAATCAGATGCGCCAGCAGTCGCAGCATGTTGACGTTACCTGAAAAGGAGCATTTAGTGAAGCTGTATTATCAGAATGGGGACTGTGCTAGTTCAGCGTTACGATCCTATTGCCATAGGAAGGGGATTCGAACGGGTAAAGGTCCGTTGACAAATGCAGCTGTGGCGAGAATGATTTCGAAGTTCGAAGCCACGGGTTGTTTAGACGATAGACACCGTAGTGGGCGACCGAGCACAAGGCGTAATGCTGCTGAGACAGTTCAGGAAGAAATGGAAACTGTAGCGGGTTCGTCTATGCACGGGGAAGTCAGCGTTCGTGCAGTCGCACGTCGCACCGGCATTCCATACACTACTGTTTGGTTGGCACTTAGGCGTACCCTCCGATGCTATCCGTACAAAATCCATCGGCATCATGAACTGTTACCTGGCGATTTAGTGAAGCGGAGGGCATTTGCGGTGTGGGCGTTTCAAAAGTTGGCGGAAGATGACGATTGGTTGAGTAACGTGTTGTGGACCGACGAAACTCATTTCACGCTCCGAGGGTCTGTCAACGCCCACAACTGCAGAATTTGTGCTACCGAAAATCCTAGAACTGTCGTGGAAACTCCATTGCACGACTAGAAAGTCACGGTATGCGTTGGATTTACCACATCTACCGTTATCGGGCCTTTTTTCTTCGAGGAAATGCGTGATTCTGGTTTTGTAACTGCTACAGTAACGGGTGGTAAGTAAGCCGATATGTTACAGAATCGCCACATCTCCAGCCTGGCTGATTAACACCTGCTGGAGCGTACGATGTTTATGCAGGATGGCGCTCCACCCCATATTGCAAGACGCGTGAAAGATCTCTTGCGTGTATCATTTGGTGATGATCGTGTGCTCAGCCGCCACTTTCGTCGTGCTTGACCTCCCAGGTCCCCAAACCTCAGTCCGTGCGATTATTGGCTTTGGGGTTACCTGAAGTCGCAAGTGTATCGTGATCAACCGACATCTCTAGGGACGCTGAAAGACAATATCCGACGCTTATGCCTCACCATAACTCCGAACGTGCTTTACAGTGCTGTTCACAACATTATTCCTCGACTACAGCTATTGTTGAGGAATGATGGTGGACATATTGAGCATTTCCTGTAAAGAACATCATCTTTGCTTTGTCTTACTTTGCTATGCTAATTATTGCTATTCTGATCAGATGAAGCGCCATCTGTCGGACATTTTTTGAGCTTTTGTAGTTTTTGGTTCTAATAAAACCCCATGTCATTCCTAGCATGTGTGTCAGTTTGTACCTCTCTATCTACATTACTCCGTGATTTATTCAGTTTTCAAATTTATACTGACTTTTTGATCACCCGGTATAACGACTTACAGTTTATTTGCTGCATGGGATCTGCACTGATTTAATGAGGGCGTAGCAGGTGGGGAGCGCCGGTTGAGCCGGCTCCGGCAGTGTCTGCGGAGTGTGCCTGTGATGTAAGCGAGTGGCGCCATAGCGGATCGCGGGCACAGCTCCAGTGCGTTCCTTGAGGCGGTCCCTGGCAGCCGTCCCGGCCAGGGCAGGACGGCAGAGAACAATGCCGACAGCCAGCCCTGAACTTGGCGGCTATACTCGCGGCACGCCGCCTTGCGTCGCCCGGGTCGACCAATCGCAGGTGCCCTACTTGCTCCCAACTAGGGACACACAACAAATATCGATTCTTTTTCCTATCGAATACTTTCTGGATACCGATACATACACTATGTGATCAAAAGTATCCGAACACCCCCAATAACATACTTCTTCATATTAGGAGCATTTTGCTGCCACCTACTGCTAGATACTCCATATCAGCGACTTCAGTAGTCGTTAGACATCGTGAGAGAGCAGAATGGGGCGCTACGCGGAACTCACGGACTTCGAAAGTGGTCAGGTGATTGGGTGTCACTTGTCATACGTCTGTACGCGAGTTTTCCACACTCATAAACAATACTAGGTCCACTGTTTCCGATGTGATAATAAAGTGGAAACGGGAAAGGACACGTACAGCACAAAAGCGTACAGGCCGATCTCATCTGTTGACTGAAAGAGACCGCCGACAGTTGAAGAGGGTCGTAATGTGTAATAGGCAGACATCTATCCAGACCATTATACAGGAATTCCAGACTGCGTCAGGATCCACTGCAAGTACTATTACAGTTAGGCGGGAGGCGAGTAACCTTAGAATTCATGGTCGAGCGGCTGCTCATAAGCCACACATCACGCCGATAAATCCCAAACGACGCCTCGCTTGGTGTAAGGAGCGTAAACATTGGACGATTGAACAGTGCAAAAACGTTGTATGTATTGACGACAACACAATGTGGCCAGAAGATGGCAGGGTGTGGGTATGGAGAATGCCCGGTGAACTACATCTGCCAGCTTGTGTAGTGCCAACTCAGTAAAATTCGGAGGCGGTGGTGTTATGGTGTGGTCGTGTTTTTCATGGAGGGGGCTTGCACCCCTTGTTTTTCTGAGTGGCACTATCACAGCACCGGCCTACATTGATGTTTGAAGCAACAACTTGCTTCCCACTGCTGAAGAGAAATTCGGGGATGGCGACTGCATCTTTCAACACGATCGAGCATCTGTTCATAATGCAGGGTCTGTGGCGGAGTGGTTAAACGACAGTAACATCCCTATAATGGACTAGCCTGCACAGAGTCCTGATCTGAATCCTATAGAACACCTTTGGGATGTTTTGGAAAGCCGACTTCGTACCAGGCCTCACCGACCGACATCGACACCTCTCCTCAGTGCAGCACCTCATGAAGAATGGCTGCCATTCCCCAAGAAACCTTCCAGCACCTGATTGAACGTATGCTTGCGAGAGTGGAAGCTCTCATCAAAGCTAAGGGTGGACCAACACCATATTGAATTCCAGCATTACCGATGGAGGGCGCCACGAACTTGTAAGTCATTTTTAGCTACGTGTCCGAATACTTTTGATCACATAGAGTACCTGCTCGACACTTCAGCCGATACTTTTACTCACATTAGTTTAATGCTGCGAACACTGAATAAATTTTTAACTGCCAAGATGACTAAAATAATTTATTTATGTAGGTTACAGTTTCAGAAATTCTGTTGCCATCTTTCAAAAATGGTTCAAATGGTTCAAATGGCTCTGAGCACTATGGGACTTAACTTCTGACGTCATCAGTCCCCTAGAACTTAGAACTACTTAAACCTAACTAACCTAAGGATATCATACACATACATGCCCGAGGCAGGACTGGAACCTTCGACCGTAGCGGTCGCGCGGTGCCATCTTTCGATCTTCAAAATATGGGACAGAAAATGCTAGGATACAGCGGACTTAATTATATCCAAGATTTGCAATACATGGAATAACAATATACCTATGTTTATATCGTTACACAATCATCTCTTTCAGTACAGTAAGTGGTGCTACACACTTTATGTCCATGTTGGTATCGTGAGCTATACTAGAAGTCGGCGCGTTAATTTTAAAATAACAGCTATATACATATATGTTATTGCGCCGACTACAAGTGTCCATATTATTCTTACTCTACAACTGACAGACCCCGGCGTACACATTCTTAGCGATACATCAGTATATCAGATGGTGCATTCGTAGTACGAATCGACATTATCATCTCACATCAGATTAAGGCATTCCATATAAATAGATATGCCTCAACTACCATCAACATATCAGACAAGTCAGTATTCAAGAAGTTTAAAAAATTGTCTGTAAAGTCAAGTGCAACGTTTATAAGACCTAATTTATACACAAACCATTTTCAGTTTTTTAAAAACAATTTATAAAAATTCTTAAATAGTCTTTGGCAAAGTTTTCTTTATACAAAGTCACTAGCAATACGTCAATCTATAACCACTTAAATCATATCTAGATTGGTATTAATACATCCAGGACTACCTTAATATCTAAAGACACTGATACGATGTTTCATCAGAATACATTCAGAGTACATTTACAACAATGGAGCTATTTGTTTTTGCTTTTGTTATAAATTATGATATTAACATGAGCTTATCCACGACATCGCGTCACTCATCAATATTTAATATAATCAATGTGCATTTATTACACTATATGGGATTGCAATCGATATTAAGCTGAGTCCATGATCTAGCGTTACCAGATCAGTTTTACATATGGCTGTGCTAGAAGAAATGTGTTTATATGATATTCATCCTAGATGACAAATGTAAAAAATGCCAACGTGTAACAGAATATGGCCAGTGACCACATAATAATAATCTTAAAAACATATTACAACAAATCCTTAAGACAATTTTTCATACAGAATTACATTATAGGCCAATCTTCATGTAAAAAAATCCCAAAATATTTTGAAAACTTTCAAACAATTCTTGACTTCAAATTACATAAGGTAAACTTAGAACTTTTTTAAATTCCATGTGTATGCTAATTTTATAATCCCCATAAATACTCGAAATCAAAGGTGCAATTAATAAATTATGATATTTTTCCTCTGGAAAATATACACTGTGTCTATTTACCAGTGGAGCTACAACGAATATTTTGCATTTTAGTTGTTGGTGAACATACTGTTTGTACGAGGTTGTATACGACAATATGTCGTTCGACGTCTAGCTATGAGAGGTTGTTACCAAATATCTACTTGCAATTTCGCACTTGATGTCTAGGTGATATATTTACAACATTTAATGTAGCAGTGTAAAATTAATATTTTACATGAAATTGCAGTTGCTCATAACTAAACCCATGAACCGTTTATTTAGATTGATAGACATGCATAGGATTTTAAAAAGTGTTAGGTTATGTTATGTAATTTGATATTAAGAATACTTAAAAGATTTTAAAAATATTTTAGGAAAAAGTTTTTTAGTTAAAGATTGGCCTACAATGTAATTCTGTATGAAAATTTGTCTTAAGGATTTGTTGTAAAAATGTTTTTAAAATTATGATGACCTGGATGCTATGCGTATTCTGCTACATGATGGCATTTTTGACATTTGTCATCTAGAGTGAATACCACGTGAACATATTTGTTCTAAGCGCAGGCATATGTTAGTGAGCATGGAACGATTGCAAAATCACATAGTGTAATAATCGTACGTTGGTTTTATTTTTAAACATTGGAAGAGTGTTCACCTAAATAATAGGTGGTCTGATACTATATAGACATCAGGTGAAGGGATTTCAGATAGGTCTCGAGCGACATGTTGTAGTGGATAAGCTAATGTAAATATCGTAACTGATAACAAAAGCACAAACACTAAATAGCTCCATTCTTGTAAATATATTTTGAATGTATTCTGATGAAATAGCATATGTGTTCCTGTGAATATCGAGCTATTTTTGGATGTATTAAAATCATCATGTACTGAGTGGACATTAATAAAAGCGACAAACTGCAGGGACTGATTACTGACTGGAAACGGAGGAAAAAAGGTCCTAAAAACATGTGTCCGGAAATGAATCGTTGCCACGGTAGACGGCGCTGACGAATGCAAGTTACTGTGACGATGTGCTGTGTGTTCCTTGTGTGTGGCGGGCTGTGTGATTGACGCAGTGTACTGTAAGCAACAGAATGGCTCGGTATCCTCCTAGGGAACAAGACGAGATGGAGTTTGTGTACGGCCAAGTAGATGAAAACGGTCTAGAGGTAGTACGCCTATACCAAAACAAGTACCCTCACAGACACCAACTGCACCACACAACATTTGACGACCTTTGTGGGCGTTTGTGTGATCATTGGTCCTTTCAGACAGTCGAACATGCAGGGAGGCGGCGGGCTGTGTGTACACCAGATCTGGAAGACCTGGTTCTGTCTTTCTATGTTTCCATGTTCATGGCCGTGCACAAATATCATTTCGACTTCATCTAGACATGGATACCGGACCATTTTGGTGCTTACGGTATGCTGTGTCAATCAAACAGCCTGCAACACACCAGGAATCCAAGGCACGTGGTCAGGGGAACTTAAATTCGTCAGCGCCATCTACCATGGCAACGATGCATTTTTGAACACATGTTCGATGGACCTTTTTTGCTCCATTTCCCGTCAGGAATCCGTAACTGCAGTTTGTCAATTTTGTTATTGTTCACCTTGTATATGATACCATTATATATACATGTAGAGCTTATAACTGGTTATGGGTTGTCATATTGTTTGTGATTTTGTATAAATAAAAATTTTCCAAAGGATATTTAAGAATTTTTATAAAACATTCTTAAAGAAAATTCTAAAAAGATATAAAAAGGTTTATGTATTAATTATGTTTTATGGATGTTGCAAATCATTTTGCAAACCGCTATTTCTTAACTGTAGAATATCGACTTTGGGTCATATGTTATGATAATAATTGAGGCATATGTAATTCTGTGGCATGCCTCAATCTGATGTGAGATGATAATGTCGATACATACTAACACGTCGCCATCTGATGAATTTATGTATCACTAAGAATGTTCACACTGGGCTCTGAAGTTGTAATAAAGAGGTGATGAACATGAACACTTGTAATCACAATAACATGTGTATACATACCCGTTACTTTAAACTGAAATGTCGATTTCTAGCATACGTTACTCACAATACCAACATGGACATTTCACTGTATAGCATCGCTTACTGTACTGAAGATTGCGATCACCGACATCCATGCCCGAGGCAGGATTCGAACCTGCGACCGTAGCGGTAGCGCGGTTCCAGACTGAAGCGCGTAGAACCATTCGGCCACAACGACCGGCTGTTTGCAAGTCATACATCAGAGTATGCCTTACTTATTTAGGTTCTTAAGGGTGTGTGTAAATACTATGGTATTGTTGTACAAATATGAAGCTACTGAAATGGGAGAACAAGAAGAAACACAAACGTTTCTCTACCTTTTTGCAACAAAAACTTAGAGAATTATACACCGAATTTTATGCAAACGAAATCAAATTATTTGTTCGACATCTTTTCTGTGGAAGAAAAGCTGCTATTTGTGCGCTATTGTACGAACATCAAAATACTGGCTGTTTGAAGCTCTCTCCTCTATTGGTAAGCTTGTTTACGCTTTCCCGCAAGAGTCTGTGGCCCATGACTCGGTGACACGGCCGCGAGAACGCTGAGTCACTGCGTAACAATACCGGCACCGGCGCCAGCGACACGAGTCACCGACGGATTCCCAGAGTCGTCAGCACGGAGCTCCTCTCTAGGGACTTGAGCACCATCAGCAAGACCAGCACTAACAACCTGCGAGCTCACCATTCCTGCTGATTCATCTAGCCGCAGAATCACATAAAATGCCTATGACGATTCTTTTCAAGAAAGTGGCATCGCCTGAGAAAACTAAGGCGCTTATTTTCTATGGAAATAAACTAATGAATAACAGATGTGAACCAGCCTAAATAATTATCGCATGCTAACATCAGAGTTTTGCTTTTTTCGTTTACCACTCTCTAGATTTCAGAGCATATGTTTTCTACTCGCAAGTCTGTCTGGCTGTATCTCCTCCATGTCCGAACAACATCGCTTTGGTTCACTCCGAGACGCCTGGACTTTTCCCTTGTTGACAGCCCTTCGTGGCACAAGGTAACAATGCGGACGCGATCGAATCGCGGTATTGACCGTCTAGACATCGCTCAACTACAGACAACACGAGCCGTGTACCCTCTTCCTGGTGGAATGACTGGAACTGATCGGCTGTCGGACTCCCTCCGTGCCGGCTAGTGTGGCCGAGCGGTTCTAGGCGCTTCAGTCTGGAACCGCGCGACCGCTACGGTCGCAAGTTGGAATCCTGCCTCGGGCATGGATGTGGGTGATGTCCTTAGGTTAGGTATAAGTAGTTCTAAGTTCTAGGGGACTGATGACCTCAGATGTTAAGTCCCATAGTGCTCAGAGCCATTTGGACTCCCTCTGTCTAATAGGCGCTGCTCATGCATGGTTGTTTACATCTTTTGGCGAGTTTAGTGACATCGCTAAACAGTCAAAGAGACTGCGTCTGTGATACAATATTCACAGTCAACGCCTGTCTTCAGAAGTTCTGGGAACGGGCTGATGTAAAACTTTTTTTGATGTTTAGGAAAAACCCTTATAGTGTCGGACTACAGGTGCGGACTTCAGTCTCTGGAAGCTCCTAGATTTTTTGTGTCACTGTCGTTCGGAGCCCGCTTGAGGCTCTCAATGAATTCGAAGGTCGGATGAAGCCAAGGGCAATATCTTTACCTTAAAGCGAAAGGTATCCTACTGTAATCCTCTTGCTCTTCCTCCTCCTCGTCCTTCTCCTCATACTTCTACTACTACTAGTACTACTAGTACTACTACTACACCACATCATCATCATCAGCCATTTGATATCCGTTACTGGAAAATGACCCCTTCTGGATTCTTCCATTCGGTTCAGACTTCGGCTAGAAGAACCCGTGGTGCTTCTGCTTGTTCTCAGATCATCAGATCACTGTATTATCTTTGAGTCTGCTTCTTGCTGATTGGTCAAAGCATCCAGACCGCAGAGTCGTATGTTATTTCGTGCACGACCACACCATTGGAAAGTATGTAAATAATAAGTGTTGCAGTTTTTTGTGACAGGCAATATGGCCACCACAATATATTAGTGTTGAAACTTCCTGGCAGATTAAAACTATGTGCCCGACCGAGACTCGAACTCGGGACCTTTGCCTTTCGCGGGCAAGTGCTCTACCAACTGAGCTACCGAAGCACGACTCACGCCCGGTACTCACAGCTTTACTTCTGCCAGTACCTCGTCTCCTACCTTCCAAACTTTACAGAAGCTCTCCTGCGAACCATGCAGAACTAGCACTCCTGAAAGAAAGGATACTGCGAAGACATGGCTTAGCCACAACCTGGACGATGTTTCCAGAGTCTCGGTCGGGCACACAGTTTTAATCTGCCAGGAAGTTTCATATCAGCGCACACTCCGCTGCAGAGTGAAAATCTCATTCTATATTAGTGTTGTTCGTGTTTAGGAATGTTAGTAGGCCTGGTAGGTTATATAAGGGACGTCAACAGCGTGAGTGATTACTATAAAGAACACGCAGTTGTCGGCTACTCCAGTGAGCTTTATCAGCCACTGACGAAATTTTAAAGGGGTGTGCCGGCAGGGGTGGTCGAGCGGTTCTACGCGCTGGAACTGCGCGACCGCTACGGTCACAGGTTCGCATCCTGCCTCGGGCATCACTGAACACTTGCATGAATTCAGCCTATATGACAAATTTCAATCCGGTTTCCGTAAACATCACAGCACAAACACTGCTCTAATTAAAGTAACTGATGACCTGAAATATGCCATCGACAATCGAAAGGCAACAATATTGACGCTACTGGACTTCAGCAAAGCTTTTTTGACACTGTTAACTTTGACATAATGCTCAGAAAAATGCAACAGCTTAATTTCTCTGAAAGTGCAATGAGATGGTTTGAAAGCTACTTAAAAGCTACTTAAAAGACAGACATCAATGTGTTGTCTGCGTAAATGAAAAATCTTCCTGGAAACATGTTTCCTCGGGAGTGCCACAAGGATCAGGCTTAGGACCACTATTGTTTTCTTTATATGTCAACGATATTTCATCGGTTCTGTCCTCCTGTAAATATCATTTCTATGCCGACGACCTCCAGCTCTACCTAAGCGTCAGCCCTGAAGATGTAAACACTGCAATCGCTCAGATGAATGATGATCTGTCTTCAGTAGTGACATGGGCGAAAAACCTGGGGCTTAAACTAAATGCAAAAAAGACGCAAGTAATCTTAATAGCCCATCAGAAATTAATAAGTTCAGATTTCCGCGAACGGCTACCTCCTATTCTGCTCGACGGTACTCCAATACCATATCAGAAAACAGTGAAGAACTTGGGTGTAACTTTGGATGAGCATCTCAACTGGGCGGAGAATACAGTCGCAGTGTGCCGAAAGACGTCTGCTTG
This sequence comes from Schistocerca nitens, assembly GCF_023898315.1. Classification (NCBI taxonomy): domain Eukaryota; kingdom Metazoa; phylum Arthropoda; class Insecta; order Orthoptera; family Acrididae; genus Schistocerca; species Schistocerca nitens. The sequence goes on from NC_064620.1 coordinate 282,675,223, forward strand.
TCTCTATGCTCTCAAAAAGTTTCGGAACATATTTCCACAGGACTTGAAACGCCAGCTCGTGCAAGCACTCGTTCTACCGAACCTCCACTATTGTGATGTGATTCAACAAGGCATGAGCAGTGAAAACAAAAGACGGCTAGAGCTAACCATGAATGCCTGTGTGCGTTACACCTGCAACATTCGCCGATACGATCATGTTAGTGCTTCATACTCCCAGCTAGGGTGGCTGCGGCCGGACAAATTGCGCGACTACCACACTCTATGTCTACTCCACCGACTCCTCGAGGCGCAAACACCCCAGTACCTTGCTTCAGAGATTAAAAACCTGTCATGTCATCATAATCGAAACACGAGGTCACTCTTATTTGGTATCCTAACTGTGCCCACTCACAAAACAAAAACTTTTGCAAACTCCTTCTCAGTTGCCGCTGTCCGCCTCTGGAACAAACTGCCCCTTACCTTGCGCAAAATTCAATCTCCTGCTGCTTTTAAGAAGAAGTTGAAGCATTTCCTACTATCATCCTTATAAAGTTCTCCACAAAATTAATGTACAAGGACAATCCCCTCATCTGTCAAATAGCAAAGCTAGCGTCTCCTATGTTGCTCCTGAGATGCCTTCCTCTTCATCTATCTCTATTAGCCACGCAATATTCTTTTCCTTTATATTTCCTCAATTATGTTTCATCATGTCTCTCTATTCTTCTCCTCCCTTCACCATGAGTCTCCCTCATACTCCCTGCTGCCAGCACTCCTATCTAAAATCTGTCTGTTCAATAATGTCTAATTATAACAGTACTTGTGATCTAAGAATATAAACTCTATATGTATGTATTTTTCCAGGTGTACCTTTCAAATTGTTTATTTCACTTTTTGTACTAGATGTAGTTTAACATGCCTACTAAAACATATGAATGTAAAATAAGTAGAATGCCTGGTTAGATGTAAGAGAGGGCCTGATGGCCCTAATCTTGCCAGGTTAAATAAATAAATAGATGTGTGTGATGTGGTTAGGTTAGTTAGGTTTAAGTAGTTCTAAGTTCTATGGGGCCGATGACCTCAGAAGTTAAGTCCCATAGTGCTCAGAGCTATTTTTAAAGGGGTGCAGTTGTGCTTTTCCATTTGGGCGGTTGGTCAGATTGTGCTGTATACAAATCTGTGGCACGTTCGGACGTGACAGCGGTCTGATGTTTGAATGCATATGAAGGCAGCGACACCGGAAAGATGGCCGTATTGTCCACTAGGCACGTCGTAACCCCTTCACGTCTGCGCCTGGAGTCGCTGTAACATTCTGAGAGATTCCGCACCACTGGTCGGACTAGGGAACCTTCCCATATATAACGGCTGCTTTTGGAGTGGAGTCGTGACCGGGAAGCATGGACTACTGATGAATGGCGTCCCATTGTGTTCCACGATGAATAGTGGTGCTGTACTATCCTGGATGACTATTGTCTACGTGTAGCGGCCGACTGGGGAGAGGTCGCATTCTTACAGTGGCTGGGCGAGGCACAGTGATGGTACTACGGCGTCGTGACGTGCGGAGCTGTCGGGTATGACGAGGTCGTGGCCGGTAGGTCGCCGAATGATCGACTTCGGTTTATTGGGAGAATTTTAGGGTAGTGTGATTCATCTGTAGAGGAGACGCCATACAGGCGAGTGTGTGGCATTCGCACCAAGTCGGACTGAAGGAAGACAACGAAGCAATTCAGGGGCAGGCTGCTAGATTTGTTTGTTGCCAGGAGGTTCGAATAGCAAGTAAGTGTTATGGGGATGCTTCGGGAGCTCAAGTGGGAATCCCTGGAGGGAAGGCGACATTCTCTTCGAGGAACGCTACTGAGAAAATGTAGAGAACCGGCATTTGGAGCTGACTGCCGAACGATTCTAGCGCCAACATACACTTCGAGTAATGGCTACGAAGATGATGTACGAGAAATTACGTCTCCTACGGAGGCGAAAAAAACAGTCGCTTCTCCCTCGCTCTGTTTGCGAGTGGAACAGGCAAGGGAATGATAACTAGTGGTACAGGGTACCCTGCACCGCTCGCCGTGTGGTGGCTCGCGGAATATCCTTGTAGACGTACACTGAGGTCGATGGCACAACGGTATGCCACGAACTTCCTGCGGCCTTATGCATTATCGCTCATGCGACTGTATCGTGGTGCCATTTTTCAGCAGGACAATGCTCGTCCACAAATGGCATGCGTCAGTGAACTGTCGGCGTGATGCTGAGGTGCTCCCCTGGCCAGCAAGATCTACAGTGATAGTTGTCACTGACAGAAGCTGTGTGAGACCAGCTCGGACGTGAGCTCCGCCCCACTGCCAGTATCCGGGATACTGAGAGCCAGTTACAAGAGTTCTGTGGCGGCTTGCCTCTGGACAGGAGACAACGGCTTTATGACATCCTTCCCGACCGAATCAGTGCATGCATTCAAGTAATTCGGGTACAACGTCACAGTGATGACGTCATACTGGCCAGTTCTTTATAAACTTGACTTGATATTGTAATAAACGAGATAACATCACTAGTGAAATTTCGTTACCTTCTCCCTTTCTGGGTGCTTCACTTTTTTTGTCAGGCATTATACATCATTGTGAGTGCTTTAAAAATGACCTCTGACGAAGAAAATTTGCCCCCTTTAACGATTCTTGGCGTAATGACGAGTCTGTGCGCGAAGGAGCTAATAGCCAGCTTTCATCTCCTGAGCTCTATGTTCTAGTTTCTTCGAGGGCGCTCGGCCCGCCGGTGAGTTAATGGAATGGAAGTGGCGGCAGAGCGGAGTGTATACCGGCGGCCAGTGACCGGACACTGTAGGAGGCGGCGGGCAGCAGTCGGCGCTCGCCGCTATTTTTAATGCGCGCTTCTTATAGGACGGCCGGCTCTGCCCCTGCCCATAACTCACGTCCCCAGCCTCGAGTCACCGGTATCAGACTGGCCGATTTCAAACACTCGCGACGCCGGTTGAGTCTTGCCGCAGTCTATTAAACGCCTACTCCAACGTCCTCGGACAAGTGAGATGTTGTATGTAGGCCGTTTAGGTTTTGTTGTTGGTAACGCCACGTAGCGCTCTGTATGAAAATCACTGACTGTGCTGTGTACAGTCTGTGGCTGGTTGGCATTGTTTTAATATTCGCTATTGTAGTGTTGGGCAGTTGGATGTGAACAGCGCGTAGCGTTGTGCAGTTGGAGGTGAGCCGCCAGCAGTGGTGGATGTGGGGAGAGAGATCGCAGAATTGAGAGCGGACGATCTGGACGTGTGTCCATCAGAACGAGTAAATTTGTAATACTGGATATCATGAACTGATATATATATATATATATATATATATATATATATATATATATATATATATATATATAATGACTTTTGAACATTATTAAGGTAAATACATTGTTTGTTCTCTATCAAAATCTTTCATTTGCTAGCTATGCCTATCAGTTCAAATGGTTCAAATGGCTCTGAGCACTATGGGACTCAACTGCTGTGGTCATAAGTCCCCTAGAACTTAGAACTACTTAAACCTAACTAACCTAAGGACAGCACACAACACCCAGCCATCACGAGGCAGAGAAAATCCCTGACCCCGCCGGGAATCGAACCCGGGAACCCGGGCGTGGGAAGCGAGAACGCTACCGCACGACCACGAGATGCGGGCAGCCTATCAGTAGTTAGTGCCTTCAGTAGATGGAATCTTTTATTTAGCTGGCAGTATTGGCGCCCGCTGTACTGCAGTAGTTCGAGTAACGAAGATTTTTGTGAGATAAGTGATTCATGAAAGTTATAGGTTATTGTTAGTCAGGCCCATTCTTTTGTAGGGATTATTGAAAGTCAGATTGCGTTGCGCTAAAAATATTGTGTGTCAGTTTAGTGATGATCAGAATAAGTAAAGAGAGAAACGTCTGAGTACGTTCAGTTTTGCTCAGCTGTTTGAAAATCAAATAACGTAAGTGGTTTATCAGCACAGTCATTCATAAATTTTCCTAAGGGGAGGTTTCAATGTTAAAAATCGCCAGCCATATTGCGCTGCTCCTGATTCGCCAGAATCCGTGTCTCGAACTACTGAATCTCAGTGCTACAGAGGTGAGTGCTTACGTCAAAAAAGAAAAAGAAAGTGCCTCCAGTCCAGACCGTATGGGATCATCAGAAACTGACCTAGCTCTACTCGACGCAGATGTACAACCGATTCATTTTATTCGAATAAATTGTCCCCTTATTATTTTATCTTAACATGTGTCGTATTGTTTTCACTCCTGATGACTTTCTTAGACACAAGATACATAATATACACACCTCTGATCAAAAGTATCTGGACACCATTAGTGGACATTAATAATGGTACCCAATCTTCGCCTTTATGATGGTTTTAACTCTGCTGGGAACGCTTCCAATGGGGTATCTAAATGTATGTGGAGGAATGGCAGCCTATTCTTAAACGAGAGCTAAAACTAAAGAAAGCATGGGTGTTGGACGATGGGGCTCTGAGTGAAATCGGCGTTCTAACTCTTCCCGAAGTGTTGCATTGGGTTCAGGTTGGGACTCGTGGCAGTTAATCCACTTCAGGATTTTATTGCCCACAAAGCATTGCTGCTTTTGTCATGCGAATACAGCCACTGTCTCGCAACTGTTCATCAACTGCACGGACTACTCACTGCTGTAAAAGTGTTCATATCCTTCTGCATTTAGCGTTTTTTTAAGCGCAGTAAGAAGACCACGCTCTAAACACCCCTCTACTGTAACACCGTCACCTCCGTTCTTCGCCGGCCGAAGTGGCCGTGCGGTTAAAGGCGCTGCAGTCTGGAACCGCAAGACCGCTACGGTCGCAGGTTCGAATCCTGCCTTGGGCATGGATGTTTGTGATGTCCTTAGGTTAGTTAGGTTTAACTAGTTCTAAGTTCTAGGGGACTAATGACCTCAGCAGTTGAGTCCCATAGTGCTCAGAGCCCTTTGAACCTCCGTTCTTCACTGTTGGTCCTACACGTTATGCCAGCTAAAATTCTCCAGACATTCGCGAAACCCAAACCCATTATATGTACTCGCAATTGCGGATGTGGACAACCATCAGCTGTAGAATGGAATGACGACAGTGAAAATTTGTGCTGGACCGTGGCTCGAATCCGCTTATCGCGAGCGTGCATGACTCACGGTCAGGACCAAACTTCCATATGTCGTCAACCATGCGTCTACAACATTTACACGTACATCCATTTTGTATATTCACTTGTATGTCCAAAGGACCTTTGCATCGCAATTCAGAATAACACAAGTATCGTATTTATCGGCCGACACTGGGCAAGCGATTTTCAAGTAAAATGTCTCACCTGATCGAGAAAATGCATGATGAATGTAAGAGTACACGTGGTACACGCATGGTCGAGTCTGCCCGTGAGTCGCGCCCGGGTAGCCAAATGGTAAGGCGACCGTCGCGATAACTGGAAGCAGTTAATTCCATAAATTATCTGTGAGTGGACATTAGGAGAGATTTAAAATGGAATGGCCACATAAAATTTATCGTTGGTAAAGCAGATGCCAGACTGAGATTCATTGGAAGAATCCTAAGGAAATGCAATCCGAAAACGAAGAAAGTATGTTACAGTACACTTGTTCGCCCACTGCTTGAATACTGCTCACAGGTGTGGGTCCTTACCAGATAGGGCTCACTGGTCATTGGACCCCGTACCGTTGAATTTGTCGTCTGTTACTGATGTAATATCACACTTTATTACGGAAATAACTGTGTTACATGCCGTGTTGTGTGTGGGGAAACAACGACGTTATTCCTTCCATAAGAAAAGCGAACATTATTATTGCATTATCTCTGGTTTTTATTATCTCTGTTGTGGAACGTATTCTTAATGACTGATTTTGTTCTTGCTCTGATAAAGATGAAGGAAACTTATAATATTGTCAATATTACGTATTACATCTCGATAGTAAAAGCTTTATTCAAGGAAGAAATAAACGAGTAATCAAGTGAGACTTGAAAGTAAATATTTCTCTTTCTAGTCATTCTAAATACACAATAGAAAGTTTCAGCTACATTTCATCAACATGGAGTTGGAGAGATGTTGACGAGATTGGCGAATGAACCTGCAAATAAACACGGCGACTTTCAACGGACTAAAGAGCTCCCATAAAGAAATCTGTCACAGCTCTTTATCAACATATTACCACACGACAAAACACACACAAGGCGAGTTTGATTTCAATGAACATTTCAATACATCATTTGAAAACCTAGCGTACATGCTAATCTTGTCCATAAAACCATAAAATACAATAAAAGTAACAATACACTGTCCGACTAGGCCAACCATACACAATAGTTCAAAGCTGCGACGATTAACAGCTACGAACAAAAAGAAAAACAGCCAATATTGTGTTGAAGTAGTCTGACTAGTATTTAAAAACTGAAGTAACACTTGGCTCAACGCTGAGAGATACATCACGCTTGTCTTAAATATGTCGTAATATATCGCGTTACGTTTCGCTAAAATAATTTTTCCTTCTTGTTTGCTTCCTTACACAATTTATTAGTGACAAGGTGTATCAAAAAGAGTCACCCGATTTAAAAAGAATGATTGTTATTTGAGATATGTGCGTAAACATTATACTGTTGAAAAGAGCAAACTCTAGAGTTTTACATGGTTCCAGCTAGATAGCAGCAGTCACGCCCACTTCAGTTCTAGCAAAAATGGTGTCGGGACAACAGAAAGCCTTTTGTGTTTTACGTTTTAGTTCTACGTTTTGCGCAGTGCTTGTCAATAATAATTGTTCAGCGTAACTTTCGTACTAGGTATAGTGTGGATGCTCCTACAGCACAGAACATTAGGCGATAGCATCAACAATTCCGAGAAAAAGGTTGTTTGTGCAAAGGCAAATCGCTGGGCCGTCCCTGAATGTCTGACTCAAAAGTCGAACGCATCCGCCATAGTTTCACAAGGAGTCAGCAGAAATCCGTTCGGCGTGCAGCTCGACAGCTCAACATGCCCCCGATGTCCGTCTGGCGTGTGTTTCGTCGACTTTTACACATGAATCCATACAAAATTCAGCTACTGCAAGATCTTCGCAAAGATGACAAGCAACAACGTGTGGAGTTCTGGAATTTCTCTCTTGGCAAGATGGAGGACAAGCGTTTTCTTCCACGCTTCGAGTTAAGTGATGAGGCAACATTACATTTAAATGGAAAGGTGAACCGTCATAACGTGAGAATATGGGGTACAGAGCACCCACATGAAGTTGTACCACGTGAGAGGGACTCTCCAAAATTTGATGTGTTTTGTGCAGTTTCACAGGAAAAGGTGTATGGTCCATTTTTCTTTGCCGAGAACACTGTTACAGGAAGAACATATCTCGATATGCTTGAGAACTTTCTTTTCCCACAGATGAAGACTGATTCGAACAACTTCATTTTCCAGCAGGATGCAGCACCGTCACACTGGCATCTGGAAATGCGGGAATTTTTAAATCAAAGTATTACTGAACAATGCATCGGTCGCACTGGACCAAACGATTCAACCTTACACTACTGTCCTCCAAGGTCACCTGACCTAACTGTATGTGATTATTTCTTGTGGGGGCTTACAAAAGATTATGTTTATGTGCCTCCGTTACCAACAATAATGAATGAACTTCAAAAATGGCTCTGAGCACTATGGGACTCAACTTCTCAGGTCATTAGTCCCCTAGAACCTAGAACTACTTAAACATAACTAACCTAAGGACATCACACACATCCATGCCCGAGGCAGGATTCGAACCTGCGACCGTAGTGGTCTCGCGGTTCCAGACTGCAGCGCCTAGAACCGCACGGCCACTTCGGCCGGCAATGAATGAACTGAGACATCACTTAACAGCAACTGTGGAAGCTGTAACTCAAGACATGATCGCTGCAGTTATTTGAATACCGCATTGACATATGCCGTGCATCTCAAGGGGAGCATATCCGACACCTATGAAAAGGTATAAAAAAAACTTTTTTAGTTTCCCGTTCATACAAAAAGAAAAAATCATTGTATATGTTTATTAGTTTCAGATATGTAGATGGGGCAGATCGGATGATTCTTTTCGATACACCCTGTATTTATTTCTACCTTTATAAACGCTAGTTTTATGATTGTGGATTCACGCCTGCAGAAATTATGCTCCATAGTTTAACTTACAGTAGTTATAGTTTTGTGTTGTGTGTAATCTTATACGTATATGGTTTGAAAATTGAAGCCACTGTACTCCTCATCAGCGGTTGCGTGCTGGTTCCGTTGTAACCGACACTTAAATTTCTTTCAGGAATTGCTGGTGGGTGAATTTTTAGTTTTAGTCATAACCTCTAATTCTCATAATTGTTTGATTCTAATTATAGGAGTACTGCTAATGGCAATAGCTGAAATACGTAATACATGAAGTAATGTAGACAGAGAACTGCTGCCAGCTAAGTGGCAGAGCACAGTAGGCGGTGCAGGAGGAGGGTGTTGGGACGCGTCGGCGGCGTGCAGACCGTCCAAGGTCCCGCCAGGTCGTTGGCCTTGTGTTGCTAAAGGTTAGGGGGCGCACCTCCACGTGGGGCGCTAGTTAGCACGATCGACTCGCTATTAATAGCACCGTAATTTACGGTGGGGGCGGCCGCTCTGCCAAAACCACGAGTGGAGCCGCAGCCGCCAACAGCTGCCGTACCACAGCCCGCCCTAGACCAGACACAGCCGTGTTGTAGACAGCGGACGCCGTCAGCCGCCTCCCAGTTCCACCGCTCTGCACCTCCTCGGATCTGTGGACCGTGGGACGTTGCCGTTAGCTGGTGCATCACAGCTGTAATCTGCGACAGGGAGTCCCGTTGTCGAAGATCACTCAATCGTGTGACAAGACCCTTCTTCTTCTTCTTCTTCTTCTTCTCCTCCTTCTTCTCCTCCTCCTTCTTCTCCTCCTCCTCCTCCTCCTCCTCCTCCTCCTCTATATACACTACCTGATCAGAAGTATCGACACCCGTTAGTGGACGTCGGTATGGACTGCGTCCACCGTCCGCATTTATGACGGCGTGCAGTCTGCTGCGAACACTTTTTGAGGCGTCTTAATGTCTGTGAAGGGATGCAGCCCTTCGTTCCTCAAGAGCCGAAAGCTGAGAAGACTAGACGCTGAAATCTGGAGTAAAGCGCACCCTGGCATCTGGGGCAAAGTCGACTTTCCAACTCGTCTCAAAAGTGTTCCATTGGGCCTAGGTCGGGACTATTGGCAGGAGCCCATTTCAGAAATGTTATTGTCCACAAATCATTGCTCCAAAGATGTTGCTCTACGAGCAGGTCAGGATACATTGTACAATCATCGTCACCGAGCTGTTCCTCCGCTGTACTCAGTGCAATGTGCTGTAGAATGTGTTCATAGTCTCTCCCGCATTTTGCATTTTCTTAAGCACAATGAGCGGAAATCACCTCCATACCGTGACGCCATCTTCTCCGTAATTCACTGTTGGCACTACACGTGATGGCAGTTAACATTCTCCAGGCTGTCCGCCGGCTGGTGTAGCCGAGCGGTTCTAGGCGCTTCAGTCTGGAACCGCGCGACCACTACGGTCGCAGGTTCGAATGCTGCCTCGGGCATGGATGTGTCTGATGCCTTAGGTTACTTAGGTTTAAGTAGTTAAGTTCTAGGGGACTGATGACCTTAGATGTTAAGCCCCATAGTGCTCAGAGCCATTTTGAACTAGGCTGTCCGCCCCCGGTAGCTGAATGGTCAGCGTGACGGATTGTCAATCCTCTGGGCCCGGCTTCGATTCCCGGCTGCGTCGGGAAATTTTCTCCGCCCAGGGACTCGGTGTTGTGCTGTCATCATCATCATCATCCTATCATCCTCATTGACTGCAGGTCGCCGAAGTGGCGTCAAATTGAAAGACCGGCACCCAGCGAACGATCTGCCCGACGGGGGGCCCTAGCCATACGATTAAATAAATTCTCCAGGCACTCGCCACATCCAAATCCTTTCATCGGATTGCCACAGGGTATAGCGTGATTCGTCGCTCCAGATCACTCGTTTCCAGCGATCCACCATCCAGCGGCGTCGCTTCTTATACGCCACCTCTAGCGTCACTTAGCATTGCGGCTTATTGTACCCATTCTTTTTAAGTCCTTACGCACAGCCATTGTGCTACCTGGAATGCTGGAAACACTTTCGACCTCGCAAGTCCTTGGCTGATTCACGCGAGTTTTTACAACCACTCTCCGCAGTCCTCGATGGTGCCTGCGCGACAGTATATGAGTCTCTGTTGACCCATTGTGGACGTTGGACAGTGGCTGTCAAATAATTAACAAAGAATTTCGCCAAACAGTCGTGGAAATAGATGAGTTATTTTATTTTATTTTCGCTACCAGTTTCGGCAATTCAATATGCCATCTTCAAGCCCCATATGCACCTCTAAAAAATGATCGATATTGGCATCCTGGGGCCATCTGTTTCTGGATGTTGTGAATTCTCAAGTGCTTGCTTCCAAGACTTGACTGCAACTGATATCGAAGGAAGCACTTGAGAAGTTACGAATCCAGAAACCTATGGCCCCAGTATGTCAATACCGGTAACTTTTCAGTAGTGTATATGGGGCCTGAAGATGGCATATTGAATTGTCGAAACTGGTAGCGAAAATAAAATCAAATAACTTCTATATTTGCACTACTGTTAGGCGAATTTCTTTGTTAAATACAATACATGAGGTTTTGAAGCGTTTCTCCTCCTCTTTCTCTAAAGGCTGAGATATTCCAATGAAATTTTTTCTCAGTAAGTGACAATATGGATATACTATGAATACTAAGTACTAAAACATCGCGACGGGACGACGAATTAAAGTTTTTCTCCTTTTAGACAAAACCCTCTAAAATACCATATGATTATAGGTCAGTGTGCATTTATGAAGGAATTCACTGTCAAAATTAAATTGTAGAGCTGTGAACATCCAGACCAGCGAGGTGAATGACGTCTTCATTGTTCGATAGTAGTTGAACGATCAGTTTGACAAAATTCTTACGTAAAAATATACACGAGAGTGATAAAACGATCGGCAAATAAATCTCAGGGCGCTTCTGCTTTGTAATAAGGAATAAATAACGAAAGAACAATGTCTAGTCATTATACCATCGATCAACCCGCCCTCAATGTTTTTGAAATGGCCACTGAAAAATATAAAGAAATATATATATATATATATATATATATATATATATATATATATATATATATACTCCTGGAAATTGAAATAAGAACACCGTGAATTCATTGTCCCAGGAAGGGGAAACTTTATTGACACATTCCTGGGGTCAGATACATCACATGATCACACTGACAGAACCACAGGCACATAGACACAGGCAACAGAGCATGCACAATGTCGGCACTAGTACAGTGTATATCCACCTTTCGCAGCAATGCAAGCTGCTATTCTCCCATGGAGACGATCGTAGAGATGCTGGATGTAGTCCTGTGGAACGGCTTGCCATGCCATTTCCACCTGGCGCCTCAGTTGGACCAGCCTTCGTGCTGGACGTGCAGACCGCGTGAGACGACGCTTCATCCAGTCCCAAACATGCTCAATGGGGGACAGATCCGGAGATCTTGCTGGCCAGGGTAGTTGACTTACGCCTTCTAGAGCACGTTGGGTGGCACGGGATACATGCGGACGTGCATTGTCCTGTTGGAACAGCAAGTTCCCTTGCCGGTCTAGGAATGGTAGAACGATGGGTTCGATGACGGTTTGGATGTACCGTGCACTATTCAGTGTCCCCTCGACGATCACCAGTGGTGTACGGCCAGTGTAGGAGATCGCTCCCCACACCATGATGCCGGGTGTTGGCCCTGTGTGTCTCGGTCGTATGCAGTCCTGATTGTGGCGCTCACCTGCACGGCGCCAAACACGCATACGACCATCATTGGCACCAAGGCAGAAGCGACTCTCATCGCTGAAGACGACACGTCTCCATTCGTCCCTCCATTCACGCCTGTCGCGACACCACTGGAGGCGGGCTGCACGATGTTGGGGCGTGAGCGGAAGACGGCCTAACGGTGTGCGCGACCGTAGCCCAGCTTCATGGAGACGGTTGCGAATGGTCCTCGCCGATACCCCAGGAGCAACAGTGTCCCTAATTTGCTGGGAAGTGGCGGTGCGGTCCCCTACGGCACTGCGTAGGATCCTACGGTCTTGGCGTGCATCCGTGCGTCGCTGCGGTCCGGTCCCAGGTCGACGGGCACGTGCACCTTCCGCCGACCACTGGCGACAACATCGATGTACTGTGGAGACCTCACGCCCCACGTGTTGAGCAATTCGGCGGTACGTCCACCCGGCCTCCCGCATGCCCACTATACGCCCTCGCTCAAAGTCCGTCAACTGCACATAAGGTTCACGTCCACGCTGTCGCGGCATGCTACCAGTGTTAAAGACTGCGATGGAGCTCCGTATGCCACGGCAAACTGGCTGACACTGACGGCGGCGGTGCACAAATGCTGCGCAGCTAGCGCCATTCGACGGCCAACACCGCGGTTCCTGGTGTGTCCGCTGTGCCGTGCGTGTGATCATTGCTTGTACAGCCCTCTCGCAGTGTCCGGAGCAAGTATGATGGGTCTGACACACCGGTGTCAATGTGTTCTTTTTTCCATTTCCAGGAGTGTATATATAACTGACTGAATTTCGTCATTATGAGAATATTGAAGGACGATCTATTTCAATTGTTAAAAACCATCAAGAAGCCAAGATCGCACATAATATTTTTTATTCAAGACAAACCGCTTTCAACAGTCTTAGCTCTCATCTTCAGGTGCTAACATTGTTTTTTGCCGTAAAACATGTTCATTTTATGCTGACCACATGCGCAAGATGTCAAGTGGATAAAATCAGCACATTATAAACGTTTGTTGTCGCTAAAATATTTTAAAATCCACAGAATCTTGTCTTGCATATTTTTAAATATTTTAACGATGACAAACTTTTATTATGTGCTGAGTTTTATACATTTGAAATCTGCATGAAGTCAGCATAAAATGAAGACGTCTTACAACAAATAAATCATGTTGTAGGCCGCTGTCTGGAATAAAAAATATTTTGTGCCATCTTGGCTTCTAACAATATAAAATTGTATTCATTACTCAGGAAACGAAGAAGGCAGAGTATTGTTAAATAAATACAACCTGTGTTAAGATTAAAATATGATCTATGTAGATCCAGCAACAGGAATTGCCACTTACATGCTTACAACTCGACATCAGACAAAAAAAGGCGTAGATTTACAGGACAAAAAATTGAAGACAGCTAGTTTCATTAATCAAAAAAGTTGATAGTATCACTACTGAATACTTCCAGAAGCGTGGCTCTTTAATTAATGTCTTTGGCCACGATAACAGTAAAATCATTACTTTGACAATAGAGTCGAGTGTAGTCTCTCTCTCTCTCTCTCTCTCTCTCTCTCTCTCTCTCTCTCACACACACACACACACACACACACACACACACACACACACACACACACACACACATATCTATAAATCTTATCGATGAATCAATATACATTAAATACAGTCGTTACAGGCGTCATATTCGTTGTAAATTGCTCCTTATTTACATATCCGAAAATCGTAAGAAAATATGTAGGTTACGTAATGTGATCCTTATTTTGAATATGCCGTTAGAAATGGTTTTTAGTTCATTAGGTTATGAGCTCTAGAATGAATTTTCGTTCTGCAGCGGAGTGTGCACTGCTTTAAAACTTCCTGGTTTGAATAGTTCAGTCCGGCACACAGTTTCAATCTACCAGGAACTTTCAAGTTATGATTTCAAATGGTTCAAATGGCTCTGAGCACTATGGGACTTAACATCTGAAGTCATCAGTCCCCCAGAATTAGAACTACTTAAACCTAACTAACCTAAAGACCCAGAATGAGATTTTCACTCTGCAGCGGAGTGTGCGCTGATATGAAACTTCCTGGCAGATTAAAACTGTGTGCCCGACCGAGACTCGAACTCGGGACCTTTGCCTTTTGCGGGAAAGTGCTCTACCATCTGAGCTACCGAAGTTCTGCAAGTTTCGCAGGAGAGCTTCTGTAAAGTTTGGAAGGTAGGAGACGATGTACTGGCAGAAGTAAAGCTGTGAGTACCGGGCGTGAGTCTTGCTTCGGTAGCTCAGATGGTAGAGCACTTGCCCGCTAAAGGCAAAGGTTCCGAGTTCGAGTCTCGGTCGGTCACACAGTTTTAATCTGCCATGAAGTTTCATAACCTAAAGACATCAAACACACCCATGCCCGAGGCAGGATTCGAACCTGCGACCGCAGCAGCAGCACGGTTCCGGACTCAAGCGCCTAGAACCTCTTGGCCACAGCGGCCGGCTCTTATGAGCTCATGACCTGTAAAGGAGGACATGATGACCGGCATCCCCTCGTGCCGACAACTTCATGTGTTCGTTTAGCATCTTCTTAAGGCGCCTGCTTTCGCGGCTCTTGCGACTGCAAACAGCTTAAGCCGCGGAGCGCGGCGCCGCTGACGGCAGCGTCAGAAATACAGCGCCGCTCCAGAAGTTTCCGCCGTTCGCTGGTGGCCTACCCGAACATATTTACTAACAGACCGCTTCCTACACGCGCAGCGTAACGCACCAATTTAGGCGCCGGCCACGCGACAAGTGGCTCGAAATAGTTTCGCAACCCAGGGACGAGAAGCACCCGCCACCCTGTTTATCTGGAGGGGCTGCACCGATTTAGCGATTCCTCAGGCTCGTCACCACACTAAATAGCGAAATAAGCAGATGCGGGCGCCCGAGGACGGCAGAGTGGCACTGCAGTTCTTCACAGGCGCGTGTAACAGAAGAGCGAGCAAGCGTCATAGGGAGCGGGCTAACTAACATAGTATCCATGAGGTAAATGTTTATCGTGCCTGTGTCAGGCAGCTCAGTGATAAACACCAGCTTTGATCATAAATACTAGGCAATGTACACAGGCCGACAAGAAAAGTAACGCACCCGGAAGGAGAGCAAATCAAATTTCACTCCTTCAGAGGGCATGTTATTTCAGTGATTATACTACACAGTCAAATTTACAAAGGTGTTTGCTCTCACTGTGGATAGCTAGCTTTGTTTTTTGAGGAGGAGTTGTCAGTAGCAATTGTGATGTTCCACGAATTCCGTCGTCATTCATTCTGACACACACACACACACACACACACATATATCATTCTCTTTCATCATTTTCAAACTAAAAGTGTTCCAAGAAAAGTCTTTCGTTCTACTGTTTGTATTGTATTGTATGTTAACCGTCGGCCTAGAAACGACGGAGAGGCTCCGTCTCCGCCGCAGTGGTCCACAACCCCACGACGACTACCGCAGTCCACTTCACCTTCACCCCTCCACCGCCCCACACCGCACACCGAACAACTCTTTCAGGATTATTTTTTTGCGGTTTGCTCTCCTCCCCCCCCCCCCGCCCCTCCCCCCCCCCCAACGTCTCACACCAGACGAGTGTGACCCCTGTGTTTGTATGGTTGAGTAATGGTGGTGTACGCGTACGTGGAGAACTTGTTTGCGCAGCAATCGCCGACATAGTGTAGCTGAGGCAGAATAAGGGAACCAGCCCGCATTCGCCGAGGCAGATGGAAAACCGCCTAAAACCATCCACAGACTGGCCGGCTCACCGGACCTCGACACAAATCCGCCGGGTGGATTCGTGCCGAAGACCAGGCGCTCCTTCCCACTCCGGAAAGCCGTCCGTTAGACCGCACGGCTAACTGGGTCGGCTTCTACAGTTAGGTGCTAATGTTGGTGATGATGTGGGGGAGGGGAGCAGCAGATGACAGTGGGCAATAATTAGCTGTCTTGAATCCGCTTATCAGCATGAACTTGCCTCCTCTCTGACCTGGACGCAATGATTCAGTTGGGATGGGTTCTTAAAGTCGTTGTATCCTCTACTAACCAAGACAAGTCCGAACATAGGACTTCATATGAGGAAGAAATTTCTGAGAATTACGTTTGGAGCACAGCAATGTATGGTGGTGAGTTATGGACTGTGGGAAACCGGAACAGAAGAGAATCGAAGCATTTGAGTTGTGCTGCTACAAATGGTTCAAATGGCTCTGAGCACTATGGGACTCAACTTCTGAGGTAATCAGTCCCCTAGAACTTAGAGCTACTTAAACCTAACTAACCTAAGGACACCACACACATCCATGCCCGATGCAGGATTCGAACCTGCGACCGCACGGCCACTCCGGCCGGCTGTGCTGCTACAGAAGAACGTTGAAAATGAAATGGACTGATAAGGTAAGGAATGTGAAGAGGTTCTCTGGAGAAACGGCGAGGAAAGGAACATACGGAAAACACTGTCCAGAAGAAGGGACAGCACGACAGGACGTATGCTAAGACATCAGGGAATATCTCCCATAGTTCTAGAGGGAGATGTAGAGGGTAAAAACTATAGGGAAGGGAGAGATTTGAACACATTCAGAAAATAATTGACGAAAAGGTTGGCGCAGGAGAGTAATTCGTGTGTGGGCGCCATCAAAGCAGCCAGATGATTGATTGCTAATTTAAAAATATCCTGACGTAAGCTGGCCCACAGCTGTTTTATATGGTCCTCGGTATCCCGAAAGATGACACTGGGACAGAGTTGATGTCTGCCGTGATACAACAAATGACAAGTCGGGGACAGATCTAGGAATCTTGCTGCTCACGGGAGTGCACCATCATCCACGCAGTTCATAGAGACACGTGCCACGTGTGGACCAGCGTTGTCCTGTTGAAAAATGGCAGCACAATACCGTCGCATGAGAGGTGACTCATTAAGACGCAGGCTGTCCGTGACGTACCGTTCTGTCGTCGAGTTACCTCAGTCACGAAAAGCCGTGACTGGAAGTCAAACCTGATGGCTCCACACACAATGGCGTAAGGAGTAATACCATTGTGCCTCTCCATAACTTTGGAAGAATTGATCCCCGTCCCCCGGTACACCCGGGGTAGTGCAGAACCACAACGCATCACTGAACAGTGTGACACCATTCCTCAGCAGTCGCAGCACAACAGCAAACGCAGCCGTTGTTTGCGTTGTGGTGTTACCAGCAGTCTGTGCACGGAACTGTTATGTACTGGTCCTGTTGCTGCTATATGCCTGGTGCACAATACGGTGATCTTACCTTCTGGTGGTGAGAACTGGTCTGCCAGAAGGTTGACGGAGTGTGCTTACCGTCATCTACATCTACATCTACTTTTATGTCTACATGATAGAGTATTCACAATAAAGTGCCTGGCAGAGGGTTCAATCAACCACCTTCAAGCTGTCGCTCTACCGTTCCACTCTCGAACGGCGCGCGAGAAGAACGAGCGCTTAAATTTTTCTGTGCGAGCCCTGATTTATTTTATGGTCATGATCATTTCTCCCTATGTAGATGGTTGCGAACAGAATGTTTTCACAATCGGAGGAGAAAACTGGTGATTGAAATTTCATGAGAAGATCCCGTCGCAACGAAAAACGCCTTTGTTTTAATGATTGCCACTCCAATTCACGTAACATGTCCCCTATTTCGCGATAATACAAACCGAGCTGCCCTTTTTTGTACTATTTCGATGTCATCCGTCAGTCCCACCTGGTGCGGATCCCACACCGCACAGCAATACTCCAGAATAAGGGGGGACAAGTGTGGTGTACGCAGTCTCTTTAGTAGACCTGTTTCATCTTCTAAGTGTTCTCCCAATGAATCGCAGTCTTTGGTTTGCTCTACCCACAACATAATCTATGTGATCGTTCCAATTCACGTTATTTGTAACTGTAATCCCTAAGTATTTAGTTGAATTTACAGCCTTCAGATTTGTTTGACTTATCGCCTAATCGAAATTCATCGGATTTCTTTTAGTACTCATGTGAATAACTTCACACTTTTCTTTATTCAGGGTCAATGAGATCGGAAGGAGTAAAGACTCTCTCTTAAAAGTGCGTTAAGAGCATTTTTTTAGAGATACTTAACGTTTCTTTTTGATGGTTGTGGGTGATACGGTATTCAGCCTAGCAGCAACTACCTTGTGTTCGCTAATACCTGTATTCGTCACGATACTCACTATTTGTCTAGGATTATTTGTTGCTAAGAGGTCAAGTATACTTTCGCAACCATTTACCCTTCGAGGGCAAAATAATTTTCTGAGAAAGCATTCAGCACAATTTCGGATGACGTTTTATGCCTGCCGCCGGCTTTCAACGTATAATTTTTCCAGCATATCGAGAGCAGATTGAAGTCACCACCTACTACAGTTGTATGAGTGGGGTGCCCATCTGAAATGAGACTCACGTCGGGGGTCGGTAAAACTATCCAGTTAATAGTTTAGTCCTATTGTCAGGTATAACCTCTACCCATACTATTTCGCAGGAACTGTCTACTTCAGTTTCACTACAAGGCTAAATACTTCTGACATCAATAAATACTCCACCACCAACTGTATTTAATCTATCCTTTCTGAACACGGTTAGATCGTTCGAAAAAATTTCGCCTGAACTTGTTTCCGGCTTTAGCCAGCTTTCTGTACCTATATTTGAGTTTCAGTGCTATTAGGGCTTGGGGCTTTGGTTCTTTCCCAACACAGCTACGACAATTTACAATTACAATAACGATCGTTTCTACAGCTACCTTACTGTGTTTTGTCTGCCCGCTTTTAGACGGACGCCCTTTCTGTGGTTCCCTGTGACCCTCTAACCGAAAAAACCGCCCAGTCCCTTCCACACAACCCCCGCTACCCGTATAGCTGCCTCCTGTGTGTAGTGAACTCCGGACCTATTAAACGGAATCCGGAAACCACCCAATGGTCATGTTCCCTTTCAGTCCAGCATCGGATCACTGTCACATCCCTATGCCTCACCAATCTACATATTACACGATTCGACTAGCCGTCCCACATACACATCGATGATATGTACATGTGCAAAGTTACATTGGCATCGGGCAGCATCCATTGGGAGCTTCACTTACTTTGTCAAGCAGTGCATTCAAATGGCTCTGAGCACTATGCGACTTAACTTCTGAGGTCATCAGTCGCCTAGAACTTAGAACTAATTAAACCTAACTAACCTAAGGACATCACACACATCCATGCCCGAGGCAGGATTCGAACCTGCGACCGTAGCGGTCACGCGGTTCCAGACTGAAGCGCCTTTAACCGCACGGCCACACCGGCCGGCGCAGTGCATTCCAAAGGTCGGTTTTCAAGGAGTGAATACAAACCTCTGGAAGATACGATTTTGATGCTCTGACGAAACTGAGACTATTTCAAAAGATAAATACAATATGACAACAGTCACAATATTCCAGTGCTCTGATTTGAAACTTTCTGGCTGATTAAAACTGTGCCAGGTGGGTAGTCTGCCACAGAACCTTGTATTTCCAGACACTGTGCTTACAGACCGAGCAATTCAGGCACCACTTCCTCTCTCCTACTTTCCAAAGTGAAGGTGAGTTATGCCTGAGTAGCTATGTCGGTAAGAATATTCCATAAAAACACGGGAGAAGTGCCGGTTATCAGTAACGTCCTGCCACGATATTTCGGCGCAGAGTCTTCCGGCCATCTTCAGGTGAGTACCACTGTAAGTAGTACTTACATCTTCAGGTGAGTACCACTGTAAGTAGTACTTACAGTGGTACTCACCTGAAGACGGCCGGAAGACTCTGCGCCAAAATATCGTTGCAGGACGTTACTGATAACCGGCAGTTCTCCCGTGTTTTTATGGAACAATCAGTACGCCGGGAAAGCTTTAAACATCACGGTAAGAATATTGAGGTACCCGTGGTCTAGGGGTAGCGTCTTTGATTCATAAACAAAACCTCTTCGGTCCCGGGTTCGATCCACGCCACTGCCTAAATTTTGATAAATAATCAGCATTGGCGGCCGAAGACTTCCGGCATAAGAAGTCAGCCTCATTCTGCCAACGGCCTTGTCAAAGAGGGCGGAGGAGCGGATAGAGGTTCAGGGCACTCTCTTGTCCTATGGGTGGGAAATTGCCCCTAAAAGCGGAATAATCAGCAATGATCAAGGACATGAGGATGCAGAAGGCAATGGAAACCACTGCATTAAAGACACGTAACGTGTATCCACAGGACATGTGGCCTGTAATTGAAGAAAGTGTCATGATGATCTCTCCATTGGCAAAAGATTCCGGAATAGTCCCCCATTCGGATCTCCGGGAGGGGACTGCCAAGGGGGAGGTTACCATGAGAATAAGATTGAATAATCAACGAAAGGATAACGTTCTGCGAGTCGGGACGTGGAATGTCAGAAGCTTGAACGTGGTAGGGAAACTAGAAAATCTGAAAAGGGAAATGCAAAGGCTCAATCTAGATAAAGTAGGGGTCAGTGAAGTGAAGTGGAAGGAAGACAAGGATTTCTGGTCAGATGAGTATCGGGTAATATCAACAGCAGCAGAAAATGGTATAACAGGTGTAGGATTCGTTATGAATAGGAAGGTAGGGCAGAGGGTGTGTTACTGTGAACAGTTCAGTGACCGGGTTGCTCTAATCAGAATCGACAGCAGACCAACACCGACAACGATAGTTCAGGTATACATGCCGACGTCGCAAGCTGAAGATGAACAGAGAAAGCGTATGAGGATACTGAAAGGGTAATGCAGTATGTAAAGGGGGGCGAAAATCTAATAGTCATGGGCGACTGGAATGCAGTTGTAGGGGAAGGAGTGGAAGAAAAGGTTACAGGAGAATATGGGCTTGGGGCAAGGAATGAACGAGGAGAAAGACTAATTGAGTTATGTAACAAGTTTCAGCTAGTAATAGCGAATACCCTGTTCAAGAATCACAAGAGGAGGAGGTATACTTGGAAAAGGCCGGGAGATACGGGAAGATTTCAATTAGATTACATCATGGTCAGACAGAGATTCCGAAATCAGATACTGGACTGTAAGGCGTACCCAGGAGCAGATATAGACTCAGATCACAATATAGTAGTGATGAAGAGTAGGCTGAAGTTCAAGACATTAGTCAGGAAGAATCAATACGCAAAGAAGTGGGATACGGAAGTACTAAGGAATGACGAGATACGTTTGAAGTTCTCTAACGCTATAGATACAGCAATAAGGAATAGCGCAGTAGGCAGTACAGTTGAAGAGGAATGGACATCTCTAAAAAGGGCCATCACAGAAGTTGGGAAGGAAAACATAGGTACAAAGAAGGTAGCTGCGAAGAAACCATGGGTAACAGAAGAAATACTTCAGTTGATTGATGAAAGGAGGAAGTACAAACATGTTCCGGGAAAATCAGGAATACAGAAATACAAGTCGCTGAGGAATGAAATAAATAGGAAGTGCAGGGAAGCTAAGACGAAATGGCTGCAGGAAAAATGTGAAGACATCGAAAAAGATATGATTGTCGGAAGGACAGACTCAGCATACAGGAAAGTCAAAACAACCTTTGGTGACATTAAAAGCAATGTTGGTAACATTAAGAATGCAACGGGAATTCTACTGTTAAATGCAGAGGAGAGAGCAGATAGGTGGAAAGAATACATTGAAAGCCTCTATGAGGGTGAAGATTTGTCTGATGTGATAGAAGAAGAAACAGGAGTCGATTTAGAATATATAGGGGATCCAGTATTAGAATCGGAATTTAAAAGAGCTTTGGAGGACTTACGGTCAAATAAGGCAGAAGGGATAGATAACATTCCATCAGAATTTCTAAAATCATTGGGGGAAGTGGCAACAAAACGACTATTCACGTTGGTGTGTAGAATATATGAGTCTGGCGACATACCATCTGACTTTCGGAAAAGCATCATCCACACAATTCCGAAGACGGCAAGAGCTGACAAGTGCGAGAATTATCGCACAATCAGCTTAACAGCTCATGCATCGAAGCTGCTTACAAGAATAATATACAGAAGAATGGAAAATAAAATTTAGAATGCACTAGGTGACGATCAGTTTGGCTTTAGGAAAAGTAAAGGGACGAGAGAGGCAATTCTGACGTTACGGCTAGTAATGGAAGCAAGGCTAAAGAAAAATCAAGACACTTTCATAGGATTTGTCGACCTGGAAAAAGCGTTCGACAATATAAAATGGTGCAAGCTGTTCGAGATTCTGAAAAAAAGTAGGGGTAAGCTATAGGGAGAGACGGGTCATATACAATATGTACAACAACCAAGAGGGAATAATAAGAGTGGACGATCAAGAACGAAGTGCTCGTATTAAGAAGGGTGTAAGACAAGGCTGTACCCTTTCGCCCCTACTCTTCAATCTGTACATCGAGGAAGCAATGATGGAAATAAATGAAAGGTTCAGGAGTGGAATTAAAATACAAGGTGAAAAGATATCAGTGATACGATTCGCTGATGACATTGCTATCCTGAGTGAAAGTGAAGAAGAATTAAATGATCTGCTGAACGGAATGAACAGTCTAATGAGTACACAGTATGGTTTGAG
This sequence comes from Schistocerca nitens, assembly GCF_023898315.1. Classification (NCBI taxonomy): domain Eukaryota; kingdom Metazoa; phylum Arthropoda; class Insecta; order Orthoptera; family Acrididae; genus Schistocerca; species Schistocerca nitens. Next base: position 282,697,619 of record NC_064620.1, read on the forward strand.
AGTAAATTGGAGAAAGACGAAGGTAATGAGAAGTAATAGAAATGAGAACAGCGAGAAACTTAACATCAGGACTGATGGTCAGAAAGTCAATGAAGTTAAGGAATTCTGCTACCTAGGCAGTAAAATAACCAATGACGGACGGAGCAAGGAGGACATCAAAAGCAGACTCGCTATGGCAAAAAAGGCATTTCTGGCCAAGAGAAGTCTACTAATATCAAATACCGGCCTTAATTTGAGGAAGAAATTTCTGAGGATGTGCGTCTGGAGTACAGCATTGTATGGTAGTGAAACATGGACTGTGGGAAAACCGGAACAGAAGAGAATCGAAGCATTTGAGATGTGGTTCTATAGAGGAATGTTGAAAATTAGGTTGACTGATAAGGTAAGGAATGAGGAGGTTATATGCAGAATCGGAGAGGAAAGGAATATGTGGAAAACACTGATAAGGAGAAGGGACAGGATGATAGGACATCTGCTAAGACATGAGGGAATGACTTCCATGGTACTAGAGGGAGCTGTAGAGGGCAAAAACTGTAGAGGAAGACAGAGATTGGAATACGTCAAGCAAATAATTGAGAACGTAGGTTGCAAGTGCTAAGTGCTACTCTGAAATGAAGAGGTTAGCACAGGAAAGGAATTCGTGGCGGGCCACATCAAACCAGTCAGTAGACTGATGACCAAAAAAAAAAAAGAATATTGTTTTAAAAGGCATTGTTCTGGGTTCGTGTCCCAGTTCGCCATACTTTTAATCTGCTAGGATGTTTCTGTCACAATACTGCTTGTAACTTGACAGAAATGTCTACACCCACTTTATTTGTTAATTGATTAACTTGTTGTTCATTCAGTTTGGAGATAAATTTAAAATAGGGATGTAGATGAGTTAAAGACAAAGTGACATGAGTTTTAAAAAAATGAAAAAGGAGCTGTGGGGTTCTATCTCAAGAATACTGAACTTAAAGAAAAATAACAGTAACTATAAGAATATTACAATAGCAATAATGAAGGTCTTCAATCACGAATTTTATTAATAAAATAGCACACAGCTAGCTATACCTTGTTTTTCATGTTTCACTCGTCAGACGAGAGCATCTTCAAAATTGGGAGACATTAGAATGTGTTACACCAGCATAAAATGAAACAAAATCTCAGATTCAAGTTATCACATTTTAACTTAAGTGATGGCCACACGTTGGCTGGTTAAGTGCACCATCAGTCCCATGGGACTGAAAGTGTAGTTTTCGTTTGAACAGTCTGTGAGGACTGTCAGTGCGCTTTTCATTTGGATGAACTCAGTCCGTGAGGACCGACAATGTACTTTTTCGTTTCAAAGAAAGTACTCTGTTGGAACTGACAGTGCACTTTTCATTTGGGCGAAGTCAGTCCACGAGAACTGACACTGCACTTTTCCTTTGGACGAAGTCACTCCTTGGGGACTGACACTGCACTCTTCGTTAGGACAAGATCAATGAATGGGAACGGCGATATCAAGCAAAAAGCAAATGTAATTTTTAATGACGTTTATTAAAACATTAGGTACAAACGTGCAGTTCATATTTGCACGTATTACGAAAAGGTAGTCACCTCTTCTGTTAATGACTTCCTTCGCGTGAATGCCATGCGAGCGCTTCTGCCAATTGTTTTGTGATTAACATTTTCGTTAACGTAATATCTTGGAACACACATTCACAACACCTGTTTTCAAACAAGAAACGAATACTAACTTCAGAAACCATTTTGCTGTCTTTCACACTGGCTGCTGTGTACACTCACCAGATCAGACCGACCAGTAACAATTTCTGGTTTTCGATGGATCACTCCTTTATTTGTCGCGTTTTCAATTTCACTCGAATATTTGATGGAAAGAACCAAACCGTCCCTCCTTTGTCTTTCCATTTCAGGACCGTAAACGCTCGACTATTTTCTTTTGCACTCACTTCCCCGCTTTTTAATTTGGCCGTTATAGTTTCTTGAGAAACAAATGCGTATTCTTTGTTATGAATTTGCTTTCCAAACCTACAGTGGTATACCAATTAACTGTACATGGTATGTCCTCTGTTGAACACATCTTGAAACAAATTCATCGCACTGTTTGTTGATGTGGTGTTTTCTTTATCAAGTACTTTGCTAGCGTAAATTCGAAAACTGTAGTAGTATCCATCATCACAGCAGAGTTGAAGTATATTGTATTGATGCCAAACTTCTCTCTTCAAAACTGTCTGAATACAATGCTTTCTCGGAAAGGTGTTAGAGACTTGTCGATACGTAGTATTTCGGTAGGCTCATAATATTTTTTAAGAAAGTTTGTTCAGTTCATCGACTATTAACTCTCCAGAGACGTTCTAAAGCATTATTTTTTGTATTGCAGCATTCTCAACAAACTTTCTAAACGATCTCTTCATAGCAGGAATGTCTGAATAAATCCTGGGACCAGTATAAATATATGGCTATAGTTCCTTGGCAACCATTGATTCAAACGTTTGGGAATCGTTGTCGTTTACATAACATAAATATTTGTTTGTTCACTTATCTGTTCAAATATTTAACCTGTGCTAAAAATTCCATAAAAATCTTCGACTTTCTTACACTTTTGCACATTTTTGTCACTCAGTTTGGCACCATGGGTATTCATAAAATGCCCAATCTTCGGCTGGTTGTCTCGCGGATCAAACCACGTCCTTGGATCACCTACTGAACCATCAGGCGAATTCTCACTTTCGGACGACATCAATCGCGTTATAAGGTGACGTTTACGTGATACAAATAACGCACTCGATGAATCACTTTCTTCTCCTCGCAACGATTTTGTTTCTATGGGCAACAAAGCTTTCTGAAAATAACCGCTGTGAAACTATTCTCTCATTACACAGCTTTGGTTTCCTCTAACTGGTCGATCCTTGGAAGTTGTTACCATACCTCACCCGTTCTTATTACGCCTCAAGAACCGTCTAGTGGTGTATTTAGATTTTATTTACTTACCGATCTGTGTGGCAGTTGCGGAGCGAAATTGTTCCACAATAACGCCTGTGTGGTAGGTGGCCAGTCCTACATGGCCGTTGGATGGGTTGCCGCCCCACCAGGCGCACCGCACCATTCCACGCCTGTTCACACTAGTTCAACTCTCCACCCGCCGGCACGCGGGACTGCTGTCTCATTGGAAAGCCCTACAAAATCGGCTTTGCGCTGAACGTGTTAAATACACCTGGCTGTGTACAGCGCCGACGTCAGACACAAAATGAAGTAAGTTGCCTGCGTTTCAGTCATTGTAAATTCTATGGTCAGGTACATTCAAATATAAACTAGTAAGACATACCATTTCTTGAAACTTCCTGACAGACTAAAACTGTGTGCCGGACCGCGACTCGAACCCAGAACTTTTGCCTTTCACGGGCAAGTGCTCCACTGAGTGCGAATCACACCCGATCTCAGAACTTTACTTCCTCCAGTACCTTATCTCCAAGCTTCCCAACTTAGCAGAAGTTCTCCTGCGAAACTTTAGGGACTAGCAGTTCTGGAAGAAACGATGCTACAGAGACATGACTTAGTCGCAACCTGGAGGACTTTATCCAGAAGTTTGGAAGGTAGGAGACTAGGTACTGGTGGAAGTAAAGCTGCGAGGACGGTCGTGAATCCTTTTCGGGCAGCTCAATTTGCAGAGCACTTTCCCGCGAAAGGTAAAGGTTCTGGGTTCGAGTTGCAGGCCGGCACACAATTTTAATCTACCACGAAGTTATCAGCGAACACTCCGCTGTGGAGTGAAAATTTATTCTGGATGCCCCTTTTTGTTGGGTGAGCCAGAGCCTTATCAATACGCCATTTTGGTGGAAAACTACTCACGAAGCCTAATGCAATACAAAACGAATAATATCGTTAAACTGTAGCAAGTAACAGCCACTTTCACACTCAGTTACACACCTCTCTATAATTCTTAACCCGTTACTAAAACACGTAAAAATGACATAGTGAAACTCCAAATTGAGTTTTAGACACATCTATCCCAAGAAATTAAAAGGAAATCAAAATGAATGGAAAATTTTCCTATATTTCAGTTACTATCTGCATCGGCTCTTGAACAGCCCCTTGAATATTACGAAAAGTATATCTCAATTGATATATTTGCTACAATAATGTTTTTGAAATTCTTTGAGAATATTGATGTTTTCATCCCTGCAAGAACACGTACTGCAAATATTTCCCATGCCATTTTCATGCTTCCGTGTTAGAAGAACCGTTAGGCTATGGCACGTGTAATTTTTTCTTTGTTCATAGTTGATACACAGAAGAAACTTGTCAAAGATGTGGTAAAGCACCAAACCTTCGGATACGTCGAGAATCGAACGTAGTACCGGGCAGACTTCTAGTCTGCTGCCTTAGCCGCTGCTCCACGCCTGGCGCTCTAGTACGCTATTATAACCAACCAGAAGCGGTATTGCGAAATGGGATAACGAAATCCAGTTATGGGAGCCTCTCGTAAACGTGAATGACATTTCCGTAAGCCGATTTCCCAATGTCGCTTCTTGTTAATAATGTAATAACTTTAACATCGATTCTTGAAATGCAGTTTAGCTGTCGAGTTTCTTCTGCCCTCCCTCACGTAAACGCTCTACCCTTTTTGAAACGTGCCTGGTTTTTCAGGATCCTAACTGCCTTCAAAAATGTCGACTGAGCTGGACGGACTGACTATTTGTGTAGTACAAGAGAATAACACATACTAAATTAAGCAAAACGTTATCCTCCTCCAACATCGAACCAAACAATCAACAAACGTGCTGGTCAAATGGGAAACCAAAACTATTTCCAAGGCAGTTCCTATAAAAGAAACTGACAACCAAAAAAATTTATTGATTGGGCTAGCAAAATAAATTCAGAACGTAGTACGTAAAATCGCCAGCAAAAATCGGCTTCCGACATTCGGTTTTCAACTTTAAGATTTTTTGTTACCGTTAACATACGGTGGGGACTACTAATTAATAAGCGATCTTATCTGACTATCGTAAACAAAAAAAATCTCTCGTCCATTATTGTATAGCATTTCATCCGTTCTCCTTCCAGCTTTTCACCCACAGCTCACGGTCTCCGTATCTTCGAACTACTGTTCCTCAAGTGCTATACATTGTAGTTTCGCAAGATTTTCCAGTGTGGAGGGACATTATAAATTCGAACCTCCTTCAGAAACCTCATTTATTTATTTCCAACACACCATAACTTCCGAACACCGCGACGCATCTGGAAAACGTGGTTAATGCCATTAGATACCGCTTTCAAAATTCGAATATTCGGGTTAGGTATTTCCTATGTTTCACAAATTGCGTCATATAACGTGCGTCAGACACGCGAAAGGGGGTGACGCAATTATAATTGCAAAATTTATCACATTTTACGCGCTCAAACGGAGGAATATTTTAGTATGATCCTTGCCTTCATTGCAACATGGGAGCGCAAAGAAGTACGTGGAAAAACTCACAGCAGCAAAGCAGAACAGTAGTTGTCATACACACACAAATACCCTTTTCTTACAATATTCGAAACTGTAAACCTATCTGAACCTATCTGTACTTCGCCTTAAAGGTACAATACCCGTACAACAAACTGCCACAAAAATTCGTATTCGTTGTTAATTCTTGAGAGTCACATATTTTAAAAGGCTGCTACCAGGCTACCGAACAGGATTTCTGACAGGTACCTTACTCTGCAAAATTGATGAACAAACCATAAATATTAGAACCACTTTTACCACTGAGTTTCCACGCACGTTTAAAAAGCACTTAAGGGGATACGGAATCGGATTTTGGGTTAAAAAATCGAATTTTTTTTTATTGGCGTATTATATTCTGCCATGTTTCCTCTTTAAAATGACGTATCATACATAGCTCTACTACAATTATAACTATTTTATTTTTATATATTTGTGAGATCGGGTATTGCGCTCTTCACAGTGGTATAATGTTCGCTATGTCAAATATCTGGGAGATGGTGACTCTAAAGCATTCAAAGAAGTTTTGGAAAGCAAACCATATGGGAACAGTGTAAATATAAGCAAACTTGAATGTATAGGACATGTGCAGAAGAGAATGGGTGCCAGGCTGAGAAGGTTAAAATCAGTTATGAAAGGGAAAAAACTAGATGATGGGAAAACCTTGGATGGCAGAGGAAGATTGACTGATTCCATAATAGACCACATTCAGAACTGCTATGGCCTTGCAATCAGGCCAAATACAGGCAATCTTGAAGAAATGAGGAGAGCTATATGGGCTTTATATTTCCACACCGCATCCACGGATGAGCATCCACAACATGGTTTGTGCCCCAAAGGTGAAAACAGCTGGTGTAAATACAATAGGGGACTAACAACAGGAGAGAAATACATTCACCACCACAGTCTACCATCAGCCATCATGGCAGAAATAAAGCCCATTTTCAGAGATCTGGCTGACAGAAGTCTTCTGATGAAATGTCTTCACGGAAAAACGCAGAACCCCAACGAGTGCTTGAATAGTGTGATATGGCATCGTCTCCCATTAACAGTGTTTGTCGGAATTAATACACTACATTTTGGTGTGTATGATGCTGTGGCAAGCTTCAATCTTGGAAATATAACTAAATGCCAGGTCCTTCAAAAGTTGGGTATGTGTGTTGGTTCCCGTACGGTACGTGCTATGTTCTTTTTAGATCAGCACAGACTAAGGCATGCTGATAATATAATCAAGACATTAGTGAAAAAAGCAAGACAGGTGCAGAGGGGTGCCAAAAGAAGACTTGAAGATGATTATGAAGACTGTGAAGGGGGTATTAGCTACGGATCAGGAATGTTTTAATCTTCTTTCTCCGTTTCCCGTAAGTTTACTTTTTACTTCATCTAGGAACATTATCTCAGGTACTGGTCAACCTAGAAGTCTGAAATTTTTATGACGTAGTGACATAGGTCCCTATTACATACTGAAACAACGATTATTTAATTACTTGATTTACAAAAGACTTAGGGGTGATAGTCTAGTAAAAAGCGATGGAAAAAATTTACTTAAAAATAAATGTACAATATCTCTGTAAGAAAATACTTTGACAATAAACTGTTGTTTCAGTATTGTTGTAACATATGAATGCACATACAGTAAAATTTTTACCTCTCTGTCTCCAGTAGTTTGTGAGAAAATGTTCCCTATAGTAGGCATATATTAACATTGCGGGGATAGGTGATTCCGTATCCCCTTAAGCGTTTTTTATCCGAGGCGATTTGGCGTATCTGTCGAATGTTCACTAGTAAAGAAACATCGCTGTCTTAACAATTTACATACAGAAAACCCGGAGAAGAATCTTGAAATTCCTTCGAAACATCTTTATAAATATTTGTTAATCTCCGCAAACCGAACGAGAAGAGATTTTCAAGTAGAGTGAGATAGGAAGAATGTACATTGTTAGCAATTTTCTGGTTCATTATTAAAAGCTTCCCCGCGTGAGTTACAATGTTGGTTGTTTCACACCTTCTTGTTACAAGTTGCATTCGCTTTCAGAAAACCTACGGCTAATTTGCTCTGTAATGATACATGAGTATTCACTCGAGTCAACATGAATAACTTCGTTCGGATTGTGTTAGTAATCGTTTATTATTCTGCTGACGAGTGTTCTTCCGAGAGGTCGATACGTAACATAGACTGCCAAATGAGATTCAGTTGCTCGTAGTTCCACCAAACGCCAACAGATGGCAACCACTGTCACGCGCTAAGGCTCTCTTGGCGGCAAGAGCGAAATTTTATTTATACACTATTCTTGCTGAGCATTATGTGAAATAACTAAAATTATGAGGATCGTAATTTATTTATCGGGCAGAGTACGAAGGAGGGAGCTGTCAAATATGAATGCCAGCGACGCTTTGGTTGGGAAAGCAGAATTCAGTGATAACACTGAGACGCTCTTAGCAACTATATATTTAATATTTACGTTATTTTATGGATATATTTGGCCTCTTTCCAGTAGGTACCATTATTGCTGCTGTAAAGAAGACATCGTTAGAAGTTGACAAGTACATCAAAAACAAAAAGGCTACTATCGATACTAACGCGAAACTTAAAAGCATACAGACTGCTGCTGCAATTCAAGTAACATACAATCCTGGTCCGACATAAATTTTCATTGTTGCTAATCAGTTGTGCAGCTGAAGTCTAATAGTATTCGCAACTGCGAATACATTTCTTTCCTTCATTTAAATTAATGATATTCTTTTAAGATAAATGAGTAATAATGACGGAGAGGAAAAAGAAAACTATCGAACGCAAAATTTTCTTTATTACTGGGTTACATGTCGATTAGGATTCAAGTCCCATCGATGACGAGATTATTGTTGACGGAGAAAGAGCTCGGATTGGAGAAATTGTTCGGTCGCGCCGCTTCACAGAAATCATCTTTACATTTGCATTAAGCGATTTAGGGGAATCACGAGAAACCTAAATGTCTATAATCACACAGAGGTTTCAATAGGCATCTTGCCGAATATGGCCCCATCGTCTCACCACTACGGTACCTCGCTGGGTGTTGTTTGAAAAAGTTTGAGTAGCCCAGTAACCATCTTCAAGTGGTTTTTGTCTGTGACTATCTCATCTACGTTTGTACATAGGGATAGAGGAGCCAAGGCGGACAAGTACATCAAAAACAAAAAGGGTATACACAGAATATATTACCAAATACCTAAAATGGTCATACAGTTCCTTTCGCAGGTTGCCTGTCTAACGGCTTCTAGGAATAAAAATTTTTTTATTATTGACCGAATTTAAGAGTTTATAATGCAGTCGTGATCTATTCAAAAGATATAACCTTGTGTTAAAGGTTAAACACAAAAAAATAAAATGGAAGTTAGAATCTGTACATGCCTTGAGGCAGTCACTTACGGTGCGCAAATTACCCACACTTTGTTCATCTTGTGTTTGAGAATGAGAGCATTTCGCGGCTTGCAAAAAACTGCACACACAACTTCAAACCTTACCGAAACTTTTTCTCGCTGAAACCCTACGCTGTTCATGTAGTAAAACTTGAACATACACATTCCGGTTTAATTTGTTACTTATTTACTATTAACTATATCTACAACAGATTTCGCATGCAGTATCAGCATATACCACTAAATGTATCTGCAGAACTTGTAGCGGGACTTTGAATTTCGCCGCGCTACACTCGTTCCCTCACATATAAATTATTCCGTCGCAGCGGTATGAGCGCTCGACGGCAGAGAAAATACTAAAACGTTAACTCTTTTTTTGTTTTCTATCCGTTTCTTGTCTCTCGAGAGCGGAATCTTAATGCAGACGTAAAAAAGTTATTAGGTAGTCTTGATCTGATTCAAGACGAAAAAAAACTTATTAATGTGTAGACATATGTGGAAGTTGTTCTGAAATTCGGAGGATGGAAGTAGCAACGTAAAATAAATTGCATTCAGTGTCAAGATGATTTTGATTTGTATAAATTAGTGATTCCTGGACAATTGAAAGATTTCGGAGCAGACGTTTCACGCAGAAATGCAGTAGGAGATTTTTGAAGACCTGGACGCCGCACGAAAGGAGACATGTTAACATGGTAAAGGATGAACTCTTATCTTCGCCATTTCCCCCTGTCAGTTACATTTTGTTATTCTCTGTTCTTTTTCAAATAATTTTTGTAGTGGAAATTGGTTTGACTTTTGCTCAGAAACGCCACAAGATCCACCCCACCAATAGCTTTTCCGAATCACGAAGTCCGATAACTTTTCTGTAATAGGAAGTCCGATTTGCATTTCATTCTTTCCCTTTTTCACGGTCATTAACGATTTTAAAAAACCCTTTTTATTCGCCATTTCTTCCCACATTTCCAAGCTTTTAATTTCTTTTCTTCCCTTTTTCTTTTTTATTAACCACTACAAACTATATCCTTGCACGAGACATAGTTCACACAACGTCATAAACATTGAAATGTGTGAAATACATCTTTTTCCTTAAAAAGGAGTGCAGATTACCCAGGCTATCCTCATCTACTGTTTTACAAAGAGAGCACTCAGGGACTTCCAACAAATCTTCAACATAATCTCAAATCTCTTTGGGTGAATAACCAGAAAGTAATAAAACCACCAGAAATAAGGTTTTGCGTCTTCAAACGTAAATGCTTAACGTCAAATATTTAACATTAATTCATTTGAAAGTAATCAGGCGTTTGAAGCTGTTTTAGATATGGGAATTAGTGTTCAAAGGACTGGGAGCAGAGGTCGGGTTATTGGTGGTCTCGGATATCTCGTATTAGCAACTTCACCTAAGGAAAAAAATTCTTAAGTCACACATTGAGATATCCCAGTTATTACTGCTCAAGAGAGGTTATCAAGGCGAAAACAAATTAGGGAAATATTCTAGGAATCGCGTCGGGAAGTTATCACTCTAAAAGTTCAGAGGTAACTGCAAATTGTTAGAGGCATTCAGGGGAGCTCAATTACAACAGATTAGCGTACGAAAAACATAAGAGTATGCACAGGAAATTACAGGATCATATCGTCTGAATAAATAAATCGGGCACTAGCCCGTGGCATAATTGGAAACAAGACGGTGAGAAACAGAGTGACGGTCCAAAATATCTTTACTATGGTAACAAATATAGACAACACTAGCCTTCTTTATAAAGATGAAGCAGGATATTCCAAGACGTTTTGGGATTGCAAACAAAAAGTGTCAATTTCTTGCCAAGATATTTCGGCTGACAATCAGGCAACCATCTTCAGGTGAGTTAATATAAAAAAAGCTGAAGCTGACTGCCTGGTCGTTGGTATCTGGCAAAAATCCCGAAACCTCATGGAATACTCATTAGCTGTCCGTTGTGGCCGAGCGGTTCTAGGCGCTTTGTCTGAAACCGCGCGACCGCTACGGTCGCAGGTTCGAAGCCTGCCTCGGGCATGGATGTGTGTGATATCCTTAGGTTAGTTAGGTTTAAGTTGTTAGTTAGGTTTAAGTTGTTCTAAGTTCTAGGGGACTGATGATCTCAGATGTTAAGTCCCATAGTGCTCAGAGCCATTTTTTTTTTGAATACTCATTACGCCGGGGAAACATCAAAAACCACATTATAGAGGGTGTCCCACATAACTCTACAAGAATAACAAAGTGACAAGAAAATGATTCAGACAGAGACTGTTAACTTAAAATAAACTATCTGCTTACGCTAGCAAAACTGAGAATCAGTCGAATGATTAGACTTGAAACTACATACGCCACTTACATTATTTAAATGGGGCGATGGTATTTTTTGCGTGAGAATAGCAGATCATTTTGAGACAAATTGAAACAGCTCTTCTGCAATATAGGAAATTTTGTGTTGTTGTTGTTGTGACAGTTTGAATTGCGCAGCCCAGAAGTTTCTTCTGTTAAGAATGATGTAAACATAACGTACCGCTTGCCTCGGTAGCCCTAGTTTCCGTGCAGAGTATTCTAACCTGAGCGCAGCGACTTTCAAACCGACGCAAAAGCAGGACATAAGTTTTCAAGTGGTTCAAAATGGCTCTGAGCACTATGGGACTTAATTTCTGACGTCATCAGTCCCGTAGAACTTAGAACTACTTAAAGAACTACTTAAACCTAACTAACCTAAGGACATCACACACATCCATGCCCGAGGCAGGATTCGAGCCTGCGACCGTTGCGGTCGCGCGGTTCCAGACTGTAGCGCCTAGGACCGCTCTGCCACCCCGGCCGGCCGTAAGTTTTTATATTCATTTCCACTAAGTAATTTCTTGTTACATCTACAAAAGAGTTATCACACTTTTGTAGACCTGCTATTCTATCGCAAAAAAATGAGACCCATAAAAATGATTGAGATCGTTGTATTTCTTAATAATACGTCACTCAGGTAATTTTCGGTAGCGTAAGAGAACAGGGCTTTTGGTACCAAACAACCTTTGTGTGATACATTTTCGTGTCACAACATCGAAATTAACGGAGTTGGCCTACTTGCAGATGGCAGCATTAGGTAATAAATGCTCTATAACTGTGTCACAAGCTGAAGATGACGACAAAGGCAGGATATATGAGGATAAATAAATGGTTCAAATGGCTCTGAGCACTATGGGACTTAACATCTATGGTCATCAGTCCCCTAGAACTTGGAACTACTTAAACCTAACTAACCTAAGGACAGCACACAACACCCAGCCATCACGAGGCAGAGAAAATCCCTGACCCCGCCGGGAATCGAACCCGGGAACCCGGGCGTGGGAAGCGAGAATGCTACAGCACGACCACGAGATGCGGGCTATATGAGGATAATAAGAAATTGGTTCGGTATGTGAAAAGGGATGAAATGCTTGTAGTTGAAAGATTTATCTGTGAAGTAAAAAAAATGAAAACACACAGTTCTTGGATAATATGAACATGGACGAAGAGTAACTGTAAATGAAGTCGATTTCCAGAACTTTGTGATAGAAGTGGTGTAGCGAACACAGTCTTCGACAATGGCAGGCAAGAGAAGGTGTGTGTGTGTGTGTGGGCGTGCGTGCGTGGAAAAGGACGAGAGGGACAGGAAAATTTCAGATGGGCTGCATAATTATTAAACATTTAGGACCCAAATATTTAACTACAGAACATACTCGTAGGTAGACTTGGATTTGGAACATACAAGAGCAGTCATTAAAAGTAGAATATAACTACGAAGAATAAAAATAAAATAAATGGGTGCGAGAAAACGAAAATCTGACAGGGTATAAAAGATGAAAAGTACTGGAAATTCTACAGACTAAATAAAAGTACTCACAGTTACTCGGTAGAAGAGTAATGCTAAAAAGTCAACTGCAGGGAACACCGTACGTGCAACAAAGGCACGGGGAAAAAGTCAGATGGAAGGCCCTGGTGCTCTACCTCTCACTGTCACGTTACCACGTGACCGAGGATAAGTAATATTCTGAACAAAACGGATATTACTGTTATTGTTAGCATCATCTTCTTAAAAATGTGGTCCATCAATGGAACTATATACTACGTGTTTCGCTTATAAAGCATCTTCAGCGGCGATCTTTTAGGATATCACGTATACACGTCGCCCTGGAATTGTCTCTCTTTATCCTCAATACAACGGAATGTCCGATTTTCGGTGTTTGCTAGTGCCTATGTTACATCCAAACATTTCATTTTCGTTGATCGTTTTTGCGCAAGTGTGTGTGTGTGTGTGTGTGTGTGTGTGTGTGTTGCATACATTGACCGTATCCACATGAAGATGAGGAGGTAGAGAACGGAACAAAAAGTATTTCATTTATGACCTGACACTTTCTATTCGTCTATTTATCAGGCAATAACGGAACAAACCAGTATAATATTTCAGTGTCTTTTCAAGGCACACTATTTCATTTAAGCTCGTTGTAACCCTCATGCCAATACAACGCAACTGCTTTTCGCACAACAAAGCTTTCCTTGCGTCACTGAGCAGGGCACAAACTGCCGTAAAGGTGGTACCCCGGGAAGTTCCATTATGTTGTTTTGCTTTGTGTTGCTGCCCACAATGAGTTTTGGCGGAGAGGATGCCTCGGAAACGAACGAAGTAAACGAGAATTTACGCACGCATAAATCATTTCGTAAAAACGGGGTCGCGCAGCGCCGAAAATAAAGCTCAGTAGAATGGACGCTACAACGTTTTGCGGATAGTCTTTTCTTCGCCGTATGTGACGAAAACGAGCTTTCTCTCTCTCTCTCTCTCTCTCTCTCTCTCTCTCTCTCTCTCACATACACACACACACACACGAGTGTGCGCGCCGCGGAAAGAGCCGCGGAAGGCGAAGGTCCCGAGTTCGAGTCTCGGTCCGGCACACAGTTTTGATCTGCCAGGAAGTATCATCTTAGGATGTATTTTGCAACATACTGTGGATACAAAGAACCTATGTCATGCTTATGGTGTTTATAAAATTAATTGCCTGGACTGTGGGGCCTGTTACGTTGGCCAAACGGGAAGGAGGCTGGAAATTAGGTACGGGATGCACGTCACGTTGTGCTGGAAAGATGCCACAGAGAAATCAAGTATGGCTGCGCATTTATTAACAACAAAGCTTAATTTGCCGATTTTGACCCCTAACGTGAGGTTGCTGCATAAATGTGAGAAGGGCAGGTTCCTCGACCTCTTGGAGGGGCCAGAGATATTTTGCTATCACAAAATTGTTAGTTGTCATCTGATTAATGATCAGGTCATTATTAAAACTGCTTGTTGGGAGGCAGTGAGGTATATGACCAAGGGGGGGGGGGGGGGCGAAATAGTTCCTTCCGTCTTGCGAATATGCAGCAGCCATTAACATAATACTGTACGAGTACGATGGTTATAACATCCAACATACGGAACTTTTTACATGCTACATTACAGTTCAATATACTGGTTTTATTGTAGTTCAAGTTAAAATCTGTTTTGAAGTGGCACAGAGATTAGCACTCTCTACTTTCGTAGCGGTACCGCAAGTCACACCAACTATCCTCCTTCCTGACATTTGGCGCCATCTATGAACTATTCAGGAACCACATACCTAGTCACGATGATTAAACATAGAAAAAAATAATACAAAAATATTCAAATCAATTCTAATAGTCGCAGCATATAGCATGGACCTCCTTGTGTTTTGTAAATATTTTTTTAAAAAATTCACCAATCTGACGTTAACTATATGGTTGAAAGAATAACAAAACAAGTGGATCAGAAGGAGTGAACGTGAAATTTTTCCATCTAGTACGTTTACTACTAAATGAGGCAGTAAGTCTGTCAGCAACGTAAATAATTTACTTGCATTTTATTTTGTGTTATCCCTATGCAAATTTGAAGTTTTTTAGTAGAGACAATAACTTCGTTTCTTTGAGCGGTACATATTACGCAGTTCATATAAAGGCGGCCGTAAAGTCAACCTGTGTGTTCTCCACAAAGCCTGCCTTCATTATACAGTAGTCTTGATTGAACTTTGATAAAAAGCCCGAACGACAGGGGACTGACGCACAAGGGCATGTACTGAAACTATGAAATAGTGGTATGTAACCTAATGTATAAGCGATATAGGTTATGCCACGAGATGTAACTTTTTATATACTGACTCCTGACTGATAATAGCTAGGCACTAGCCGAAATCTAGCTTTGCTTTAATAAAACCTGAAAGAAAAGAACGACTGATTGCCACGATCCTAGTGGAAGATAACTTGATAAATTACAATAGCAGGTTCTACACTGACGGGGATGTTTAACAGGAATGTTTAACGGGTGCAGTAAAATTATGCAATTATCTAATATCGAAAAGATATCAACCAGAAGCTGGAATAATGTATGTAGAGGGCTGTAAAGTACTTGACTTCATTAAAATAAAATAACACATAGCGTCAATGACGTAATTAATAAAGCAGAGCTGAATAGCTGGAAGTAACATTTAGGGTGGGGGAGCGGGGGGGGGGGGGGGTGTGGAAAAGATGCAGACCTGTCATATGAAAAGAAAACAGTGTGTGTTTTATTGATAGGGTACTCACAGTAGACCATCCCAGTATTCAGCAATTTAAGAAAAAAAAGGAAAATCTAAATCCGTGTGCCCAGACATGGATACGAACCGCGGTTCTCCCGAATGAGAATTCGGTGTCTTATCCAATCAGCCTCCTCGCTATACGACAGGACTAACGGGTAAAAAGAGGCACCAGTAGTCATTTTTTCCACTCTCAAAACGTAAATAAATGGAGAAAAACCTTAATATCTTGACTTACCGAGTATATAAGCAGACAAGACTAGATTTACCGAGACATTACGCAGTATACAACAGCCTCGTGGGGGTGCCTTTCTGGGTTTTGCTTTGTGATGCTGTAATGTAATCAGGACAAACATAGACTGTTCATTGAGTGTTTCATAGGGTGTTGCACGCAACGCCCACTGTCAACTAAAAGATGTCATTTTGTTTACTGTGTTCAAGAATTTGTATAAGTGGTCAGAGTGAAAGATACAGAAAGAATACCCAGAAGTGATTCCAGTATAGTTGCTCCAAAGGCAAGAGCCCTTCTGCGCTGTATACAGGGTATTCCACCACGTACTGACACTGTCGAAAGTATCGTGAACAACACATGATGTATCGCTTGCCTGTACGGCGCTAGTTTCCATACAGAGTGGCAGAAGCTTACAGGCGATGCATCGTTCAAATAATCGCAACAACAGCACAGAAATTCTCATATCAAATTTAGTTTTATTCCGTAATTTCCTGTTAGATCTACAAAAGAGATAGCCGGGCGGAGCGGCCGTGCGGTTCTAGGCGCTGCAGTCTGGAACCGAGCGACCGCTACGGTCGCAGGTTCGAATCGTGCCTCGGGCATGGATGTGTGTGATGTCCTTAGGTTAGTTAGGCTTAATTAGTTCTAAGTTCTAGGCGACTGATGACCTCAGATGTTAAGTCGCATAGTGTTCAGAGCCAGCAAAAGTGAACTTGTCTCATACAGATCTGATACTCTGGAGCAAAAAGTACCATAGTTCCATTTTAAAAAATTTCTAGTGACCACAATTTTTATATGTTTTATTCTTTTTTTAGTATGTGAAGAATTTTCGGCAGCTTAAGCAGATAGCACTTTTGAAACTAACCTTAGAAACATTTTTCATGTCACTTCAAAATTGACATAGTTGTCTTTATGATACAATTTTTCTGCTTCAATCATCTGTTACTCATATTTATTAGCACCATGCGTTTCGGCAACATGATGCCATCATGAGGTGCTTTACCGTTACATATACGTAATTTGAAGTGTGGTAAGATTTATTTTCAGTGAAACAGAAAAAGTTCTTAAATGTATAACACAGTCGCTGACATCAACAAATTCCATATAATATGGATAAATTTAAGTTGAACGTAGTTCTCGTCCATTCCAGAGTTAGTTGATCATTTTGTATAACTGTGTCGTAGACTGAAGATATAACTATATGAAGATGTTGAGGAATTGATTAAATATGTGAAAGAGGGTGAAATACAGTTGGGAGACTGTAGTACATTATTTGCTATGGAAAAAACACTATTACTGGTGAAGAATATGAGGGTGAAGAGAGGGCAACGATAGTTGAGATTTTCCAGACTTTTACTGTGGCGTACGGTTAGTTGTCTTCAAAAATCACAATAGATGATGGTGTACGTGAAAAACGTGGAAGAGACAGAAAGATTTTGTTATTAAAGGTCTATGACTCAAATAACTGACTACCGAACAAACTATTATGTAGACGTAGATTGGGATCATGACTTAAACATTTTCGCGTTACATAATTATTGCAGACGTTAAAGTCAGGTGTGACACCTGCATGTATTCATTGTTGGTGAAAACGTGGGCTGTCGTATTGAGCAAGTCATTCGTAATCACTAGACAAGAGTAGGGTAATCACATGCAATCGTTTCTGCGTCTTTATTCTGATGATGCGCACGCATTCTTTCTCTCACTCACCATCACTTTCCATTCAAATTGTCTGTGAAGAGGATTCCGCAATATCGATTCACGACAGCTGTAGCCCACCGTGTACGTTGCCACATTGAGCGACGTGTAACATCAGAACCAGTCATCTCCAGACATACATACCGGCTCTGCGAAGACGTCTGCGAATCGCTTTAGGTTTCCAGGTCAATCACAACGTGTGCGCACAGTCGGTTTGGGTTACGCCTGCCCTGTCGAGAAGTCACGCACAAGAACGTATCGTTTACGACTGGCCGCTGTTACCAGTGGTCGACCTCCACTGTTATTTTGCGTGGGATTCAGCGGTAACTGGAGCTCTCTTCACAGACCACACGGACCGATGTAGGGCAAGCCACTGGATAAACGTTGCCTGGAACCTACTTCCACTGTTTACACTCTCTAACGTGCCGTGTATTTTCCCCCTAAGCAACTGTTCATTTGATGTGACTGGAGTAGGTGTTCAACCGTTCAGAGAACCAGTCGAATCCTTACGAAGCTCCCATTAGAGGGATCGAAACGTCGAACGCTGAAGTATTTTGAAAATATGACGCGGCAAAGCGGCTCAGAAGATTTTATCATCGATATCGGATATCTTCGTCTGTTTGTAAACATTATGGCACATTGCTTTTATTTGTGTTCATAGGCATCTGCCAGGAGCTGCTCAGGTTAAGATTTTCTGAATTTTGTAATAGGTATCTGCTGATGTCACGTCCCTAAACACAACTGTGTCGCCCGCTAACAGCCTCATTGGTACGTTATCAGCCAGGTTATCGTATATTATCCATTGACAAAAGGGCCATCGCATTGTAATCTTCATACAAGCTTTCATTTCTATTGGAAATTACGGTTTTCAGTAATAATGTATGTCAAAGCATTTATGACATGTGATAAATCTGCGATAATTTTTCTGCGTTGATGATGGTTTAAGACCGAAACTGGTAGCAGAATAAATAACATTATCACATACAGCACAGTATAATGCATTTTGTAAATTTCGTACATGCTGTTGATCAGAGTCTAAACAAGATCTTTCATTTGTGGTAAGTTTTAAGGTAAGGGACTTTTAAGTATCATAGGCAAAACGGCATCATGGAGCCCAGCTTCATACCCATATTTTAAGAAGCTAATCACTAATAAGACACTCCCTTTTCATATTATCTTATCACAAACACCAATCTATTTATTTAAAATATTAACTGGATAATTTGTATACGGTATTGTCACAGTGCACCTAAAATTGAGCCTTGTGGAACAACAAATGGGATTTCTCCCCCGTCAGAAGAATCTTCACTGATTACATTGACTGAATTACTAAGTGCAACTTTCCGCATTCTTATGGTTAGTTATGACGTCCATTGGTTGGCTGTACCATCAGTTCCATGAAACCTTAGACTGTGGTTTACCCATTTTCTTTGTACAGTAACCATTTGAAAGATTGAGTTATGTTCATAAAACATTGTTCACTCTCATAAACGTTATTTCAGTCCAGTGTTTCCTTTAACATATTGTTCAGCTCTACATTCATTAATCCTACCTGAAACATTACTCCTTCCTCATTTCATACTCTAATGTTAAAGTTATTGATCTGTGATAGAACGTTTAAACGAACTACTCCAGTTCTCATTACGTACTGCAGGTGTTTCCCACGGCCTAAACATCTGGCATAAAGGTTAGAGAGGCAGAGGAAGTCGTTCGCCTTTGCAGACCTTTAACCTTTGGCGGGGAAACTTCGTCCCTAGCACCCATTCTGGAAACATGCAACGCCGATTCCACCTCCAGCCGACTGTGGCTCTAACAAGACCTTGCCCTTTTAATGGGTCCCTGCTAACAGACCTCGCCTTGCTAAGCGATTTATGTGCTCGTGATCTAGGGAAATAACACATCCTCATTCCTTGCTCTTCTTATTCAGCTGCAGCACTGGCTTAATAATAATTTATTACTGTTCAGTTCATTTACCTCCCTTTCTTGATGACTGTCTTCCAGAATCTTTCCATCAAGCGGCTACTCGGATAGCAGAGTACGTGTGGCAGTTCATTGGGGTTCCTTAGGGTAGAGGAACCCCTCCTTAGAGTCAGTTATAAAGTTCCTGTAGGAAACGAAGAGAGATGAGCCACATTACTCTCAGAGAACACCTTTCATTCTTCCATATAAGAGAAAATAATACGCTAGTAAACTGCAGTGACAACCATGGTAATATACAGAGTTTGTGTAGCTTATTATATGTTATAATGCTCAATAGCATTTGGAATAATAGGAGAATGTGGTATGGAGGGAAGGAATGTAGGAGAAATCCGCCTGGTGGAGTTTAGGACATTGAGTAATTTAATCATCGCTAATACTTGGTTTGAGAATTAAGAAAGAAGGTTGTGCACGTGGAAGGGATCTGGAGACAATGGAACGTTTCTACATCTACATCTACGTACATACTCCGCAACCCACCATACGGAGCGTGGCGGAGGGTACCTCGTACCCCAACTAGCATCTTATCTCCCTGTTCCACTCCCAAACAGAACGAGGGAAAAATGACTGCCTATATGCCCCTGTACGAGCCCTAATCTCTCTTATCTTGTCTTTGTGGTCTTTCCGCGAAATATAAGTTGGCGGCAGTAAAATTGTACTGCAGTCAGCCTCAATTGCTGGTTCTCTAAATTTCCTCAGTAGCGATTCGCGAAAAGAACGCCTCCTTTCCTCCAGAGACTCCAACCCGAGTTCCTGAGGCATTTCCGTAACACTCGCATGATGATCAAACCTACCAGTAACAAATCTAGCAGCCTGCGTCTGAATTGCTTCTATGTCCTCCCTCAATCCGACCTGATAGGGATCCCAAACGCTCGAGCAGTACTCAAGAATAGGTCGTATTAGTGTTTTATAAGCGGTCTCCTTTACAGATGAACCACATCTTCCCAAAATTCTACCAATGAACCGAAGACGACTATCTGCCTTCCCCACAACTGCCATTACATGCTTGTCCCACTTCATATCGCTCTGCAATGTTACCACCAAATATTTAATCGACGTGACTGTGTCAAGCGCTACACTACTAATGGAGTATTCAAAAATTACGGGATTCTTTTTCCTATTCATCTGCATTAATGTACATTTATCTATATTTAGAGTTAGCTGCCATTCTTTACACCAATCACAAATCCTGTCCAAGTCATCTTGTATCCTCCTACAGTCACTCAACAACGACACCCTCCCGTACACCACAGCATCATCAGCAAACAGCCGCACATTGCTATCCACCCTATCCAAAAGATCATTTATGTAGATAGAAAACAGCAGCGGACCTACCACACTTTCTTTGGGCACTCCAGATGATACCCTCACCTCCGATGAACACTCACCATCGAGGACAACGTACTGGGTTCTATTACTTAAGAAGTCTTCGAGCCACTCACATATTTGGGAACCAATCCCACATGCTTGTACCTTAGTTAGGAGTCTGCAGTGGGGCACCGAGTCAAACGCTTTCCAGAAGTCAAGGAATATGGCATCCGTCTGATACCCTTCATCCATGGTTTGCAAGATGATATGTGGAAAAAGGGCGATTTGCGTTTCGGAGGAGCGGTGCTTTTTAAAGCATGGACAGCAACTTCTCTGTCTCAAGGAAATTCACTATATTCGAACTCAGAATATGTCCAGGAATCCTGCAACAAACCGATGTTAAGGATATTGGTCTGTAATTTTGAGGATCCGTCCTTCTATCCTTCTTATATACAGGCGTCACCTGCGTTTTTTTCCAGTCGCTCGGGACTTTACGTTGGGCAAGAGATTCGCGATAAATGCAAGCTAAGTAAGGAGCCAATGCAGTAGAGTACTCTCTGTAAAACCGAATTGGAATCCCATCAGGACCTGGCGATTTATTTATTTTCAACCCATTCAGCTGCTTCACAACCCCAGGGATGTCTATCAGAATGTCCTCCATACGGGAATCTGTACGAGACTTAAACGGCGATATGTTTGTACGATCAATTTCTGATTGATTGTTTAATGGTATAACAGAGATTTGGGCGCCAGATTTCAAACTGTAAGATATTTTCGGGGGCAGGTGTCGACCCGGACCATAATTTATTAAGATCTGTAGATTAAAACTGAATAATCTCTAAAAAGGTAGGAAATGAAGGAGATAAGTTGAAAGGGCCATAGACTGTCGAGGATTTCAGAGGGAGCATTATACAACAGGGAGTATTACAGAACAGAGGAAAGGAATACAGTAGAAGATGAAAGGGTAGCTTTGAGAGATGAAGGATTGAAGACAACAGAGGATCAATTAGGTGAAAAGATAAGGCCTTGTAAAAATCATTGAATATGACAGGAGATACTGAATTTAATTGATGAAAAGAGGAGTGCAGTAAGTAAAGCAGGCGAAAGAGAATACAGGCGCTTAAAAAATGAGATTGACAGGCAGTGTAAATGGCTAAGCACGAGCGGCTATAGGACAGATGTAAGTCTGTAGAAGAAAGATAGATAATGCCCACAGCGCTGGTCATCGGGGCTCAGTTCGAAGAGGGACTCTCACTGAAGCCAATGCTACTCCAGTCCATGAGATTCAGGCCGAAGACGTGTCTGGATACACCCCAGGAAGCAGTGGGATACGAACCTGACTGTCGCCCGCCATATGACACAATAACCACGAGTAATGGTCTGGAGTGTCATTTCATTTCGTGGCAGACTCCCTTTGGTTGTCCATGAGCCGCATCCTTACAGGACGGCAGTACGTCGACGATATTCTATGCCCCGTTTGTCGCGCTTCGAGACAAGACATCCTGGGATTACATTTCAGCGAGATAATGCCAGTCTGCACACGGCGAGATTTTCTACTGCTTATCTTCATGCTTTTCAAACCCTACCTTGAACAGAAAGGTCACCGAATGTCTCCTCGATTGAGAACGTTTGAGGAATTATGGGCAGGGCCATCCAACCAGCTCGGGATTTTGACTGTCTAAGGCGCCAGTTGAACAGCATTTGGAGGATATACTTCAGAAGGACGTCCAACAACTCTATCAATGAATACCAAGCCGAATAACTGCTTGCATAAGGGCCAGAGGTGGGCCAAAGCGTCACTAACTTACTCAGTTTGTGAATAATCATCCAATTTTTGTTAGATTGTTATCATTTGTTTGTCTATATGTGTATATCACATCTGCTGATTGCAGTCCCATTCGGATAGTTACTTCTTGATAAGTCGTTTCTTTCTTTCTTTTTTGTTTTAAAGTGTGTTTCATGTACATTAATACAAACAACCCAACTTACGTCATCTGTTCTGCGCGTGTATTGTGTATTGAACTGGGACCTAGAAACGACGGGGAGGTTTCGTCCCGCCTTAGCCCTCAGCGGTCCACAACCCCACAAAAGGCCAGGCCATAGCAGTCCACCCACCTCACCGCCGCTCCACATCGAACCCAGGGTTATTGTGCGGTTCGGCCCCCAGTGGACCACCCGCTCTCCACCCCCCCCCCACCCCCCTACCCACCCCCCGAGGAGCGTCTCATACAACCCCAAATGTTTGCGTGGTAGAGTAATTATTGTGTACGCGGACGTGGAGACAGTGTTTGCGCAGCAATCGCCGACATAGTGTAACTGAGGCAGAATAAGCGGAACCAGCCGACATTCACCGAGGCACATGGAAAATCGAAGATGCGACAAACCCACAAAAGAACAGCCTACATTACACTTGTCCGTCCTCTGCTGGAATTTTGCTGTTCGGAGTGGGATCCTTACCAGGTAGGATTGACGGAGGACATCGAAAAAGTGCAAAGAAGGGCAGCTCGTTTCGCGTTATCGGGCAATAGGGGTGAGAGTGTAACTGATATGATACGAGAGTTGGGGTGGCAGTCACTGAAACAAAGGCGGTTTTCTTTGCGGCGAGATCTATTTACGAAATTTCAATCACCAACTTTCTCTTCCGAATGCAAAAATATTTTGTTGACACCCACCTACGTAGGGAGAAATGATCATCATAATAAAATAACAGAAATCAGAGCTCGAACGGAAAGATTTAGGTGTTCCTTTTTCCCATGCGCCATTCGAGAGTGGAATGGTGGAGAAGTAGTATGAAAATGGTTTGATGAACCCTCTGCCAGGCACTTAAGTATGAATTGCAGAGTAACCATGTAGATGTAAACCGCCTAAAAACCATCCATAGCCTGGCTGGCACACCGGACATCGAGACTAATCCGCCAGGCGGGGACCGGCACACCTTACCGCTCGGTAAGCAGCGTGTTAGACCGCACGGCTAGCCAGGTGGGCTCTTTTATGCGTAGTATGATATGAGTTCAGGTCGCTTATCTTAAAATGGATGAAATACGGAGTGTGACATAAGTGCAGACATTTTGAAATGTTGTACCAGATCAGTGTTTTGGTTGTTTCTTCTCTTCTCTCCTTCCCACAAACACATCACAAACTTTACAACCTGACATTTTCTGCGTAGTCATAACTGCACCACTAAGTGGACTTCTCATGTCGTTATAGGCTAACCGTTTTGCGTCCTCGTGCTCCAGTTTCAACACTTGGTCTGCTGCCCAGGGGAAAATAAGCATTAAAGGCTTGCTCTCGTCGCATCTACTTTGTGGAACTACTCAGCCTAAAAGTATACGACTGGTAATAGCTACAATTATGAGTCTGCAAATGACTATTGTAATTTTGGTCAGTACACAGTCCTCAGACACAAACAGAAACACCTGCAATTACACCCTGAATTTTCCGACCCATTCTGTAGTTAAAGGTGCACCATATGCCTATATGATAAGCTTTCAGCACACTCACTGACAGCCACTCCTTAAAAGGCCACACTGGTCGTTTTGAATCGATGTATGTAGTATGGACTGTTACTCCGGTACACATCACATTTGCAGACCATTTTTGCAAAATGTTCAAATTAGCAAGAAAATGGTTCAAATGGCACAGAGCACTGTGGGACTTAACACCTCAGGTCATCAGTCCCCTAGAACTTAGAACTACTTAAACCTGACTAACCTACGGACATCACACACATCCATGCCCGAGGCAGGATTCGAACCTGCGACCGTAGCGGTCGCGCGGTTCCAGACTGAAGCGCCTAGAACCGCTCGGCCACACCGGCCGGCTCCAAATTAGCTTTATACATTCTTTTCTTCTTTACCTCTTGGATATCGTTTAAAGTGCACCGTTCATCAAATCGGCGTAACTGCTTCATCATCTCGATACGTGCAAGATATTATGTATGTGTCTCCGGAAATCCTTTCTCAGTATCTTGTATCGCTTACTAAATCTAGAGGTGCTAACGTCATGTTATAACGACTACGCCTTGAACCACTTTTCAGCAGAATTACAGGGTTCTCAGTGTCTGTCTGCTGTGACTAGAGATTGCGCCGAAGCCACTTAACGTCATGCTGCGCTTGTGTCCTCCCACGATAGCATCTTAAAGTGTGTTTTGCAGGAGCAACGACAGCACTCTCGCAAAACGGCTGGCATCAGCTCCCTTTAGATGTTACGTATGTGGGGCACTTCTCCGTTCATACTGACCGAGGACGTCCCAAAAAGAATGTAGAGTGAATGAGAAGCTGACGTTATGTACGTCCTCTGAAACTGAGCTGTTTTCTGTGGAAGACAATCTGGCTTGTGTGTGGTAGCCAGCGTTTGGCAAGTTCCCAGTGCACCAGCGTGTTTACATAACGTGGTAACCGGCGCCAGCAAGCGAGACTAGCAGCTGGCAATGGCTGCTCACCGTAGGTGCGGGGGACATAGCCAGGGTGTCGGAAGGCGGCTGTCACTCCTGTGGTGAGCGTCTTTACAAGCCGTGGGGTCAGCTCTTTCGTCCTAGTCTGCGAACCGTATGGTATTAGAACTAACAGTAAGAAATAACAGCACCACTTCACACAGAAACTGCCATGCCCAGGTGGAAAAACGCGCTAAATCAGAGCTTAGCGAGTATCGGACCAGCCTTTTGATTGGATTCAGGCGTTCCTTAGATGTAGAACTCAATGCATCCTTCTTGATGGAACAAACCTGGTACGGTAGGAGCTATGAAAGAGTGCTAAGGTGCTGGGCTAACATTAATTGAGACATCCTTTAAAACAAATTTATTAACAAACAATTCTTACTCAACAGTTACTTAAAAACATTGTCCTACCCATTTTTGCTTTCTCCCTTTAAGGGATCCCCTTTACAAGGCTTACTCATAACTGATAATATTTATACTGATCCAATATCAAAGTTAAAATTTTACCGGCGAAACAGTAGTGTCAGATTTGAGCCCAAAGCAATTATAACATCAATTAAAAGTTTCAACAAAAGTTTGAGAACTACTTGCGATAAACATTTCCCAATGCTATCTTAAAAATGCATATAGTAACCCTTAAACAAGTTTATAATAACAAACTGACACCAATTCAGCCTAAAAACAATATTCAGATAAATGCAGTGAAGCAAAAACAATTGAGATGTACAACAACAAATTACAGCGGTACCCCATTATCACAAGTTTTGTACACAACAGTTTCTCTCGTGCCACAATTTAAAAATTTGCTCATTTACTGCACAGGAGTACCGAACAATTTGAAAACGAGTTTAGCTGCAAAACTCCTCCAAATGGACGCCAAATTAAGAGACGTGAACTGTTAAATTACAAAAGGTAATTACTTAACTCAGGAACAAATCTGCATCATTAGAATTCATCCGCTACTACCTCTGGGAGTTCACAGAGCCGTAATCTTGCAATGTTATTTAACTTCACAAGTCTGTCTTGCGCACACTTCCTGGCAATACATTAAACACATCATTAAATTGGCTTGATAAGACATGAAAAATAAGTCTGTTACCGCTGGTCCTAAATAAGCATACAAAACAATGGCCCCCACCAGGGCAAACTCAATAACAACCTTGTAATATGAACAGCTAAAACAAACAAATCACCAGTCACGAAACAGTGAACTAATGGCGCCCCAGAATGGCAGACTTAATTACAATTTTGCAAGACGAACAACTAAAACACACCAATGGGCACGTATTCAATAATAAAGTTGTATTGTACTGTATTGTATGGTAACTGGGGACCTGGAAACGACGCAGTGGTCCACAACCCTACGACGACTACCGCAGTCCACTTCACCTTCACCCCTCACCGAACCCAGCGTTATTGTGTGGTTCGGCCCCCGGTGGACCCCCCCAGGGAACGTCTCACGCCAGACGAGTGTAACCCCTATGTTTGTGTGGTAGAGTAATCGTGGTGTACGCATACGTGGAGAACTTGTTTGCGCAGCAATCGCCGACATAGTGTAACTTAAGCGGAATAAGGGGAACCAGCCCGCATTTGCCGAGGCAGATGGAAAACCGCCTAAAAACCATCCACAGACTGGCCGGTTCACCGGACCTCGACACAAATCCGCCGGGCGGATTCGTGCAGGGGACCAGGCGCTCCTTCCCGCCCGGAAAGCTGTGCGTTAGAACGCACGGCCAACCGGGCGGGCAATAATCAAGTTACTCCGCTTCACGTGGAGTTAGCCAGTACTCGCGTGTCAATGCAACCAGGGCGCTGCCACAACGTAGTGAGGGCGGTACCGACCTGCAGCCATTGTTTCAACCGTCGACCTCCTTCGGACAACACCAGTGTTCTGCAACCGAAGAGCTCTTGCGTGCAAAAGGGGAACTTCTTTCAAATTACAGATTCCCAAAGTAAGGCCCTCAACTATAACTAAGCCGCGCTATCACTCCAGGTGCGGCCACGTCGTTTTCCGACACATACATGTGCTGCTCCCAGCACAGGGCGCCGCTCGGCACCTTCCTGCTAACTCAAGACTCCTTCGCTGCCCAAATCAGACCACCTCGCGGACCAAATTCGCACCAGAAGCAGAGATTTTACACGACCAGCTATTCCACCAGACAGGCACAAAGTCGAAAAATAACGAACTTTGCGGAAGGTTTCGACGCACGGCACAAAAATAAACAGATATAAAGGTAATTGCATTAGTTTATTTTATTTTGTAGTGTTCTCACACCCACTACATAAACATTTTGTATAAGTAGCATAACGTCACACTATTGGGGCAAAACATTTAGCGTAAAGATATTTAAAAAAAACCACAGCATGACAAGGTAAATACGCATATGTAAAACAAGATTCAAACATTTGTTACAGTCACAACTTCATAATTAAACTGTAAATAACGGTAGGTTTAGAAGGATCCTTATATGCAAGTATTAGACAAAATACAACAATTCTGTAAAAAAAGAAAAAAATACTATTTAGAATGATGTTAACTTGTAACATACAAGAATAAGGGGATTGAATCTTTATGGTGTTGTATGTCAGCCTCACTTTGTACGAGGGCTATCCACAAAGTTCATTACGTTTTGGAATTAAAAATAAATAAATCATTGGAATTTTTTTTATTATATACAGATGAAAGCCACACTTAAATACTACTTTTCTACATAGTTGCCATTTAAATTAAGGCACTTATCGTAGCGATGGACGAGCTTGGAAATTCCTTCGTCGTAAAATTCGGCCGCCTGCGCCTTCAACCACGTGGTTACCTCTTTTGGGACAGAAAAGGTGTGATTTTTGTGGATTTCCTGGAAAGAGGCACTACAATAAACTCTCAAAGGTATTGCCAAACTCTGCACAACCTCAGAAGAGCAATACAAAACAAGCGCTGGGGAAAGTTGGGTTCAAAGATCTTGCTGATTCACGACAACGCCCGGGCCCACACGGAAAATGCCACTCGTGAAGTTCTCGAATCTTTTAAGTGGGAGTTGTTCCCTCATCCGCCGTACAGTCCCGACCTGGCACCGAGCGTCTTCCACTTATTCCCAGCAATGAAGAAGTGTTTGGCTATGCAGCGTTTTAATGACGACGCACAGCTTCGAGAAGAGGTAACCACGTGGTTGAAGGCGCAGGCGGCCGAATTTTACGACGAAGGAATTTCCAAGCTTGTCCATCGCTACGATAAGTGCCTTAATTTAAATG
Organism: Schistocerca nitens; assembly: GCF_023898315.1. Taxonomy (NCBI): domain Eukaryota; kingdom Metazoa; phylum Arthropoda; class Insecta; order Orthoptera; family Acrididae; genus Schistocerca; species Schistocerca nitens. Next base: position 282,725,972 of record NC_064620.1, read on the forward strand.
GCAACTATGTAGAAAAGTAGTATTTAAGTGTGGCTTTCATCTGTACATAATAAAAAAAATTTCCAATGCTTTATTTATTTTTAATTCCAAAACGTAATGTACTTTGTGGATAGCCCTCGTATTACTAACGATTTAACAGTATGAGCACAGAGGTTTAGGATTTTGCTGCTCATGGACATCCATTCGCGGGCAACTGACGAAATTTATTGGTTGAGTAAATCAGTTTGTTGTAAAATCTTTCAGATATGGCGCGGATCGCTTTTATAAGAGTTCTAATTTTTAAGTTCTTGTAGATTGTTGAGGTCCTAATGAACAATGGAGCATTTACCATTGCTCGCAATGTTTTATTTAGGACAAGCCGGGCGGAGTGGCCGAGCGGTTCTAGGCGCTTCAGTCTGGAGCCGCGCTACCGCTACGGTCGCAGGTTCGATTCCTGCCTCGGGCATGGATGTGTGTGATGTCCTTAGGTTAGTTAGGTTTAAGTAGTTCTAAGTTCTAGGGGACTGATGACCACAGATGTTAAGTCGCATAGTGCTCAGAGCCATTTGAACCATTTTTTTGCTGCAAGATACGGATTGCGCAGTACGGAGATGGTTACTGTCGAAACACCGAGAGAGCACGTTCCTGGAAGAGTCAGGCAGCATACCGCTTCCTCCCACGTACGTCTCGCAAAATTAACAGAACGTGAAAGACAAATCCGAGCTTTTATTGGTCATCAGTCTTCTGGCCGGTTAGATGCGGCCCGCCACGAATTCCTCTCCTGTGCTAACCTCTTCATCTCACAGTAGCTCTTGCAAACTACGTGCTCAATTATTTGCTGGATGTATTCCAAACTCTGTCTGCCTCTACAGTTTTTCCCTCTACAGCTCCCTCTAGCACCATGGAAGTCATTCCCTCATGTCTAAACACATGTCCTATCATTATGCCCCTTCTCCTTATCAGTGTTTTCCAAAAACTCCTTTCCTCTCTGATTCTGCGCAGAACCTCCTCATTTCTTACTTTATCATTCCACCTAATTTTCAACATTCGTCTGTAGCACCACATCTCAAGTGCGTCGATTCTCATCTGTTCCGGTTTTACCACAGTCCGTGTTTCACTACCATACTCCAGACGTACATTCTCAAAAAATTCTTCCTCAAATTAAGGCCGATATTTAATATTAGTAGACTTCTCCTGTCCAGGAATGCCATTTTTGCCATTGCTAGTCCGCTTTTGATGTCCCCCTTGCTCCGTCCGTCATTGGTTATTTTACTGCCTAGGTAGCAGAATTCCTTAACTTCATCTACTTTTCGACCATCAATCCTAATGTTAAGTTTCTCGCTGTTCTCTTTTCTGCTATTTCTCATTACTTTCGTCTTTCTTCGATTTACTCTGGCCCATATCCTACATTAGACTGTTCCTTCCGTTCATCAGATCATGTAATTCTTCTTTACTTTTACTCAGGATAGCAATGTCATCGCGAACCGTATCACTGATATGCTTTCACCTTGAATTTTAATTCCACTCCTGAACCTTTCTTTTATTTCCATCATTGCTTCCTCGATGTACAGATTGAAGAGTAGGGGCGAAAGGCTACAGCCTTGTCTTACACCCTTCTTAATACGAGCACTTCGTTCTTGATCGTCCACTCTTATTATTCCCTCTTGGTTGTTGTACATATTGTATATGACCCGTCTCTCCCTATAGCTTACCCCTACTTTTTTCAGAATCTCGAACAGCTTGCACCATTTTATATTGTCGAACGCTTTTTCCAGGTCGACAAATCCTATGAAAGTGTCTTGATTTTTCTTTAGCCTTGCTTCCATTATTAGCCGTAACGTCAGAATTGCCTCTCTCGTCCCTTTACTTTTCCTAAAGCCACACTGATCGTCACCTAGTGCATTCTAAATTTTCTTTTCCATTCTTCTGTATATTGTTCTTGTAAGCAGCTTCGATGCATGAGCTGTTAAGCTGATTGTGCGATAATTCTCGCACTTGTCAGCTCTTGCCGTCTTCGGAATTGTGTGGATGATGCTTTTCCGAAAGTCAGATGGTATGTCGCCAGACTCATATATTCTACACACCAACGTGAATAGTCGTTTTGTTGCCACTTCCCCCAATAATTTTAGAAATTCTGATGGAATGTTATCTATCCCTTCTGCCTTATTTGACCGTAAGTCCTCCAAAGCTCTTTTAAATTCCGATTCTAATACTGGATCCCCTATCTCTTCTAAATCGACTCCTGTTTCTTCTTCTATCACATCAGACAAATCTTCCCCCTCATAGAGACTTTCAATGTATTCTTTCCACCTATTCGTTCTCTTCTCTGCATTTCACAGTGGAATTCCCCTTTCACTCGTAATGTTATCTCCATTTCTTTTAATTTCACCGACTTGTTTTGACTTTCCTGTATGCTGAGTCTGTCCTTCCGACAATCATTTCTTTTTCGATATCTTCACATTGTTCCTGCAGCCATTTCTGTGGTGTCACCGCCAGACACCACACTTGCTAGGTGGTAGCTTTAAATCGGCCTCGGTCCATTAGTACATGTCGGACCCGCGTGTCGCCACTGTCAGTGATCGCAGACCGAGCGCCACCACACGGCAGGTCTCGAGAGACTTACTAGCACTCGCCCCAGTTGTACGGACGACGTAGCTAGCGATGCACACTGACGAAGCCAGCGATGCACACTGACGAAGCCTCGCTCATTTGCAGAGCAGATAGTTAGAATAGCCTTCAGCTAAGTCAATGGCTACGACCTAGCAAGGCGCCATTAGCATTACATAGCTTGTATCTAAAGAGTCTCCTTTGTATCGTCAAGAGCGATGTACCACAAGGATGGATTAAAGTTAAGTATTCCAGGAGCTACGTACTTTTCTTTATAGCATTCATTACGTATCCTGTTTCAGACCTATCTACTAGCCTGCGTGAGTTAACGCGTGCCTTTCGGCTACTTCCAAGTGGCGTGGTTGTCTTACTACGCCACAACAATTTCATCTTAGCTTCCCTGCATTTCCTATTTATTTCATTCCTCTGCGGCTTGTATTTCTGTATTCCTGAGCTTCCCGGAACATTTTTGTACTTCCTCCTTTCATCGATCAATTGAAGTATTTCTTCTGTTACCCATAGTTTCTTCGCAGTCACCTTCTTTGTACCTATGTTTTCCTTCCACACTTCTGTGGTAGCCGTTTTTAGACCTATTCCTTATTGCTGTATCTATAGCCTTAGAGAACTTCAACCCTATCTCGCCATTCCTTAGTACTTTGCGTATTGATTCTTCCTGACTAATGTCTCTAACTTCAGCGTACTCTTAATCACTACTGTATTGTGATCTGAGTATATGTCTGCTCCTGGGTTCGCCTTACAATCCAGTATCTGATTTCGGAATCTCTGTCTAACCATGATGGAAGCTAATATAACTGAAATCTTCCCGAATCACCCGGCCTTTTCAAGTATACCTCCTCTTCTTGTGATTCTTGAATAGAGTATTCGCTATTTCTAGCTGTAACTTGCTACAGAACTCAGTTAATCTTTCTCCTCTCTCATTCCTTGTCCTAAGCCCACATTCTCCTGTAACCTTTTTTTTCTACTCCTTCCTCTACAACTGCATTCCAGTCTACCATATCCCTTTACATACAGTATTACCCTTTCAATATCCTCATATACTTTCTTTATCTCTTCATCTTCAGCTTGCGACGTCGACATGTATACCTGAACTATCGTTGTCGGTGTTGGTTTGCTGTTCACAGTAACACACCCTCCGCCCTACTTTCCTATTCATTACGAATACTACTCCCGGTATATCATTTTCTGCTCCTGTTGATATTACCCTACACTCATCTGACCAGAAATCGTTGTCTCCTTTCCACTTCACTTCACAGACCCCTACTACACTCCTGGAACTGGAAAAAAGAACACATTGACACCGGTGTGTCAGACCCACCATACTTGCTCCGGACACTGCGAGAGGGCTGTACAAGCAATGATCACACGCACGGCACAGCGGACACACCAGGAACCGCGGTGTTGGCCGTCGAATGGCGCTAGCTGCGCAGCATTTGTGCACCGCCGCCGTCAGTGTCAGCCAGTTTGCCGTGGCGTACGGAGCTCCATCGCAGTCTTTAACACTGGTAGCATGCCGCGACAGCGTGGACGTGAACCGTATGTGCAGTTGACGGACTTTGAGCGAGGGCGTATAGTGGGCATGCGGGAGGCCGGGTGGACGTACCGCCGAATTGCTCAACACGTGGGGCGTGAGGTCTCCACAGTACATCGATGTTGTCGCCAGTGGTCGGCGGAAGGTGCACGTGCCCGTCGACCTGGGACCGGACCGCAGCGACGCACGGATGCACGCCAAGACCGTAGGATCCTACGCAGTGCCGTAGGGGACCGCACCGCCACTTCCCAGCAAATTAGGGACACTGTTGCTCCTGGGGTATCGGCGAGGACCATTCGCAACCGTCTCCATGGAGCTGGGCTACGGTCCCGCACACCGTTAGGCCGTCTTCCGCTCACGCCCCAACATCGTGCAGCCCGCCTCCAGTGGTGTCGCGACAGGCGTGAATGGAGGGACGAATGGAAACGTGTCGTCTTCAGCGATGAGAGTCGCTTCTGCCTTGGTGCCAATGATGGTCGTATGCGTGTTTGGCGCCGTGCAGGTGAGCGCCACAATCAGGACTGCATAGGACCGAGGCACACAGGGCCAACACCCGGCATCATGGTGTGGGGAGCGATCTCCTACACTGGCCGTACACCACTGGTGATCGTCGAGGGGACACTGAATAGTGCACGGTACATCCAAACCGTCATCGAACCCATCGTTCTACCATTCCTAGACCGGCAAGGGAACTTGCTGTTCCAACAGGACAATGCACGTCCGCATGTATCCCGTGCCACCCAACGTGCTCTAGAAGGTGTAAGTCAACTACCCTGGCCAGCAAGATCTCCAGATCTGTCCCCCATTGAGCATGTTTGGGACTGGATGAAGCGTCGTCTCACGCGGTCTGCACGTCCAGTACGAACGCTGGTCCAACTGAGGCGCCAGGTGGAAATGGCATGGCAAGCCGTTCCACAGGACTACATCCAGCATCTCTACGATCGTCTCCATGGGAGAATAGCAGCCTGCATTGCTGCGAAAGGTGGATATACACTGTACTAGTGCCGACATTGTGCATGCTCTGTTGCCTGTGTCTATGTGCCTGTGGTTCTGTCAGTGTGATCATGTGATGTATCTGACCCCAGGAATGTGTCAATAAAGTTTCCCCTTCCTGGGACAATGAATTCACGGTGTTCTTATTTCAATTTCCAGGAGTGTATATACGGAGAGTCTACCGACAATCGTACTTCCAGTGCACCATTCGCAAATGAACGGGGAAGGGGGAGAATACAATGGTACCAGAAGTACCCACCGACACACACCATAACGAGTACAGGTGTAGATGTAGTAGATCCCTCTTTTTTTCTGAAACTGAACGAGGTCGCGCTGTGTTAAGACAAAAGACTCTAGCGGGAAGACGTAGGCTGAAATTCCTCTCTAGCCACACGTATTTCCGATCATCACAGTTCCCCGAAATCGTTTCTGAAGCGCATTGCCACTATGCAGTTGTGTGTGGCATTACGAAGTGTAGCAGCGGACACCGGATATGCGGGCCGCCCACGTGTTACGACACGTGCACACAGTAAACTGTTCAGAGAACACCAGCTACAAGCACATCGCACGTCCAGTTGCAACTAACGAGCAGTCCTCCCATTGCACCAAGCTTCGCCATACGGTAGCATCGCGTCGGCATATTCCGCAAACGTGCATTTCACCATGTCCAACAACAACACACTAAATACGAAATATATGTACAGCTTGCATTCTATTCTACAGTGAATGATTACTACTGTCCAGAAGTAAAGTATGAACAAAGAGCACAAGCACAGCACTACGCACAAACATCTCTGGGCGGGTATAGTATTACAGAATGAACAGAGACAATAAGGATAACAGCACGTACAAAACCTCTCTGGGCAGAACACAAACACTGTAAGGTGGTCACGTCACTTTTTGTAAGTTATCGACGCGCACGTCAGAGAGACAGAGAGAGCAAGTTATGTTACTGTTAAACAATCTTTGATCTTGTTGTGGCACAGTCTTTGTGCAGTCTGATACATTCTAAGTTGAAGCGATGGACGTATTCGGTAGTGCTGTGTTGACATGTGATTGTATCTATTAGATGAAGAAAGATTTTTGTAAAGGACACAATGCCAAATATGATGTATATATTGAAAGCGGAGAGAATATCAATTTTGAATAATGTCTTTTTTTTCTTCTTGAAGAGAAGTAGTTTGAGGTAAGACTGCAACAATGCGCAGCTAGTTTGTCGGAATCATTACTGTCAGCTAGTTAACTTGCTCAGAACTGAGAGAAACACCACCCCAATTCCCTACGTCATGCTTTAAAATATCAACTAATTACGCTGTTCGGCTTTTATGTAAATTCTCCATTAACGTTGTACCCTTTTCAAATCATTGTTCACTTTGTGGAGCATAGTACTGTTCAGATCAAAATTGTGTGTGAAGATCATGCAAAATTTTACTCTTTTTTTTGGGTAGCTACTTCATTCTAAAATCACTGTCGCGGAATATCCTTTCACAGGAATAGTTACTCTCCCCATTCCACTGTTTACGGAAGGATTATCATTGCGCATTACCACACTGCGCCATATAGTATGCAACAGTTTGAAAATTATTTGGAAATTTTATTTAAAAAATAGAAATCTAGCGGTGAAACTTCACAAAGGACTGTCGGGGAAATCTAGGATGGCAGAACAGCTGAATTGTGAATCAATGTTTCATATGATTCATTTTTTTTAATTACAACAAATGGATGAAGATAAGTGATCAGTTTTAATTGTCGAAAATAATAATACATTCGCTGTTAATCAAACACGCATAAGCGTTGCAAACATCTCCACGTAGGCGGCCCACTGTTAACTTCAAGTCTGCTTGTTGTTTGCTGTTGTGCTTTCGAGAAATCTGCAACAATGTTGCCAAGACCTGGGGTAAGTGGAAATTTTGATTAGGGCCGGATAATTGTTTTACTTCACTTGCGCATTTAATATAAAGACAAGTTGTATTCAGACAGGTTACATTTCAGTTTAGATTAGGTTACCATACGAGTTTAAGTTGGATAACAGTTTGTGAGTACATAGTTTTGCTAAAAAAACATTTCTTTTTTTTTTTGCGTGGGAGGTAAATTTGGGCTAAGTTTCATATAGAGCTGGGGAGCTTACAATTAAACTGAATGGCCTGTACGCAAGCCTGTAGTAGGCATGTTCGTCACGTAATCGGTGAATGAGTATGTAATACCCTAGTCAGTGGCGCCGGAAATTTGAACGTGTGTTGCGGTATTTTGCTTGTAGCGGGGAAACGGTACCTTGCCGGACATGAGTTCTTATGCTAAACTTGATCCCCACTACAAGTCCTCAACGTCTGTAAAGAAAATTTAGTTACAATTTGTACGGATTTAGAGCTGCCATCAAAAAAATGGTTCAAATGGCTCTGAGCACTATGCGACTTAACTTCTGAGGTCATCAGTCGCCTAGAACTTAGAACTAATTAAACCTAAATAACCTAAAGACATCGCACACATCGATGCCCGAGGCAGGATTCGAACCTGCGACCGTAGCAGTCGCGCGGTTCCAGACTGAAGCGCCTAGAACCGCTCGGCCACTCCGGCCGGCCACGACAGTCAGTGTTAGGCGTGAATCTTTCTGTAAAGTCTCTTAAATATTTCATAGACCAGGATTAACGATAGCAATGCCCTGGATGCTCTTTACGAACACTTCATTAGACAAGACCAGCGTACCTTCTTCTTAATCAGATCAGCGGACATCAGAAACCAACAACAGAGTAAGTTTTAGTGAGACGTAGACATTAGTAGTAACATATTTTATTACTTCGTGACAACCAACGATTGGAGCCCTAAATGATCATTGCAGCACAGCTGCACTGTATTCGTCTGCTCCGAGTAGAGAGAAACCTTCATCCCAGAGTGCACACTCATAAAAGTGTACTAAATAAATTGCAGTCTGTGAACTGTAGCTCATTATCCCATATCTCAACAGGTATTGGTGTCTTATGGTTTTGATCAAGACTACCACCTGTTGGAGTATGGTGATGAAGTCCCATACTCCGTGACGTAGGGGAACGATGCGGGAGACGCGCCGTACTACGCAAGGTCCTAGTGGAGGTGGTTTGCCGGTGCCTTGCTCCGACAGTAATGGGGATGAATGAAGATGATGAAGACGACACAACAACACCCAGTCATCTCGAGGCTGGGAATATCCCTGACCCCGCCGGGAATCGAACCCGGGACCCCTGCTCGGGAAGCGAGAACGCTACCGCGAGATCACGAGCAGCGGACTCTCTAGGAGTATGTGACATCTTTTTCTAAACGCAGCAGACTTTGATTTCAGGGCAGCTATAGTCTGAAAATATGATTTTGAAAAGATGAGAGCTCTTTAGCTGTAAGTGATTTACACCGAGGTGGCAAAAGTCATGGGTTAGCAACATGCACATATACAGACGACGGTAGTAGCGTGTATACAAGGCGTAAAACGGCAGTGCATTGACGGCGCTGTCATTAGTTCTCAGGTGATTCATGTGGAAAGGTTTCCGGCGTGATTATGGCCGCTCGACGAGAATTAACAGTCTCCGAACGCGGAATGGTAGCTGGAGCTAGACGCTTGGGACATTCCATTTCGTAAATCGCGAGGCAGTTGAATATTCAGAGACCCACAGCGTCAAGAGTGCGCCGAGAATACCAAATTTCAGGCATTACCTCTCACCAAGGACAGCGCATTGGCCGACGGAATCCGCTTAACGACGGAGAGGAGCGGCGTTTTGTCGGTGGTAACGGACAAGCAACACTTCCCGAAATAACCTCAGAAATCAATGTGGGGCGTACGACGAACGTATTCGTTAAGACAGTGTCGCTTTAATGGGCTATGGCAACAGATGACCGAAGCGGGTGCCTTTGCTAACAGCAGGACATCGCCTGTAGCGTCTCTCCTGAACTCGTGACCGTCTCGGTTGGACCCTAGACGACCGGAAAATTGTGACCTGGTCAGTGGAATCTCGATTTTAACTCTTAAGAACTGATGGTAGGGTTGGAGCGTTGTTCAGACCCTAGAAACCATGGGCCAAAATTGTCATCAAGACACAGTGCACGTGGTGGTGGCTCCATAATGGTCTGGCTTGTTTTTACGTAGAAATTAACTGGAAATGATTATATTCGGCTACTTGGCGACCATTCATTGTCATGTTCCAAAACAACGACGGAATTTTATAGATGACAATGCGCCATGACACTGGGCAACTGTTGTTCGCAATTGCTTTGAAGAACATTCTGAAAGATTCGAGTGAACGATTTGACCAGCCAGATCGCCGTCGCGAATCCCTTCGAGCATTTATGGGGCGTAATCGAGAGGTCAGTTCGTGCACAAAATCCTGCAGTGGCAACAATTTCGCAATTATGAAGCAGAATGGGTCACTATTTCTGCAAGGGACTTTTAGGATTTGTTGAGTATACCACATGGAGTTGCTGCACTACATCGAGCAACAGGACGTCCAATGGGGTGTTAGGAGGTATCCCATGACTTTTGTCATCTTACAAGGGGAGGCCGCCAATTGTGAAATTCAGATTCGATTCATACTACGCATAATAAAATCTCATGGCCAGAGGTGTAATGTGGCAAAGCACCAAGATGCACTTCTCAGCCGTTGTCGAGAAAATCGACAGTTAAAAGAAACCGTTGCGGTGAAATACTTTCTACGATTAATAATTCTCTACTGCGTCGTGGCGCAGCGGTCAGCGCTCGGGTTCGTAATCCGAAGGTCGCCGGATCGAATCTCGCGCCATGCAACTTTTTTTTATTATTTGTTTTTTGTAATTCAAATGTACACACACACACACACACACACACACACACACACACACAAACAAACAAACTATTAATGAATTGCTTATGCATGTTGGTGAAGGCGGATCGCTCTCCAATTGTTCCGCCTCCATTTTTCCGTTTGTTTAACAGGGTGTACCAAAGTTCTCACGTACGCACTGATTTTCGACGATGTTATAGGTTGCGCTAGGGACCGCATCTACCTTCTTTCGAAGTTAGCAGGCAACTACGCTGTTATGCGGCGGCTAGTTTCGGCCCATTCAACATCTGTCCTTCAAGTGTAACGAGCGAGTAACGGAGTTTATATTTCATACCTGCCACAGCAAATTTGTGTTCGTGGGGTCTCTGTTCTAATTCGAACGTTTGACTTACGCTATACGTATTCGTTTCGGAATATCGTTTCTACGTTTTCCGTTAACTATACGTGCTTAACATTATGAAGACAATTAATAACACTTGTGAAATACAAATTTGTTTGTATCCAGTTCTTCCACGACAAACGACTTTCAACAACTTATTATATCCATAATTGTTGCAACTGATTGCCGGGAATTATATATATACTTGAATTACAGAAAACAAATACTAAAAAAAAAGGGTTGCATGGCGCGAGATTCGATATGGCGACCTTCGGATTACGAACCCGAGCGCTTACCGCTGCGCCACGATGCTGTAGAAAGTTATCAATTGTAGAGAGTATTTCACCGCAACGGTTTCTTTTAACTGTCGATTTTCTCGACAACGGCTGAGAAGTGCATCTTGGTGCTTTGCCACATTACACCTCTGGCCATGAGCTTTTATTACGCGCAGTATGAATAGAATCTTAATTTCACAATTGGCGGCCTCCCCTTGTTAGTGTAAAATCCGAATGGAAGCCTTGATCAGTTCATCTTTCTCATTCCGAGAATGACACCAGTCACATGCAATGTTTTGCTTCCATTGTCTGAGGCTGCATTCTCAGCAGAATCGCTGGGGAAGAAACAACGACTCAGTTGAATGAGAATCAGGAACGGAATCAGAAAAATCTAAGTGGGTAGGCTGCTCGCGTATTCGCCTGTTCAGGGTGAAACGGCAGGAAGAAGAGGCGGTGTGAGTGTAGGCGCCCTATTGTGGGCAGACAGGCAGGCTTTTCACGGTGGGCCGTGCGAAGCGCGCGTATTCGCAGCGGTGATGGCAGCCGTAGAGCTGAACTGTGCGGCGGCGCGGAGCGCAGAGCCGGTTGTGAATCACGCAGCGCTGACCGGCGCTCCGCCGGCTGACGTAACGGCCCGGAATAGACGGGCAGCCGGCGAGTCGGCTCCTCTTTCATACCAAACACTCACTTCCGTCCGCACTCGCAGACTCACCGTCTGCCGCCCTGACACACTTCCGCGGACCCACTGAGCGGTCCCCCCATCGCAGAGCCCACGTGAATTTGAACCACCGTGGACGCCTCGAAGTCGCTGCGCTCTAACATTCAGTCCGGTGACCGGCGTGGTGCTCGTATTAGCGTCACTGGCTCAGGTTCCCCGTAGCAGCTTCGGATTTTCTTCTGAATTGAGAAAGTCGGTTCACTCAGCTTCGCATTCGGGTTTGATGATTTACGGTGGTGAGATCGAATCGTGGTCAGGCATCGGAATTTTTCAGTATTCCTTTACACTGGACTTCACCTCGAAGTGATGTGCCATGAACGACACGTGGTTCGGATTACACGTTAGGGTGCGGTCGCAGTGGCACTGATATCGGTGGATTCGGCCAACTGCCGGTATCGGCCGAAGATGACCGATCTTTTCAAACCAGTACGCCACTACGTACGTGGTCGCGCTGAAGCAGACTCGTCTTCCGAAAGTACAGACTTCGAACGACAATCGGTGAAATTCAAACTTTCTTCGGTCAAATTGACCGACATTCTCACAGACGGAATATGGAGTGTGAGAAACTGGCAAGTGTAATCCAAGAAAGAGTGAGTTTGTGACATTTTAAGGATGAAAAATATCATAATCCAGATATAGTTCGGAATCTATGGACTGAAATCTCAGGATTGTGGGAAACCACAAGTAGGTGAAATCTTTGACGGAAATTTTAGGCGTAAATTAAACTTAAAAATAATTTGTTAAAGTGAGCTGGGTGGTGTATTTATACATACAATTACTGTGGTGGATGTTTTTTGGGTTGCGATAGGTGGGTTTGAGCTGCCTACAATTTATTATTACTATTTAGCAGAGTTTTTAAGTCATTAGAGTAGTGATTCCATCTTTATGTAAGGTGTTCGTAATTATTTTGAAAGGAAATACAGAAATGGGCACGAGACGTTTCGTTTATGGTAATTTGATTCGTACGAAACAGTAACAATTAAACGTTACTGCCGACTCCCACGAATTATAAATAAGCTGATTCTCAATCATCTGACTGCGAGTTTTAAAATATCCTCTAACGTCTCCAAACAACAGTTCTGCTACGCTCCTGTACGCAACAGATAACTTACCTCGTGTTGTCCCAGCAACTGCGCTATCAACAACTCGCTAAAATATTTCAAAATGCAATGCTGCGATCCTTGCATAGTGCAATGCATGGACTAATTGCAACAATTACTGCCGTACTTTCATACATAGAAAAATGAACAGGAGCGGTTTGGTCAAGTAACCTTAAAAGATGTAAAGAGAAATGAAAAAAAAATAAAAAATTTTAATTTACTATATTCAGAAAATTGATTATTTAAATGCTGACAAACCTTACGCGGACTTTTAATTATTCCGCCATGTCTACACTCAATAAACGCGTTTCTGTCCACTACAAAGGTACGAATATTACTATGCGTACATAAATCTGACAAAATCCCTCCAGTGCGCAAGCAACCAAAACTACGTGCAGCGAAAAGCCAAATTACCAAAAAATCCTCAGTTAATACCAAAGTCTCCTCCGGCGCTACTAGCACCATCACGGCAAGCTGCTGCCTCTCACGTCGCGCGGCTTCTCTCCGCCGTTGCCTGCGTCCGACCACTTCCGATTTACTTCAACAACTGTCCGCTCGGTACTACTCACGATAATAATATCTCAGACTCAAGAGCTTGTGTATGCGTACAGCAGAATCATAGACGTCCAACTTTCAACATCAACAGGTTTGCAAATATGGTGTATGTGTTTCTTTTCATTGCCTTAGCTGTTCAGAGTCTTTAATTCTAAACTTTATGCTTGTCTTTCACACGAGTTCTGAATGACAGTCATTGAAGGTTAATTGACGTATGTCTGCACAACTTCAAATAAATACAGCCAGCAGAGTGTTTGTAATCTTGGTTCTCAGTGTCATCACGAATCGTAAGGAGTAGTAACAGAACGTTTCTCCCTTCATCTCATCTACATCTACATGGATACTCTGCAAACCATATTTTTCCAATCTCGTATAGCGCGTGGAAAGAACGAACACCTATATCTTTCCGTACGAGCTCTGATTTCCTTTATTTTATCGTGGTGACCGTTTCTCCCTAAGTAGGTCGGTGTCAACAAAATATTTTCGTATTCGGAGGAGAAAGTTGGTGATTGGAATTTCGTGAGAAGATTCCGTCGCAACGAAAAACGCGTTTCTTTTAATGATGTCCAGCCCAAATCCTATATCATTTCTGTGACACTCTCTCCCATATTTCCCGATGATACAAACTTGCTGCTCTTCTCTGAACTTTTTCGATGTACTCCGTCAGTCCTATCTGGTAAGGATCCCACACCGCGCAGCAGTACTCTAAAAGCGGACGGACAAGCGTAGTGTAGGCAGTCCCCTTAGTAGATCTGTTACATTTTCTAAGTGTCTGCCAATAAAACGCACTCTTTGGTTAGCCTTCCCCACAACGTTTTTGTGTGGTTCAAATGGCTCTGAGCACTATGGGACTCAACTGCTGTGGTCATCAGTCCCCTAGAACTTAGAACTACTTAAACCTAACTAACCTAAGGACAGCACACACATCCATGCCCGAGGCAGGATTCGAACCTGCGACCGTAGCAGCAGCGCGGCTCCGGACTGGAGCGCCTAGAACCGCACGGCCACCGCGGCCGGCGTTTTTGTGTGTCCCTTCCAATTTAAGTTGTTCGTAATTATAATACCTAGGTATTTAGTTGAATTTACATATATTCGCAAAACTTGTTTGATTATTCCGATAACTCAGGGTAGAATGCACAATACTCGGCACGTTCCTTTCGAGAAAGGTAAAGCACATTCACGTGCACAAGGCGTCTTTTTAAGAGCAAAAGCCGCAATGTAGAGCTCGTCTCCGAGTACAGAGGCGTCGTGGTATACGCCCCGCCCTACGTTAATATCTAACCTATTCCATGCCTAGAATAGATTGTAACCTAACCTAACCTAACCTAATCTTACCTCACCTCGAACGCGCCACAAACTGACGAAGGCGACCAGACGTATTGTGAGCAAGCTGTCAACCGAAGTTATCGGGCGATCTGTGGCGACGGCGTCTGGCAACTGTTGTCGATGCCACTGCGAAAGCAACCTTTAACTGTAAGTCGCATTACCCCCGTAGGTCCATTGGAGTAGGTTAAGCCTGAACCTCCACTGGGACCATGTTCGTCCGACTAACAGGTTGCCCGTGTGGTTGTACGACTACGGCCGACCTATGAAGGTCGTCCATTCCAGCCGAGTAACATCCGACACACGGCCGGCAACTGAACTGAAGACTTACCTGGTGGGACCTTTCCTGGTGTCAAAACTTGTATCAGTGCAAACTACTTTCAACAAGTCTCTTTCTGAGGCTTGACAAGTGATAGAATGTGCACTTGGAATAATGAGTAGTAAATGAAGATTGCTGCAAAATAGTTCTGAAATTGATAGCCTGTTAATTTTGTTAATGGAATGGAATGGCTGGCAGGACATTTGAAACAAGATATAAAGTACACATCAGAGTATTCAAATACGGTACAATTCATTCTACATTTGCGGATCATCTAAAAGAAGAACACCATAGACCAAGTAATATTGAAAACTATACGAATATCATAAACATCAGTTAAGACATACACCTCCTTCCTTTCCAAGAAAATTTCCACATACAAAAAGCATTAACTCAAAATAAACCCCGGCCGGTGTGGCCGAGCGGTTCTAGGCGCTTCTGTCTGGAACAGCGCGACCGCTATGGTCGCAGATTGGAATCGTGCCTCGGGCATGGATGTGTGCGATGTCCTTAGGTTAGTTAGGTTTAAGTAGTTCTATGTTCTAGGGGACTGATGACCTCAGATGTTAAGTCCCATAGTGCATAGAGCCATTTGAACCATTTGAACAAAATAAACAATTGCTCAATGACCAGATAAATGTTGGAAACCAGACTCTATAGAATAATTGATTAAATCACATGAAAAAGAAAAGTGCCTTTTCCATCCTTCGCCCCCTCCCAATCTTTCACAATTCCCCCCCCCCCTTCCACTCACAGTTTCATTTCACCTCTCACTCCTCACCTTCTCCTCTAGCCCACACTCCATCATACTGTTATATACTTATGTTCACTCATCATGGTTTATCCTCCTCCCCACCTCCCCCCCAAAAAAATGTCCTTCGCTATTCCTTCTCCACTCTTACACAGTATATAAATACACAGAAAAATACTTAAATAGAATTACACACCTACAATAATCTAATGTAAAAAAGAATATTTGTAGGTCAAAGACAAATTAGTGGTATGGTTGTGTTGCCAACACTACAAAATACAAACATCAACACATACTTGAAGTACGAAAACAAACAGAAATACAGTGGTTTGCATAAAAGTGTGTTGTGAGAAATGCATAGCGCTGCTGAACATCTAAACAGTAGACCAAAATTACCAGTGTCTAACACAGAAAAACAACTATGTGTTACCAGAGGGCATTTCCCGATGTGAGCGAGAAAGCAGCCGAAAAATCACCGTACGTACAAACCAACCTATTCTTAACGAACTGTTTTTCGATCTAAAAATCAAATCAAAATGTAAATAAACTTAATTACAGACCACTCATTAAGCTGTACCTCAATAAAGCGAAAAGCGTCTGGTGAAAAAATCATGCATTTTTGTAGTTGCAACGACGGATCAAAAATACCCTCATGAATTATAAAGCAACTACGGGCACTATGGCCACACAAATGAAGAATTTTCAGTTCATAATATTGTAATGCACTTTCGTAGTGTTGTAATCGGTTTCCTGGACTGAAGGATTCGACGAGAGGGACTTGCCTTGAACAGGTGCGTAGTAATTGTCTTGTCTTGATATATTGCGCTCTTATTACCAAAGGAGTTTAAATTGAGAAATAATTTTTCCGAATCGGGCCAAGGAAAGTGTCCTGAAAGTTTGAGGCATGCACTTTTGTTGCAGTCTATGTGGTGTCTCCTCGCCACGGCCTTGGCTGAATTAGTTTTCCTTGTTCCACTAGATTATTAATCTTTACAATAAATTTGAGCATATATTATCAAATTTTCGACAGACAAGGTCAGTTTGTATTCGCACGTCTATCTGGTTTGCAGTACGTTTGTTGAAAGCTTCTCCATGTTGCGACAGTGAGTGGTGTAAGCACGTCTCGACCTGCTACACGGCATAATTATCTCGGGAAGCAGTGTATGTTTTCTTTCCAAGAGCCTATGCGATACGAGATAGTGTGGCTTTGAAATGGACGCTGTGTAACCCAAGACTTTCAGTAAGATGCACCGTCACAGCTGTTTATTTAGACAAACTGAAGTGATTCACATTCTAGAAAGTGTATAGTTAGTTCACCATGCCCGATTACTACGAGTGAGGAGTTAATACGCGTTAAAAATTGTACTCTATCTACAAGAATTTTTGGAAGCAGGTTGCTGATACTCCGAACACCACACTGAGAAAACAGACGCATATTTAGACGCCAGCAGGTAATCTACAGCTGTATTTGAGTGTGTTCCCTCAGAGAGCTTCTCTACCATCCTAATGCCATGTCCACGTATTATTAATCTCTTACTAAATCCACCTTATAAATAAGAAATCATGTCACAATACAAGTAACCAAAAAAATCCTATTTTTTGCCAGGAGCACTGTCTGTTAATAAGATATATTTACATAATTATTAATCACCAGATGTATTACTTATGTAATGGTGTGTAAGAGGCGTGTTATGTACTCCAAAACCCAATACTAAAAATAAACAAAGAAATAAATAAAATCGATTGCCGTCCTTGCGTTGTTGCGGTACAGGTTTATTACGTAATTACACCGGACGCGCCTGGCAATAGGCGCCAGCTGCCTCTTCTCTTTTTTCTGATTTGAATTTCGATTTGGTGATACACAGTTGGAGGAAATCCAAATATTGAGTGCCTGTAGAGTGTTCCATGCAACACCGATTGTAAACGGAGGAATACGTAGTCCGAAAATGATAATGGTAGAAATTGCGAAATGGCTAAGCACAAATGGCTAAAGGAAAAGGCAAGGCTGTAAAAGTATATATAACTAGAGGAAAGATAGATGCCTCGTATAAGAAAATTAAAAAGAGGAGGAAAGAGGAACTGCTGTATGAATACCAAGGGCTCAAGTGGCAATCTAGTAGTAAAGAAAAGCAAACTGAAAGATGGAAGGAATGTATAGTGGAGCTATAGAAGGGAGATTTACTTGAAGACAATGTTAGAGAAATGGAAGAGGCAATCTAGTAGTACAAAAAAAAAAAAAAAAAAAAAAAAAAAAGCTGAAAGGAATGTGTAGGGGGGCTATAGAAGGGAGATTAACTTGAAGGCAATATTGTAGAAAGGGAAGACAAAGTAGATGACTATGTGACGACAGACTCGCTTTGAGAGAATCTGAAAGACCACAGAAAGATTTAACTCAAAACAAGGTCACTGGAGCAGATGACATTCCGTCAGAATTTTTGCTGTTCTCGGTATCACAATCAAGACAGAATCCGAAAGCACGGTCGTCAATGAAGTACAACACTTGGAACTAAAAACACGTTCGTTAACTGACGACAACTTTCAGCCAGAATTAAACTGAACTCCTGGACGGAGAGTGTAGCTATTTATACAAACATCAAATAGTCCAGAATGCTGGTATTTATAGAGACTTAACAAACATATTTCAACAACACCCCAGAAACAGTAAATCTAAATAACAAACAACTGCCGGTCGGGGAGGTTTCAACTGGTAACCCGCAACACTCCAGCCAAGTGCTGCCAACTATGCCACACTGCGTGCGCCGGAGTTTACGACAATATCATTGGAAGAGACAGCCATGATAAGGCTTTTCACGCGATGTGCAAGATATGAGACGAAACACCGTTAGACCAAGAAGAATATAATAAATCCATTTCCAAACCAGGGAGGTGGTGGTAATTGCGAACGTTACTGAACCAATAGTTTAGTAAGTTATGGTTGCAAAATACTGGCATGAATCATTTACAGAGGAATGGAAAATGTAGTAGAAGAACTGGAGGAGATCAGTTTGGGTTCCGCAGAAATGCAAGAACACGAGAGGCAATACTGACCCTGCAATTTACCTCAGATAATAGGTCAAAGACATGCAAACCTACGTTTATAGTACTTGTAAATTGAGAGAAAGTTTCTGACACTGTTGACTGGAAATACACTCTTCGACGTCCTGAAAGTAGGAAGGATAAAATACTGGGAGCCTAAGGTGACTTACAACCTGTTTCAAACAAAAGTACCTAGTTTTTTAATGTGATTTTCAGTATATAATACAGCAGTTCTAATAAACACTTTACATTGTTAATCTGGTTTGGCTTTATGAATTAAAATAAATATGAGATAATTAGATGTTTTATGTCAGCCGATAGCACAGCAAGCTGACAATATGACAGAGTTGTTACAGGTTTCAGGCACTAAACAGTATATTTGGTATCTCTTTGTTACTCGATTGTTCGGGATGGAAGTAAGATTGGTGAGTATGATGACATGGAAGTCTTGAAATTTACATCGCATAGTTCAAAAGGCGAAATTACGAATATGGGTCCTACATAATGACATAACTGTTAATCACGCGATCCAAATTAGCTTCGAAATCGAAACCAAAATGCCGGCCGCGGTGGTCTAGCGGTTCTAGGCGCGCAATCCGGAACCGCGCGGCTGCTACGGTCGCAGGTTCGAATCCTGCCTCGGGCATGGATGTGTGTGATGTCCTTAGGTTAGTTAGGTTTAAGTAGTTCTAAGTTCTAGGGGACTGATGACCACAGATGTTAAGCCCCATAGAGCTCAGAGCCATTTAAACAAAGTGTCACATGCCCTCACTTCATCAGAGGAGAGGTTTAGTATTTAAACCAAGATTGAAAAGTCCCCTTTGAACAATTATACATGACTGTGCTTAAACTGACACACAATATTTTTTTGCGCAACGCAATCTGACTTTTATTAATCCCTACAAAAGAATGGCCCTGACTAACATTAAACTATACCTTTCACAAATCACTTACTTCACAAAAATCATCGTTACTCGAACTACTGCAATACAGCGAGCGCCACTACTGCCAGCTAAATAAAAGATTCAAACTACTGAAGGCACTAACTACAGATAGGCATAGTTAGCAAATGAAAGATTTTGATACAGAACAAACAATGTATTCACCTTAATAGTATTCAAAAGTCATAATATATATAGCAGTTCATGACATCCAGTCTTACAAATGTACTGTCTCTGATGGACACACGTTCAGATCATCCGCTCTCAAAATTCCGCCATCTCTCTTCCCCACATCCACCACTGCTGGCGGCTCACCTCCAACTGCGCAACGCTACGTGCTGTTAACAGCCAACAGCCCAACACTACAATAGCGAACAACAATGCAAACCAGCCACAGACTGCACACAGCACAACCAGTGATTTTCATACAGAGCGCTACGTGGCGTTACCAATATAAAAACCTAAACAGCCTACTTACAAGATATTGGCGCAAAGACTGATCAGGAACTTTACCCTACCACCAGTCAGAAGGTATCCCTAAACAATCACTTTTTTAAAGTTATTGGCTTTCTGAACTGTCCCGTACAGACATCTCAGCACTGGAAGTATGCACATCAAAAGAAGTTTTGCATCACCTTGGTTGCGGGAGTTCCGGAACCTGTACAGAAAATTGGAATAGAGATCAACATAAACATCATTTCCGATCTTATTACTGCTCATGAAAACCACACATTCACATGTTGTGAGACCTTCAGAGATGATGATCCAGATTGCTTTACACATCGGTACCTCTAATACCCAGTACCACGTCCTCTGGCGTTGATGTATGCCTGTATTCGTCGCGACATGCTATCCACAAGTTCATTAGACGCTGTTGGTCCAGATTGTCCCTCACCTCAATAGCAATTCGGCGTACAGCCCTCAGAGTGGTTGGTGGGTCACGTCGTCTATAAACAGCCCTTTTCAATCTATCCCAGGCATGTTCGATAGTATTCATGTCTGGAGAACATGCTGGCCCCTCTAGTCGAGCAATGTCGATTATCCTGAAGGAAATGGTTCAAATGGCTCTGAGCACTATAGGATTTAACATCTGAGGTCATCAGTCCCCTAGAACTTAGAACTACTTAAACCTAACTAACCTAAGGACATCACACACATCCATGCCCGAGGCAGGATTCGAACCTGCGACAGTAGCAGCAGCGCGGTTCCGAACTGAAGCGCCTAGAACCGCTCGGCCACCGCGGCTGGCCTGAAGGAAATCATTCACAAGATGTGCACGATGGGGGAGCCAATTGTTGTCCATGAAGAGGCATGCCTCGCCAGTCTGCTGCCGATATGGTTGCACTCTCGTTCGGAGGATGGCATTCATGTACCGGCACCTTCCATGACCATCAACGGCGTACGTCGGCCCCACACAATCCCACCCCAAAACAGCAGGGAACCTCCACTTTGCTGCACTCACTGGACAGTGTGTCTAAAGCGTTCAGCCTGACCAGGTAGCCTCCAAACATGTCTCCGACGACTGTCTGGTTGAAAGTATTTGCGACACTCATCGGTGAAGAGGACGTGATGCCAATCCTGAGCGGTCGATTCGGCATGTTGTTGGGCCCATCTGTACCGCGCTGAAAGGTGTCGTGGTTGCAAAGATGGACGTAGGGAGTGAAGTTGCGCATCATGTAGCCTATTGGCCACAGTTTGAGTCATAACACGACGTCCTGTGGCTGCACGAAAAGCATTATCCAACATGGTGGCGTTTTTGTCAGGGTTCCTCCGAGCCATAGTCCGTAGGTAGCCGTCATCCACTGCAGTAGTAGACCTTGGGCAGCCTGAGCGAGGCATGTCATCGACAGTTCCAGTCTCCCTGTATCTCCTCCATGTCCGAACAACATCACTTTGGTTCACTCCGAGACGCCTGGACACTTTCCTTGTTGAGAGTCCTTCGTGGCACGAAGTAACAATGCGGACGCGATCGAACCGCGGTACTGACCGTCTAGGCGTGGTTGAACTACAGAAAACACGAGCCGTGTACCTCCTTCCTGGTGTAACGATTGGAACTGATCGTCTGTCGGATCTCTCCGGCGCTGCTCATGCATGGTTGATTACATCCTTGGACGGATTTAGTGACATCTCTGGTCAAAAGTACTGTGTCTGTGATACAATATCCACAGTCAATGTCTATCTTCAGGGGTTCTGGGAACCGGGGTGATGCAAAACTGTTTTTGATGTGTGTATTATACTACAGCTCGTTTTGACAGTCACAAGTATACATTAGCTTAAGGCGTATCTTAATACGAAGTTACATAGTGTTAACGGAGAACAACTCCAAAAGAAAACAAATTTTACGTCCACAGTATACTGAAATTAGTAAACAATACGAAAGTGTAACACAGGATAAACAAACTATTAAACAATCTCTGGAAGTTTGTCGGTGGAATTCTGGTTCACTCCGTGTGTGTAACGTTGGCTACACAATTGAGACAATTTTATTTATTTTTTAACGGACTAGTTCCGGGCACACGATCACGATTAGCGGCGTGTTATTATCTGTACTGTTTTCTTAGCGCATAACCAAGTCTTCTGCCCGTAACAGCCACATTATCATCTAATCACGTATATGACAGCCTCAGTCGGCATTGGCATGCACTAGAAAACGGGTTCGA
The DNA here is from genome assembly GCF_023898315.1 of Schistocerca nitens. NCBI lineage: Eukaryota > Metazoa > Arthropoda > Insecta > Orthoptera > Acrididae > Schistocerca > Schistocerca nitens. The sequence goes on from NC_064620.1 coordinate 282,747,935, forward strand.
TTCCCGGCGGGGTCAGGGATTTTCTCTGCCTCGTGATGACTGGGTGTCGTGTGATGTCCTTAGGTTTAAGTAGTTCTAAGTTCTAGGGGACTGATGACCATAGATGTTAAGTCCCGTAGTGCTCAGAGCCATTTTGCACCAGAAAACAGTAAAAGTTATAAGATGCCACTGATGGAGGGCATGCACCCCGTACTAGTCCGGCAAAAAGAGTAATCTCTGTCTCTTTTTATTTTTTTGAGTCATCAGTCTTCTGACTGGTTTGTCACTGGCCGCCACGAGTTCCTCTCCTGTGCCAACTTCCTCAGTTATTTGCTGGATGTGTTAGTCTCTGTCTTCCTCTACAGTTTTTGCCCTGTACAGCTCCGTCTAGCACCACGGAGGTTATTCCGTGGTATGTTAACAAGTGACCTATAATTCTGTTCCTTTTTCTTGTCAGTGTTTTCCATATATTTCTTTCCGCGCCGATTCCGTGGAGAACCTCCTCATTCATTACCTTATCAGTCCACCTTGTTTTCATTATTCTTGTGTACCACCACATCTCAAATGCTTCTATTCTCTTCTGTACAGATTTTTCCACAGCCCATGTGCTCCAAACGTACATTCTCTGAAGTTTCTTCCTCAAATTAACATTAGTAGAACTGTCTTGGCCAGGAATGACCTCTTTGCCTGTGCTATTCTGCTTTTGATATCCTTCTTGCTCCTTCCGTCACGGGTTCAAATGGTTCAAATGGCTCTGAGCACTATGGGACTTAACTTCTGAGGTCATCAGTCCCCTAGAACTTAGAGCTACTTAAACCTAGCTAACCTAAGGATATCACAGACATCCATGCCCGAGGCAGGATTCGAACATGCGACCGTATCGGTCGCGCGATTCCAGACTGTAGCGCCTAGAACCGCTCGGCCACCCCGGCCGGCTCCGTCACGGGTTATTTTGCTGCCTAAGTAACAGAATTCCTTAACTTCATTTACTTATGATCCTCAATTCTGATAAGTTTCTTGCTGTTCCCATTTCTGCTACTTTTCATTACTGTCAACTTCCATCGATTTACTCTCAGTCCTTAGTCTGTACTCATTAGAATGTACACTCCTGGAAATGGAAAAAAGAACACATTGACACCGGTGTGTCAGACCCACCATACTTGCTCCGGACACTGCGAGAGGGCTGTACAAGCAATGATCACACGCACGGCACAGCGGACACACCAGGAACCGCGGTGTTGGCCGTCGAATGGCGCTAGCTGCGCAGCATTTGTGCACCGCCGCCGTCAGTGTCAGCCAGTTTGCCGTGGCATACGGAGCTCCATCGCAGTCTTTAACACTGGTAGCATGCCGCGACAGCGTGGACGTGAACCGTATGTGCAGCTGACGGACTTTGAGCGAGGGCGTATAGTGGGCATGCGGGAGGCCGGGTGGACGTACCGCCGAATTGCTCAACACGTGGGGCGTGAGGTCCCCACAGTACATCGATGTTGTCGCCCGTGGTCGGCGGAAGGTGCACGTGCCCGTCGAACTGGGACCGGACCGCAGCGACACACGGATGCGCGCCAAGACCGTAGGATCCTACGCAGTGCCGTAGGGGACCGCACCGCCACTTCCCAGCAAATTAGGGACACTGTTGCTCCTGGGGTATCGGCGAGGACCATTCGCAACCGTCTCCATGAAGCTGGGCTACGGTCCCGCACACCGTTAGGCCGTCTTCCGCTCACGCCCCAACATCGTGCAGCCCGCCTCCAGTGGTGTCGCGACAGGCGTGAATGGAGGGACGAATTGAGACGTGTCGTCTTCAGCGATGAGAGTCGCTTCTGCCTTGGTGCCAATGATGGTCGTATGCGTGTTTGGCGCCGTGCAGGTGAGCGCCACAATCAGGACTGCATACGACCGAGGCACACAGGGCCAACACCCGGCATCATGGTGTGGGGAGCGATCTCCTACACTGGCCGTACACCACTGGTGATCGTCGAGGGGACACTGAATAGTGCACGGTACATCCAAACCGTCATCGAACCCATCGTTCTACCATTCCTAGACCGGCAAGGGAACTTGCTGTTCCAACAGGACAATGCACGTCCGCATGTATCCCGTGCCACCCAACGTGCTCTAGAAGGTGTAAGTCAACTACCCTGGCCAGCAAGATCTCCGGATCTGTCCCCCATTGAGCATGTTTGGGACTGGATGAAGCGTCGTCTCACGCGGTCTGCACGTCCAGCACGAACGCTGGTCCAACTGAGGCGCCAGGTGGAAATGGCATGGCAAGCCGTTCCACAGGACTACATCCAGCATCTCTACGATCGTCTCCATGGGAGAATAGCAGCCTGCATTGCTGCGAAAGGTGGATATACACTGTACTAGTGCCGACATTGTGCATGCTCTGTTGCCTGTGTCTATGTGCCTGTGGTTCTGTCAGTGTGATCATGTGATGTATCTGACCCCAGGAATGTGTCAATAAAGTTTCCCCTTCCTGGGACAATGAATTCACGGTGTTCTTATTTCAATTTCCAGGAGTGTATATTCCATTCTGCAGATCCTGTAATTCTTCTTTCACTGAGGACACCAATGTCATCAGCGAATCTTATCATTTGATGCCCTTTCAAGCTGAATTAAAATCCTTGACTTGCATGTTTCTTTTAATTTCCTCATTGCTTCCTCAACGTATAGACTGCACAGTTGGGGCCAAAGACTACACTCCTGTTTTACACCTTTTTGAGTCCAAGCACCTCGTTCTTGGTCTACCGTTCTTATTCCCTCTTGCTTCTTGCACATATTACCCGTCTTTCCCTATATATTATTCCTTTTTTTCAGAATTTCGGAAATCTTGCACCATCGTCGACCGCTTTCACCAGGTCAACAAATCCTATGAACGTTTCTTGATTTTTCTTTAGTCTCGCTTCCATTATCAACCACAACGTTAGCAATGCCTCTCTGGTGCTTTTACCTTTCCTAAAGTCGAACTGACTTATCTAACAAATCCTAAGTTTTCTTTTCTATTCTTCTGTACATTATTCTTGTCAGCAGCGTTGATGCATGAATGTACGGTCAAGAGTACAATAATAATAGTGGCTAAAGGCGACAAAAGTGTTTTCAGAAAAATGAGTACTTGTGTAGTGGATGTGCTGCGTTTCACAACAGCAACTGTGCCGGTCGCTTTAAGATGCAGGCCGACTTGTGTCCTTAGCACTGCCAGAGGTTATCACCCTAAAGCGGGATCCCGTCCACACTTATCTACAGCGCGCTCTCTGAACTCACTTCCCACGCACCTTAGCTAAAGAAAACAGCTCTTGCCAAACCAACAGCAAGAAAACAGGCTACATTAATCGCATACTGATATTGGCTGTCGTTGCCAGATTTCTAATTTCAGCTCAGTGAATTCGGCTTTCAGTCAGAGTGCTGCAAAATCAGCTTAATCTTTTGTAATTATTAGATATTTGCAGTTCTTAATATTCAATGGATAAACGTGCCAGTTTGTTTCTTCGCAAGTGACTAGTTCAGAAACAGTAATTCGTTTCCCTATTGACAGAACATCAACTTAGGTTAAAGCCCAAATCTTTAGGTAGGGACCGCGCTGAAAACACAAGTACACCGCTTCGAAAAGGCTAAAACTGAATAACAGTGGTTTTAAAATAAGCAGATCGTTGTAACACTCACCACAGTTATTTATCTGTAAACCTTGCATTTGTGTACCATCAGTGTTTCAATGTTACAGAATCTGTAGACTAACAGTACTGTGTAACAATTATAATCATCGCTGGCCAGAGTGGCCGAGCGGTTCTAGGCGCTGCAGTCTGGAACCGCGCGACCGCTACGGTCGCAGGTTCGAATCCTGCCTCGGGCATGGATGTGTGTGATGTCCTTAGGTTAGTTAGGTGACTAGTTCTAGGGGACTGGTGACCTCAGATGTTAAGTCCCATAGTGCTTAGAGCCATTTTTGAAGTTATAATCATCAGATTCACAAGACTCGTAAAAAAAACTATTACTTCACAAAAAGCTAAATATTTGCTTGAAACGATGTCAGATAAGACAAGCAGACTTGTCATATTTCCTACATAAAAGTTGTTAACTTCAATTATGTTTCATCCTAAAGACAAGAAAAAAAAATTGTTCAAATGGCTCTGAGTAATATGGGACGTAACTTCTGAGGTCATTAGTCCCCTAGAACTTAGAACTACTTAAACCTAACTAACCTAAGGACATCACACACATCTATGCCCGAGGCAGGATTCGAACCTGTGACCGTAGCGGTCGCGCGGTTCCAGACTGTAGCGCCTAGAACCGCTCGGCCACTGCGGCCGGGTACGTTTCTCCAAGATAATATTTTTTTTTTTATTTGCACGTAACTTGTACTGTAGGAAACTACACATGCTTGCTCTGTTCCTGGCCAAATGCTTTAGAACTGACCTGTCAGAGCGCATGTGTAACTTAGCTATGCTTTTTAAGAGTTTGTCAGAATCTGGTTTTATTGCATTTTACGTTTTGCCACTGCCACATTTGGTATACGAAAGTGTCTTCTATAAGAAATAGGCATTTTTAAACCAACAGATGTTATAACTTTTTCTTCCAGCTGATGATGGTTGTAATAACCGAAACCGGTCGGATAAATATAATTTCTACACCTACATCAGAACTCCGCAAGTGCGTGGCGGAGGACGCCCTGTATCACTACAGATACGGAGAACGGTTACTCTGTGACAGAGTTACGCAGAGTAAGTGGCTTTGTCAAAAAGTAATTATTGTACAGCCATGAGACTCGTCCCAGTTTCGAGCATGGCATGGGACATCTGCTGTCGACAAGTAGAAGATCGCCACATACAGCTGATTGTAAAAAAAAAAAAAAAAAAAAAAAAAAAAAAAAATGCTTTTCTATAAATATCTCACAGCTGTAGCCAGTTATGTATAGAAATTCTTATGAGAAAAGAGCGACCTTATTTCAGTCTTTCGCCACTAGAGTTTATTCTGCAGTTTCCATCTTCTCGCCACTCGGCTTTTATATTCACGCAGGATTGATAATTTAGACAATGACGCAGGACGGATACTTTGTAATGGAGTTACGTAGAGTAATTGGTTCTGTCAAAAACTAACTACTATATCAATTATGAGAGTCGTCCCAGTTTCGAGCATGATATGTACATCTGCTGTCAACTACCAGAATTGTAACATTGTAACTCTTAGGTACTACCTTCACCATATATTTGGTTCACTGGCAACTACTCCAACAAGGGAAGGTCTTACGTAATACGGCACGTACTCCAAAAGGGCTGTGCTGTTAGAATAATGGCGGTAACAGCGTTCCTTCCTTTGAGAAAGGTCGAAACAACTTCTCTAACTACATCCCTGTCGATACGGTGTGAAACCAGAAGCGCAAACAAAACAATTACGACGAAAATAGCGGTTGTTGCTGCCTCCTCTATGTCGACATCTCGAAGAGTCCCACCTGCAGTCTCTAGTTATAGGGAATTAGCAATTAGCGTCCCCAGTTACAGTGGAGACTCGCCAGTGCACAAATCACCCTTAAATTACTGTTCCTTCGGAGACCAGGCGTGCATTGGGACAGGCGATGAAATGGAAACCTCTCTCTCTCTCCCTCTCTCCCTCCCTCCCTCCCTCCCTCCCTCCCTCCCTCCCTCCCTCCCTCTCTCCCTCTCTCCCTCTCTCCCTCTCTCCCTCTCTCTCTCTCTCTCTCTCTCTCTCTCTCTCTCTCTCTCTCTCTCTCTCTGTAAACAGTCGTTAATTTATTCCCGAGATGTTTGGTGTTGCAGGAAATGTTTTGTGTGTGTGTGTGTGTGTGTGTGTGTGTGTGTGTGTGTAACGATGTGCGCAAGTGATTGGATGACACTCGAGTATTAATAGATAACTGCCACCTTATATCGCAGTACCTCCACATATAAAATACACGATGCAGCAAATAACTTGTTGGCAAGAACACTGATGGTCTCAGTGCCAACTTACAAGTTACACCACGGAAAAAAGAAGGGCGTGTACTTGATAGCCTGAGTGTTACATATATCAGAGGAAAGAAGGAATATTCAGAATGTTGTCGAAAGAGGCAGTCCCATTTTTTTCGCTTTTTTACTCAAATAACTAGTACGTAGAAGAAGCAATGAAGGAAACGAATAAGATGCAAGAGGAACTGGTATCACTTTTGAAGTTCGCAGAGGACAAGTGCCTTCTTGTTGGATGCAAGATCGTCGCAGAAGACCAACGTGTTGAAGAAATGACTAGTATCTTTAGTACACAAAATAACTTAAGGACAGGCGAAGGTGATAGAGGGTAGACGAGAAGAGGATAATGACTCGCTTGACGTCATGATTGGGAACGACAGAGTAGTCAAGTATTAGAATTATATCTAGAAAGCAAGATTACACTTGTTGCCGAGAAAGAATACGTCAGAAAGCTTATTTCAATAAAAATAGGTGCATCTATCAGGTATGGACATTACGGAAAATTTCCTTAAAGTTTATGCCTGGAACACACCAAGCTGCGCGTGTAACACTTCGGCAGTATTGACATCGGCTGCAACATGATGTGTTACGCCCACAATCGTGCACCCTTCGTAGTGACCATCACATTTCTCGTAGGTCCCTTGTGAATCGACGAAGACTGAAAATATTACGTTAACTTGTAACTGCATCTGACTTTCAAGCCAAGTTCAAAACGTTCCGTTAAATGTCTCTAACTCAATTGGAAGGTAGAAGAAGCCTTTGTTATACTGATTGGTTTACATAATTTTAGTACCCGAAGTCAAAAGACCAATTCCAAATACAGTAAATGTTTTCAGAGAATATTTGAATTTTGATGGCAGGAGACACAAAACTGCATATCGTCTTTCATCTGCATTGCGACATACCGACACAGATTGTGCACCTACCAGTATTCTAAGCTCTCGCGTTTAAAATATTGATAATTTACATTTAATGCCTCTGATGTTTCAGTTACAAAAAAAACTGAAACGTTTGCGACCAGTAAACAGACTCGCGATATGCAATCGCGTCTCACGTCGCTGAATGTCATAAATACCCGTCACACCCACGTTACTTGTGAAGCACGCAACTGGGTACTTAGCTGTTAATTAGAAGTCGGTTGCGGTACAGTTACTGCGCTGCCATAACAATGTATCAAGGAGCGGGTTACATCAGCGCACAATTTAACTTTCTCGCCCGCTGAGGTAGCCAAGTAAAAAGGCAAAATTGTGCAGGAATTCTGTGTCTCGCTTTTTACACACACACCGACCACAAACGGAACTGACGTTTGACAGAAATAGTTGAACAAATCCGACAGCTGTAAAACAGAGAAAAGCAATCATCAATCAACTCGATGGTTCATCTGACAGCCTCATTGCACTTGTAAGCACAGTCGTGTTGTTCGCTGTTAATAAAAACCAGTCTGTTCCTGATCTAACAAATAACAAAAATCTTCTGCAGATTATTGCAAAGAACTGTAGCAACAAAGAAAGAGTTTTTGTCTTTACACAATTGCATCCAGTCTTTGCTGCCACAAGCGACAGCGACTACCATTTCCTGCAGTGGGTCGAAAGTTACTCAGCAATGTTACCTTCGTAGACGGAGAGACAGCATCTTACATTCTGCCTTGGCACTTTTATTTACAAAATTTCCTATTTTCGCGAGCACTTATCTACAAACCGTAAGATATGTTATATACACTACTGGCCATTAAAATTGCTACACCGAGAAAAAATGCAGATGATAAACGGGTATTAATTTTCACGCAATTTGGGGTGCATAGATCCTGAGAAATCAGTGCCCAGAACAACCACCTCTGGCCGTAATAACGGCCTTGATACGCCTGGGCATATAGTCAAACAGATCTTGGATGGAGTGTACAGGTACAGCTGCCCATGCAACTTCAACACGATACCACAGTTCATCAGGAGTAGTGACTGGTGTATTGTGACGAGCCAGTTGCTCGGCCACCATTGACCAGACGTTTTCAATTGGTGAGAGATCTGGAGAACGTGCTGGCCAGGGCAGGTCGAACATTTTCTGTATCCAGAAAGGCCCGTACAGGACCTGCAACATCCGGTCGTGCATTATCCTGCTGAAATGTAGGGTTTCGCAGGGATCAAATGAAGGGTAGAGCCACGGGTCGGAACACATCTGAAATGTAACGTCCACTGTTGAAAGTGCCGTCAATGCTAACAAGAGGTGACCGAGACGAGTAACCCATGGCGCCCCATTCCATCACTCGGGTGATACACCAGTATGGCGATGACGAATACACGCTTCCAATGTGCGTTCACTGCGATGTCGCCAAACACGGATGCGACCATCATGATGCTGTAAACAGAACCTGGATTCATCCGAAAAAATGACGTTTTGCCATTCGTGCGCCCAGGTTCGTCGTTGAGTACACCATCGCAGGCGCTCCAGTCTGTGATGCAGCGTCATGGGTAACCACAGCCATGGTCTTCGAGCTGATAGTCCATGCTGCTGCAAACGTCGTCGAATTGTTCGTGCACATGGTTGTTGTCTTGCAAACGTCCCCATCTGTTGATTCGGGGATCGAGACTTGGCTGCACGATCCGTTACAGCCATGCGGATAAGATGCCTGTCATCTCGACTGCTAGTGATACGAAGCCGTTGGGATCCAGCATGGCGTTCCGTATTACCCTCCTGAACCCACCGATTCCATATTCTGCTAACAGTCATTGGATCTCGACCAACGCGAGCAGCAATGTCGCGATACGATAAACTGCTATCGCGATAGACTACAATCTGACCTGTCCGCAGCTCGTGGTCGTGCGGTAGCGTTCTCGCTTCCCACGCCCGGGTTCCCGGGTTCGATTCCCGGCGGGGTCAGGGATTTTCTCTGCCTCGTGATGACTGGGTGTTGTGTGATGTTCTTAGGTTAGTTAGTTTTAAGTAGTTCTAAGTTCTGGGGGACTGATGACCATAGATGTTAAGTCCCATAGTGCTCAGAGCCATTTGAACCAGCCATTTACAATCTGACCTTTATCAAAGTCGGAAACGTGATGGTACGCATTTCTCCTCCTTACACGAGGCATCTCAACAACGTTTCACCAGGCAACGCCGGTCAACTGCTGTTTGTGTATGAGAAATCGGTTGGAAACTGTCCTCATGTCAGCACGTTGTAGATGTCGACACCGGCGCCAACCTTTTGTGAATGCTCTGAAAAGCTAATCATTTGCATAACACAGCATCTTCTTCCTGTCGGTTAAATTTCGCTTCTGTAGCACGTCATCTTCGTGGTGTAGCAATTTTAATGGCCAGTAGTGTAACTCAACTCATCTTACAGATTGTTTCAAACGACGCAAAAACTTTAGTGTTCCATTAAAAAACTTTAATTGATGCAGTATCTCTATAGATAAAAAAGATCCAGACATTACCAATATAGCAAATCACTTGCCTATTCTTGTACTAAAATAGGGGGAAGCTTTGTTTTGATACCGTAAATCGTTTCCGAAATTTTCGTGAAGTTACGCGGTTCGCCTCAAAAAAATAGAATGTCTTTAATAAGAGAAGACACAAATGTAGACAACAGATAAGCAACGTAAGACAGAAACAGGTTGTTACTAATGAGAACATTTTCCAAGATAACGTTTGATATATAACTTAAGTAGCGATTGCATAGTGAACAAAAGTGAACAGAAGGAACAGGAAATAACCCTCTCGATCAGATAATGCATGTAAGTGAAAAATAACTGAGCTGGCATTCTACAAGATTAAATTTATGCTGATAAAGTAAGAGTAAAAGGAAGAATAATTACATAATGTGTTGAATGGAACGAGCAGTGTAAGAGTATAAGAAGTATAGAATAATCGAAGAATGAGGAAAGTAATGAGATGCAACGGAAATGAGAACAGCAAGAAACTTATCAGAATTGGGGATCACGAAGTAGACGGAATTAAGGAATTCTGCTGTCTAAGGAGCAAACTAACTCAGGATGAACGGAGCAAGGAGTACGTAAAAAGCATACTAGCACTGGCAAAGGCCAGAAGAGCGCTACCTGTATCGATTTGAGAAAGAAATTTCTAAGAATGTACGTTAGAAGCAGAGTATTGTATGGTAGTGAAGCATTGGCTGTGGGGAAGCCGGAACAGAAGAAAGGCGAAGTGTTTGAGATGTGATGCTGCAGACGAATGTTAAAAATTAGGTGGACTGATAAGGTAAGGAATGAGGAGGTACTTCGGAGAAAGACGAGGAAAGGAATATATGGGAAACACTGACAAGAACTAGGGACAGCATGACAGGACATTTGTTAAGACATCCATCGTATTAGAGGGAGCTGTAGAGGGTAAAAACTGTAGCGGAACACACAGAATACAGCTAGCAAATAACTGAGGACGAAAGTTGCAAGTAGCACGTTGTGATGAAAAGGTGGGCACAGAAGAAAAAATTGTGACGAGCCCTATCAAACCAGTCAGACTGATGAATCAAAAGAAGAAGTAACAAGAGGGAATTCTGTAGAAGGTACTTACCGGAATGGGGCCGAATGGGAGGCTTACCAAGCTAAAAAGTTGAGTTAGCTTTGTAGGGAATTTGTCAGCTCCAATCGTGGAGTTATTTAACTTGTTATAGATTTACAATGCATCTGGCTTGAAAAGGAAATACTTGAAAATTACTCTTGTTAATCGGAACAACTCCACTTGGGTGTGACAATTTCAAAGGACTTACTACAACTGGTGGAGGATCGTAAGTAATTGCCTTTCTTCCACAAAATATACGTTTGGAGTACAGCTAGATTGATTACAGTTATCTTATATGAAAATTATCCTGAAACAATTAACAACGTCCCATGCACTTACTTTACGCGTGGCAACGATCTCATCGACTTTATGCCTGCTCTACGAATGTCTTCCATTTATAACCCAGTGAAGCACAAAAATGGTTCAAATGGCTCTGAGCACCATGGGACTTAACATCTGAGGTCATCAGTCCCCTAGAACTACTTAAACCTAACTAACCTAAGGACGTCACACACAACCATGCCCGAGGCAGGATTCGTACTTGCGACCGTAGCGGTCGCGCGGTTCCGGACTGAAGCGACTAGAACCGCTCGGTCACAGCGGCCGGCTGTGAAGCACACTTGTTGTCCATTTGGTGTTGCTCATCCTAGATGTGACCTCTCGCCACCTAATTCTCGGTATTCTTCTTCCTCTCGTTCCTTCTATTGTTCTGCAGAATGATGATCTAGGTAGTGTATTCTCCGTCATTCTTGCTATATGGCCTGCGCAGTTCGACTTCTTCTTCGGCACTTTGACCGTGTCACGGTGGTTGTACAGTTTTAATTCTTGACATTTTTGTCCTCCATTCCATGTTATTTTCATCGTATAACCGGTCCAAAAATTTTCCCTGACATTTTTCTTTACATAATTTTTCACGAACTTTATATTAATGCTTCACATCCGTATTATGTTTCCAGTCTAATAGTAGATTGATAAAAGCGAATTTTGACCTTGTACTAATCTTTGATCTTTTCATCTATCTACCTCATACCCCGCAAGCCACTTAAAATTGTGTGGCGGAGGGTACTTTGCACTACTAACTGAGCTCTCCACCCCTGTTCCTCTCGCGAATAACATTTGGGAGGAGTTACTGTCAGTAAGCCTCTGTATTGGCTCTAATTTCTCGAATTTTCTCCTCGAGGTCATTACGCGAGTCGCATGTAGGAGGAGGTAATATGTTGTCCGACTCTTACCGGAAAGTGCTCTCTCGAAATCTCTCCTGATGCACAACGCCTCTCTCTGCCTATGGAGTTTGTTGAGCATCTCCTTAACATTCTCACGACGGCTAAGCGATCCTGGCGATCCTGTGAGGAAATGTGCCGCTCTTCGTTGGATCTCTCTCTCTCTCTCTCTCTCTCTCTCTCTCTCTCTCTCTCTCTCTCTCTCTCTCTCTCTCCCCCCCCCCACCCCCCCCCTCCCCCCCCCCCCCCCCCCACCCTTTAAGTTCTAGATGGTAGAGATCCCAGATAGATGAAAATTACTCAAGAATCGGTTCGAACAAGCGCCTTGTAAGCCACTTCGTGTATTTCCTTCAGATTCTTCTTATGAATCTGAGTCTGGCATCTACTTTTCCTACTATTTCCTTTATGTGGTCATCCCACTTAAGGTCGCTCTAGACTAGTTACTCCTAGACATTTTACGATACTTACTGTTTCCAGCGGTTTGTCATCAGTAGTGGAGCTGTACTGTAGTGGATTTCTTTTCCTATGTTCGCGCAATGTTCTACATTTATTTACGTTCAGGGTCGACTGCCAAAGCCTACACCATTCATCAATTCTCTGGAGGCCATTCCGCAAATCCTCACTATCTACTGGCGTTCCTACTTTGTTATAGACAACTGCATCGTCTGGTTACAGGCTGAAAGAGCATCCGACGCTTTCTACTAGATCCTTTACATATACTATAAAGATAACGGTCTTATCACACTTCCTTGGGGTACTCCGGAAATTACCTTTACGTCTGTCGATTTCGTTTCATTAAGAGCGTGTGATGAGTTCTATCTGCGAGAAAGTCTTGGATCCAGTCGCAAACCTGCTCCGATACTCGATAAGCTTTTTTTTTCACTAAAACGCAATGCGACGCGGTGTCAAATGTCTGCCTGAAGACGGAATTCTCCTGAGCGCCGTTCAAATGGCTCTAAGCACTATGGGACTCAACTGCTGAGGTCATTAGTCCCCTAGAACTTAGAACTAGTCAAACCTAACTAACCTAAGGACATCACAAACATCCATGCCCGAGGCAGGATTCGAACCTGCGACCGTAGCGGTCTTGCGGTTCCAGACTGCAGCGCCTTTAACCGCACGGCCACTTCGGCCGGCCCTGAGCGCCATTGTCTACGGCACTGTGGATCTCGTGGAGGAACAAAGCGAGCCGAGTTTCGCTTCGCAGGATCACTGTTTGCGAAATCCATGTTGATTTTTATAGAGGAGATTTCCATTCTCCAAAAACTTCATGATTCTTGAGCATGAAACATGTTCCATGATTCTACAAAAGATTGACGTCAACGATATACAATTGTGTGCAGCTATCCTACGGCCCCTCTTAAAAGCGGGTATGACCTGCGCTTTCTTCCTGTAGGTACCATTCGTTACTCAAGCGGTCTACGATAAATTACTGTTAGAAGGGGAGCAAGTTCTTTCGCATAATCTTTATAGAATCTTATAGGTGTCTCATCTGGTCCTGACGCCTTTCCACTACTAAGAGATTGTAGTTGTTTTTCTATTCCGCAATCGGCTATCCCAATATCCGCCATTTCGACGTTCGTACGACGACTGAAAGGAGAGACCGTGTTACGATCTTCCGCGGTGGAACAATTTCGGAAGACTGAATTCGGTAGTTGGCCTTCTCTTTGTTATCTTCCGTTTCGGTGCCAGTATGGTCACTAAGTAAATGATTAGAAGATTTTGTCTCACTTACCGATTTAACATACGACCAAAGCATCTTAGGATTTTTACTCAGATCGGTTGACAAAGTTTTACTTCCAAAGTCATTGAACGCTTCTCTCGTTGCTCTGCTTACGCTCATTTTCGCTTCTTACAGCTTTGGTTTGGTTTTTACTTCTCTTGATTCTGAGATGAAGTTCTCTTTGTTTATGTACCAATTTTCTATCACGGCTATTAGACTATGCTGGGTCTTTCTCGTCCCGTAAAACTTACTCGGAACATACTTGTCCAGGGCATACTGCACGATGTTTTTGAATTATTTCCATTTCTCCTCCACATCTTCGTCCTCATCACCGAATATATGAAGCTGATTACTCAGATGCTCTGAAATTTGTATCCTCTCACTCTTGATAAGCAAAAATTTCTTCCTATCTTTCTTAATTTAAATTTAAATTGTGGTAAGGTCTTATGGGACCAAAATGCTCAGGTCGTCGGTCCCTAAGCTTACGCATTACTTAACCTAACTCAAACTGACTTACACTAAGGACAACACACACACCCATGCCAGAGGGAGGATTCGAACCTACCTTTCTTAACATTCGTTGAAAGACACGTTGTCATAGATGCTATCTCAGTCCTGATAGCACACTGGACTCGCATTCGGGAGGTCGACGGTTCAATCCCGCGTCCGGCCATCCTGATTTAGGTTTTCCGTGATTTCCCTAAATCGCTCCAGGCAAATGCCGGGATGGTTCCTCTGAAAGGGCACGGCCGACTTCCTTCTCCGTCCTTCCCTGATCCGACGATACCGATGACTTCGCAGTTTGGTCTCTTACCACAACCAACCCAACCCAACAGTCCTGATACCTCTCTCTACGTTAACTGACTCGATAAGTTCATATCTGTGTGTTGCCAGGAGATCTAAGATAACGGATGTTGTTGTGTTCGCTACTGCTAGACGGATATCTGTATCTATATCCGTTCTATTCTTTTTATTACAAAGACTCCCTTAGTACGTGAAGTGGTCGACTTTCTATTGTGCTAAGATTAAAAAACAATTATATGCTCATGAAATGACACAGTTTCAGACACTTTACTGGTTCATACAGATATGAGTTTACGTACATAAACAGAATTGGAGAGCGAAAATTTGTACCAAGGCCAGCAATCGAACCCGGGTCTCCTGCTTAATAGGCAGTGGGGTGAGCGACTTTTTTTTTCTTTCGATATAGTTCGTTGCGTTTGGTCTGGGCGGACGTCACAAGACATCCATTCAACTTGGTTGTTGATTCCTTGACTCAGTTTTTTTTTTTTTATTACAGAGAGCACGCAGCCCTCTGACCGAACACGCTGAGCTACCGTGCCGGCGCGACTAAGCTACCTTGGCGCAACGGATCACGCAACTTTATGCATTATCCCTGGCACACCTCCCTCCTCTATCCGAATTCTCTCTGCCGCCCGAGTCTACTTTAAATTCCCGGTTACACACGAACAGAATTGCCGATGCTCTCCACGCTCTGGAATAGCAGCTTAGCATCAAATGTAAATGGGGATCCATCCTGAAAACCAGGTGCAGGTACTTATGCAAATGAAATGAGGCAATCCCAGAGACTTTCCTGGTCTCATACATACATGATTTCACACACACACACACACACACACACACACACACACACACACACACACACACACACACACACATATATATATATCTCTGGAAATGGAAAAAAGAACACATTGACACCGGTGTGTCAGACCCACCATACTTGCTCCGGACACTGCGAGAGGGCTGTACAAGCAATGATCACACGCACGGCACAGCGGACACACCAGGAACCGCGGTGTTGGCCGTCGAATGGCGCTAGCTGCGCAGCATTTGTGCACCGCCGCCGTCAGTGTCAGCCAGTTTGCCGTGGCATACGGAGCTCCATCGTAGTCTTTAACACTGGTAGCATGCCGCGACAGCGTGGACGTGAACCGTATGTGCAGTTGACGGACTTTGAGCGAGGGCGTATAGTGGGCATGCGGGAGGCCGGCTGGACGTACCGCCGAATTGCTCAACACGTGGGGCGTGAGGTCTCCACAGTACATCGATGTTGTCGCCAGTGGTCGGCGGAAGGTGCACGTGCCCGTCGACCTGGGACCGGACCGCAGCGACGCACGGATGCACGCCAAGACCGTAGGATCCTACGCAGTGCCGTAGGGGACCGCACCGCCACTTCCCAGCAAATTAGGGACACTGTTGCTCCTGGGGTATCGGCGAGGACCATTCGCAACCGTCTCCATGAAGCTGGGCTACGGTCCCGCACACCGTTAGGCCGTCGTCCGCTCACGCCCCAACATCGTGCAGCCCGCCTCCAGTGGTGTCGCGACAGGCGTGAATGGAGGGACGAATGGAGACGTGTCGTCTTCAGCGATGAGAGTCGCTTCTGCCTTGGTGCCAATGATGGTCGTATGCGTGTTTGGCGCCGTGCAGGTGAGCGCCACAATCAGGACTGCATACGACCGAGGCACACAGGGCCAACACCCGGCATCATGGTGTGGGGAGCGATCTCCTACACTGGCCGTACACCACTGGTGATCGTCGAGGGGACACTGAATAGTGCACGGTACATCCAAACCGTCATCGAACCCATCGTTCTACCATTCCTAGACCGGCAAGGGAACTTGCTGTTCCAACAGGACAATGCACGTCCGCATGTATCCCGTGCCACCCAACGTGCTCTAGAAGGTGTAAGTCAACTACCCTGGCCAGCAAGATCTCCGGATCTTTCCCCCCATTGAGCATGTTTGGGACTGGATGAAGCGTCGTCTCACGCGGTCTGCACGTCCAGCACGAACGCTGGTCCAACTGAGGCGCCAGGTGGAAATGGCATGGCAAGCCGTTCCACAGGACTACATCCAGCATCCCTACGATCGTCTCCATGGGAGAATAGCAGCCTGCATTGCTGCGAAAGGTGGATATACACTGTACTAGTGCCGACATTGTACTTGCTCTGTTGCCTGTGTCTATGTGCCTGTGGTTCTGTCAGTGATCATGTGATGTATCTGACCCCAGGAATGTGTCAATAAAGTTTCCCCTTCCTGGGACAATGAATTCACGGTGTTCTTATTTCAATTTCCAGGAGTATGTATATATATATATATATATATATATATATATATATATATATATATAGGGTGAGTCACCTAACGTTACCGCTGGATATATTTCGTAAACCACATCAAATACTGACGAACCGATTCCACAGACCAAACGTGAGGAGAGGGGCTAGTGTAATTGTTTAATACAAACCATTGTACCGGGAATCAAGCCAGGTGCGCCGGCCGGTGTGGCCGAGCGGTTCTAGGCGCTTCAGTCTGGAACCGCGCGACCGCTACGGTCGCAGGTACGAATCCTGCCTGGGGTATGGATGTGTGTGATGTCCTTAGGTTAGTTAGGTTTAAGTATTTCTAACTTCTAGGGGACTGATGACCTCAGATGTTAAGTCCCATAGTGCACAGAGCCATTTGAACCACTTGAAACCCAGGTGCTCTGCATATCGTAAAAGTACTTTGCACTAACCACCCAGCCACCGAGGCGGACACTGAGGACGTACAGTATTTTATTAATGTATGATCCTATTTCTTTCTATACAACTCGCGTAGGTGGCGATAATTAATTGTGACGGTAATTTTTAAATTGATTAAAATTCTCGATCTCTGGCCATTGATTAATGACTAATTAGTTAGTAGCAGTTTGTCTGTGTTGATACCTGAGAGAGACCAGACGCATATGATAATTTGTGCAAAAAATTGACGCACACCAAGTATTGTTAACCCTGCGAATGTATTACATAAAGGTTGTGTGTGCAAATACGAGGGCGGTTCAGAAAGTAACCTCCGACTGGTCATAGTGCGGGTTGTGGGGGGAGTAGCGACGCCATCTGTGCGTTCACGCACTCAACAGGTCAGTCGGCATCAAGCCGTGGTCGAGTGAACGTCGTACCTGCGCTAGTTTAGTTTTTGTGGCAGTTTGAAATGTGTGCTGCAATAGAAAACCCCGCCAAATGTGAAGTGCGTGCTGTCATAAGGTTTTTTACAGCCAAAGGATATTCTGCAGCAGCTATTCATCATGAGCTTTGTGCCGTGTACGGACCAAGAGTTATGAGTGAAGGAGTTGTCCGTGAATGGGTACGTTTATTTAAAAGTGGACGAGAAAACGTTCATGATGAAGAGAGGAGTGGTAGACCATCATTGGTGACTGACGAACTCGTTCAGACACTTGATGCAAAAGTTCGTGAAAATCGACGTTTCTCAATGTCGGAGTTGTCTACTGGTTTTCCACAGATTTCTAAGACACTCTAAGCTCAAAGATGCGGTCACAGGCTGGCTCCAGGCACAAGCGGGTGATTTTTATGCAGAAGGAATTTCAAAGCTTGTGAAGAGATACGATAAGTGCCTCAATCGCTATGGAGACTATGTAGAAAAATAGTGCAAAGATGTAGTTGTAAGATGTATATATTAAAATATTTTTATTTAACTTGGTGTATTTTTTTAAATCAACCGGAGGTTACTTTCTGAACGGCCCTCGTATATTCGGGACAGTTTTAAAAAGTTGTTTGAATATTTATTTATTAGTCCATGGAAGTACTTCGTCATAAATGTTTGGTCGTAGTGAGGGCCTGCAAGGACACCAGTAATAATAGAGGGAAACACCAACGTGTCATCGCAGCGTCGAAGAGGTATTAGAAATCATTTCAAGAAGGGACATAAGAACGTTCTTAATTTTTATGTCAATGTATTCATAATGAAATCTTATTGTTCAGTTTTTTTTTTTCAGTAGCTACGGTGACTGTTCGGATAGTCGAAACCCCTTCTTTATCAGATAATGTACTCCAGAATAATCATGAAATATCATTTAATCCTTTAAATAATATTTCCCTTAACATTTCCAAATCCATTTCCCAATAATTTTTTGAAGTTCACAGGTTTCACTTACAAAGTAAGAAGCGGCAGCAAAAGCTTCCTAAATTGCAATGAAAGTGATAACGATCAATGAAGACATAACAAGTTGCTTCTTTAATTAAAATGGAATGTTACCAAATATCAAGTAACATTATTATGATAGAATATAATTACAATAGTGATACTCTGTAAAGAAGTGGATAAAACATACCTTCCTATTTTTTCACTATGCACATAAAATAGATGAAATTTCTTCACGTAATGTACACGACGGAGAAAACAATATAAAACATAATTCAGCAGGATTTCAAATTGTCAGGGATGATCCTCTAAATATCCTGATTTGTATCAGGCATAATTCAGTACATTGGTAAAGCTTGATCAAGAGAATTGCTTAAGTACTAGTGACTGCAGCTTGATTGTATTGTTTCTCAAGTGGAGACTGTTATCATAATCATTCAACAGAACTATATCTGAAAATCTTCTCACAAAGTTCTTCCAACATCGAAAGCCGTATACGTTCCACGGCCGTACCTATGTCATCTAGTCCTTTGAGGTAACCGGATGTTTCTTGTCCTCGGGTACGACGCTCAAAACTGTTTTTTCAGACACACCACTTATAGTTTTAAAAGAAACGAATGGTGCATTTGGACTGAGATTTCGAGAATTTCTTTCTGAAACCCCAAATGTTGTTGATAGCATCGAAATCTCCTGAACAAACGTCTGACCACATCAAAACATGTTTTAAAGATATTTTCTTTTCCAGGGAGGGAGACATATCCATATTATTGTTAGATTCTTGCGGTGCTTAGTGTGAAAGAACCGTGTAGAGCATTGAGCCTGAGGCCGAGAAACTTTCTGATCTGGTGATCCTAAGGAGTTAGACGGAACAGGTGAGGGGTGACACAGAAAAACGGGAACATTTCCAAAATCCAATGAAACTAGAAGTGATGAAGGAAAGAAATTGTATTCATTGTAATTGAAACGTTACAACTTCGCCATTTACGAAACATTAATGGCATTTTTAATTTTTTAAAAAATTACGTCCTTTAGATGGCGTGCTCCTGTACGATTACATTCGTGAAATTGCTGTTGAGATTCCTCATTGAACGCTGCAACTGCTCAACTGGGATACTGTGAACTGCATCCCGAATTATCAGTTTTTAACTCATCCAGGGTTCTTGGTGGAGTCGTATACTTTTCTCTTGAGGTAAGTGTGTGATATCGCTCCGTCCTGCTGAAACCAGGCTTCTTAAACGTTTGGAAAGTTGTTCAATGCAGGTGTAACGAAAGTTCGTAACTTCTCCACGTAACGATCGGCACTGACACTTATTGTGTTTCCCTGTTCATCTGCGAAAGAATACGGTCCGATAATCCCATGTGATGAAACACCACTCTATACTGCCACTTTACTAACGCGTAAAGGGCGCTCATGAACGTCATCAGTTTATTTTTGTTATCATTTGTTGACAGAATTCTAATCGTCCTTCAATTGTTGTACCATCTGTAGTTTGCATGGATGAAATTTTAAATCAAGATGACGAATTCTACAAACACTCTCCCGGGACATTCCAACCACTGCTGCTTGCTTCCGAACTGAACGCCATGGGCTCGGGCAGATCCAGTTTTTTTTTTTCTTTCTTTATTCTAATTTCAATCACCTCATACAGGCGGGCTGTCAGCAGCATATTACGCTGCTCTTCAGCCTTTAGTGGTACAATAATATGACATATAGGTGACACAGATAATATAATAAAAACGGCGGGCAAAAAATGTAGATACGAAAAACGATAAACATGAAGCCGTTCACGCTGGACGAGAAAAAACACTAACACTTGTTGACACGGCGCACATAACACGGATGACTGCGACGGCACACGTGAATAGTGGTGGCGTGACGGCGAAAGAACACTAAACACAAAACGAAGACAAACACACGAGACACTGATGGCGATGATCTCCGGCGCGCGAAAGTCCAGTGAGCGGGGACCTGCCAAGAGAGGAGGAGGGGGGGGGAGAGGGAGAGGGGAGAGCAGAGATGCCACAGGCAGGGGAGATAGGGGGAAGGGAGGAAGGGGGAGGGGTAGCCCGGGGGAAGAGGGGTGGAGGAAGGGTGATGGGGGGAAAAGGAGAGAGAAGGGAGGGAGGGTGTCTAAAGGAAAAGACACAGGAAGTGGGGGGGAGGGTCAAAGTTGATAGGAGGGGTAGATGGAGGGGAGGAGGACATCATCAGGGAGGGGGAGCTGGCGGAAGCCACCTTGGGAGAGGGTAAGGAGGGTGGAGAGATGGAGACCGGGTGGGACGTGGGAATACAGGTGCGGCAGCGGGTGGGGGTGGGAGAGGATGGGCGAAACTAGCGGGTGAGGTGGATCGAGTTTATGGGAGGTGTACAGGATCCGTATCCTTTCAAGGAAAAGGAGGAGGTAGGGGAACAGAATGAGATCGTTCAGGATCCGCGTGGGAGGGGTGACAGATGCGATAGGCGAGGCGGAGAGCATGGCGTTCAAGGATTTGAAGGGATTTATAAAAGGTAGGGGGAGTGGAGATCCAGGCCGGATGGGTGTAACAAAGGATAGGGCGGGTGAGGGATTTATAGGTGTGGAGGATGGTGGAGGGGTCCAGACCCCACGTACAGCCGGAAAGGAGCTTGAGGAGACAGTAGCGTGCCTTGGCTTGGATTGTCCAGAAATGGGGGGGTCCAGGAGAGGCGACGGTCGAGGGTGACGCCAAGATACTTAAGGGTGGGGGTGAGGGTGATAGGACGGCCATAGATGGTGAGATAGAAATCAAGGAGGCGGAAGGAAGGGGTGGTTTTGCCTACAATGATCGCCTGGGTTTTGGAGGGATTGACCTTGAGCAACCACTGGTTGCACCAAGCGGTGAACCAGTCAAGATGGGACTGGAGAAGGTGTTGGGAGCGCTGCAGGATGGGGGCAAGGGCAAGGAAGGCGGTGTCCTCGGCAAACTGGAGAAGGTGGACGGGGGGTGACGGCGGCGGCATGTCCGCCATATACAAAAGGTACAGAAGGGGGGAGAGAACGGAGCTTTGGGGCACACCGGCGGAGGAAAAAAAGGTGTAGGAATCCGTGTTATGGATGATGACGTAGGAAGGACGGTGAGAGAGAAAGGAGCCGATCAGACGGACGTAGTTAATGGGAAGGGCGAAGGTTTGGAGCTTGAAGAGGAGACCGGAATGCCATACGCGGTCATAAGCACATTCGAGGTCCAGGGAGAGGAAGATTGTGGAGCGACGGGAATTAAGCTGTTCGGAAAGGAGATGTGTGAGGTGAAGGGGAAGGTCATCGGAAAAGAAGGATGGCCGAAAGCCACACTGGGTAACGGGAAGGAGGCGGTGCTGGCGGAGATGCCGGTGGATGCGTCAGGTGAGGATAGATTCCAGGACCTTGCAGATCCAGTCTCTTCAAAGTTATTAATCCAACATTTTATCGCGTGTTTCGACGGAACGGCATCATGACGTCCTAAATTATAAAAACTTCGAAACTCCCTCCGCGCCGCTACCAAAGTTTCATTGTTTATATAAAACGTTTTTGTGGCTAGGGCACGCTGTTGTCCATTCCACTGATCCATGATTACTGAAATGGCGGACTGTTTACTCGCTGATTGTCACGAACCCGCAGTGCTGCCACCTACCCATGGCTGCCACTACTCATTTCAAACATTCCTGTTATTCTGTCATCCAATACATTCATAGGACGCCTTTCGATGTTGGAAGAACTTTGTGAGAAGCCTTTCAGATCTAGTTCTGTTGAGTGATTATGATGTCAATCTCCACTTGAGAAACAATATACTCGTAATAAAGTTGCGATCATTAGTACAAAACCGATTCCCTTCGCCATGGTTTGCCAATGTACTGAAATATGCTTGATACTAATCTGTATATTTAGAGGATCACCCCTGACAGTTTCCAATCCTGCTGAATTTTATTTTATGTTTTCTTCTCCGTCGTGTATATTACGTGAAGAAATTTCGTTCATTTCATGTGCATGGCGTAAAAAAAGTCACGTTTTAAGCACTTGTTCACAGATTATCATCACTGTAATTATTTTCTATCATAATAATGAGTTACTCATTATTTTCGGTTAGCAAAACATTCGTATGTGAAAGATAAATTAAAAAGTATGAATGTAAAACATTTAAAACATAACACAAGTACAAGTAAAATAAATAATTAGAACTGTGATGAATGTATAGACATTTTAATCAGGTATGTTGAAATACTCTTTCAGCGCGTTGTGCACAGCTAATTTTTCGAAAATGGTATTTCAGAAAAAAAAAATCTTTATACACAGGGATGTATGTGGCTTCAAAGCTTCTTTAATTTATGTTGTAACATATTTTCATTTTTCAAAATTAATTAATGGTGGTACAGTATTTTGAAAATTCGAATTATTAAAAAAGCTGATTACCTAGATTTCAATAGCATTAATTATATTTCAACATTTACTGAAAAATATTTTTATAGACTGAAGCGCCAAAGAAACTGGTATACGCATGAGTTGTTTTTGTTTGTTTTTTGGGGAACGAGACCAGACAGCTAGGTCATCGGTCTCATCGGTTTAGGGAAGGACGGGGAAGGAAGTCGGCCGTGCCTTTTGAAAGGAACCATCGCGGCATTTGCCTGGTGCGATTTAGGGAAATCACGGAAAACCTAAATCAGGATGGCCGGACGCGGGATTGAACCGTCGTCCTCCCGAATGCGAGTCCAGTGTCTACCCACTGCGCCACCTCGCTCGGTATACGCATGAGTAATCAAAGACAGAGACATGTAAGCAGGCAGAATACGGCGCTGCGGTCGGCAACACCTATATGACAACACGCGTGTGGCGCAGTTGTTAGATCGGTTACTGCTGCTACAACGGCAGGTTATCAAGATTTAAGTGAGTTCAAACTTGGTGTTATAGTTGGCGCACGAGCGATGGGAAACAGCAACTCCGAGGTAGCGATGATTTGGGGATTTTCTCCCGGGTTCGATTCCGGGCGGGGTCAGGGATTTTCTCTGCCTCGTGATGGCTGGGTGTTGTGTGATGTCCTTAGGTTCGTTAGGTTTAAGTAGTTCTAAGTCTAGGGGACTGCTTAGAGCCATTTGAACCATCGAAAAAGAACCTGCAAGAACGTGACCAACGACGAGTGAAGTGAAACGTTCAACGTGACGGAAGTTTACCCCCTTCCGCAAATTGCTCCAGATTTCAATTCTGAGCCATCAACAAGTGTCAGCGTGCGAACCACTCAACGAAACATCATCGATATGGGCTTTCGGAGCCGAAGTCCCACTCGTGTACCCTTGATGACTGCACAACAAAAAAGCTTCATACCTCGCCTCTGCCCGTCATCACCGACACTGGACTGTTGATGACTGGAAACATGTTGCGTGGTTTGACAAGTCCAGTTTCAAATTGTATCGAACGGATGAACGTGCACGGGTATGGAGACAACCACGTAAATCCATGGACAACGCATGTCAGCAGACGACTGATCAAGCTTATGGAGGCTCTGTAACGGTTTAGGGTGAGAGCATTTGGAGTGGAATGGGACCCCTGATACGTCTAGATGCGACTCTGACGTGTGACACATAAGTAAGCATCCTGTCTGTTCACCTGCATCCATTCATGTAAGTTGTGCATTCTGACGGACTTGGGCAATTCCAGCATTACTGTGTGACACCCCATACGTCCAAAATTGCTACAGAGTAGCTACAGGAAAACTCTTCTGAATTTAAACACTTCCGCTGGCCACCAAAATCCCAATACATGAACATTATTGAGCATATCTGGGATGCCTTGCAACGTGCTGTTGAGATGAGATCTCCACCCACCCCTCGCCCCCTCCCCCGTAGTCTTACGGATTTAT
The DNA here is from genome assembly GCF_023898315.1 of Schistocerca nitens. Classification (NCBI taxonomy): domain Eukaryota; kingdom Metazoa; phylum Arthropoda; class Insecta; order Orthoptera; family Acrididae; genus Schistocerca; species Schistocerca nitens. The sequence continues at coordinate 282,772,107 of NC_064620.1, forward strand.
GGACAGCCCTTGCAGGATTCATTGTGTCAGTTCGCTCCAGCACTACTTCAGACATTAGTCGAGTCCATGCCACCTCGTGTTGAGGAAAACGTGCTCGCGGGGGCCCTACACGATATTAGGTAGGTTTACCAGTTTCCTTGGCTCTTCAGTGTATATCATCGATTCGAAGAAATTGTCTCTAAATCTAAAATACTGATTTACCTTTCGGATTATGTTTTATCCCTTAAAAGTAAAACTGGGTACAAGCAAAACAGTTCACAAGAGGATTGCACTATTTTGACCCCTCTACACACCGGTCAAGTTTAATCAAGATCGTTTTACTGACACTTGGGAGTTTCCTTGTTAGTCTGCTAGAACTGCTATCTCCTTGTAGGATCACGATACTCAGTTACATTTATCAGTTCGTGCACGACCAAACCGTCTTTTTCCTGCCACAGGTGGTAACTGCGTTAGATCAGTGGCTTGCGTGACGGCTGTGCAGCTCACGACCCTGCTATGCTGTCTCCCATCTTCACTGCCACTCCCTCACAGGTTTGCACGCGCCATCCCAAACCACACGCGTGACTGAGCCTGTGTGTGCGAGCGCGTTAGTCACGCGCAGACTGGCTCTGAAACTGCGGAGGGCTTTTCCACGCCGCTGCACAACGTGGCACCTAGCCAGCAGGGGCTGCGAGACAAAACGACCGGTTCCCTACTTTGTTTTGGTGGCGCTCCGGGGTCACCTCAGGGACATAGTACTGCCAACAGAATTAATTTTTATTTGCTTCTTCTCACGCCTCGTCTCGTAAATCGACCAGCCGAGGCGATAAACGTTCAAATTAGGAATTCTGGTGCAGCAAAACTACTTTTTATCCTTCTCTCCTTTTTAGTGTTCTGTACCTCAGTCGGTAAAAACGGAACCCTTATGGGATCACTTTGTTGTCCATATGTATGTATGTATAAGATGTACCGGTTGAAATGAGAGTTAAGATACAAATGTGTCTATAGGGAACAATTGTTGTGAACGAGCCTTAATTTTTTTTTGTTTGGTTGGTATAATATCTGTCAAAGATATTTAGTATACATCAAGTCTTGGAGCAAACATCATATGTTTCATCGTGTTAACAATGTCGAATTTTCTACCAGAAAGTGATGATTTGCGGAAAGCATTAATTTTTTGTTTTCATTTGAAAAAAAGTGCTGCAGAGTCGCGTCGAATGCTTGTTGAGGTATATGGTGATCTTGCTCTATCAGAATCAACATGCAAAAGATCGCTTCAACGGTTCAGAAATAATGATTTTGATGTAAGAAATGAAGAACGTGGAAGACCACCAAAAAAGTTCGAAGACGCTGAATTGCAAGCAATATTGGATGAAGATGATACTTTGAGTCAGAAGCAAATGGCAGCAATGCTAAATACTGCACAAAAAACCATTTCTGACCGTTTGAAAGGTATGGGAAAGAGCCAAAAGTGTGGAAAATTTGTGCCACATGAATTAAATGAAAGACAGATGGAAAACCGAAAAAATATTTGTCAAATTTTGCTTCAAAGACATGACAGAAAATCAGTTTTGCATCGAATTGTTACTGGCGATGAAAAATGGATTTATTTTAAGAATCCTAAACAGGAAAAATCATGGGTTAATCTGGGACAACCATCAACATCGACTGCAAAACAAGATCGATTCGGCAAGAAGACAATACTCTGTATTTGGTGGGATCAGAAAGGTGTGGTGTACCATGATCTTCTAAAACCCGGTGAAACTGTGAATACTAATCGCTGCAGACAACAAATGATCAATTTGAACTATGTATTGATCGAAAAAAGACCAGAATGGGCCAGAAGACATGGAAAAGTAGGTTTTTTACACGACAATGCACCTGCACACAAAGCAAAACTGTTTCAGGATACAATCAAAACACTTGGCTGGAAGCTGCTACCCCGCCCGCCGTATTCACCAGACTTGGCCCCTTCCGACTACCATTTGTTTTCATCAATGGGACGTGCGTTGGCTGAGGAACACTTCGATTCCTGCGAAGAAGTCGAAAATTGGGTGTCTGATTGGTTTGCTTCAAAAGACGAACATTTCTATTGGCGTGGTGTCCACAAGCTGCCAGAAAGGTGGTCAAAATGTATAGAAAGCAATGGTCAGTACTTTGAATAAAATGTTTTTACTTTTCAGTTCAAAATTAGTGTTTCATTTTCACAAAAATAAGCTCATTTCATACCGGTACACTTGGTATCTACGCACTGGGTTGGCGCCAAAGTTCATAGCGTTTTCCCATAAGTTTAATAAACACAAGATACGCATAACAGACACTTTAGTCGACAATAATATATTCTTCTTCAATACTTACAACAGTCTGCCGGCGCTGGGGTAACTTTGCGATTCCGTGACTGTAGAAATCACGTGATTTTGAGGCGAAGAACTCGTCGAGCCATGTCGGAGCACATTTGAATCCGGAAAGGAAGTTTCTTGAACGTAGTTCAGTACACAGCGGTAAAGGTAAAAATCTGAGGCCCAAGATCAGGTGAATAACGTGGGTGCGGCATGATTTCCCAACCAGAGACCTGTATAGTGACTTTTGTCAGCCTAGCAGAGAATGCGTCTGAAAGACGACTAACTTGTTGACAATAAATGTCAGCAGTCGTGGTCTCAGCACCTTTAGTACATCACACAGCCACTGTTCCACCAGATGCCTAGCATTGTCGTTTATGGACGCGCGTAACTCTTTGTACGGAGACTTGCTGCTTTGTTTCGGCTCAAGCATAGTCACCAGAAACGATACAGGATAGGAATGGTCGGTGTTGTTCACGAGCCAATTGATGACGAGCAAGCAGAGATGCACTTACGGTCACCCATTGATTTTTGTGATTTTGACTTAGAGCATGCGGTGCCCGTATACCCGATTTTGGAACCTTCCCCATTGCATGCAAATGTCGCACGGTGGTGGAATAATCAGAGTTCATCACCTTTCCCAGTTCTCGAGTACACTAACATGGATCTTGTGGATTAATGCATTTAAACGATCTTCACTAAAAGCTGGAAGATATACCAGAACGTGGAGAGTCATTAATGTCAAAACGATCCTCCTCCAAACGGGAGAACCATTTTCTTGCTGTGCTCTGTCCAGTGGTATTATCCCAGTACACGGTGCAAGTGGTTCTGCCTGCAGTCGTCCCTCTATTGTACTCAGACAGCAGAATATGTCGAAAATGTTCCGATTTCTCCATTTGACACCCCATTTTCTGGCGTCAACAGCTCCACTGTATCCAAACAACAATATGTAAACTCAAATAACAACAGTGAACTACAAATAAAAAATGTCAGTCGGTAAATAAACCCATAGCAGCCGGAATACCAAAATGCAAAACAAAAACGCAACGAACTTAATGAAACAGCCTATACGTGTCTGTCAGTCTGTGTGTCGGCCTGTTAACACCCCTTTTCCTCAGGAACTGGTAGAGGTATCAAGTTAAAATTTGTGTCATATACTAAGGTCCATGGTCACTTCACGGCGTGAAAAATATAAGCTTTTAAGTCAAAGCAATTAAAAGACACGGCCATTTGTGTTACATATTTCGATAGTCGCAAAACCTATAGGATACTTCCCATTGACATAGAATCACGAAATTTGACAAGAAGCAGGGTTTCACAGTACAAGTAAAGGGCAAAATCTGAAAATTGTTAATTTGTAATTATGTCGCATAATTTTTTGCCATTTATTATTTGTCTGTGTGTTCAGGCTGCTTTTTCTTAGGAACGGTTACGGAGATTCAGTCGAAATTTTAACTCATTGCCTTTCACGCGCTGCGAGTGAGCATGTTTCTTCTGTTGCCCCATGGTTCGGTCCTTCTCCCTTCTTCCTCGATATAGAACTGACTAAAATAGAAATTTATGGCACAACTTGATTGGAAGAAGGGATCGACTGATAAGACACATATTGAGGCATGGATGAATATTCAGTTTGGTCTGGTCATCGAGGTGGCGAGACATTTGGCCAGGCCAATACCTGTTTGGTAATGGAGGGGTTCAAACAATTGTGGAGCTAGACCAAGGTATGATTACAGTAAACAGGTTCAAATTAATATGGGTTGTAATAGTTACGCAGAGATGAACAGTTTTATAAGGCATGAGTAGCATTGAATGTTGCATCACACTAGTTTTCGAACTACTAACAGCTACGACAACATACACTGATGAGCCAAAACATTATGCCCACTGCCCATCGCGAGGCTGAATGCCTTCTAGTGGTGTTGCGGGCATGTGACGCAGTAAGGAAAGAATGTAAGCGGAAGAGAGACGAATGGGCAGCCATTATAGCGTAGATGCGGGCCGCAAATGCGGAAATGCACTGATATAAGCGGTTTTCACAAAGATCACATTGTTGTGGCGCTGCGGCTGGAAACGTGAAGCTGGTCCACTGTTGGTGCCCTAGTGTCGTGAGCGTCTATGGAAAGTGGCTGAAGGATGGTGAAATAAAGAGTAGCCCATAAGGTATTGGACGATCATGTCTCATCACAAAACATAGAGGATGGAGGATCCCCCACCGTGTAACCCAGGATAGGCAGCGATCTGTGGCAGATATGACGACAGAATACAGCGCTTGTGCAGGCACAAGTGTTTCCGAGCACAAGGTCATTGTTGAATCTGGAGCTATACATCACACGACCCCTAGGTGTTTCTGAGTTTGACCCTATGACGTCGTCAGTTGTGACTGCGGTGGGCACAGCATCAATATAAACATGTAGCCTCATGAATGGTTGGGTCCTTACACGCCGTCATAGATGCAGGCCGGTGAGGACAGAAGTATGCTACGGGGTACACTGAGTTGGACTTTCATGAGATCTGTAGTGGTAATCGAAGGCATCATTACAGCACTGAACTACGTGAACATTATTGCGGACCATCTGCATCACTTCATGCTTGAACTCTCCCCCTACAGCGTTGACATCTTCCAGCGAGATACAGTCCGTGTTGCAGGGTCAGAATCGCGCTGCAGTGGTTCGAGGGGCGTTCTAGTGAATTCAGATTGAAGTTTTGGCCGGATAATGTGCATGGTCTGTGCCCATTTACTGTTTGTAAATAAGAACACCAGGCTGACGAACATGCAGTTGTAATGTTGCGAGTATATGGTGAGTAACTGGGGTATCATTTTCTAGCGTAATTATCAGAATATTTAACATACTTAAATTTATTTGTGTTATATAAAGCACTCATTATATGGAACGACTGCGGGAATAATTTTCAGCACTTGTACTGTTTGTGCAATTCCAACTGAGAAACTATCGTCTACGCCTTAAATACAATTTGCTGGAGTAGGGACATTACACCGATGGTGGGCTAACGGATTTACTCTTTTATATGATTCCATGTTGTGACCGAGTGGGAAAATTCCACTTCATGGCTTTTACTTCCGGTGCAATTCCGACAGGCCAGACCTGTATTTTGAGAAGTGCCTTAAGGATGTTATCCTAAGCGGATAATTTTCGGACACACGACATCGCAGGCTGTAAAACAGGTGCTACAGGGCGATCACAGAGGAGAGGGAAAAATAACTGGTGGGAATTTTATGCTACAATTGTCTCTGCGGATCCCCCCAGAAAAACTCGCATTCAGCATTCACTTGCTGCTGCTTGCCATTATTAATATTTCGTCTGTTTGTTTATCAATTTCATTTATCGTGATGACATTTTCGTTGTCTCCATCTGGGTCAGATGATAACAGCTGAGTACTGTATTAAATCTTTTAAATTATTCTCTCAGCTGGGTACCTTTTATAACCACTTTATTTTTCTTAATATAAACGATGACTTCTGGAGTGTCAATGCAGAACATAATTTCTGCGGCGCCGAACCTTAACTCTTTTGTGTGTACTTTCTGTAATCTTCAAATGCTTGAAGGTAGATAATTGGCACCTCCCGCGTTTTGGTGACTAAATTTTACCAGTTGTTTAAACTGATCTTTTAACTTTCTAAATGCACATTTTTGGTTATGTTTGTTTCCCTCTACTGACATTCAGCATTATCTGTTTTCCTACTTGTTATTGCTGTTCCAAGGCTCCAGTGGTCTGGTTATACAAATGCCAGTGAACCAAAAGTATTATTAATTTTTGGAAGTAAAAGTTGTTTAATTAAACCAGTTAGTAAAAGCCTTTTATTGTTTATTTATCTTACAGATATTGTTCAATTTGAATACGATTAACTGAGGATACTTTTTTTTAAGAAATTGTATGTTTGTTATTTTAGGTCGAGGCTTAAGCTAATAAGCTAATTAAATCCGATCAAAATTATTCCTAACCCCTTACCACTTGTGTACGTTCTAACCGTCAATTGAAGTTAATATTACAAAACTTTTAGATTTTAATCAAGTTGAGACTCCGCTAGCTTAAGGATGTGAATATTTAAGCATCCTGGCGAAAATCTTAAAGACGTTGCTGACAGAAACGATATTTTAGGCAACTCTCGTGTTCCATCTGCAGTTGTGCCGTGGTGTGTTGTGCAGAGTCATGATTAACAATTCTTTTGTGTCGTTATTGCGTGGGAGTAGCGCTGCAAGCTAACTGTAATTTCTCGCCGTCATCGGTTATCATTAGTTATCTTCACGCTTCCTACACCAGCTGCTGCGTTACTAACCAATGAACAGTCCTGTTTGGCAATTGGTTGCAGATTATAGACGACATTGGCAGATGAAAACGCAACTTTTTTGCCTCCAAAGATGTACGATGAAAGATCTTCAAACTTGGCACCCCATTTATATTTAAAAAGAATATACCAGGAAGGTTTTACATAAGACACTTTCAGACACGTTTCACAATATCGAATGCGGCCTCGCGACACCGCTAATTTATTCACATGAAAAGAATCTCAATGAAGTCACCACTTTACACTTGGGTATCTAATAACGTTGCTCAACATTTGGCTCTGGCATATTTTTGACTTTGGCGTATAACAAAGATCCCTCTTGTCTAACATAGTCTTGCACATTCCGAGCAAAATTCGTCGGCAAACTTCGTACACTGCACATGCTACACGCTTAAACATAACTGTTATACGTTCACTGTACTTGGCCAATTCCGAGTACTATCAGTACACATTAATCGCTGATTTTAGCAGTTTTCTGGAAGTTTATCGAGATGTCACATTAATTAACCTAAATCACAGAATTCCACAATTTCGTCAGTGGCACCAAAATACTTGTACGTAATACTGTGGTTTTACCGATTTTGTACATGGATATTTTAATCTAAGTTGCTTTAATTACGAAGCACAGTCCTTTTATATCAATAGAAAACACAAAACAGAGAATAAAATTAACAAGAATACGTTAAGATTCCAGCAGTACAACTTATTGGCGTCATACAAAAATCTTTGCCCGACCGGGAGTCGAACCTGAATTTCCCGTTTTATGCGAGCGGTCGCATCAATGACTTGGCTGTCCGAGCACGCTTCCAGACTCCAACTGCAAACACATTTCTTAAATTTCACACGGCTGTATAACGCAGCTGCATCTGTTCCTTCAGATATTCATCCATATCTGATGAGCATTGCATAGTAGACCGTTAAACACAGACACTGCAGACAGTAACAAAATTTGATTTACATGTGATACAGCTTACCATCTAAATTAAAAGACTTGCTGTGGCTGCTTAGAGCGAGAGTAAGTGTAAAAACTAATTGGCATTCCCCACCATTCACAAGTGGTTTTATTAATGCTTTACGACGCATTGCTAAGAGTTTTAATTGTTGTTCTTTATTTAAGGGGAGACATATGAGAAAATGCCTAATGTAACTTTTAATGTTTGAAATATAACTGAACCAAATTTCGTATATGTTAGCATTATGTTATCCGGACCTTTATTTATTTATTTATTTATTTATTTATTTATTTATTTTTCAATTTACTCTGTCAAATGATTTGATGAAGACGTTGCTGTATATATTTAGAACACATACTATCACCTGACGAATACTTTCTCAAGCTTTACTTAACTTGTGACTTTCAAAAAGTTATAGATTATTCTTAGTACATTATTTTCATCATGGCAGCGACAACAGAAACCGTTACCAAATTGTCTCGAATGAAAAACAGCCCACAGTTTCACTATATTATGTTTATTTTAAGCCTTGACCATGGTTTCTGCTATAATAATACAGCCTTCTTCAGAAGTCATACAAACTAATAAATGAAAAATGTCTTAGCCCAGTGGCTGCGTCAAGACCAAAATGTAATTTTACTTGTGTTCGAAACAGGCTTACGTCTGTTGAAGTTATTTTATTGGTCTTGACGCAGCCGCTGGGCTAAGAAATTTTTCATTTATTAGTGTGTATGACTTCCGAAGAAGGGTATATTATTACAGCAGAAACCATGGTCAAGGCTTAAAATCAACATACTTTAGTGCAACTGTGGGCTGTTTTTCATTCGAGATTATTCTTAGGTATTAGATAAGCAAATCTGTGCACCAGTTTCTAATGTAATAGAAATTGTCGCAACAGTTTTTTAACTTTGTTTGTATGATACATAACAATTTTTATTTCACACAAATTTGTTAGTAACGCACTCTGAAAAATTTTGTACTAAAGGAAGCTGTGTATTTACAAAGTCAGTACCAAATTTCGTCTTTTTGTCTGTAATGGTTCAGCAAAAAATTTTCCTTATACACTGAAAAATGAAATTTGTGGGAAATACTGAAAAAGATTTTATTAGCATTTATGCCAAAAACAAATATCTTAATGTTGGCCGTAACCATACATTTTGCCTATTTTGGTTTTCATGTAGCTCTTTTCTTTCAGTCTTATCCTTCTGGAGCGCCCTTTTGTCAATATCCTTCACTGAGACTTCAGCACTAGCAATACCCACCATCATCAATGTTCTTCAGTAGGTTTTCAGTGAAGCAGTGTGCTTCAGGTAGTCTCCTAACGGTCCTGCTTCTTCCAGTGTTACCATCACTGAACACCAGATAAGCATGTGAGGAAATTTTAACAATGGTATATGAGCAAAATGTTTTCTGGGCGTCTCCTCTAGATGAGGTTATTAAAGCTTTCGTATGGATATTAGATTCTACCATGTGTGTATATCTTTAATGAATCGTATTTAATCGCATCGTAAATGGATCACATCGTTAAAATACTTTACAAATGTCTTCTCTGATGGCAGGAAATAATAAAATATCGCGAACAAGGAGAGATTCATGTAGAAAAGTGGGGTGGCACTACGCATTGTACGAAACAAGATGGCTTTTAGATCATTTGTAGCGCCAATTAAACTCTGAAAATTGGAGACATTATTTCTAAATGCTACAGAACTGTCGGGTGGCAAAAAGATTTCAACATTTTTGGCTAATTACGTTAGTACCGATACATTAGATACGTGGTAAACAAATGAAAAAGTAGAGAATATAACAGGGGAGAAAAGACGTTGTTGACACAACAATAAAGAGAGGGATCGCTTTGAAGGACACATGCCGCGACATTAAGGAACAGTGTACCTGATTACATAGGGACATGTGATGGTAAGAACTGCAGCGGAAGACCAAGTTTTGATTACAGTGCAAGAAGTTGCAAATTGCGATAGTTACGGAGAGATGAGGCGGTTTGCACAGGATAGAGTAGCGTGGAGAGCTGTATCAGACCAGTTTTCGGACTGAATACCATAACAAAAAATTTGTGTATTAAAACCAGTCTGTAGCAGCATTGTTTGTGTCGCTGTGACTTTTACTGCCACTATGGTAAGGTATTGCGCAAGTGACAGTCGAGGAAGTCTTTCTTGGGGTATCTCGCGTGATCGCACCTCAGAGGCATTCTGGCGAAGAGCTTTCAGAAACGTTAGTCTAGGCCTCGGTGTCTCTGCTGACAGAGGCGATTTTTGACGGAGCCACCACGTCCAGTCTGTAGTTGCACCATGGCGTGTCGTGAAGAGAGTAACGATTAAAAATTCTTTTGTGTGGCTGATGCATGAGAGGTGGACTACGCTTGGCGGCGGACAATGGTTTGCGGGTTTCCTCGGCAGCCCATTGTGTTGGCTTGGCTTGGCCACAGCGCAGCAGCGGGCCAAGGCCGGGAAAGGAATTCCTTTCGCCAAGACAGGTTCGGGCGGTGACTGCCCGCTCAGAAAATTTGGTGTTAGTGGGGGTTGTTGGAGGTGGGGGGGAGGGGCAAGTAGCGTTTGCGTAGCTTCTATCTAGTACGACACTTCACTTCTGACACCGCTTCCGGCGTCTGTCACACAAGTATCAATAATAGATTGTCATGGGAATAGGTAAAAACTGACCATCGCCTTGCTGAAGGCTTTAGCTGACTACAGACAAACGTAATCAAACTTGCAGGACCAGTACACGAATGTCTCCACACACGACTGCTGGCACACACACACACACACACACACACACACACACACACACACACACACACACACACTTTATATATATGGTGTCTCTCCTAAGAGTCTCCAGGCGCAGTTTTTCTGGCGTTTCAGCGATATTCCCAGTTTCCTTTTTGTATTGTGTAGCTGAGTCAGCCCAAACAGTCTACCATGCGGTTTGTTTCCCACTGCAAACCAATTATCATTAGCGCGGAATTTTATCTGCACATTCCTTAGAGCAGTTACAAACTAGTCTGGCATTTATCTGGTAGTAAATATGCAACCAGTCGCTTTTTTTAGTATCTATTCAACCTTGAACATGTTTTCGAGCCACTGGAGGCTCATCGTCAGATGAAGGTGTTACAGAAACATTATCTTGTGGACCAAGTATAGCTAGATGCAGTGCTGGTGTTGAGTACACTGCCTTGTGGTATTCACATCAGACTGATCCTTATAACGTGCATTATTACGCTATGTACACAAATAAACACAGTATGTAGCTAATCTTGGTTTGGTCTTAACCTATATTCAGCATTATCGTTTCTTTTAGCTCCCAGTATTGCCCTTAAAATCTTTCTATCGACCTTCTCTAGTTTCTCAATCTCCATTTCATGTTAACCGCGGCTTCAGGTCTGGCCACTGTTTGGTAGTGTCTTAATTTCATGTTCCAGGACAATGATTTTCTGTTATAAGTGTTTTTGGTCATATGAAACACTTTCCATTTTGTGCACTCTAGTTTCTATAGCTGTCTTTCCTTTTGCATTGTACGTAATCCACTCTCCTAGGTATTTAAAGGAAGCTGTTTTGTATACTGTAGGCCTATTGTTGCCAACTGCAATGTTTTGAGGAGCATCACAGATGTTCGTCATGATCTTTGTTTTTTCGAAGGATATTTGTAGTCCTACTTTGGCTGCTTCTTTCTGCAGTTCTCTTATTTGTTCTTGGGCATTATCTAGCGATCATAGAATGAAGGCTTCCACGACCGGATGACATAGCTGCTAGTAAGCCTTTCGTGATGTGAGGCCGTGGTCCAAGAAACTCTTCTGTTCCTGACGTTTCGTCCAGGACTGCGCTGGACATCTACGCAAAACTCAGAGGAAGAGTGCCTCTGAAGATGTCCAGCGCAGTCCTGGACGAAACGTCAGAAACGGAAGAGTTTCTTGGACCACGGCCTCACATCACGAAAGGCTTACCAGCAGCTATTATCTGGGAAATCCGTAATCAATGCCATGTCATGTGCGAAGGCGAAACAGTCGACAGTGATCTTGTTTGGATTTCTTCCTAGTTGAATCCCTTTAGTAGTCGTATTGATGGCCTTCCTCCATTCTCGAACTACCTTCTCTAACACACAATGGAAAAGCAGAGGAGACAAACCATCTCCCTGTCGGGCACCTGACTTTATTTCAAACGATTTTGAGAGCTTTCCCCTAAATTTTACTTTCTATTTTGTATTTGTCAAAGTTTCTTTAATTATTTCAGTTGTTTTAGTCTCGAGTCCCAATTCTTTCAAGATATCGAGCAGTGTATTTCTGTCAAATGAATCAAAGGCGTTTTTAAAATCCACAAAAGTAATTATATATTTTAAGTTCATGATTTTCCTCATTTCTATTATGTTCTTTAAGTTTAATATTTGTTCTGCACATGTCCTAAATCCAGCCTGACACTCTTCTAGTTGTTTGTCAAGTATTTCTTCTGCTCTTTTTAAAAGCGCCTTAGACAAGATCTTATAGATCACTGGTATGATGGAGATTCCCCTATAATTGGTAGGGTCTGTTTTCTTCCCTTTTTTATGTAGGGGATGTACTGATGCAGATGTCTATTCTGGTGGTAAGCTGTGTGTTGACCAGATTTCTTTGAGTTTTTCTGACAGACATTGAATCATGTTGTCACTAGAGTACTTCCACAGTTCAGCAACTATATTATTCTCTCCAGATGCTTTATTATTTTTAAGGTGTTTTATGATTTCTTTTATTTCTTCTGTGGTTGGCGACTTTGAGTCCGGTGGTGTTGGGTTTACAATATCCAAATTAAATTTTCCTTTCGGTGGATGACAGTTATGTAGTTGTTCAAAGTATTAGGCAAGTATTTTACAGTTCAATGTGCTATTATACGCAGTTTCCTGCGTTTTTGCGTCCGTGAAAAATAGACTAGGTGGAGTGTATTTCTTTAAGCTACTGCTGAAAGTTTTGTAAAAGTCCCTAGCATTGTTCTATTTGAAGTTAGTCTGATGATGCTAGTTGGTCTTTCATGCATTGTACTTTGATCTTTTTAAGGCCTTTTGATGCTTGCTTCTGGGCCTCTTTTAGGGAGTTCCTATTTCATCATTTTTATTCGCATTCCATATGTTCCAAGCTCGTTGTCTCGTTAGGATTAGTTCGTCACACTCATCACTCCATCAGACATGTTTCCATTTTTGGGTAAGGAGAATCGTTTCTTCTGCTGTCTGTACTATGTCTTTTTGAAGTTGTTCCCGTGTTTTAGGTGTTCTATTTTCCAAAAGTGTCGTGAAATTATCTTCCTTAGTTAATTTCTGAGTGTCAAACTTTTTAGGTTGATATTTTCTCTTTCTTTTATATATTGGCCTAACTTTGAATTTAACGATAGATAGTGATCTGAATCTAAACCTGCACTCCTAGTAACTTTTACATTGAGTATCTCTGATGTAGACTGCCTGCTTATAGCAACATGGTCAAGTTGTTTCTCCCCACAGACTGGATTTGGGGATACCCTCGTAGTTTGTTTCCTAGGGAGTTTTTTGAAAAATGTAGATTTCAGAACTATGTCATGTTCTCTGCATAAACTAATAAGTCTTTCTCCATTTGCATTGGTTTTTCAGATGCAGGTAATTTGCCTACTATGGATCGGTAATGACGTTCTTTGCCGAATTGAGCATTAAAGTCTCCCAGCAATGCTATTGTGTTTTTGGATGAAATCTGGTCTATTTGACAGTTCCTGCCAAAAAATTCTGTTTGTTCTTTTCGTGTTCTGTTTTTCTCATTTGTTGGTGCATGTGTATTTACAACACCGGCCGGTGTGGCCGAGCGGTTCTAGGCGCTTCAGTCTAGAACCGCGCGACCGCTACGGTCGCAGGTTCGAATCCTGCCTCGGGCATGGATGTGTGTGATGTCCTTAGGTTAGTTAGGTTTAAGTAGTTCTAAGTTCTAGGGGACTGATGATCACAGCAGTTGAATCCCATAGTGCTCAGAGCCATTTGAACAATTTTTGTATTTGCAATGGTATACAATTTGCTTACTGGTTTGAAGGTTAATGTTGAAAGTCTTTCATTGATAGATTTAAATTCTACTATTGCGTTTAATGTATTGTGGTTTACAATGAATCATGTTCCAAATTGGGGTACATTTTTCATAACTCTTTTTCCCGGGTTCCATTTGAAGATTCTGAATCCCTCTGAATCAAATGAATGTTCACCAGGATACCTTGTTCTTGGCGTGCTGTTATCATTATATTTTTTTGTTATATAAAATTATTGGCGTTTTAAGTTTCCCGGTTTTAAGAAGTGAGTACACGTTGAAAGTTGCTAAGTAGTTTATATTTTTGTGTGTAATTTTATTTGTTGCTTGCTTAAGGCAGATTTCAGGAAGCTCCGACTCATCCTTCGCACATTGCTGTAGGCCCTCAGAATCGGAATGCCTACTTTTAATTTCCTTAGAAATTGGAGATTGTTAACTCCCTGGGGTAAAATCTCTTACAAGGTGCGTATCCATTGTTGATTGTTCGTTGGTTTAGGGGAACAAGTCCCCTAAGGATTCTACTCGAGGTTGTTAGCTCCGAGGAACAGTTTTCATCCGCACCACTGGTGGACAGATGCTGACCACTTGGCCGCTTGTTTCATTAATTTTTTCTTTGATTGCCTCTTCCGCTAGTTCCGCCATACCGAGAACTATTCCCTGCGCCTTCACTACCGTTGAGGTCTTCACTGTAGTACTAGCAAGGAGCCCTTACAAGGTACTATCACCTGGGCTAGGTGAACCTTAGTTTTTTTTTTAACGAGATTGTTACTTCTCCCCCTCCTCCTTCCTCACCTCTTGTATGGTGAGGCTGCGGGTTTGGGACCAGCGCAGCGGAGTCTAACAGTTTCTGTTAATAAGCAAAACTAATAAGATAAAATAAAATTAGTACTGACAGGTTACCTCAGAAGGTATAAAACATGGAGAGTGATACACAAACCAATTAAAAGAATAAACTATTATCAATGTAACATTAGAATATATAAGGAACTTAAGCAAAATAAACAAGATAGACAGAAATGAATAAATGCAGGAAAATGGAGGAGTGTGAGGGAACATACAGTAAATGCAATCTTTGAGAGTGTGGTGGTACTGCATTTTAAAAGGTAGAAATTTACAGAATAACTACAACTACAAACACAGTGATACCTTCTTTCTCACAGCACCCCATAGCTCACAAACATGCAGCTTTCCACTCAACGGCACACTGTCTCATATCTATCCTCATGTCCAGAGATAGTTTTAGAGCAGAATGACAAACAATAAAATTTTTTGTCACAGGCAATGGCTGCAGTCCAATCCCTATTGACCACATGTTCCATAGAAAACAAAAACGGAAAATTATACCCCTCCCCTATGTCCCCATCCACTGTCATGCAAGAAATGATGCACATTACCATATCTAGGAGAGGTATCACAGATGGTAGGCAAAGCACTGAGAGCCTGCAAGTATAGGCTTTCCTACTTCGTTAAGAACACGACAGCCCAGTGTATTTTCAATAACAAAAATAAGATCCAGTTATTAGCCAACAGTGGGTATACAAAATTACTTGTTCTGATTGTGACAAGTTTAACATTGGTTAGTCAGGCAGAGACTTAGCATCTAGGCTGGCTGAATATGAACACAGCTGGAGGTTGCAAAATTCTGACTCTGCATTTGTTAAGCGTGTACTGAGTGAGGGTCACAACCACCAGCCAGTGTCCCATGTCCTTCACTTAGCAAACAAAGGACATAAACTCAACCTGCTGGAAGCCCTGGAAATTAAGAAACATCTAGCTCACAGTCCAGATCTAATCCTAAATGACCAGACACAGCTCAACAGTTCCCCTCTCCTAAACCTCACATAATCATCTGTTTTCATTATTTCCCACACTATCTGTTTCTATATATTCCCATTTTCCTGTATTCATTAAGTTCTTCTATTTTATTGATGTTGTGTATGTATTCCATATAGACTGTAGTTTCAATTGTTAAAGCTTTCTTTTAACTGGTACTTGCATTATTTTCCATGTTTAATACCTCTTGTAGTTGTCTCATTAATTATTGTTTTTATTTTACTTGGTTCACTTATTTAATGCAAACTGTTCCATAGTCACAGTTTTGAGTATAATGTTAATGTTTTTCCGGTTTGCTCATTTTGTATTTGTGTATTGTTCAGCCATTTTACCTTTTAAAATGCAGTACCGTCACACTCTCAAAGATTGCCTATATTGTATGTTCCCTCACACTCCTCCATTTTCTGCATTTATTCTTTTCTGTTTATCTTATTGATATTGCTTACGTTCCTTCTATATGTTGTAGTTACATTGATAATTGTTTTTTTCTTTTAATGGCATGGTTATCATACTCCATGTTTTATACCTCCTGAAGTAGCCTTGTCAGTACTTCATTTTATTTTATTTTATTAGTTTTGTTTCTTAATAGTAACTGTTATGTAGTCATGCTGTTCCTATTTTGTGTTAAAAGTTTTTTACTGTCTATATCGTTTTTATTTATATAATGTTCAATTTTTTACTTTTTCGTTGTATTACCACCACACTGTCAAAGATGTTACTTACTGTATGTTTCTGCTTCAATCTAGACGTGTAACTTCTCTTCCAAAGCTTTTTACAAACATTGTAGCTTCCTTGATGACAATACTTAGTAAATGTCCGACGATGGTCTTGTAAACCGAAAATCGGTTAACACAATAATAGTAATACTCTAGAACAAAAGCAAACTAGTGCTTTTCATTTATTATAATGTTCTTCTACCAAGAACCGACGGAAGATTCTGTTAACACGTCACCAACATATATTCAAAGTGGCCTCCACGGGATGCAACGCACGCGTTCACACGTATCATGGATTGCCGCACTCTTTCGCACGTTCTGGCCTCTCTCCGAATAGCGTCACAGTCGTCGTGAACACACTGTTGAAGAGTCTGCCCATCAGGTTCAGCCTTATATATACAAAGGCATCCCTTTATAAGTTTCCTTTTTTTCCATAGCTGCTTCACTATGTACATCAGTAAAAGACCCATGTGATTCAAAATCTCTTCTTTGTATGTATGGCTCTAGCTTCCTTTTGTTGACACTCTTCGAGACCCCAATGTTTACATGCTCATTTGATTGATATGATTAAAAATCACTAGTTTCCCCATATTCACTTATGAATGACACATCTTTTACTGAAGCATGGAATTAGGTGAGGTAAGTTGGTGGTGTCAGCAAGTTTGTGTATGGTAGTACTACAATTTTCTGAAACTAAATGACATTGTAACTTTACGATATAGTCTGCCGGCCGAGGTGGTAGAGCGGTTCTAGGCGCTACAGTCTGGAACCGCGCGACCGCTACGGTCGCAGGTTCGAATCCTGCCTCGGGCACGGATGTGTGTGATGTTCTTAGGTTAGTTAGGTTTAAGTAGTTCTAAGTTCTAGGGGACTGATGACCTCAGAAGTTAAGTCCCATAGTGTAATCGTCACGTGTGGGTCTCCTACATATCTACACTCCTGGAAATGGAAAAAAGAACACATTGACACCGGTGTGTCAGACCCACCATACTTGCTCCGGACACTGCGAGAGGGCTGTACAAGCAATGATCACACGCACGGCACAGCGGACACACCAGGAACCGCGGTGTTGGCCGTCGAATGGCGCTAGCTGCGCAGCATTTGTGCACCGCCGCCGTCAGTGTCAGCCAGTTTGCCGTGGCATACGGAGCTCCATCGCAGTCTTTAACACTGGTAGCATGCCGCGACAGCGTGGACGTGAACCGTATGTGCAGTTGACGGACTTTGAGCGAGGGCGTATAGTGGGCATGCGGGAGGCCGGGTGGACGTACCGCCGAATTGCTCAACACGTGGGGCGTGAGGTCTCCACAGTACATCGATGTTGTCGCCAGTGGTCGGCGGAAGGTGCACGTGCCCGTCGACCTGGGACCGGACCGCAGCGACGCACGGATGCACGCCAAGACCGTAGGATCCTACGCAGTGCCGTAGGGGACCGCACCGCCACTTCCCAGCAAATTAAAGACACTGTTGCTCCTGGGGTATCGGCGAGGACCATTCGCAACCGTCTCTATGAAGCTGGGCTACGGTCCCGCACACCGTTAGGCCGTCTTCCGCTCACGCCCCAACATCGTGCAGCCCGCCTCCAGTGGTGTCGCGACAGGCGTGAATGGAGGGACGAATGGAGACGTGTCGTCTTCAGCGATGAGAGTCGCTTCTGCCTTGGTGCCAATGATGGTCGTATGCGTGTTTGGCGCCGTGCAGGTGAGCGCCACAATCAGGACTGCATACGACCTAGGCACACAGGGCCAACACCCGGCATCATGGTGTGGGGAGCGATCTCCTACACTGGCCGTACACCACTGGTGATCGTCGAGGGGACACTGAATAGTGCACGGTACATCCAAACCGTCATCGAACCCATCGTTCTACCATTCCTAGACCGGCAAGGGAACTTGCTGTTCCAACAGGACAATGCACGTCCGCATGTATCCCGTGCCACCCAACGTGCTCTAGAAGGTGTAAGTCAACTACCCTGGCCAGCAAGATCTCCGGATCTGTCCCCCATTGAGCATGTTTGGGACTGGATGAAGCGTCGTCTCACGCGGTCTGCACGCCCAGCACGAACGCTGGTCCAAATGAGGCGCCAGGTGGAAATGGCATGGCAAGCCGTTCCACAGGACTACATCCAGTATCTCTACGATCGTCTCCATGGGAGAATAGCAGCCTGCATTGCTGCGAAAGGTGGATATACACTGTACTAGTGCCGACATTGTGCATGCTCTGTTGCCTGTGTCTATGTGCCTGTGGTTCTGTCAGTGTGATCATGTGATGTATCTGACCCCAGGAATGTGTCAATAAAGTTTCCCCTTCCTGGGACAATGAATTCACGGTGTTCTTATTTCAATTTCCAGGAGTGTATGTCTTTTGGAGATTATTCATTGTAACAGAAGCCATGTTTTTCTACCTACATGGAAGTTGTTTACTTCAAATGTTGTAGTGATAATCTACTTTATTTAACGCCATAATTTTTATTTCGTCAGCATATTGTAAGCTGTGTACTTTAAAGTTTTTGTCTGTCTTCGGCTTGATAGTGGTGTACTAGTCAAAATTGGTTACATTGAGCATAAAGTAAACAGCTAATGGTCACCTAAAATGAAGTTTCACGATTATATATATTTGTAACACAGTTTTCACAACAGGGAGCATATGTAGTGCATTACAATCGGCACTAACTAAAATTTGACCTAACATTTGGCTCTCCTTAGCTTCCTTGAACGCCGTGAGGAATGAATACGTCTCAGGACAGCTTATTTACGATTCTCGTAACCTACAGACCTTATTGAGGAATGTCGTTTTCTTTTAAGAACAAAAAGTGGCTACTAAACAGTAGAAGATCTGACCTTTCGCAGTGCACGTGGAATTTCTACTAAACAACGTGAAGTTTTCTTCAGTAGCTGTCAAATTGGTAAATGTGAACCGTAGAAAAATTGTATGAAATGGAATACCTACATTATTTAACGTACCAAATAAGCCAGAACATCTGTAGTTGAAGACGTGATAATAAAGCGTCACAAGCACTAAAACTGTTTCCCAACACAGAAGAAACGAATTCCACAATTGTTGCTACATCTGAGTTACAAGCGGAAAGAACCTTAGATTCACTTCAAAACCATTCATGTATTAGGAATACGAGTGAAGTGTAATAGCGTGCAAATCATTAGACCCCATACAAAACTGTTACATATTAAGGTAAGTGCCTGGCGTAACCAGAACAGACAAACAACAGAAATACACGGACCTCACGCGCCCGTGTGTTTAGAGTCTTTTAATTTCAGCGGAATAAGCTGCAGTTGTGCACATATTCGAAACAATGAATAAGTTGTAGGTTATATCACTGAATCAGTGAGATGCGGCTTTTTTCACATTTATTTGATAATCGTCGATGTCTCTTGATAGTTTACTAATGCTTAGGCCGCGAAAAAATAATAACAAGGAGCGTTCAGTAGGTAGGTGAAACAGGTACCTTTTTCTCGGGCAATTTCGATAAAAAAAATACGGAATTTGTTGTGGGACATTGTGGAATATTCGCGCCTCAGTCCGTATAATTTTATAAAGTTTCGACAGGTGGCGGCGCTATAGATAGCCTTTAAAGTGGTGTCTGTAACGGAGGGGCTTTCCAAGCATAGAGCTGTCATTGAGGCGAGGCGTCCGTCATCACCGCAACAAGGTTGCGCAAACCTGTCCGATCCCCCGCGTGCCGGCCGGCCGCACACAGCTGTGATTCCTGGAATGCTGGAACGTGCGGACACTCTCATTCGAGGAGATCGTCGCCACAAAAAATGAAAATGAGCTTCTCCATGACAACGCAAAGCCCTACACAGCGCTGCACAGCTGAGAGTAGTTCACAGAACTTCGCTGGACTGTTCTTCCTCATCTACCTTACAGCCCAGATCTCGCACCTTCCGAATGAAGGTTGCACTCCGCGTGAGGCAGTACGTGGACGATGGGCAGCTAAGTAATGCAGCGAGACGTTGGCTTCGACGCCGGCGAGTAGAGTGGTACCATGAGGGCGTACTGGCCCTTCCTGCAAGGTGGCGTGCGGCCGTCGCATTGAACGGAGGTCATGTTGAAAAATACGGCTCTGTAGCCGATAGAGGTGGCAATAATACGGTGTATTGGAATCCTGAATAAAACCAACCTCCTATCAGAAAAAAATTGTGTTCATTTACTTACGGAACGCCCCTGGTTTTGTCTTAAGGGGGTAGGACGTCAAACGGGCCGACATACAGCAGGATAGGCACCACAGGACATTTTAATTTCCACTGTCTATACTTTTACAAATAAATTCATAAAACCTTGTCAACATGACCAGGAAGGATTCAGAATTCACACTTATTTCAGTGGAAGTTAGAAAACATAACGAAGTAATGTTTTTTACATGTGAAATTTCATCATTTTTTTTTCACTTACTAATGGCAGCATTTGTTGCTATAGGTACACTCTTCTTCATACGTAAGAGAGACTCTTCGATGAATTTTGCAGAGCATACAAACCATACTGACAGGTGTATCAAACTGTTAAAAACTATGGTAAAAATTGAGGTAATTAACTATCAAATTTGTGTTTTTTCTAAACATTAAGTTTAAAATATAACAGTTCATTCGTTTTTTCATAAATTAAATAAATTCTACAGTTTGATACACCTGTCAGTATGGTATGTATGCTGTGCAAAATTCATCGAAGAATCTCTCTAACTTATGAAGAAAAGTGTACCTATAGCAACAAATGGAGCCAATAGTAAGTGAAAAAATTATGAAATTTCGCACGTAAAAAAATTTATTTTGTTATGTTTTCGAACTTCCACTGCAACGGGTGTGAATCCTGAATCCTTCCTGGTCATGCTGACAAAGTTTTATGAATTTATTTGTAAAAGTATAGACAGTGGAAATTAAAATGTCCTGAGATGCCTCTCCTGCTCCAAGTCGGTCCGTTTGACGTCCTACCCCCCTTAATTAATTAGAAAAATTATTAAAAACAAACATCAATCTTACAGTTAGCTTCGTCGCCGACAGTGTCGTTCAACTGTCAAACGATAACAATTTTCACATTAGTGCGTGTCACGACCGTATGCAGACTGTGTTTTAGGTGTGGTTGTTCCTCCGCGTTTCCTCTATAGTCGGTCACATCACCAACAGTCGACTGGAGTGCGTTTAAAGGGCTGAAATGTCCGTGGTGGATTTGTTACTCAGGCGACAAGGCCACTTTCGATACCACTGAACTCTCCAGGCCGACCATTCTGCTGTTACTGCTTCTCACATGACTTCCCCACTTCCTTTTATGTTGGCGAGTCCACCTCTCGTGGCTTCTGGCGATCAATTCCGCACTATATGGGGGTGTCAGGATACTTTTGGTCAGAGAGTGTATCCGCGGATATCCAACACTGCACACGTCTCTGGACCTCCGTTTCTCTACGGTGTATCTCATAGCCCTTTCTCCACGTCCCTGCCTCTAGCTCCCTTCTCTTACGTCGATTGGGACTGAAGTGTAGTCGTTTTCTAACTCCTCTCTGTCTTCGTTCTACAGTTTTGACTTGGACGCGTATGACCCGAGTTGGTTTCGCGCCCTGCAACAAAACAAACAGACCAACTGCACATGTCCAAATCCACGCAGACCTCGTCAGTCCATTAGGCTGGGTGTTCGGCTCGGCTCTAGCTAGAGCAGAGGTGGCGCCACCTGGACGCGGATCGTCACGTTGGCAGGGATACAGCTGCCTCCCCACATGAGCCCCGCCGGCCTTGAACTGGTGGCCGCGAGGCGTCGCTCGCGTAATTATAGCCTCCGCGCCTTTCTGCCTGTCGGC